>NC_092709.1:95221655-96421655 GCF_047496885.1 Scyliorhinus torazame
GTGAGAGAGTTTATCCACACACACACACACACACAGTGAGCGTGTTTATCCACACACACAGTGAAAGAGTTTATCCACACACACACACAGTGAAAGAGATTATCCACACACACACACAGTGAGAGAGTTTATCCACACACACACACACACAGTGAAAGAGTTTATCCACACACACACAGTGAAAGAGTTTATCCACACACACACACACACAGTGAAAGAGTTTATCCACACACACAGTGTAAGGGTTTATCCACACTCACAGTGAGAGTTTATCCACACACACACACACACAGTGAGAGTTTATACACAGACACACACACACAGTGAGAGTTTATCCACACACACCGTGAGAGAGTTTATCCACACACACACAGTGAAAGAGTTTATCCACACACACACACACACACACAGTGAAAGAGTTTACCCACACACACACACACACACACACACAGTGAGAGAATTTATCCACACACACACACACACAGTGAAAGGGTTTATACACACACACACAGTGAGAGAGTTTATCCACACACACACAGTGAGAGAGTTTGTCCACACACACACAGTGAGAGAGTTTATCCACACGCACACACACACACACACACACACAGTGAAAGAGTTTATCCACACACACACACACACACAGTGAAAGAGTTTATCCACACACACAGACACACACACACATACAGTGAAAGGGTTTATCCACACACACACACAGTGAAAGAGTTTATCCACACACACACACACACAGTCAGAGAGTTTATCCACACACACACACACACAGTGAAAGTGTTTATCCACACACACACACACAGTGAAAGAGTTTATACACACACACACACGCAGTGAAAGGGTTTATCCCCACACACACACACACACTGTGAGAGAGTTTATCCACACACACACACACACACACACACACACACACACAGTGAGAGAGTTTATCCACACACACACACAGCGGAAGAGTTTATACACACACACACAGTGAGAGTTTATCCACACACTCAGACAGTTGGAGAGTTTATCCACACACACACACACAGTGAGAGAGTTTATCCACACACACACACACAGTGAGAGTTTATCCACACACAGACAGTTGGAGAGTTTATCCACACACACAGTGAGAGAGTTTATCCACACACACACAGTGAGAGTTTATCCACACACACACAGTGAGAGAGTTTATCCACACACACACACACAATGAAAGAGTTTATCCACACACACACAGTGAAAGACTTTATCCACACACACACACAGTGAAATAATTTATCCATACACACACACACAGTGAGAGAGTTTATCCACACACACACACAGTGAGCGAGTTTATCCACACACACACACACACAGTGAGAGTGTTTATTCACACACACAGTGAAAGAGTTTATCCACACACACACACACACACACAGTGAAAGAGTTTATCCACACACACAGACACACACACACACACAGTGAAAGGGTTTATCCACACACACACACAGTGAAAGAGTTTATCCACACACACACACACACACAGTCAGAGAGTTTATCCACACACACACACACACACACAGTGAAAGTGTTTATCCACACACACACACACAGTGAAAGAGTTTATACACACACACACACACACACGCAGTGAAAGGGTTTATCCCCACACACACACACACACTGTGAGAGAGTTTATCCACACACACACACACACACACACACACACACAGTGAGAGAGTTTATCCACACACACACACAGCGGAAGAGTTTATACACACACGCACAGTGAGAGTTTATCCACACACTCAGACAGTTGGAGAGTTTATCCACACACACACACACACAGTGAGAGAGTTTATCCACACACACACACACACAGTGAGAGTTTATCCACACACAGACAGTTGGAGAGTTTATCCACACACACAGTGAGAGAGTTTATCCACACACACACAGTGAGAGTTTATCCACACACACACAGTGAGAGAGTTTATCCACACACACACACACAATGAAAGAGTTTATCCACACACACACAGTGAAAGAGTTTATCCACACACACACACAGTGAAATAATTTATCCATACACACACACACAGTGAGAGAGTTTATCCACACACACACACAGTGAGCGAGTTTATCCACACACACACACACACACACACACACACACAGTGAGACAGTTTATCCACACACACACACACACAGTGAAAGAGTTTATCCACACACACACACAGTGAAGGAGTTTATCCACACACACACAGTGAAAGAGTTTATCCACACACACAGTGAAAGAGTTTATCCACACACACAGTAAGAGTTTATCCACACAAACACACACAGTGAGAGTTTATCCACACACACACAGTGAGTGTTTATCCACACACACACAGTGAGAGAGTTTATCCACACACACACACAGTGAGTGTTTATCCACACACACATAGACAGTGAGAGTCTATCCACACACACAGTGAGAGGGTTTATCCACACACACACACAGTGAGAGAGTTTATCCACACACACACAGTGAGAGAGTTTCCCCCCCCCCACACACACACAGTGAAAGAGTTTACCCCCCCCACACACACACACACACAGTGAAAGGGTTTATACACACACATATAGACAGTGAGAGTTTATCCACACACACACACACACAGTAAAAGAGTTTATCCACACACACACACACACAGTGAGATAGTTTATCCACACACACACACAGTGAGAGTTCGTCCACACACACACACACAATGAGAGTGTTTATCCACACACACACAGTGAGTGTTTATCCACACACACACACACACACAGTGAGAGTTTATCCACACACACACACACAGTGAGAGAGTTTATCCACACACACAGTGAGAGAGTTTATCCACGCACAGTGAGAGAGTTTATCCACACACACACAGTGAGAGAGTTTTCCCACACACGGAGTGAGAGAGTTTATACACACACACACACACACACACACACAGTGAAAGAGTTTATACACACAGACAGTGAGAGTTCGTCCACACACACACACACACAGTGAGAGTGTTTATCCACACACACAGTGATAGTTTATCCACAAACACAGTGAGAGTTTATCCACACACACACACACAGTGAGAGTTCATCCACACACACCGTGAGAGAGTTTATCCACACACACGCAGTGAAAGAGTTTATCCACACACACACTCACACACAGTGAGAGAGTTTATCCACACAGACAGTGAGTTTATCCACACACACACACACAGTGAAAGAGTTTATACACTCACACACACACACACACACACACACAGTGAAAGGGTTTATCCACACACACACACACACAGTGAAAGAGTTTATCCACACTCCACACACACACAGTGAGAGAGTTTATCCACACACACACAGTGAGAGAGTTTTTACACACAGACACACACACACAGTGAAAGAGTTTATCCACACACACACACACACACAGTGAAAGGGTGTACCCACAGACACACACAGTGAGAGAATTTACCCCCACACACACACAGTGAAAGAGTTTATCCACACACATAGTGAGAGTTTATCCACACACTCACACACAGTGAGAGAGTTTATCCACACACACACACACACACACAGTGAAAGAGTTTATCCACACACACACAGTGAAAGAGTTTATCCACACACACACAGTGAAATCATTTATCCATACACACACAGACACAGTGAGAGTGTTTATCCACACACACAGTGAAAGAGTTTATCCACACACACACACACAGTGAAAGAGTTTATCCACACACACATACAGTGAGAGAGTTTATCCACACACACACACACACACAGTGAGAGTGTTTATCCACACACACAGTGAAAGAGTTTATCCACACACACACACAGTGAAAGAGATTATCCACACACACACACAGTGAGAGAGTTTATCCACACACACACACACACAGTGAAAGAGTTTATCCACACACACACAGTGAAAGAGTTTATCCACACACACACACACACAGTGAAAGAGTTTATCCACACACACAGTGTAAGGGTTTATCCACACTCACAGTGAGAGTTTATCCACACACACACACACACAGTGAGAGTTTATACACAGACACACACACACAGTGAGAGTTTATCCACACACACCGTGAGAGAGTTTATCCACACACACACAGTGAAAGAGTTTATCCACACACACACACACACACACAGTGAAAGAGTTTACCCACACACACACACACACACACACACAGTGAGAGAATTTATCCACACACACACACACACAGTGAAAGGGTTTATACACACACACACAGTGAGAGAGTTTATCCACACACACACAGTGAGAGAGTTTGTCCACACACACACAGTGACCGAGTTTATCCACACGCACACACACACACACACACACACAGTGAAAGAGTTTATCCACACACACACACACACACAGTGAAAGAGTTTATCCACACACACAGACACACACACACATACAGTGAAAGGGTTTATCCACACACACACACAGTGAAAGAGTTTATCCACACACACACACACACACAGTCAGAGAGTTTATCCACACACACACACACACAGTGAAAGTGTTTATCCACACACACACACACAGTGAAAGAGTTTATACACACACACACACGCAGTGAAAGGGTTTATCCCCACACACACACACACACTGTGAGAGAGTTTATCCACACACACACACACACACACACACACACACAGTGAGAGAGTTTATCCACACACACACACAGCGGAAGAGTTTATACACACACACACAGTGAGAGTTTATCCACACACTCAGACAGTTGGAGAGTTTATCCACACACACACACACAGTGAGAGAGTTTATCCACACACACACACACAGTGAGAGTTTATCCACACACAGACAGTTGGAGAGTTTATCCACACACACAGTGAGAGAGTTTATCCACACACACACAGTGAGAGTTTATCCACACACACACAGTGAGAGAGTTTATCCACACACACACACACAATGAAAGAGTTTATCCACACACACACAGTGAAAGACTTTATCCACACACACACACAGTGAAATAATTTATCCATACACACACACACAGTGAGAGAGTTTATCCACACACACACACAGTGAGCGAGTTTATCCACACACACACGCACACAGTGAGAGTGTTTATTCACACACACAGTGAAAGAGTTTATCCACACACACACACAGTGAAAGAATTTATCCACACACACACACAGTGAGAGAGTTTATCCACACACACACACAGTGAGAGAGTTTATCCACACACACACACACACAGTGAAAGAGTTTATCCACACACACAGTGAAAGAGTTCATCCACACACACAGTGTAAGAGTTTATCCACACACACAGTGAGAGGTTATCCACACACACACACACACACAGTGAGAGTTTATCCACAGACACACAGTGAGAGAGTTTATCCACACACACAGTGAGAGAGATTATCCACACACACGTGAGAGTGTTTATCCACACACACACAGTGAAAGAGTTTATCCACACACACACGCAGTGAACGAGTTGATCCACACACACACTCACACACAGTGAGAGAGTTTATCCACACAGACCGTGAGTTTATCCACACACACACAGTGAAAGAGTTTATCCACACACACACACACACACACAGTGAAAGGGTTTATCCACACACACACACACACACCCAGTGAAAGGGTTTATCCACACACACACACACACAGTGAAAGAGTTTATCCACACTCCACACACACACACAGTGAGAGAGTTTATCCACACACACACAGTGAGAGAGTTTTTACACACAGACACACACACACAGTGAAAGAGTTTATCCACACACACACACACACACAGTGAAAGGGTGTACCCACAGACACACACAGTGAGAGAATTTACCCCCACACACACACACAGTGAAAGAGTTTATCCACACACATAGTGAGAGTTTATCCACACACACACACACAGTGAGAGAGTTTATCCACACACACACACACAGTGAAAGAGTTTATCCACACACACACAGTGAAAGAGTTTATCCACACACACACAGTGAAATCATTTATCCATACACACACACACAGTGAGAGTGTTTATCCACACACACAGTGAAAGAGTTTATCCACACACACACAGTGAAATAATTTATCCATACACACACACACAGTGAGAACGTTTATCCACACACACAGTGAGAGAGTTTATCCACACACACACACACAGTGAGAGTTTATCCACACACACAGTGAGATAGTTTATCCACACACACACAGTTAGAGAGTTTTCCCCCCCACACACACACACAGTGAAAGAGTTTATACACACACACACACGCAGTGAAAGGGTATATCCCCACACACACACACACACTGTGAGAGAGTTTATCCACACACACACACACACACACACACACACACAGTGAGAGAGTTTATCCACACACACACACAGCGGAAGAGTTTATACACACACACACAGTGAGAGTTTATCCACACACTCAGACAGTTGGAGAGTTTATCCACACACACACACACAGTGAGAGAGTTTATCCACACACACACACACAGTGAGAGTTTATCCACACACAGACAGTTGGAGAGTTTATCCACACACACAGTGAGAGAGTTTATCCACACACACACAGTGAGAGTTTATCCACACACACACAGTGAGAGAGTTTATCCACACACACACACACAATGAAAGAGTTTATCCACACACACACAGTGAAAGAGTTTATCCACACACACACACAGTGAAATAATTTATCCATACACACACACACAGTGAGAGAGTTTATCCACACACACACACAGTGAGCGAGTTTATCCACACACACACACACACACACACACACAGTGAGAGTGTTTATTCACACACACAGTGAAAGAGTTTATCCACACACACACACAGTGAAAGAATTTATCCACACACACACACAGTGAGAGAGTTTATCCACACACACACACACAGTGAGAGAGTTTATCCACACACACACACACACAGTGAAAGAGTTTATCCACACACACAGTGAAAGAGTTCATCCACACACACAGTGTAAGAGTTTATCCACACACACAGTGAGAGTTTATCCACACACACACAGTGAGAGTTTATCCACAGACACACAGTGAGAGAGTTTATCCACACACACAGTGAGAGAGTTTATCCACACACACGTGAGAGTGTTTATCCACACACACACAGTGAAAGAGTTTATCCACACACACACTCACACACAGTGAGAGAGTTTATCCACACAGACAGTGAGTTTATCCACACACACACACACAGTGAAAGAGTTTATACACTCACACACACACACACACACACACACAGTGAAAGGGTTTATCCACACACACACACACACAGTGAAAGAGTTTATCCACACTCCACACACACACAGTGAGAGAGTTTATCCACACACACACAGTGAGAGAGTTTTTACACACAGACACACACACACAGTGAAAGAGTTTATCCACACACACACACACACACAGTGAAAGGGTGTACCCACAGACACACACAGTGAGAGAATTTACCCCCACACACACACAGTGAAAGAGTTTATCCACACACATAGTGAGAGTTTATCCACACACTCACACACAGTGAGAGAGTTTATCCACACACACACACACACACACAGTGAAAGAGTTTATCCACACACACACAGTGAAAGAGTTTATCCACACACACACAGTGAAATCATTTATCCATACACACACAGACACAGTGAGAGTGTTTATCCACACACACAGTGAAAGAGTTTATCCACACACACACACACAGTGAAAGAGTTTATCCACACACACATACAGTGAGAGAGTTTATCCACACACACACACACACACAGTGAGAGTGTTTATCCACACACACAGTGAAAGAGTTTATCCACACACACACACAGTGAAAGAGATTATCCACACACACACACAGTGAGAGAGTTTATCCACACACACACACACACAGTGAAAGAGTTTATCCACACACACACAGTGAAAGAGTTTATCCACACACACACACACACAGTGAAAGAGTTTATCCACACACACAGTGTAAGGGTTTATCCACACTCACAGTGAGAGTTTATCCACACACACACACACACAGTGAGAGTTTATACACAGACACACACACACAGTGAGAGTTTATCCACACACACCGTGAGAGAGTTTATCCACACACACACAGTGAAAGAGTTTATCCACACACACACACACACACACAGTGAGAGAATTTATCCACACACACACACACACAGTGAAAGGGTTTATACACACACACACAGTGAGAGAGTTTATCCACACACACACAGTGAGAGAGTTTGTCCACACACACACAGTGACCGAGTTTATCCACACGCACACACACACACACACACACACAGTGAAAGAGTTTATCCACACACACACACACACACAGTGAAAGAGTTTATCCACACACACAGACACACACACACATACAGTGAAAGGGTTTATCCACACACACACACAGTGAAAGAGTTTATCCACACACACACACACACACAGTCAGAGAGTTTATCCACACACACACACACACAGTGAAAGTGTTTATCCACACACACACACACAGTGAAAGAGTTTATACACACACACACACGCAGTGAAAGGGTTTATCCCCACACACACACACACACTGTGAGAGAGTTTATCCACACACACACACACACACACACACACACACACACAGTGAGAGAGTTTATCCACACACACACACAGCGGAAGAGTTTATACACACACACACAGTGAGAGTTTATCCACACACTCAGACAGTTGGAGAGTTTATCCACACACACACACACAGTGAGAGAGTTTATCCACACACACACACACAGTGAGAGTTTATCCACACACAGACAGTTGGAGAGTTTATCCACACACACAGTGAGAGAGTTTATCCACACACACACAGTGAGAGTTTATCCACACACACACAGTGAGAGAGTTTATCCACACACACACACACAATGAAAGAGTTTATCCACACACACACAGTGAAAGACTTTATCCACACACACACACAGTGAAACAATTTATCCATACACACACACACAGTGAGAGAGTTTATCCACACACACACACAGTGAGCGAGTTTATCCACACACACACACACACAGTGAGAGTGTTTATTCACACACACAGTGAAAGAGTTTATCCACACACACACACAGTGAAAGAATTTATCCACACACACACACAGTGAGAGAGTTTATCCACACACACACACAGTGAGAGAGTTTATCCACACACACACACACACAGTGAAAGAGTTTATCCACACACACAGTGAAAGAGTTCATCCACACACACAGTGTAAGAGTTTATCCACACACACAGTGAGAGGTTATCCACACACACACACACACACAGTGAGAGTTTATCCACAGACACACAGTGAGAGAGTTTATCAACACACACAGTGAGAGAGATTATCCACACACACGTGAGAGTGTTTATCCACACACACACAGTGAAAGAGTTTATCCACACACACACGCAGTGAACGAGTTGATCCACACACACACTCACACACAGTGAGAGAGTTTATCCACACAGACCGTGAGTTTATCCACACACACACAGTGAAAGAGTTTATCCACACACACACACACACACACAGTGAAAGGGTTTATCCACACACACACACACACACCCAGTGAAAGGGTTTATCCACACACACACACACACAGTGAAAGAGTTTATCCACACTCCACACACACACACAGTGAGAGAGTTTATCCACACACACACAGTGAGAGAGTTTTTACACACAGACACACACACACAGTGAAAGAGTTTATCCACACACACACACACAGTGAAAGGGTGTACCCACAGACACACACAGTGAGAGAATTTACCCCCACACACACACACACAGTGAAAGAGTTTATCCACACACATAGTGAGAGTTTATCCACACACACACACACAGTGAGAGAGTTTATCCACACACACACACACAGTGAAAGAGTTTATCCACACACACACAGTGAAAGAGTTTATCCACACACACACAGTGAAATCATTTATCCATACACACACACACAGTGAGAGTGTTTATCCACACACACAGTGAAAGAGTTTATCCACACACACACAGTGAAATAATTTATCCATACACACACACACAGTGAGAACGTTTATCCACACACACAGTGAGAGAGTTTATCCACACACACACACACAGTGAGAGTTTATCCACACACACAGTGAGATAGTTTATCCACACACACACAGTTAGAGAGTTTTCCCCCCCACACACACACACAGTGAAAGAGTTTATACACACACACACACGCAGTGAAAGGGTATATCCCCACACACACACACACACTGTGAGAGAGTTTATCCACACACACACACACACACACACACACACAGTGAGAGAGTTTATCCACACACACACACAGCGGAAGAGTTTATACACACACACACAGTGAGAGTTTATCCACACACTCAGACAGTTGGAGAGTTTATCCACACACACACACACAGTGAGAGAGTTTATCCACACACACACACACAGTGAGAGTTTATCCACACACAGACAGTTGGAGAGTTTATCCACACACACAGTGAGAGAGTTTATCCACACACACACAGTGAGAGTTTATCCACACACACACAGTGAGAGAGTTTATCCACACACACACACACAATGAAAGAGTTTATCCACACACACACAGTGAAAGAGTTTATCCACACACACACACAGTGAAATAATTTATCCATACACACACACACAGTGAGAGAGTTTATCCACACACACACACAGTGAGCGAGTTTATCCACACACACACACACACACACACACACAGTGAGAGTGTTTATTCACACACACAGTGAAAGAGTTTATCCACACACACACACAGTGAAAGAATTTATCCACACACACACACAGTGAGAGAGTTTATCCACACACACACACACAGTGAGAGAGTTTATCCACACACACACACAGTGAAAGAGTTTATCCACACACACAGTGAAAGAGTTCATCCACACACACAGTGTAAGAGTTTATCCACACACACAGTGAGAGTTTATCCACACACACACAGTGAGAGTTTATCCACAGACACACAGTGAGAGAGTTTATCCACACACACAGTGAGAGAGTTTATCCACACACACGTGAGAGTGTTTATCCACACACACACAGTGAAAGAGTTTATCCACACACACACGCAGTGAACGAGTTGATCCACACACACACTCACACACAGTGAGAGAGTTTATCCACACAGACCGTGAGTTTATCCACACACACACAGTGAAAGAGTTTATCCACACACACACACACACACACACACACACAGTGAAAGGGTTTATCCACACACACACACACACACAGTGAAAGGGTTTATCCACACACACACACACACACAGTGAAAGAGTTTATCCACACTCCACACACACACACAGTGAGAGAGTTTATCCACACACACACAGTGAGAGAGTTTTTACACACAGACACACACACACAGTGAAAGAGTTTATCCACACACACACACACACACACAGTGAAAGGGTGTACCCACAGACACACACAGTGAGAGAATTTACCCCCACACACACACACAGTGAAAGAGTTTATCCACACACATAGTGAGAGTTTATCCACACACACACACAGTGAGAGAGTTTATCCACACACACACACACACACAGTGAAAGAGTTTATCCACACACACACAGTGAAAGAGTTTATCCACACACACACAGTGAAATCATTTATCCATACACACACACAGTGAGAGAGTTTATCCACACACACAGTGAAAGAGTTTATCCACACACACACAGTGAAATAATTTATCCATACACACACACACAGTGAGAACGTTTATCCACACACACAGTGAGAGAGTTTATCCACACACACACACACAGTGAGAGTTTATCCACACACACAGTGAGATAGTTTATCCACACACACACAGTTAGAGAGTTCCCCCCCCCCCCACACACACACACACAGTGAAAGAGTTTATTCTCACACACACACAGTGAAAGGGTTTACCCACACACACAGTGAGAGAATTTACCCACACACACACACGCACACACAGTGAAAGAGTTTATCCACACACATAGTGAGAGTTTATCCACACACACACACACAGTGAGAGAGTTTATCAACACACACACACAGTGAGAGTGTTTATCCACGCACACAGTGAAAGAGATGATCCACACATACACACAGTGAGAGAGTTTATCCACACACACACACAGTGAGAGAGTTTATCCACACACACACACAGTGAGACAGTTTATCCACACACACACAGTGAAACAGTTTATCAACACACACACACAGTGAGAGAGTTTATCCACACACACACAGTGAGACAGTTTATCCACACTCACACACACACACACACACACACACACACAGTGAGACAGTTTATCCACACACACACACACAGTGAAAGAGTTTATCCACACACACACACAGTGAAGGAGTTTATCCACACACACACAGTGAAAGAGTTTATCCACACACACAGTGAAAGAGTTTATCCACACACACAGTAAGAGTTTATCCACACAAACACACACAGTGAGAGTTTATCCACACACACACAGTGAGTGTTTATCCACACACACACAGTGAGAGAGTTTATCCACACACACAGACAGTGAGTGTTTATCCACACACACACACACACATAGACAGTGAGAGTCTATCCACACACACAGTGAGAGGGTTTATCCACACACACACACAGTGAGAGAGTTTATCCACACACACACAGTGAGAGAGTTTCCCCCCCCACACACACACAGTGAAAGAGTTTACCCCCCCCCCCCCACACACACACACACAGTGAAAGGGTTTATACACACACATATAGACAGTGAGAGTTTATCCACACACACACACACACACAGTAAAAGAGTTTATCCACACACACACACAGTGAGATAGTTTATCCACACACACACACAGTGAGAGTTCGTCCACACACACACACACAATGAGAGTGTTTATCCACACACACACACAGTGAGTGTTTATCCACACACACACACACACAGTGAGAGTTTATCCACACACACACACACAGTGAGAGAGTTTATCCACACACACAGTGAGAGAGTTTATCCACACACAGTGAGAGAGTTTATCCACACACACACAGTGAGAGAGTTTTCCCACACACAGAGTGAGAGAGTTTATACACACACACACACACACACAGTGAAAGAGTTTATACACACAGACAGTGAGAGTTCGTCCACACACACACACACACAGTGAGAGTGTTTATCCACACACACAGTGAGAGTTTATCCACACACACAGTGAGAGTTTATCCACACACACACACACAGTGAGAGTTCATCCACACACACCGTGAGAGAGTTTATCCACACACACACAGTGAAAGAGTTTATCCACACACACACTCACAGTGAAAGAGTTTATCCACACACACACTCACACACACACACACAGTGAGAGAGTTTATCCACACACACACAGTGAAAGAGTTTATCCACACACACACACACACACACACACACAGTGAGAGAGTTTATCCACACACACACACAGTGAACGGGTTTATCCACACACACACACACACACACACAGTGAGAGAGTTTATACACACACACACAGTGAGAGAGTTTGTCCACACACACACACACACACAGTGAAAGGGTTTATCCACACACAGTGAAAGAGTTTATCCACACACACAGACACACACACACACACAGTGAAAGGTTTTATCCACACACACACACAGTGAGAGAGTTTATCCACACACACACACACACAGTGAAAGAGTTTATCCACACACAGACAGTGAAAGAGTTTATCCACACACACACAGTGAAATCATTTATCCATACACACACACACAGTGAGAGAGTTTATCCACACACACAGTGAAAGAGTTTATCCACACACACACAGTGAAATAATTTATCCATACACACACACACAGTGAGAAAGTTTATCCACACACACAGTGAGAGAGTTTATCCACACACACACACACAGAGTTTATCCACACACACAGTGAGATAGTTTATCCACACACACACAGTTAGAGAGTTTTCCCACACACACACACACACACACAAAGTGAAAGAGTTTATTCTCACACACACACAAAGGGTTTACCCACACACACACAGTGAGAGAATTTACCCACACACACACGCACACACACTGTGAAAGGGTTTATCCACACACATAGTGAGAGTTTATCCACACACACACACAGTGAGAGAGTTTCGCCACACACACACACACAGTGAGAGAGTTTATCCACACACACACACAGTGAAAGAGTTTATCCACACACACACACAGTGAGAGAGTTTATCCACACACACACAGTGAGAGAGTTTTCCCACACACAGAGTGAGAGAGTTTATACACACACACACACACACACAGTGAAAGAGTTTATACACACAGACAGTGAGAGTTCGTCCACACACACACACACACACAGTGAGAGTGTTTATCCACACACACAGTGAGAGTTTATCCACACACACAGTGAGAGTTTATCCACACACACACACACAGTGAGAGTTCATCCACACACACCGTGAGAGAGTTTATCCACACACACACACACACACACACAGTGAGAGAGTTTATCCACACACACACAGTGAAAGAGTTTATCCACACACACACTCACAGTGAAAGAGTTTATCCACACACACACACACACACACACACAGTGAGAGAGTTTGTCCACACACACACAGTGAAAGAGTTTATCCACAGACACACACACACACACACAGTGAAAGAGTTTATCCACACACAGTGAAAGAGTTTATCCACACACACAGACACACACACACACACACAGTGAAAGGGTTTATCCACACACACACACAGTGAGAGAGTTTATCCACACACACACACACACAGTGAAAGAGTTTATCCACACACAGTGAAAGAGTTTATCCACACACACAGACACACACACAGTGAAAGAGTTTATCCACACACAGACAGTGAAAGAGTTTATCCACACACACACAGTGAAATCATTTATCCATACACACACACACAGTGAGAGAGTTTATCCACACACACAGTGAAATAATTTATCCATACACACACACACAGTGAGAAAGTTTATCCACACACACAGTGAGAGAGTTTATCCACACACACACACACACAGAGTTTATCCACACACACAGTGAGATAGTTTATCCACACACACACAGTTAGAGAGTTTTCCCACACACACACACACACACACAGTGAAAGAGTTTATTCTCACACACACACAAAGGGTTTACCCACACACACACAGTGAGAGAATTTACCCACACACACACACGCACACACTGTGAAAGAGTTTATCCACACACATAGTGAGAGTTTATCCACACACACACACAGTGAGAGAGTTTATCAACACACACACACAGTGACAGTGTTTATCCACGCACACAGTGAAAGAGTTTATCCGCACACACACACAGTGAGAGAGTTTAGCCACACACACACACACAGTGAGAGATTTTATCCACACACACACAGTGAAAGAGTTTATCCACACACACACACAGTGAGAGAGTTTATCCACACTCACACACAGTGAGAGAGTTTATCCACACACACACACAGTGAGAGTGTTTATCCACACACACAGTGAAAGAGATTATCCACACATGCACACAGTGAGAGAGTGTATCCACACACACACACAGTGAGAGAGTTTATCCACACACACACACAGTGAGACAGTTTATCCACACACACAGTGAAATAGTTTATCAACACACACACACAGTGAGAGAGTTTATCCACACACACACAGTGAGACAGTTTATCCACACTCACACACACACACACACACACACAGTGAGACAGTTTATCCACACACACACACACACACACAGTGAAAGAGTTTATCCACACACACACACAGTGAAGGAGTTTATCCACACACACACAGTGAAAGAGTTTATCCACACACACAGTGAAAGAGTTTATCCACACACACAGTGAGAGTTTATCCACACAAACACACACAGTGAGAGTTTATCCACACACACACAGTGAGTGTTTATCCACACACACACAGTGAGAGAGTTTATCCACACACACACACACAGTGAGTGTTTATCCACACACACACACACACATAGACAGTGAGAGTCTATCCACACACACAGTGAGAGGGTTTATCCACACACACACACAGTGAGAGAGTTTATCCACACACACACAGTGAGAGAGTTTCCCCCCCCCACACACACACAGTGAAAGAGTTTACCCCCCCCCCACACACACACACACACACAGTGAAAGGGTTTATACACACACATATAGACAGTGAGAGTTTATCCACACACACACACACACACAGTAAAAGAGTTTATCCACACACACACACAGTGAGATAGTTTATCCACACACACACACAGTGAGAGTTCGTCCACACGCACACACACAATGAGAGTGTTTATCCACACACACACACAGTGAGTGTTTATCCACACACACACACACACAGTGAGAGTTTATCCACACACACACACACAGTGAGAGAGTTTATCCACACACACAGTGAGAGAGTTTATCCACACACAGTGAGAGAGTTTATCCACACACACACAGTGAGAGAGTTTTCCCACACACAGAGTGAGAGAGTTTATACACACACACACACACACACAGTGAAAGAGTTTATACACACAGACAGTGAGAGTTCGTCCACACACACACACACACAGTGAGAGTGTTTATCCACACACACAGTGAGAGTTTATCCACACACACAGTGAGAGTTTATCCACACACACACACACAGTGAGAGTTCATCCACACACACCGTGAGAGAGTTTATCCACACACACACAGTGAAAGAGTATATCCACACACACACTCACAGTGAAAGAGTTTATCCACACACACACTCACACACACACACACAGTGAGAGAGTTTATCCACACACACACAGTGAAAGAGTTTATCCACACACACACTCACAGTGAAAGAGTTTATCCACACACACACACACACACACACACACACAGTGAGAGAGTTTATACACACACACACAGTGAGAGAGTTTGTCCACACACACACACACACACAGTGAAAGGGTTTATCCACACACAGTGAAAGAGTTTATCCACACACACAGACACACACACACACACAGTGAAAGGGTTTATCCACACACACACACAGTGAGAGAGTTTATCCACACACACACACACACAGTGAAAGAGTTTATCCACACACAGACAGTGAAAGAGTTTATCCACACACACACAGTGAAATCATTTATCCATACACACACACACAGTGAGAGAGTTTATCCACACACACAGTGAAAGAGTTTATCCACACACACAGTGAAATAATTTATCCATACACACACACACAGTGAGAAAGTTTATCCACACACACAGTGAGAGAGTTTATCCACACACACACACACAGAGTTTATCCACACACACAGTGAGATAGTTTATCCACACACACACAGTTAGAGAGTTTTCCCACACACACACACACAGTGAAAGAGTTTATTCTCACACACACACAAAGGGTTTACCCACACACACACAGTGAGAGAATTTACCCACACACACACACGCACACACTGTGAAAGGGTTTATCCACACACATAGTGAGAGTTTATCCACACACACACACAGTGAGAGTGTTTATCAACACACACACAGTGACAGTGTTTATCCACGCACACAGTGAAAGAGTTTATCCGCACACACACACAGTGAGAGAGTTTCGCCACACACACACACAGTGAGAGAGTTTATCCACACACACACACAGTGAAAGAGTTTATCCACACACACACAAAGTGAGAGAGTTTATCCACACTCACACACAGTGAGAGAGTTTATCCACACACACACACAGTGAGAGTGTTTATCCACACACACACATAGACAGTGAGAGTCTATCCACACACACAGTGAGAGGGTTTATCCACACACACACACAGTGAGAGAGTTTATCCACACACACACAGTGAGAGAGTTTCCCCCCCCCCCACACACACACAGTGAAAGAGTTTACCCCCCCCCCCCCACACACACACACACACAGTGAAAGGGTTTATACACACACATATAGACAGTGAGAGTTTTTCCACACACACACACACACAGTAAAATAGTTTATCCACACACACACACACACAGTGAGATAGTTTATCCACACACACACACAGTGAGAGTTCGTCAACACACACACACACAATGAGAGTGTTTATCCACACACACACACAGTGAGTGTTTATCCACACACACACACACACACACAGTGAGAGTTTATCCACACACACACACAGTGAGAGAGTTTATCCACACACACAGTGAGAGAGTTTATCCACACACAGTGAGAGGGTTTATCCACACACACACAGTGAGAGAGTTTTCCCACACACAGAGTGAGAGAGTTTATACACACACACACACACAGTGAAAGAGTTTATACACACAGACAGTGAGAGTTCATCCACACACACACACACACAGTGAGAGTGTTTATCCACACACACAGTGAGAGTTTATCCACACACACAGTGAGAGTTTATCCACACACACACACACAGTGAGAGTTCATCCACACACACCGTGAGAGAGTTTATCCACACACACACAGTGAAAGAGTTTATCCACACACACACACACACTCACAGTGAAAGAGTTTATCCACACACACACACACACACACACAGTGAGAGAGTTTATCCACACACACACACACACACACACAGTAAAAGAGTTTATCCACACACACACACAGTGAGATAGTTTATCCACACACACACACAGTGAGAGTTCGTCCACACACACACACACAATGAGAGTGTTTATCCACACACACACACAGTGAGTGTTTATCCACACACACACACACACACAGTGAGAGTTTATCCACACACACACACACAGTGAGAGAGTTTATCCACACACACAGTGAGAGAGTTTATCCACACACAGTGAGAGAGTTTATCCACACACACACAGTGAGAGAGTTTTCCCACACACAGAGTGAGAGAGTTTATACACACACACACACACACAGTGAAAGAGTTTATACACACAGACAGTGAGAGTTCGTCCACACACACACACACACAGTGAGAGTGTTTATCCACACACACAGTGAGAGTTTATCCACACACACAGTGAGAGTTTATCCACACACACACACACAGTGAGAGTTCATCCACACACACCGTGAGAGAGTTTATCCACACACACACAGTGAACGGGTTTATCCACACACACACACACACACAGTGAGAGAGTTTATCCACACACACACAGTGAAAGAGTTTATCCACACACACACTCACAGTGAAAGAGTTTATCCACACACACACACACACACACACAGTGAGAGAGTTTGTCCACACACACACAGTGAAAGAGTTTATCCACAGACACACACACACACACACACAGTGAAAGAGTTTATCCACACACAGTGAAAGAGTTTATCCACACACACAGACACACACACACACACACAGTGAAAGGGTTTATCCACACACACACACAGTGAGAGAGTTTATCCACACACACACACACACACACACAGTGAAAGAGTTTATCCACACACAGTGAAAGAGTTTATCCACACACACAGACACACACACACACACACAGTGAAAGAGTTTATCCACACACAGACAGTGAAAGAGTTTATCCACACACACACAGTGAAATCATTTATCCATACACACACACACAGTGAGAGAGTTTATCCACACACACAGTGAAAGAGTTTATCCACACACACACAGTGAAATAATTTATCCATACACACACACACAGTGAGAAAGTTTATCCACACACACAGTGAGAGAGTTTATCCACACACACACACACACAGAGTTTATCCACACACACAGTGAGATAGTTTATCCACACACACACAGTTAGAGAGTTTTCCCACACACACACACACACACAGTGAAAGAGTTTATTCTCACACACACACAAAGGGTTTACCCACACACACACAGTGAGAGAATTTACCCACACACACACACGCACACACTGTGAAAGAGTTTATCCACACACATAGTGAGAGTTTATCCACACACACACACAGTGAGAGAGTTTATCAACACACACACACAGTGACAGTGTTTATCCACGCACACAGTGAAAGAGTTTATCCGCACACACACACAGTGAGAGAGTTTAGCCACACACACACACACAGTGAGAGATTTTATCCACACACACACACAGTGAAAGAGTTTATCCACACACACACACAGTGAGAGAGTTTATCCACACTCACACACAGTGAGAGAGTTTATCCACACACACACACAGTGAGAGTGTTTATCCACACACACAGTGAAAGAGATTATCCACACATGCACACAGTGAGAGAGTTTATCCACACACACACACAGTGAGAGAGTTTATCCACACACACACACAGTGAGACAGTTTATCCACACACACAGTGAAATAGTTTATCAACACACACACACAGTGAGAGAGTTTATCCACACACACACAGTGAGACAGTTTATCCACACTCACACACACACACACACACACAGTGAGACAGTTTATCCACACACACACACACACACACACAGTGAAAGAGTTTATCCACACACACACACAGTGAAGGAGTTTATCCACACACACACAGTGAAAGAGTTTATCCACACACACAGTGAAAGAGTTTATCCACACACACAGTGAGAGTTTATCCACACAAACACACACAGTGAGAGTTTATCCACACACACACAGTGAGTGTTTATCCACACACACACAGTGAGAGAGTTTATCCACACACACACACAGTGAGTGTTTATCCACACACACACACACACATAGACAGTGAGAGTCTATCCACACACACAGTGAGAGGGTTTATCCACACACACACACAGTGAGAGAGTTTATCCACACACACAGTGAGAGAGTTTCCCCCCCCCCCACACACACACAGTGAAAGAGTTTACCCCCCCCCCCCCGCCCACACACACACACACACACACACACAGTGAAAGGGTTTATACACACACATATAGACAGTGAGAGTTTATCCACACACACACACACACAGTAAAAGGGTTTATCCACACACACACACACACACAGTGAGATAGTTTATCCACACACACACACAGTGAGAGTTCGTCCACACACACACACACAATGAGAGTGTTTATCCACACACACACACAGTGAGTGTTTATCCACACACACACACACACAGAGTGAGAGTTTATCCACACACACACACACAGTGAGAGAGTTTATCCACACACACAGTGAGAGAGTTTATCCACACACAGTGAGAGAGTTTTATCCACACACACACAGTGAGAGAGTTTTCCCACACACAGAGTGAGAGAGTTTATACACACACACACACACAGTGAAAGAGTTTATACACACAGACAGTGAGAGTTCGTCCACACACACACACACACAGTGAGAGTGTTTATCCACACACACAGTGAGAGTTTATCCACACACACAGTGAGAGTTTATCCACACACACACACACACAGTGAGAGTTCATCCACACACACCGTGAGGGAGTTTATCCACACACACACAGTGAAAGAGTTTATCCACACACACACACACACAGTGAAAGAGATTATACACACACACACACACACACACACACACAGTGAGAGAGTTTATCCACACACACACACAGTGAACGGGTTTATCCACACACACACACACAGTGAGAGAGTTTATACACACACACACAGTGAGAGAGTTTGTCCACACACACACACAGTGAAAGAGTTTATCCACAGACACACACACACACACAGTGAAAGAGTTTATCCACACAGTGAAAGAGTTTATCCACACACACAGACACACACACACACACAGTGAAAGGGTTTATCGACACACACACACAGTGAAAGAGATTATCCACACACACACACAGTCAGAGAGTTTATCCACACACACACACACCCACACACAGTGAGAGAGTTTAACCACACAGATACAGTGAGAGAGTTTATCCACACACACACACAGTGAAAGAGTTTATCCACACACACACACACACACAGTCAGAGAGTTTATCCACACACACACACACACACACAGTGAGAGCGTTTATCCACACAGACACAGTGAGAGAGTTTATCCACACACACACACAGTGAAAGAGTTTATCCACACACACACACAGTCAGAGAGTTTATCCACACACACACACACACACACAGTGGAAAAGTTAATCCACACACACACACACACACACAGTGAAAGGGTTTATCCACACACACACACACAGTGAAAGAGTTTATACACACACACACACACACACAGTGAAAGGGTTTATCCACACACACACACACACACAGTGAAAGAGTTTATCCACACACACACACACACACAGTGAGAGAGTTTATCCACACACACACACACACACAGTGAGAGAGTTTATCCACACACACACACACACACACACACACAGTGAGAGAGTTTATCCACACACACACACACACACAGTGAGAGAGTTTATCCACACACACACACACAGCGGAAGAGTTTATCCACACACACACAGTGAGAGTTTATCCACACACTCAGACAGTTGGAGAGTTTATCCACACACACACACACAGTGAGAGAGTTTATCCACACACACACACAGTGAGAGTTTATCCACACACAGACAGTTGGAGAGTTTATCCACACACACAGTGAGAGAGTTTATCCACACACACACAGTGAGAGTTTATCCACACACACACAGTGAGTTTATCCACACAATGAAAGAGTTTATCCACACACACACAGAGTGAAAGAGTTTATCCACACACACACACACACACACACAGTGAGAGTGTTTATCCACACACACAGTGAGAGTTTATCCACACACACACACACACAGTGAGAGTTTATCCACATACACTCACACAGTGAGAGATTTTATCCATACACACAGTGAGAGAGTTTATCCACACACACACAGTGAGAGAGTTTATCCACACACACAGTGAAAGAGTTTATCCACACACACACACAGTGAAAGAGTATATCCACACACACACACAGTGAGGGAGTTTATCCACACACACAGTGAATTTATCCACACACACACACAGTGAAAGAGTTTATCCACACACACACACACACACACAGTGAAAGGGTTTGTCCACACACACACGCACAGTGAAAGAGTTTATCCACACACACGCACACACACAGTGAGCGAATTTATCCACACACACACAGAGCGGAAGAGTTTATCCACACACACAGTGAGAGAGTTTATCCACACACACACACACACACAGTGAAATAGTTTATCCACACACACACACACACACAGTGAAAGGGTTTATCCACACACACACACAGTGAGAGAGTTTATCCACACACACACAGTGAGAGAGTTTGTCCACACACACACAGTGAAAGAGTTTATCCACACACACACACACACAGTGAAAGAGTTTATCCACACACACACACAGTGAAAGGGTTTATCCACACACACACACAGTGAGAGTGTTTATCCACACACACACAGTGAAAGAGTTTATCCACACACGCACACACACACACACACACAGTGAAAGGGTTTATCCACACACACACACAGTGAAAGAGTTTATCCACACACACAGACACACAGTCAGAGAGTTTATCCACACACACACACACACAGTGAGAGAGTTTATCCACACACACGGTGTGAGTGTTTATCCACACACACACAGTGAAAGAGTTTATCCACACACACACACACACACACACACACACACACACAGTGAAAGAGTTTATCCACACACACACACACAGTGAAAAGGTTTAACCACACACACACACAGTGAAAGAGTTTATCCACACACACACACAGTGAAAGAGTTTATACACACACACACACACACACACACAGTGAAAGGGTTTATCCACACACACACACACACACACAGTGAAAGAGTTTATCAATACACACACAGTGAGAGAGTTTAGCCACACACACACACACAGTGAGAGATTTTATCCACACACACACACAGTGAAAGAGTTTATCCACACACACACACAGTGAGAGAGTTTATCCACACTCACACACAGTGAGAGAGTTTATCCACACACACACACAGTGAGAGTGTTTATCCACACACACAGTGAAAGAGATTATCCACACATGCACACAGTGAGAGAGTTTATCCACACACACACACAGTGAGAGAGTTTATCCACACACACACACAGTGAGACAGTTTATCCACACACACAGTGAAATAGTTTATCAACACACACACACAGTGAGAGAGTTTATCCACACACACACAGTGAGACAGTTTATCCACACTCACACACACACACACACACACAGTGAGACAGTTTATCCACACACACACACACACACACACAGTGAAAGAGTTTATCCACACACACACACAGTGAAGGAGTTTATCCACACACACACAGTGAAAGAGTTTATCCACACACACAGTGAAAGAGTTTATCCACACACACAGTGAGAGTTTATCCACACAAACACACACAGTGAGAGTTTATCCACACACACACAGTGAGTGTTTATCCACACACACACAGTGAGAGAGTTTATCCACACACACACACAGTGAGTGTTTATCCACACACACACACACACATAGACAGTGAGAGTCTATCCACACACACAGTGAGAGGGTTTATCCACACACACACACAGTGAGAGAGTTTATCCACACACACAGTGAGAGAGTTTCCCCCCCCCCCCACACACACACAGTGAAAGAGTTTACCCCCCCCCCCCCGCCCACACACACACACACACACACACACAGTGAAAGGGTTTATACACACACATATAGACAGTGAGAGTTTATCCACACACACACACACACAGTAAAAGGGTTTATCCACACACACACACACACAGTGAGATAGTTTATCCACACACACACACAGTGAGAGTTCGTCCACACACACACACACAATGAGAGTGTTTATCCACACACACACAGTGAGTGTTTATCCACACACACACACACACAGAGTGAGAGTTTATCCACACACACACACACAGTGAGAGAGTTTATCCACACACACAGTGAGAGAGTTTATCCACACACAGTGAGAGAGTTTTATCCACACACACACAGTGAGAGAGTTTTCCCACACACAGAGTGAGAGAGTTTATACACACACACACACACAGTGAAAGAGTTTATACACACAGACAGTGAGAGTTCGTCCACACACACACACACACAGTGAGAGTGTTTATCCACACACACAGTGAGAGTTTATCCACACACACAGTGAGAGTTTATCCACACACACACACACACAGTGAGAGTTCATCCACACACACCGTGAGGGAGTTTATCCACACACACACAGTGAAAGAGTTTATCCACACACACACACACACAGTGAAAGAGATTATACACACACACACACACACACACACACACAGTGAGAGAGTTTATCCACACACACACACAGTGAACGGGTTTATCCACACACACACACACAGTGAGAGAGTTTATACACACACACACAGTGAGAGAGTTTGTCCACACACACACACAGTGAAAGAGTTTATCCACAGACACACACACACACACAGTGAAAGAGTTTATCCACACACAGTGAAAGAGTTTATCCACACACACAGACACACACACACACACAGTGAAAGGGTTTATCGACACACACACACAGTGAAAGAGATTATCCACACACACACACAGTCAGAGAGTTTATCCACACACACACACACCCACACACAGTGAGAGAGTTTAACCACACAGATACAGTGAGAGAGTTTATCCACACACACACACAGTGAAAGAGTTTATCCACACACACACACACACACAGTCAGAGAGTTTATCCACACACACACACACACACACAGTGAGAGCGTTTATCCACACAGACACAGTGAGAGAGTTTATCCACACACACACAGTGAAAGAGTTTATCCACACACACACACAGTCAGAGAGTTTATCCACACACACACACACACACACACAGTGGAAAAGTTAATCCACACACACACACACACACACAGTGAAAGGGTTTATCCACACACACACACACAGTGAAAGAGTTTATACACACACACACACACACACAGTGAAAGGGTTTATCCACACACACACACACACACAGTGAAAGAGTTTATCCACACACACACACACACACAGTGAGAGAGTTTATCCACACACACACACACACACACACAGTGAGAGAGTTTATCCACACACACACACACACACACACACACAGTGAGAGAGTTTATCCACACACACACACACACACAGTGAGAGAGTTTATCCACACACACACACACAGCGGAAGAGTTTATCCACACACACACAGTGAGAGTTTATCCACACACTCAGACAGTTGGAGAGTTTATCCACACACACACACACAGTGAGAGAGTTTATCCACACACACACACAGTGAGAGTTTATCCACACACAGACAGTTGGAGAGTTTATCCACACACACAGTGAGAGAGTTTATCCACACACACATGTGGTGTTGGGTGTTCTAACACACAGAAGAGCCAACACAGTTGCATATGGTACAACACTTGTTTATTTAAACTCACTATTTACAACTTGGTCTTTGCACTCTGCACGTGGGGGGCTCCCTGCTTGTGGTGTTTCAACAGCTCTTTCATGCTTCCTTCTCCCCAGACCTACTGACCTCCAGGTGTCGTGCTCGTGCTTTTTATGTGGTTGGTGTTCTTGTCTGTGATTGGTTGTGGTGTTGTGTACTCTGATTTGCCTGTTAGTGTGTCCATCATGATGTGTGTGTTTGAATATCATGACATCCCCCCTTTTTACAAAGATATGTGCCTACGTGGTAATAAATATGATCGTGACGTGAGTGCATCTAAGAGTGTGTGTGTGTCGTGTGCAGCATGTGTCTATGACGGAACTATGTACATGGGGCGATGTCGAGTGCGTCACATGAATCCAGTTGTACCATAACATAACAGAAATGCGAACGAGAGAAGAAGAAAAAAAATTTTGAACAGTTGTCCAGTCAGACGACATCTGGAACGATAAACAACAACAGGTTATCATGTAAAATTGTCCAACTTATTAAACATATGAACTGTATTATAAGTCCATTCTAATGGGTTTGCGACGAATTCGGGTTGACCGCCTTAAGGGTGGATCAAGAACCACCGGCTGCTGTGCAGGCATGGCCATGGGTGGCGATGGAAAGGGCGTGATGTGCGGCAGCTCCACAAAGTCATCCTCGGAAGCCTGTTGAGGATCTGGCGTGTTGTGTGGCTGTGAACGTGGAAGTCGGCGAAGGGCGCGCCGATTGCGGCGACGCACGGAACCATCCGGCATGCGAACCAGGAACGAGCGGGGAGCCACTTGTCGGAGGACTTCGGCCGGTGCTGACCAGCCACCATACGGTTGATGGACGCGTACTTTGTCTCCGGAGGACAGGGGGGGCAGGTCCGTCGCTCGTGTGTCGTACCGACCTTTCTGGCGATCACGCTGCAGTTGCATGTCCCGAAGAACCGCCTCATGGTCTGTTGTCGGTGCCAGGACGGAAGGTACCGTCGTCCTGAGGGAGCGACCCATTAGTAGCTGCGCTGGCGAGAGGCCCGTGGATAACGGGGCCGATCGATAGGCCAGCAAGGCAAGGTTAAAGTCCGATCCGGCATCAGCCGCCTTGCACAGGAGCCGCTTTGCGATGTGGACACCCTTTTCAGCCTTCCCGTTCGATTGTGGATGCAGAGGGCTGGATGTCACATGAGTGAAACCATATGCTGCGGCAAAGGACGACCATTCACGGCTGGCAAAACAAGGTCCATTGTCTGACATGACAGTCCTTGGAATGCCATGGCGAGCAAACGTTTCCTTGCAGGCCCCAATGACTGCGGACGACGTCAGATCATGGAGAGGCATGACTTCCGGGTAGTTTGAGAAGTAGTCTATAATAACAATGTAATCTCTGCCGAGCGCGTGAAATAGGTCAACACCCACCTTCGCCCAGGGGGACGTCACCATCTCGTGTGGTAGAAGTGTTTCCGGAGGTTGCGCCGGCTGAAACCTCTGACAGGTTGTGCAGTTGAGCACCATGTTGGCTATGTCTTCATTAATACCCGGCCAATATACCGCCGCCCGGGCCCTTCGTCTGCATTTTTCGACACCCAAGTGGCCTTCGTGTAGTTGACGAAGAATCATCTGGCGCACACTGTGTGGAATGACGATCCTATGCGATTTCATAAGGACCCCGTCTATATTGGTGAGATCATCTCGCACATTGTAAAACTGGGGGCACTGCCCTTTTAGCCACCCTTCCGTCATGTGGCGCATCACTCGCTGCAGCAGAGGGTCAGTCGCCGTCTCTGCGCGTATGTGGGCCAGACAAGGATCATCAGCTGGCATATTTGCTGCTGTCAGAGTCACGTGTGCCTCAATTTGACGCACGAACCCCTCCGCATCTGGTGGTGTGCTCACTGCTCGGGAAAGAGTGTCCGCCACTATGAGTTCCTTCCCCGGAGTGTAGATCAGTTCAAAATCGTACCTCCTGAGTTTGAGTAAGATGCGCTGGAGGCGAGGAGTCATGTCGTTCAGGTCTTTGTTAATGATGTTGACCAGGGGGCGGTGGTCAGTTTCGACCGTGAATCGTGGCAGGCCATACACATAGTCGTGGAACTTGTCCAGTCCAGTTAACAAGCCCAGGCATTCTTTTTCGATTTGCGCGTAGCGCTGTTCGGTAGGGGTCATGGCTCGTGAGGCATACGCAACCGGGGCCCATGATGACGTGCTGTCTTTTTGCAGGAGTACCGCTCCAATACCAGATTGGCTGGCGTCTGTTGAGATCTTTGTAGGGCGAGTCGCGTCAAAGAAGGCCAGCACTGGTGCCGTGACCAGTTTGTGCTTGAGCTCCTCCCATTCCTGCTGATGCGACTGGTGCCAGTTGAATTCCGTCGATTTTTTTACGAGATGGCGCATGTTTGTTGTATGAGAAGCCAGGTTGGGAATGAACTTCCCAAGGAAGTTGACCATGCCCAGGAATCTTAAGACAGCCTTCTTGTCAGCCGGTCGTGGCATGGCTGTGATGGCGCTAACCTTGTCTGCATCGGGACGGACCCCGGACCTTGAGATGTGGTCCCCGAGGAATTTCAGCTCCGTCTGGCCGAAAGCACACTTCGCACGGTTGAGACGCAGGCCATTTTGCCGTATGCGGGTGAAGACACGTCGAAGACGATGCATGTGTTCCTGCGGAGTGGTGGACCAAATGATGATATCGTCCACATATACACGTACCCCTTCGATGCCTTCCATCATCTGCTCCATAATGCGGTGGAATACTTCAGATGCCGAAATGATGCCGAATGGCATCCGGTTGTAGCAGAATCTGCCAAAAGGGGTGTTGAATGTGCATAGTCTTCGGCTGGCCGGGTCCAGTTGGATCTGCCAGAATCCTTTGGACGCATCCAATTTAGTGAATATGTTGGCTCGCGCCATCTCGCTGGTGAGGTCTTCTCGTTTTGGGATGGGATAGTGTTCCCGCATGATGTTGTTGTTCAGATCTTTTGGATCTATACATATACGGAGCTCGCCAGAGGGCTTCTTTACACAGACCATGGAGCTGACCCATGGCGTGGGCTCCGTGACCTTGGATAGGACCCCTTGGTCCTGAAGAATCTGCAGTTGTGCCTTGAGGCGGTCTTTGAGAGGCGCAGGAACCCTGCGAGGTGCGTGAACGACAGGGATGGCGTCCGGTCTGAGTCGAATCTTGTACGTGTGTGGCAATGTCCCCATGCCTTCAAAAACCTCCTGGTTGTGAGCGAGGAGGGAATGGAGATTCGCGTGGAACTCAGCATCCGGGAAGTCGGATATCTCATCTGGAGAGAGAGACATGATGCGCTGTACCAGGTGAAGGACCTTACACGCTTGTGCGCCCAGTAACGAGTCCTTTGATGAGCCCACAACTTCGAAGGGGAGTGTGGCCGTGTACCTCTTGTGAGTCACCTGTAGCTGGCAAGATCCTACGGACGGGATAACGTTCCCGTTATAGTCAACCATCTTAAGCCGGGATGGTGTGATGAGTGGTTTGACCTTCATGGCCTGGACTGCAGAGTAAGCAATCAGGTTGGCGGATGCGCCGGTGTCCAGACGGAAGGCGACGCGCGATCGGTTGACCGTCAGGGTGGCACACCACTCATCGTCTGGATTGATGGCATTGACCTTGTTGACATCAATGACGGCAACTCTGAAGTCATCCTGGTCATCTGCATCACTTAACTGGAAGTCTTGATGCGTGGGCTGGACGGTCCTGACTCGTGTGCGAGGTTGTCGAGGATGCGCCGGATCCATGGGTTGAGCCGCACGACAGCGGGCTGCGTAGTGGCCTATCATGGCACATCTGTTGCACTGTTGGTATTTTGCAGGACATTGCCCTTTTAAGTGTAGACCTCCACACTTGCTGCACGTCATGACGTCACGGCGTTCGTTGCGCCACTGCGCATGCGCAGTGCGATCTTGCGGTGGGCGCGCCTGCGCAGTGCGTCCCTCGTTGTGGCCGTTATTCTTGGCGCGCACCTGCGCGGGAGACCGCGAAAAGCGCGGGAAGCGGCCGCTGTCGTCCGGGCCGTGGGGCGGGAAGAAATCGACGGCCTGGATGCGTTCAACGTCGTGGGCGGCCTGGCTTGCCGATTCGACGGCTGGGGACCCCCTCCGTGCCAACTCGGACGCCTGAAATCGGGCAAAACGGCAGGTCGCATTTTCATGGAGGACACAGGCTTCCACAGCAGACGCTAAGGTGAGGCTCTTTATTTTAAGAAGCTGCTGGCGTAGGCCACTGGAGGCAACGCCAAAAACAATCTGGTCCCTGATCATGGACTCTGTGGTGGTGCCGTAACCGCAGGACTGCGCTAGAATCCGGAGGTGCGTCAAAAAGGGTTGAAAAAGCTCCTCCTTACCTTGCAGGCGTTGCTGAAAGATGTATCTTTCGAAAGTTTCGTTTACTTCAGTTTGAAAGTGCTGGTCCATTTTGAGGATGACCGTGTCATATTTGGCCTGGTTTTCGCCTTCCTCGAACACCAGTGAATTAAAGACATCATTTGGGTGGGGGCCTGCGTAGAAGAGGAGCATTGCAATCTTCGAATCATCCGAGACATTCTGTTTTTCGGTGGCACGGATGTACAGGTCAAATCGCTGCCTGTAGAGCTTCCAGTTGGTGCCTAGGTTCCCCGTGACTTGCATCGGCTGCGGTTTGCCGGTGTGGTCCATGTCCAGAATGGCAGGTTGGTAGGCAGGTATCGATCCACTCCTGTACCATGTGGTGTTGGGTGTTCTAACACACAGAAGAGCCAACACAGTTGCATATGGTACAACACTTGTTTATTTAAACTCACTATTTACAACTTGGTCTTTGCACTCTGCACGTGGGGGGCTCCCTGCTTGTGGTGTTTCAACAGCTCTTTCATGCTTCCTTCTCCCCAGACCTACTGACCTCCAGGTGTCGTGCTCGTGCTTTTTATGTGGTTGGTGTTCTTGTCTGTGATTGGTTGTGGTGTTGTGTACTCTGATTTGCCTGTTAGTGTGTCCATCATGATGTGTGTGTTTGAATATCATGACAACACACAGTGAGAGTTTATCCACACACACACAGTGAGTTTATCCACACAATGAAAGAGTTTATCCACACACACACAGAGTGAAAGAGTTTATCCACACACACACACACACACACACAGTGAGAGTGTTTATCCACACACACAGTGAGAGTTTATCCACACACACACACACACACAGTGAGAGTTTATCCACATACACTCACACAGTGAGAGATTTTATCCATACACACAGTGAGAGAGTTTATCCACACACACACAGTGAGAGAGTTTATCCACACACACAGTGAAAGAGTTTATCCACACACACACACAGTGAAAGAGTATATCCACACACACACACAGTGAGGGAGTTTATCCACACACACAGTGAATTTATCCACACACACACACAGTGAAAGAGTTTATCCACACACACACACACACACACAGTGAAAGGGTTTGTCCACACACACACGCACAGTGAAAGAGTTTATCCACACACACGCACACACACAGTGAGCGAATTTATCCACACACACACAGAGCGGAAGAGTTTATCCACACACACAGTGAGAGAGTTTATCCACACACACACACACACACAGTGAAATAGTTTATCCACACACACACACACACACACACAGTGAAAGGGTTTATCCACACACACACACAGTGAGAGAGTTTATCCACACACACACAGTGAGAGAGTTTGTCCACACACACACAGTGAAAGAGTTTATCCACACACACACACACACAGTGAAAGAGTTTATCCACACACACACACAGTGAAAGGGTTTATCCACACACACACACAGTGGGAGTGTTTATCCACACACACACAGTGAAAGAGTTTATCCACACACGCACACACACACACACACACAGTGAAAGGGTTTATCCACACACACACACAGTGAAAGAGTTTATCCACACACACAGACACACAGTCAGAGAGTTTATCCACACACACACACACACAGTGAGAGAGTTTATCCACACACACGGTGTGAGTGTTTATCCACACACACACAGTGAAAGAGTTTATCCACACACACACACACACACACACACACACACACACAGTGAAAGAGTTTATCCACACACACACACACACAGTGAAAAGGTTTAACCACACACACACACAGTGAAAGAGTTTATCCACACACACACACAGTGAAAGAGTTTATACACACACACACACACACACACACAGTGAAAGGGTTTATCCACACACACAGTGAAAGAGTTTATCAATACACACACAGTGAGAGAGTTTATCCACACACACACACACACACACACAGTGGAAGAGTTTATCCACACACACACAGTGAGAGTTTATCCACACACTCAGACAGTTGGAGAGTTTATCCACACACACACACACAGTGAGAGAGTTTATCCACACACACACACAGTGAGAGAGTTTATCCACACACACACAGTGAGAGTTTATCCACACACACACAGTGAGAGAGTTTATCCACACACACACACAATGAAAGAGTTTATCCACACACACACACTGAAAGGGTTTATCCACACACACACACACACACACACATTGAAATAATTTATCCACACACACACACACAGTGAGAGAGTTTACCACACACACACACACAGTCAGCGAGTTTATCCACACACACACACACACACATACACACACACAGTGAGAGTGTTTATCCACACACACAGTGAAAGAGTTTATCCACACACACACACAGTGAAAGAGTTTATCCACACACACAGTGAGAGTTTATCCACACACACACACACACACAGTGAGAGTTTATCCACAGACACACACACAGTGAGAGAGTTTATCCACACACACAGTGAGAGAGTTTATCCACACACACACAGTGAGAGAGTTTATCCACACACACAGTGAAAGAGATTATCCAAACACACACACAGTGAAAGAGTTTATCCACACACACACACACACAGTGAAAGAGTTTATCCACACACACACACACACACAGTGAAAGGGTTTATCCACACACACACACAGTGAGAGAGTTTATCCACACACACACAGTGAGAGAGTTTATCCACACACACACACACACACAGTGAAAGAGTTTATCCACACACACAGACACACACACACATACAGTGAAAGGGTTTATCCACACACACGCACAGTGAGAGAGTTTATCCACACACACACAGTGAGAGAGTTTATCCACACACACACATACACACACAGTGAACGAGTTTCTCCACACACACTCACACACACACACAGTGAAAGAGTTTGTACACACACACACACACATTGAAAGGGTTTATCCACACACACACACACACACACACACAGTGAAAGAGTTTATCCACACAAACACAGTGAGAGAGTTTATCCACACACACACACACACACACAGTGAGAGAGTTTATCCACACACATACACACACACACACACAGCGAAAGAGTTTATCCACACACACACAGTGAGAATTTATCCACACACACACACAGTGAGAGTTTATCCACACACAGACAGTTGGAGAGTTTATCCACACACACAGTGAGAGAGTTTATCCACACACACACAGTGAGAGTTTTTCCACACACACACAGTGAGAGAGTTTATCCACACACACACAGTGAGAGTTTTTCCACACACACACAGTGAAAGAGTTTATCCACACACACACACAGTGAAATAATTTATCCATACACACACACACAGTGAGAGAGTTTATCCACAAACACACACAGTGAGCGAGTTTATCCACACACACACACACACAGTGTGAGTTTATCCACAGACACTCACACAGTGAGAGATTTTATCCACACACACAGTGAGAGAGTTTATCCACACACACACAGTGAGAGAGTTCATCCACACACACAGTGAAAGAGTTTATCCACACACACACACACAGTGAAAGAGTGTATCCACACACACACACAGTGAGAGAGTTTATCCACACACACAGTGAATCTATCCACACACACACACAGTGAAAGAGTTTATCCACACACACACACACACAGTGAAAGGGTTTATACACACACACACACACACGCACACACGCACAGTGAGTTTATCCACACACAGGCACACACACAGTGACAGAATTTATCCACACACACACAGAGCGGAAGAGTTTATCCACACACACAGTGAGAGAGTTTATCCACACACACACACACACACACACAGTGAAAGAGTTTATCCACACACACACACGCAGTGAAAGAGTTTATCCACACACCCACACACACACACACAGTGAAAGGTTTTATCCACACACACACACAATGAGAGAGTTTGTCCACACACACACACACAATGAAAGAGTTTATCCACACACACACAGTGAAAGAGTTTATCCACACAGACAGTGAAATAATTTATCCATACACACACACACAGTGAGAGACTTTATCCACAAACACACACAGTGAGCGAGTTTATCCACACACACACACACACAGTGAGAGTGTTTATCCACACACACAGTGAAAGAGTTTATCCACACACACACACAGTGAAAGAGTTTATCCACACACACACACAGTGAGAGAGTTTATCCACACACACACACACAGTGAAAGAGTTTATCCACACACACACACACAGTGAAAGAGTTTATCCACACACACTCACAGTGAGAGAGTTTATCCACACACACACTCACAGTGAGAGAGTTTATCCACACACACACACAGTGAGAGAGTTTATCCACACACACACACACACACAGTGAGAGAGTTTATCTACACACACAGTGAGAGAGTCTATCCACACACACACACACAGTGAGAGAGTTTATCCACACACACACACAGTGAGAGAGTTTATCCACACACACACACACATTGAGAGTTTATCCACACACACACACAGTGAGAGAGTTTATCCACACACACAGTGAGGCAGTTTATCCACACACACACACACAGTGAGAGAGTTTATCCACACACACACACACATTGAGAGTTTATCCACACACACACACACACACAGTGAGAGAGTTTATCCACACACACACACACATTGAGAGTTTATCCACACACACACACACACAGTGAGAGAGTTTATCCACACACACACACACAGTGAGAGAGTTTATCCACACACACACACATCGCGAGTTTATCCACACACACAGTGAGAGAGTTTATCCACACACACACACACACACAGTGAGAGAGTTCATCCACACACACACACACAGTGAGTTTATCCACACACTCACACAGTGAGAGAGTTTATCCACACACACACACAGTGAGAGAGTTTATCCACACACACACACAGTGAGAGAGTTTATCCACACACACATACAGTGAGAGACTTTATTCACACAAACACAGTGAGAGAGTTTATCCACACACACACAGTGAGAGAGTTTATCCACACACACAGTGAGAGAGTTTATCCACACACACACACACAGTGAGAGAGTCTATCCACACACACACACACAGTGAGAGAGTTTATCCACACACACACACAGTGAGAGAGTTTATCCACACACACACACACACAGCGGAAGAGTTTATCCACACACACACAGTGAGAGTTTATCCACACACACAGTGAGAGAGTTTATCCACACACACACAGTGAGACTTTATCCACACACACACAGTGAGAGAGTTTATCCACACAATGAAAGAGTTTATCCACACACACACAGTGAAAGAGTTTATCCACACACACACAAACACAGACAGTGAGAGTGTTTATCCACACACACAGTGAGAGTTTATCCACACACACACACACACACAGTGAGAGTTTATCCACACACACACACAGTGAGAGAGTTTATCCTCACACACACAGTGAGAGAGTTTGTCCACACACACACAGTGAAAGAGTTTATCCACACACACACACACACAGTGAAAGAGTTTATCCACACACACACAGTGAAAGGGTTTATCCACACACACACACAGTGAGAGTGTTTATCCACACACACACAGTGAAAGAGTTTATCCACACACACACACACACACAGTGAAAGGGTTTATCCACACACACACACAGTGAAAGAGTTTATCCACACACACAGACACACAGTCAGAGAGTTTATCCACACACACACACACACAGTGAGAGAGTTTATCCACACACACGGTGTGAGTGTTTATCCACATACACACAGTGAAAGAGTTTATCCACACACACACACACACACACAGTGAAAGAGTTTATCCACACACACACACACACAGTGAAAGGGTTTAACCACACACACACACAGTGAAAGAGTTTATCCACACACACACACAGTGAAAGAGTTTATCCACACACACACACACAGTGAGAGAGTTTATCCACACACACACACAGTGAGAGAGTTTATCCACACACACACACACACACAGCGGAAGAGTTTATCCACACACACACAGTGAGAGTTTATCCACACACTCAGACAGTTGGAGAGTTTATCCACACACACACACACAGTGAGAGAGTTTATCCACACACACACACAGTGAGAGTTTATCCACACACAGACAGTTGGAGAGTTTATCCACACACACAGTGAGAGAGTTTATCCACACACACACAGTGAGACTTTATCCACACACACACAGTGAGAGAGTTTATCCACACAATGAAAGAGTTTATCCACACACACACAGTGAAAGAGTTTATCCACACACACACAAACACACACAGTGAGAGTGTTTATCCACACACACAGTGAGAGTTTATCCACACACACAGTGAGAGTTTATCCACACACACACACAGTGAGAGAGTTTATCCTCACACACAGTGAGAGAGTTTGTCCACACACACACAGTGAAAGAGTTTATCCACACACACACACACACAGTGAAAGAGTTTATCCACACACACACACAGTGAAAGGGTTTATCCACACACACACACAGTGAGAGTGTTTATCCACACACACACAGTGAAAGAGTTTATCCACACACACACACACACAGTGAAAGGGTTTATCCACACACACACCGAGTGAAAGAGTTTATCCACACACACAGACACACAGTCAGAGAGTTTATCCACACACACACACACACAGTGAGAGAGTTTATCCACACACACGGTGTGACTGTTTATCCACACACACACAGTGAAAGAGTTTATCCACACACACACACACACACACAGTGAAAGAGTTTATCCACACACACACACACAGTGAAAGGGTTTAACCACACACACACACAGTGAAAGAGTTTATCCACACACACACACAGTGAAAGAGTTTATCCACACACACACACAGTGAAAGGGTTTATCCACACACACCCACACACACACACAGTGAAAGAGTTTCTCAATACACACACAGTCAGAGAGTTTATCCACACACACACACACACACACACAGTGGAAGAGTTTATCCACACACACACAGTGAGAGTTTATCCACACACTCAGACAGTTGGAGAGTTTATCCACACACACACACACAGTGAGAGAGTTTATCCACACACACACACAGTGAGAGAGTTTATCCACACACATACACAGTGAGAGTTTATCCACACACACACAGTGAGAGAGTTTATCCACACACACACACAATGAAAGAGTTTATCCACACACACACACTGAAAGAGTTTATCCACACACACACACACACATTGAAATAATTTATCCACACACACACACACACAGTGAGAGAGTTTACCACACACACACACACAGTCAGCGAGTTTATCCACACACACACACACACACACACACACACAGTGAGAGTGTTTATCCACACACACAGTGAAAGAGTTTATCCACACACACACACAGTGAAAGAGTTTATCCACACACACAGTGAGAGTTTATCCACACACACACACACACAGTGAGAGTTTATCCACAGACACAAACACAGTGAGAGAGTTTATCCACAACCACAGTGAGAGAGTTTATCCACACACACACAGTGAGAGAGTTTATCCACACACACAGTGAAAGAGTTTATCCACACACACACACAGTGAAAGAGTTTATCCACACACACACACACACAGTGAAAGGGTTTATCCACACACACACACACACAATGAAAGGGTTTATCCACACACACACACACACACACACAGTGAGAGAGTTTATCCACACACACACAGTGAGAGAGTTTATCCACACACACACACACAGTGAAAGAGTTTATCCACACACACAGACACACACACACATACAGTGAAAGGGTTTATCCACACACACACACAGTGAAAGAGTTTATCCACACACACACACACATACAGTCAGAGTTTATACACACACACACACACACGCACAGTGAGAGAGTTTATCCACACACACACAGTGAGAGAGTTTATCCACACACACACATACACACACAGTAAAAGAGTTTCTCCACACACACACACACACACACAAAGTGAAAGAGTTTGTACACACACACACACACACACACATTGAAAGGGTTTATCCACACACACACACACACACACACAGTGAAAGAGTTTATCCACACAAACACAGTGAGAGAGTTTATCCACACACACACACACACACACAGTGAGAGAGTTTATCCACACACATACACACACACACACACACACAGCGGAAGAGTTTATCCACACACACACAGTGAGAATTTATCCACACACACACACAGTGAGAGTTTATCCACACACAGACAGTTGGAGAGTTTATCCACACACACAGTGAGAGAGTTTATCCACACACACACAGTGAGAGTTTTTCCACACACACACAGTGAGAGAGTTTATCCACACACACACAGTGAGAGTTTTTCCACACACACACAGTGAGAGAGTTTATCCACACACACACACACAATGAAAGAGTTTATCCACACACACACAGTGAAAGAGTTTATCCACACACACACACACAGTGAAATAATTTATCCATACACACACACACAGTGAGAGAGTTTATCCACAAACACACACAGTGAGCGAGTTTATCCACACACACACACACACAGTGAGAGTTTATCCACAGACACTCACACAGTGAGAGATTTTATCCACACACACAGTGAGAGAGTTCATCCACACACACACAGTGAGAGAGTTCATCCACACACACAGTGAAAGAGTTTATCCACACACACACACACAGTGAAAGAATGTATCCACACACACACACAGTGAGAGAGTTTATCCACACACACACACACATTGAGAGTTTATCCACACACACACACACACACACAGTGAGAGAGTTTATCCACACACACACACACATTGAGAGTTTATCCACACACACACACACACAGTGAGAGAGTTTATCCACACACACACACACAGTGAGAGAGTTTATCCACACACACACACATCGCGAGTTTATCCACACACACAGTGAGAGAGTTTATCCACACACACACACACACACAGTGAGAGAGTTCATCCACACACACACACACAGTGAGTTTATCCACACACTCACACAGTGAGAGAGTTTATCCACACACACACACAGTGAGAGAGTTTATCCACACACACACACAGTGATAGAGTTTATCCACACACACATACAGTGAGAGACTTCATCCACACAAACACAGTGAGAGAGTTTATCCACACACACACAGTGAGAGAGTTTATCCACACACACAGTGAGAGAGTTTATCCACACACACACACACAGTGAGAGAGTCTATCCACACACACACACACAGTGAGAGAGTTTATCCACACACACACACAGTGAGAGAGTTTATCCACACACACACACACACAGCGGAAGAGTTTATCCACACACACACAGTGAGAGTTTATCCACACACACAGTGAGAGAGTTTATCCACACACACACAGTGAGACTTTATCCACACACACACAGTGAGAGAGTTTATCCACACAATGAAAGAGTTTATCCACACACACACAGTGAAAGAGTTTATCCACACACACACAAACACACACAGTGAGAGTGTTTATCCACACACACAGTGAGAGTTTATCCACACACACACACACACACAGTGAGAGTTTATCCACACACACACACAGTGAGAGAGTTTATCCTCACACACACAGTGAGAGAGTTTGTCCACACACACACAGTGAAAGAGTTTATCCACACACACACACACACAGTGAAAGAGTTTATCCACACACACACACAGTGAAAGGGTTTATCCACACACACACACAGTGAGAGTGTTTATCCACACACACACAGTGAAAGAGTTTATCCACACACACACACACACAGTGAAAGGGTTTATCCACACACACACACAGTGAAAGAGTTTATCCACACACACAGACACACAGTCAGAGAGTTTATCCACACACACACACACACAGTGAGAGAGTTTATCCACACACACGGTGTGAGTGTTTATCCACACACACACAGTGAAAGAGTTTATCCACACACACACACACACACACACACACAGTGAAAGAGTTTATCCACACACACACACACACAGTGAAAGGGTTTAACCACACACACACACAGTGAAAGAGTTTATCCACACACACACACAGTGAAAGAGTTTATCCACACACACACACACAGTGAGAGAGTTTATCCACACACACACACAGTGAGAGAGTTTATCCACACACACACACACACACAGCGGAAGAGTTTATCCACACACACACAGTGAGAGTTTATCCACACACTCAGACAGTTGGAGAGTTTATCCACAAACACACACACAGTGAGAGAGTTTATCCACACACACACACAGTGAGAGTTTATCCACACACAGACAGTTGGAGAGTTTATCCACACACACAGTGAGAGAGTTTATCCACACACACACAGTGAGACTTTATCCACACACACACAGTGAGAGAGTTTATCCACACAATGAAAGAGTTTATCCACACACACACAGTGAAAGAGTTTATCCACACACACACAAACACACACAGTGAGAGTGTTTATCCACACACACAGTGAGGGTTTATCCACACACACACACACACACAGTGAGAGTTTATCCACACACACACACAGTGAGAGAGTTTATCCTCACACACACAGTGAGAGAGTTTGTCCACACACACACAGTGAAAGAGTTTATCCACACACACACACACACAGTGAAAGAGTTTATCCACACACACACACACAGTGAAAGGGTTTATCCACACACACACACAGTGAAAGAGTTTATCCACACACACACACACACAGTGAAAGGGTTTATCCACACACACACCCAGTGAAAGAGTTTATCCACACACACAGACACACAGTCAGAGAGTTTATCCACACACACACACACACAGTGAGAGAGTTTATCCACACACACGGTGTGAGTGTTTATCCACACACACACAGTGAAAGAGTTTATCCACACACACACACACACACAGTGAAAGAGTTTATCCACACACACACACACACAGTGAAAGGGTTTAACCACACACACACACAGTGAAAGAGTTTATCCACACACACGCACAGTGAAAGAGTTTATCCACACACACACACACACACACAGTGAAAGGGTTTATCCACACACACCCACACACACACACAGTGAAAGAGTTTCTCAATACACACACAGTCAGAGAGTTTATCCACACACACACACACACACACACAGTGGAAGAGTTTATCCACACACACACAGTGAGAGTTTATCCACACACTCAGACAGTTGGAGAGTTTATCCACACACACACACACAGTGAGAGAGTTTATCCACACACACACACAGTGAGAGAGTTTATCCACACACACACACAGTGAGAGTTTATCCACACACACACAGTGAGAGAGTTTATCCACACACACACACAATGAAAGAGTTTATCCACACACACACACTGAAAGAGTTTATCCACACACACACACACACATTGAAATAATTTATCCACACACACACACACAGTGAGAGAGTTTACCACACACACACACACAGTCAGCGAGTTTATCCACACACACACACACACACACACACACACACAGTGAGAGTGTTTATCCACACACACAGTGAAAGAGTTTATCCACACACACACACAGTGAAAGAGTTTATCCACACACACAGTGAGAGTTTATCCACACACACACACACACAGTGAGAGTTTATCCACAGACACAAACACAGTGAGAGAGTTTATCCACAACCACAGTGAGAGAGTTTATCCACACACACACAGTGAGAGAGTTTATCCACACACACAGTGAAAGAGTTTATCCACACACACACACAGTGAAAGAGTTTATCCACACACACACACACACAGTGAAAGGGTTTATCCACACACACACACACACACAGTGAAAGGGTTTATCCACACACACACACACACACACACACAGTGAGAGAGTTTATCCACACACACACAGTGATAGAGTTTATCCACACACACACACACAGTGAAAGAGTTTATCCACACACACAGACACACACACACATACAGTGAAAGGGTTTATCCACACACACACACAGTGAAAGAGTTTATCCACACACACACACACATACAGTCAGAGTTTATACACACACACACACACACGCACAGTGAGAGAGTTTATCCACACACACACAGTGAGAGAGTTTATCCACACACACACATACACACACAGTAAAAGAGTTTCTCCACACACACACACACACACACACAAAGTGAAAGAGTTTGTACACACACACACACACACACACATTGAAAGGGTTTATCCACACACACACACACACACGCACACACACACAGCGGAAGAGTTTATCCACACACACACAGTGAGAATTTATCCACACACACACACAGCGAGAGTTTATCCACACACAGACAGTTGGAGAGTTTATCCACACACACAGTGAGAGAGTTTATCCACACACACACAGTGAGAGAGTTTATCCACACACACACACACACACACACAGTGAGAGAGTTTATCCACACACATACACACACACACACACACACAGCGGAAGAGTTTATCCACACACACACAGTGAGAATTTATCCACACACACACACAGTGAGAGTTTATCCACACACAGACAGTTGGAGAGTTTATCCACACACACAGTGAGAGAGTTTATCCACACACACACAGTGAGAGTTTTTCCACACACACACAGTGAGAGAGTTTATCCACACACACACAGTGAGAGTTTTTCCACACACACACAGTGAGAGAGTTTATCCACACACACACACACAATGAAAGAGTTTATCCACACACACACAGTGAAAGAGTTTATCCACACACACACACACAGTGAAATAATTTATCCATACACACACACACAGTGAGAGAGTTTATCCACAAACACACACAGTGAGCGAGTTTATCCACACACACACACACACAGTGAGAGTTTATCCACAGACACTCACACAGTGAGAGATTTTGTCCACACACACAGTGAGAGAGTTCATCCACACACACACAGTGAGAGAGTTCATCCACACACACAGTGAAAGAGTTTATCCACACACACACACAGTGAAAGAATGTATCCACACACACACACAGTGAGAGAGTTTATCCACACACACAGTGAATTTATCCACACACACACACAGTGAAAGAGTTTATCCACACACACACACACACAGTGAAAGGGTTTATCCACACACACACACACACGCACAGTGAAAGAGTTTATCCACACACACGCACACACACAGTGACAGAATTTATCCACACACACACAGAGCGGAAGAGTTTATCCACACACACACAGTGAGAGTTTATCCACACACACAGTGAGAGAGTTTATCCACACACACACACACAGTGAAAGAGTTTATCCACACACACACAGTGAAAGAGTTTATCCACACACCCACACACACACACAGTGAAAGGTTTTATCCACACACACACACAGTGAGAGAGTTTATCCACACACACACAATGAGAGAGTTTGTCCACACACACACACACAATGAAAGAGTTTATCCACACACAGTGAAAGAGTTTATCCACACACACAGTGAAATAATTTATCCATACACACACACACAGTGAGAGACTTTATCCACAAACACACACAGTGAGCGAGTTTATCCACACACACACACACAGTGAGAGTGTTTATCCACACACACAGTGAAAGAGTTTATCCACACACACACACAGTGAAAGAGTTTATCCACACACACACACAGTGAGAGAGTTTATCCACACACACACACACAGTGAAAGAGTTTATCCACACACACACACAGTGAAAGTGTTTATCCACACACACTCACAGTGAGAGAGTTTATCCACACACACACAGTGAGAGAGTTTATCCACACACACACACACACACACAGTGAGAGAGTTTATCCACACACACAGTGAGAGAGTCTATCCACACACACACACACAGTGAGAGAGTTTATCCACACACACACACAGTGAGAGAGTTTATCCACACACACACACACATTGAGAGTTTATCCACACACACACACAGTGAGAGAGTTTATCCACACACACAGTGAGGCAGTTTATACACACACACACACACACACAGTGAGAGAGTTTATCCACACACACACACACATTGAGAGTTTATCCACACACACACACACACACAGTGAGAGAGTTTATCCACACACACACACACATTGAGAGTTTATCCACACACACACACACAGTGAGAGAGTTTATCCACACACACACACACACACAGTGTGAGAGTTTATCCACACACACACACATCGCGAGTTTATCCACACACACAGTGAGAGAGTTTATCCACACACACACACACACACAGTGAGAGAGTTCATCCACACACACACACAGTGAGTTTATCCACACACTCACACAGTGAGAGAGTTTATCCACACACACACACAGTGAGAGAGTTTATCCACACACACACACAGTGAGAGAGTTTATCCACACACACATACAGTGAGAGAGTTTATCCACACAAACACAGTGAGAGAGTTTATCCACACACACACAGTGAGAGAGTTTATCCACACACACAGTGAGAGAGTTTATCCACACACACACACACAGTGAGAGAGTCTATCCACACACACAGTGAGAGAGTTTATCCACACACACACACAGTGAGAGAGTTTATCCACACACACACACACATTGAGAGTTTATCCACACACACACACAGTGAGAGAGTTTATCCACACACACACACAGTGAGAGAGTTTATCCACACACACACACACATTGAGAGTTTATCCACACACACACACAGTGAGTGAGTCTATCCACACACACAGTGAGAGAGTTTATCCACACACACACACAGTGAGAGAGTTTATCCACACACACACACACATTGAGAGTTTATCCACACACACACACAGTGAGAGAGTTTATCCACACACACACACAGTGAGAGAGTTTATCCACACACACACACAGTGAGAGAGTTTATCCACACACACAGTGAGAGAGTTTATCCACACACACACACACAGTGAGAGAGTTTATCCACACACACACACACTGTGAGAGAGTGTATACACACACAGTGAGAGAGTTTATCCACACACACACACATTGAGAGTTTATCCACACACACACAGTGAGAGAGTTTATCCACACACACACACAGTGAGAGAGTTTATACACACACAGTGAGAGAGTTTATCCACACACACACACACACACACAGTGAGAGAGTTTATCCACACACACACACACACACAGTGAGAGAGTTTATCCACACACAAACACATTGAGAGTTCATCCACACACACACAGTGAGATAGTTTATCCACACACACACACAGTGAGAGAGTTTATCCACACACACACACACACAGTGAGAGAGTTCATCCACACACACACACACAGTGAGTTTATCCACACACTCACACAGTGAGAGAGTTTATCCACACACACACACAGTGAGAGAGTTTATCCACACACACACACAGTGAGAGAGTTTATCCACACACACACACAGTGAGAGAGTTTATCCACACACACACACAGTGAGAGAGTTTATCCACACACACAGTGAGAGAGTTTATCCACACACACAGTGAGAGAGTTCATCCACACACACAGTGAAAGAGTTTATCCACACACACACACAGTGAAAGAGTGTATCCACACACACACACACACAGTGAAAGGGTTTATACACACACACGCACAGTGAAAGAGTTTATCCACACACACGCACACACACAGTGACAGAATTTATCCACACACACACAGAGCGGAAGAGTTTATCCACACACACACAGTGAGAGTTTATCCACACACACAGTGAGAGAGTTTATCCACACACACACACACACAGTGAAAGAGTTTGTCCACACACACACACACAGTGAAAGAGTTTATCCACACACCCACACACACACACACAGTGAAAGGTTTTATCCACACACACACACAGTGAGAGAGTTTATCCACACACACACAATGAGAGAGTTTGTCCACACACACACACACAATGAAAGAGTTTATTCACACACACACACAGTGAGAGAGTTTATCCACACACACAGTGAAATAATTTATCCATACACACACACACAGTGAGAGACTTTATCCACAAACACACACAGTGAGCGAGTTTATCCACACACACACACACACAGTGAGAGTGTTTATCCACACACACAGTGAAAGAGTTTATCCACACACACACACAGTGAAAGAGTTTATCCACACACACACACACACACACAGTGAAAGGGTTTATCCACACACACCCACACACACACACAGTGAAAGAGTTTCTCAATACACACACAGTCAGAGAGTTTATCCACACACACACACACACACACACACAGTGGAAGAGTTTATCCACACACACACAGTGAGAGTTTATCCACACACTCAGACAGTTGGAGAGTTTATCCACACACACACACACAGTGAGAGAGTTTATCCACACACACACACAGTGAGAGAGTTTATCCACACACACACACAGTGAGAGTTTATCCACACACACACAGTGAGAGAGTTTATCCACACACACACACAATGAAAGAGTTTATCCACACACACACACTGAAAGAGTTTATCCGCACACACACACACACATTGAAATAATTTATCCACACACACACACACACAGTGAGAGAGTTTACCACACACACACACACAGTCAGCGAGTTTATCCACACACACACACACACACACACACACACACACAGTGAGAGTGTTTATCCACACACACAGTGAAAGAGTTTATCCACACACACACACAGTGAAAGAGTTTATCCACACACACAGTGAGAGTTTATCCACACACACACACACAGTGAGAGTTTATCCACAGACACAAACACAGTGAGAGAGTTTATCCACAACCACAGTGAGAGAGTTTATCCACACACACACAGTGAGAGAGTTTATCCACACACACAGTGAAAGAGTTTATCCACACACACACACAGTGAAAGAGTTTATCCACACACACACACACACAGTGAAAGGGTTTATCCACACACACACACACACAGTGAAAGGGTTTATCCACACACACACACACACACACACACAGTGAGAGAGTTTATCCACACACACACAGTGATAGAGTTTATCCACACACACACACACAGTGAAAGAGTTTATCCACACACACAGACACACACACACATACAGTGAAAGGGTTTATCCACACACACACACAGTGAAAGAGTTTATCCACACACACACACACATACAGTCAGAGTTTATACACACACACACACACACACGCACAGTGAGAGAGTTTATCCACACACACACAGTGAGAGAGTTTATCCACACACACACATACACACACAGTAAAAGAGTTTCTCCACACACACACACACACACACAAAGTGAAAGAGTTTGTACACACACACACACACACACACATTGAAAGGGTTTATCCACACACACACACACACACAGCGGAAGAGTTTATCCACACACACACAGTGAGAATTTATCCACACACACACACACAGTGAGAGTTTATCCACACACAGACAGTTGGAGAGTTTATCCACACACACAGTGAGAGAGTTTATCCACACACACACAGTGAGAGTTTTTCCACACACACACAGTGAGAGAGTTTATCCACACACACACAGTGAGAGAGTTTATCCACACACACACACACACACACAGTGAGAGAGTTTATCCACACACATACACACACACACACACACACAGCGGAAGAGTTTATCCACACACACACAGTGAGAATTTATCCACACACACACACAGTGAGAGTTTATCCACACACAGACAGTTGGAGAGTTTATCCACACACACAGTGAGAGAGTTTATCCACACACACACAGTGAGAGTTTTTCCACACACACACAGTGAGAGAGTTTATCCACACACACACAGTGAGAGTTTTTCCACACACACACAGTGAGAGAGTTTATCCACACACACACACACAATGAAAGAGTTTATCCACACACACACAGTGAAAGAGTTTATCCACACACACACACACAGTGAAATAATTTATCCATACACACACACACAGTGAGAGAGTTTATCCACAAACACACACAGTGAGCGAGTTTATCCACACACACACACACACAGTGAGAGTTTATCCACAGACACTCACACAGTGAGAGATTTTATCCACACACACAGTGAGAGAGTTCATCCACACACACACAGTGAGAGAGTTCATCCACACACACAGTGAAAGAGTTTATCCACACACACACACAGTGAAAGAATGTATCCACACACACACACAGTGAGAGAGTTTATCCACACACACAGTGAATTTATCCACACACACACACAGTGAAAGAGTTTATCCACACACACACACACACAGTGAAAGGGTTTATCCACACACACACGCACAGTGAAAGAGTTTATCCACACACACGCACACACACAGTGACAGAATTTATCCACACACACACAGAGCGGAAGAGTTTATCCACACACACACAGTGAGAGTTTATCCACACACACAGTGAGAGAGTTTATCCACACACACACACACACACACACACACACAGTGAAAGAGTTTATCCACACACACACAGTGAAAGAGTTTATCCACACACCCACACACACACACAGTGAAAGGTTTTATCCACACACACACACAGTGAGAGAGTTTATCCACACACACACAATGAGAGAGTTTGTCCACACACACACACACAATGAAAGAGTTTATCCACACACAGTGAAAGAGTTTATCCACACACACAGTGAAATAATTTATCCATACACACACACACAGTGAGAGACTTTATCCACAAACACACACAGTGAGCGAGTTTATCCACACACACACACACAGTGAGAGTGTTTATCCACACACACAGTGAAAGAGTTTATCCACACACACACACAGTGAAAGAGTTTATCCACACACACACACACAGTGAGAGAGTTTATCCACACACACACACACAGTGAAAGAGTTTATCCACACACACACACAGTGAAAGTGTTTATCCACACACACTCACAGTGAGAGAGTTTATCCACACACACACAGTGAGAGAGTTTATCCACACACACACACACACACACACAGTGAGAGAGTTTATCCACACACACAGTGAGAGAGTCTATCCACACACACACACACAGTGAGAGAGTTTATCCACACACACACACAGTGAGAGAGTTTATCCACACACACACACACATTGAGAGTTTATCCACACACACACACAGTGAGAGAGTTTATCCACACACACAGTGAGGCAGTTTATCCACACACACACACACACACAGTGAGAGAGTTTATCCACACACACACACACATTGAGAGTTTATCCACACACACACACACACACAGTGAGAGAGTTTATCCACACACACACATTGAGAGTTTATCCACACACACACACACAGTGAGAGAGTTTATCCACACACACACACACACACAGTGTGAGAGTTTATCCACACACACACACATCGCGAGTTTATCCACACACACAGTGAGAGAGTTTATCCACACACACACACACACACAGTGAGAGAGTTCATCCACACACACACACAGTGAGTTTATCCACACACTCACACAGTGAGAGAGTTTATCCACACACACACACAGTGAGAGAGTTTATCCACACACACACACAGTGAGAGAGTTTATCCACACACACATACAGTGAGAGAGTTTATCCACACAAACACAGTGAGAGAGTTTATCCACACACACACAGTGAGAGAGTTTATCCACACACAGTGAGAGAGTTTATCCACACACACACACACAGTGAGAGAGTCTATCCACACACACAGTGAGAGAGTTTATCCACACACACACACAGTGAGAGAGTTTATCCACACACACACACACATTGAGAGTTTATCCACACACACACACAGTGAGAGAGTTTATCCACACACACACACAGTGAGAGAGTTTATCCACACACACACACACATTGAGAGTTTATCCACACACACACACAGTGAGAGAGTCTATCCACACACACAGTGAGAGAGTTTATCCACACACACACACAGTGAGAGAGTTTATCCACACACACACACACATTGAGAGTTTATCCACACACACACACAGTGAGAGAGTTTATCCACACACACACACAGTGAGAGAGTTTATCCACACACACACACAGTGAGAGAGTTTATCCACACACACAGTGAGAGAGTTTATCCACACACACACACACAGTGAGAGAGTTTATCCACACACACACACACTGTGAGAGAGTGTATACACACAGAGTGAGAGAGTTTATCCACACACACACACATTGAGAGTTTATCCACACACACACAGTGAGAGAGTTTATCCACACACACACACAGTGAGAGAGTTTATACACACACAGTGAGAGAGTTTATCCACACACACACACACACACACAGCGAGAGAGTTTATCCACACACACACACACACACAGTGAGAGAGTTTATCCACACACAAACACATTGAGAGTTCATCCACACACACACAGTGAGATAGTTTATCCACACACACACACAGTGAGAGAGTTTATCCACACACACACACACACAGTGAGAGAGTTCATCCACACACACACACACAGTGAGTTTATCCACACACTCACGCAGTGAGAGAGTTTATCCACACACACACACAGTGAGAGAGTTTATCCACACACACACACAGTGAGAGAGTTTATCCACACACACACACAGTGAGAGAGTTTATCCACACACACACACAGTGAGAGAGTTTATCCACACACACAGTGAGAGAGTTTATCCACACACACAGTGAGAGAGTTCATCCACACACACAGTGAAAGAGTTTATCCACACACACACACAGTGAAAGAGTGTATCCACACACACACACACACAGTGAAAGGGTTTATACACACACACGCACAGTGAAAGAGTTTATCCACACACACGCACACACACAGTGACAGAATTTATCCACACACACACAGAGCGGAAGAGTTTATCCACACACACACAGTGAGAGTTTATCCACACACACAGTGAGAGAGTTTATCCACACACACACACACACACACAGTGAAAGAGTTTGTCCACACACACACACACAGTGAAAGAGTTTATCCACACACCCACACACACACACACAGTGAAAGGTTTTATCCACACACACACACAGTGAGAGAGTTTATCCACACACACACAATGAGAGAGTTTGTCCACACACACACACACAATGAAAGAGTTTATCCACACACACACACAGTGAGAGAGTTTATCCACACACACAGTGAAATAATTTATCCATACACACACACACAGTGAGAGACTTTATCCACAAACACACACAGTGAGCGAGTTTATCCACACACACACACACACAGTGAGAGTGTTTATCCACACACACAGTGAAAGAGTTTATCCACACACACACACAGTGAAAGAGTTTATCCACACACACACACATTGAGAGTTTATCCACACACACAGTGAGAGAGTTTATCCACACACACACACAGTGAGAGAGTTTATCCACACACACACACACAGACAGTGAGAGAGTTTATCCACACACACACACACACACAGTGAGAGAGCTTATCCACACACACACACACAGTGAGAGAGTTTACCCACACACACACACAGTGAGAGAGTTTACCCACACACACACAGTGAGAGAGTTTATACACACACACACACAGTGAAAGAGTTTATCCACACACACAGTGAGAGAGTTTATCCACACACACACACATTGAGAGTTTATCCACACACACACAGACAGTGAGAGAATTGATCCACTCACACACACACACACACACATTCAAAGAGTTTATCCACCGACATGCATTGAGAGTGCTTATCCACACACACACACAGAGTTTATCCACACAGACACACATAGACAGTAAGAGTTTGTCCACACACACACGCATCAACAGTGAGAAAGTTCAGCCACACATACACAGACACGCACGCACACACAATGAGAGAGTTTATCCACACACACACACACTTACACAGTGAAAGTGTCTATCCACACACAGACACACAGACAGTGAGAGAGTTTATCCACACACACACACAGTGAGAGAGTTTATCCACACACACAGTGAGGCAGTTTATCCACACACACACACACAGTGAGAGTTTATCCACACACACACACACACACAGTGAGAGAGTTTATCCACACACACACACACATTGAGAGTTTATCCACACACACACACACACAGTGAGAGAGTTTATCCACACACACACACAGTGAGAGAGTTTATCCACACACACACACATCGCGAGTTTATCCACACACACAGTGAGAGAGTTTATCCACACACACACACACACAGTGAGAGAGTTCATCCACACACACACACAGTGAGTTTATCCACACACTCACACAGTGAGAGAGTTTATCCACACACACACACAGTGAGAGAGTTTATCCACACATACACACAGTGAGAGAGTTTATCCACACACACATACAGTGAGAGAGTTTATCCACACAAACACAGTGAGAGAGTTTATCCACACACACACAGTGAGAGAGTTTATCCACACACACAGTGAGAGAGTTTATCCACACACACACACACAGTGAGAGAGTCTATCCACACACACACACACAGTGAGAGAGTTTATCCACACACACACACAGTGACAGAGTTTATCCACACACACACACACACAGTGAGAGACTTTATCCACACACACACACACACACAGCGGAAGAGTTTATCCACACACACACAGTGAGAGTTTATCCACACACTCAGACAGTTGGAGAGTTTATCCACACACACACACACAGTGAGAGAGTTTATCCACACACACACACAGTGAGAGTTTATCCACACACAGACAGTTGGAGAGTTTATCCACACACACAGTGAGAGAATTTATCCACACACACACAGTGAGACTTTATCCACACACACACAGTGAGAGAGTTTATCCACACAATGAAAGAGTTTATCCACACACACACAGTGAAAGAGTTTATCCACACACACACACACACACAGTGAGAGTGTTTATCCACACACACAGTGAGAGTTTATCCACACACACACACACACAGTGAGAGTTTATCCACACACACACACAGTGAGAGAGTTTATCCACACACACACAGTGAGAGAGTTTGTCCACACACACACAGTGAAAGAGTTTATCCACACACACACACACACAGTGAAAGAGTTTATCCACACACACACACAGTGAAAGGGTTTATCCACACACACACACAGTGAGAGTGTTTATCCACACACACACAGTGAAAGAGTTTATCCACACACACACACACACAGTGAAAGGGTTTATCCACACACACACACAGTGAAAGAGTTTATCCACACACACAGACACACAGTCAGAGAGTTTATCCACACACACACACACACAGTGAGAGAGTTTATCCACACACATGGTATGAGTGTTTATCCACACACACACAGTGAAAGAGTTTATCCACACACACACACACACACACACACACACACAGTGAAAGAGTTTATCCACACACACACACACAGTGAAAGGGTTTAACCACACACACACACAGTGAAAGAGTTTATCCACACACACAGTGAAAGAGTTTATCCACACACACACACACACACAGTGAAAGGGTTTATCCACACACACCCACACACACACACAGTGAAAGAGTTTATCAATACACACACAGTGAGAGAGTTTATCCACACACACACACACACACAGTGGAAGAGTTTATCCACACACACACAGTGAGAGTTTATCCACACACTCAGACAGTTGGAGAGTTTATCCACACACACACACACAGTGAGAGAGTTTATCCACACACACACACAGTGAGAGAGTTTATCCACACACACACAGTAAGAGTTTATCCACACACACACAGTGAGAGAGTTTATCCACACACACACACAATGAAAGAGTTTATCCACACACACACACTGAAAGAGTTTATCCACACACACACACACACATTGAAATAATTTATCCACACACACACACACACAGTGAGAGAGTTTACCACACACACACACACAGTCAGCGAGTTTATCCACACACACACACACACACAGTGAGAGTGTTTATCCACACACACAGTGAAAGAGTTTATCCACACACACACACAGTGAAAGAGTTTATCCACACACACAGTGAGAGTTTATCCACACACACACACACACAGTGAGAGTTTATCCACAGACACACACACAGTGAGAGAGTTTATCCACAACCACAGTGAGAGAGTTTATCCACACACACACAGTGAGAGAGTTTATCCACACACACAGTGAAAGAGTTTATCCACAAACACACACAGTGAAAGAGTTTATCCACACACACACACACACAGTGAAAGGGTTTATCCACACACACACACACACAGTGAAAGGGTTTATCCACACACACACACACACACACACACACACAGTGAGAGAGTTTATCCACACACACACAGTGAGAGAGTTTATCCACACACACACACACACACACAGTGAAAGAGTTTATCCACACACACAGACACACACACACATACAGTGAAAGGGTTTATCCACACACACACACAGTGAAAGAGTTTATCCACACACACACACACATACAGTCAGAGTTTATACACACACACACACACACGCACAGTGAGAGAGTTTATCCACACACACACAGTGAGAGAGTTTATCCACACACACACATACACACACAGTGAAAAAGTTTCTCCACACACACACACACACACACACAGTGAAAGAGTTTGTACACACACACACACACACACACATTGAAAGGGTTTATCCACACACACACACACACACACAGTGAAAGAGTTTATCCACACAAACACAGTGAGAGAGTTTATCCACACACACACACACACACAGTGAGAGAGTTTATCCACACACAGCGAAAGAGTTTATCCACACACACACAGTGAGAATTTATCCACACACACACACAGTGAGAGTTTATCCACACACAGACAGTTGGAGAGTTTATCCACACACACAGTGAGAGAGTTTATCCACACACACACAGTGAGAGTTTTTCCACACACACACAGTGAGAGAGTTTATCCACACACACAGAGTGAGAGTTTTTCCACACACACACAGTGAGAGAGTTTATCCACACACACACACACAATGAAAGAGTTTATCCACACACACACACACAGTGAAAGAGTTTATCCACACACACACCCAGTGAAATAATTTATCCATACACACACACACAGTGAGAGAGTTTATCCACAAACACACACAGTGAGCGAGTTTATCCACACACACACACACACAGTGAGAGTTTATCAACAGACACTCACACAGTGAGAGATTTTATCCACACACACAGTGAGAGAGTTTATCCACACACACACAGTGAGAGAGTTCATCCACACACACAGTGAAAGAGTTTATCCACACACACACACAGTGAAAGAGTGTATCCACACACACACACAGTGAGAGAGTTTATCCACACACACAGTGAATTTATCCACACACACACACAGTGAAAGAGTTTATCCACACACACACACACACAGTGAAAGGGTTTATCCACACACACACACACACGCACAGTGAAAGAGTTTATCTACACACACGCACACACACAGTGACAGAATTTATCCACACACACACAGAGCGGAAGAGTTTATCCACACACCCACAGTGAGAGTTTATCCACACACACAGTGAGAGAGTTTATCCACACACACACACACACACACACGAACACACAGTGAAAGAGTTTATCCACACACACACACACAGTGAAAGAGTTTATCCACACACCCACACACACAGTGAAAGGTTTTATCCACACACACACACAGTGAGAGAGTTTATCCACACACACACAATGAGAGAGTTTGTCCACACACACACACACAATGAAAGAGTTTATCCACACACACACAGTGAAAGAGTTTATCCACACACACGGTGAAATAATTTATCCATACACACACACACAGTGAGAGACTTTATCCACAAACACACACAGTGAGCGAGTTTATCCACACACACACACACAGTGAGAGTGTTTATCCACACACACAGTGAAAGAGTTTATCCACACACACACACAGTGAAAGAGTTTATCCACACACACACACAGTGAGAGAGTTTATCCACACACACACACACAGTGAAAGAGTTTATCCACACACACACACAGTGAAAGAGTTTATCCACACACACTCACAGTGAGAGAGTTTATCCACACACACACTCACAGTGAGAGAGTTTATCCACACACACACACAGTGAGAGAGTTTATCCACACACACACAGTGAGAGAGTTTATCCACACACACACACACACAGTGAGAGAGTTTATCCACACACACAGTGAGAGAGTCTATCCACACACACACACACAGTGAGAGAGTTTATTCACACACGCACACAGTGAGAGAGTTTATCCACACACACACACACATTGAGAGTTTATCCACACACACACACAGTGAGAGAGTTTATCCACACACACAGTGAGGCAGTTTATCCACACACACACACACACACACAGTGAGAGAGTTTATCCACACACACACACACATTGAGAGTTTATCCACACACACACACACACACAGTGAGAGAGTTTATCCACACACACACACACACATTGAGAGTTTATCCACACACACACACACAGTGAGAGAGTTTATCCACACACACACACACACACAGTGAGAGAGTTTATCCACACACACACATCGCGAGTTTATCCACACACACAGTGAGAGAGTTTATCCATTCACACACACACACAGTGAGAGAGTTCATCCACACACACACACAGTGAGTTTATCCACACACTCACACAGTGAGAGAGTTTATCCACACACACACACAGTGAGAGAGTTTATCCACACACACACACAGTGAGAGAGTTTATCCACACACACATACAGTGAGAGAGTTTATCCACACAAACACAGTGAGAGAGTTTATCCACACACACACAGTGAGAGAGTTTATCCACACACAGTGAGAGAGTTTATCCACACACACACACACAGTGAGAGAATCTATCCACACACACAGTGAGAGAGTTTATCCACACACACACACAGTGAGAGAGTTTATCCACACACACACACACATTGAGAGTTTATCCACACACACACACAGTGAGAGAGTTTATCCACACACACACACAGTGAGAGAGTTTATCCACACACACACACACACATTGAGAGTTTATCCACACACACACACAGTGAGAGAGTTAATCCACACACACAGTGAGAGAGTTTATCCACACACACACACACAGTGAGAGAGTTTATCCACACACACACACACTGTGAGAGAGTGTATACACACACAGTGAGAGAGTTTATCCACACACACACACATTGAGAGTTTATCCACACACACACAGTGAGAGAGTTTATCCACACACACACACAGTGAGAGAGTTTATACACACACAGTGAGAGAGTTTATCCACACACACACACACACACAGTGAGAGAGTTTATCCACACACACACACACACAGTGAGAGAGTTTATCCACACACAAACACATTGAGAGTTTATCCACACACACACAGTGAGAGAGTTTATCCACACACACACACACACAGTGAGAGAGTTCATCCACACACACACACACAGTGAGTTTATCCACACACTCACACAGTGAGAGAATTTATCCACACACACACACAGTGAGAGAGTTTATCCACACACACACACAGTGAGAGAGTTTATCCACACACACACACAGTGAGAGAGTTTATCCACACACACACACAGTGAGAGAGTTTATCCACACACACAGTGAGAGAGTTTATCCACACACACAGTGAGAGAGTTTATCCACACACACACACACAGTGAGAGAGTCTATCCACACACACACACACAGTGAGAGAGTTTATCCACACACCCACACACAGTGAGAGAGTTTATCCACACACACACACACACATTGAGAGTTTATCCACACACACACACAGTGAGAGAGTTTATCCACACACACACACACAGTGAGTTTATCCACACACTCACACAGTGAGAGAGTTTATCCACACACACACACACATTGAGAGTTTATCCACACACACACACAGTGAGAGTTTATCCACACACACACAGAGTGAGAGAGTTTATCCACACACACACACAGTGAGAGAGTTTATCCACACACACAGTGAGAGAGTTTATCCACACACACACACACAGTGAGAGAGTTTATCCACACACACACACACTGTGAGAGAGTGTATACACACACAGTGAGAGAGTTTATCCACACACACACACATTGAGAGTTTATCCACACACACACAGTGAGAGAGTTTATCCACACACACACACAGTGAGAGAGTTTATACACACACAGTGAGAGAGTTTATCCACACACACACACACACACACACAGTGAAAGGTTTTATCCACACACACACACAGTGAGAGAGTTTATCCACACACACACAATGAGAGAGTTTGTCCACACACACACACACAATGAAAGAGTTTATCCACACACACACAGTGAAAGAGTTTATCCACACACACGGTGAAATAATTTATCCATACACACACACACAGTGAGAGACTTTATCCACAAACACACACAGTGAGCGAGTTTATCCACACACACACACACAGTGAGAGTGTTTATCCACACACACAGTGAAAGAGTTTATCCACACACACACACAGTGAAAGAGTTTATCCACACACACACACAGTGAGAGAGTTTATCCACACACACACACACAGTGAAAGAGTTTATCCACACACACACACAGTGAAAGAGTTTATCCACACACACTCACAGTGAGAGAGTTTATCCACACACACACTCACAGTGAGAGAGTTTATCCACACACACACACAGTGAGAGAGTTTATCCACACACACACAGTGAGAGAGTTTATCCACACACACACACACACAGTGAGAGAGTTTATCCACACACACAGTGAGAGAGTCTATCCACACACACACACACAGTGAGAGAGTTTATCCACACACGCACACAGTGAGAGAGTTTATCCACACACACACACACATTGAGAGTGTATCCACACACACACACAGTGAGAGAGTTTATCCACACACACAGTGAGGCAGTTTATCCACACACACACACACACACAGTGAGAGAGTTTATCCACACACACACACACATTGAGAGTTTATCCACACACACACACACACACATTGAGAGTTTATCCACACACACACAGTGAGAGAGTTTATCCACACACACACACAGTGAGAGAGTTTATACACACACAGTGAGAGAGTTTATCCACACACACACACACACACACACAGTGAAAGGTTTTATCCACACACACACACAGTGAGAGAGTTTATCCACACACACACAATGAGAGAGTTTGTCCACACACACACACACAATGAAAGAGTTTATCCACACACACACAGTGAAAGAGTTTATCCACACACACGGTGAAATAATTTATCCATACACACACACACAGTGAGAGACTTTATCCACAAACACACACAGTGAGCGAGTTTATCCACACACACACACACAGTGAGAGTGTTTATCCACACACACAGTGAAAGAGTTTATCCACACACACACACAGTGAAAGAGTTTATCCACACACACACACAGTGAGAGAGTTTATCCACACACACACACACAGTGAAAGAGTTTATCCACACACACACACAGTGAAAGAGTTTATCCACACACACTCACAGTGAGAGAGTTTATCCACACACACACTCACAGTGAGAGAGTTTATCCACACACACACACAGTGAGAGAGTTTATCCACACACACACAGTGAGAGAGTTTATCCACACACACACACACACAGTGAGAGAGTTTATCCACACACACAGTGAGAGAGTCTATCCACACACACACACACAGTGAGAGAGTTTATCCACACACGCACACAGTGAGAGAGTTTATCCACACACACACACACATTGAGAGTTTATCCACACACACACACAGTGAGAGAGTTTATCCACACACACAGTGAGGCAGTTTATCCACACACACACACACACAGTGAGAGAGTTTATCCACACACACACACACATTGAGAGTTTATCCACACACACACACACACACAGTGAGAGAGTTTATCCACACACACACACACACATTGAGAGTTTATCCACACACACACACACAGTGAGAGAGTTTATCCACACACACATACACACAGTGAGAGAGTTTATCCACACACACACACATCGCGAGTTTATCCACACACACAGTGAGAGAGTTTATCCACACACACACACACAGTGAGAGAGTTCATCCACACACACACACAGTGAGTTTATCCACACACTCACACAGTGAGAGAGTTTATCCACACACACACACAGTGAGAGAGTTTATCCACACACACACACAGTGAGAGTTTATCCACACACACATACAGTGAGAGAGTTTATCCACACAAACACAGTGAGAGAGTTTATCCACACACACACAGTGAGAGAGTTTATCCACACACACAGTGAGAGAGTTTATCCACACACACACACACAGTGAGAGAGTCTATCCACACACACAGTGAGAGAGTTTATCCACACACACACACAGTGAGAGAGTTTATCCACACACACACACATTGAGAGTATATCCACACACACACACAGTGAGAGAGTTTATCCACACACACACACAGTGAGAGAGTTTATCCACACACACACACACACATTGAGAGTTTATCCACACACACACACAGTGAGAGAGTTTATCCACACACACACACAGTGAGAGAGTTTATCCACACACACACACAGTGAGAGAGTTAATCCACACACACAGTGAGAGAGTTTATCCACACACACACACACAGTGAGAGAGTTTATCCACACACACACACACTGTGAGAGAGTGTATACACACACAGTGAGAGAGTTTATCCACACACACACACATTGAGAGTTTATCCACACACACACAGTGAGAGAGTTTATCCACACACACACACAGTGAGAGAGTTTATACACACACAGTGAGAGAGTTTATCCACACACACACACACACAGTGAGAGAGTTTATCCACACACACACACAGTGAGAGAGTTTATCCACACACAAACACATTGAGAGTTTATCCACACACACACAGTGAGAGAGTTTATCCACACACACACACACACAGTGAGAGAGTTCATCCACACACACACACACAGTGAGTTTATCCACACACTCACACAGTGAGAGAATTTATCCACACACACACACAGTGAGAGAGTTTATCCACACACACACACAGTGAGAGAGTTTATCCACACACACACACAGTGAGAGAATTTATCCACACACACACACAGTGAGAGAGTTTATCCACACACACAGTGAGAGAGTTTATCCACACACACAGTGAGAGAGTTTATCCACACACACACACACAGTGAGAGAGTCTATCCACACACACACACACAGTGAGAGAGTTTATCCACACACCCACACACAGTGAGAGAGTTTATCCACACACACACACACATTGAGAGTTTATCCACACACACACACAGTGAGAGAGTTTATCCACACACACACACACAGTGAGTTTATCCACACACTCACACAGTGAGAGAGTTTATCCACACACACACACACATTGAGAGTTTATCCACACACACACACAGTGAGAGTTTATCCACACACACACAGAGTGAGAGAGTTTATCCACACACACACACAGTGAGAGAGTTTATCCACACACACAGTGAGAGAGTTTATCCACACACACACACACAGTGAGAGAGTTTATCCACACACACACACACTGTGAGAGAGTGTATACACACACAGTGAGAGAGTTTATCCACACACACACACATTGAGAGTTTATCCACACACACACAGTGAGAGAGTTTATCCACACACACACACAGTGAGAGAGTTTATACACACACAGTGAGAGAGTTTATCCACACACACACACACACACACACACAGTGAAAGGTTTTATCCACACACACACACAGTGAGAGAGTTTATCCACACACACACAATGAGAGAGTTTGTCCACACACACACACACAATGAAAGAGTTTATCCACACACACACAGTGAAAGAGTTTATCCACACACACGGTGAAATAATTTATCCATACACACACACACAGTGAGAGACTTTATCCACAAACACACACAGTGAGCGAGTTTATCCACACACACACACACAGTGAGAGTGTTTATCCACACACACAGTGAAAGAGTTTATCCACACACACACACAGTGAAAGAGTTTATCCACACACACACACAGTGAGAGAGTTTATCCACACACACACACACAGTGAAAGAGTTTATCCACACACACACACAGTGAAAGAGTTTATCCACACACACTCACAGTGAGAGAGTTTATCCACACACACACTCACAGTGAGAGAGTTTATCCACACACACACACAGTGAGAGAGTTTATCCACACACACACAGTGAGAGAGTTTATCCACACACACACACACACACAGTGAGAGAGTTTATCCACACACACAGTGAGAGAGTCTATCCACACACACACACACAGTGAGAGAGTTTATCCACACACGCACACAGTGAGAGAGTTTATCCACACACACACACACATTGAGAGTTTATCCACACACACACACAGTGAGAGAGTTTATCCACACACACAGTGAGGCAGTTTATCCACACACACACACACACACAGTGAGAGAGTTTATCCACACACACACACACATTGAGAGTTTATCCACACACACACACACACACAGTGAGAGAGTTTATCCACACACACACACACACATTGAGAGTTTATCCACACACACACACACAGTGAGAGAGTTTATCCACACACACATACACACAGTGAGAGAGTTTATCCACACACACACACATCGCGAGTTTATCCACACACACAGTGAGAGAGTTTATCCACACACACACACACACAGTGAGAGAGTTCATCCACACACACACACAGTGAGTTTATCCACACACTCACACAGTGAGAGACTTTATCCACACACACACACAGTGAGAGAGTTTATCCACACACACACACAGTGAGAGAGTTTATCCACACACACATACAGTGAGAGAGTTTATCCACACAAACACAGTGAGAGAGTTTATCCACACACACACAGTGAGAGAGTTTATCCACACACACAGTGAGAGAGTTTATCCACACACACACACACAGTGAGAGAGTCTATCCACACACACAGTGAGAGAGTTTATCCACACACACACACAGTGAGAGAGTTTATCCACACACACACACACATTGAGAGTTTATCCACACACACACACAGTGAGAGAGTTTATCCACACACACACACAGTGAGAGAGTTTATCCACACACACACACACACATTGAGAGTTTATCCACACACACACACAGTGAGAGAGTTTATCCACACACACACACAGTGAGAGAGTTTATACACACACACACACAGTGAGAGAGTTAATCCACACACACAGTGAGAGAGTTTATCCACACACACACACACAGTGAGAGAGTTTATCCACACACACACACACTGTGAGAGAGTGTATACACACACAGTGAGAGAGTTTATCCACACACACACACATTGAGAGTTTATCCACACACACACAGTGAGAGAATTTATCCACACACACACACAGTGAGAGAGTTTATCCACACACAGTGAGAGAGTTTATCCACACACACACACACACACACAGTGAGAGAGTTTATCCACACACACACACACACAGTGAGAGAGTTTATCCACACACAAACACATTGAGAGTTTATCCACACACACACAGTGAGAGAGTTTATCCACACACACACACACACAGTGAGAGAGTTCATCCACACACACACACACAGTGAGTTTATCCACACACTCACACAGTGAGAGAATTTATCCACACACACACACAGTGAGAGAGTTTATCCACACACGCACACAGTGAGAGAGTTTATCCACACACACACACAGTGAGAGAGTTTATCCACACACACACACAGTGAGAGAGTTTATCCACACACACAGTGAGAGATTTTATCCACACACACAGTGAGAGAGTTTATCCACACACACACACACAGTGAGAGAGTCTATCCACACACACACACACAGTGAGTTTATCCACACACCCACACACAGTGAGAGAGTTTATCCACACACACACACACACATTGAGAGTTTATCCACACACACACACAGTGAGAGAGTTTATCCACACACACACACACAGTGAGTTTATCCACACACTCACACAGTGAGAGATTTTATCCACACACACACACACATTGAGAGTTTATCCACACACACACACAGTGAGAGTTTATCCACACACACACAGAGTGAGAGAGTTTATCCACACACACACACAGTGAGAGAGTTTATCCACACACACAGTGAGAGAGTTTATCCACACACACACACACAGTGAGAGAGTTTATCCACACACACACACACTGTGAGAGAGTGTATACACACACAGTGAGAGAGTTTATCCACACACACCCACATTGAGAGTTTATCCACACACACACAGTGAGAGAGTTTATCCACACACACACACAGTGAGAGAGTTTATACACACACAGTGAGAGAGTTTATCCACACACACACACACACACACACAGTGAGAGAGTTTATCCACACACACACACACAGTGAAAGAGTTTATCCACACACACACACACACAGTGAAAGAGTTTATCCACACACACTCACAGTGAGAGAGTTTATCCACACACACTCACAGTGAGAGAGTTTATCCACACACACACAGTGAGAGAGTTTATCCACACACACACAGTGAGAGAGTTTATCCACACACACACACACACAGTGAGAGAGTTTATCCACACACACAGTGAGAGAGTCTATCCACACACACACACACACAGTGAGAGAGTTTATCCACACACACACAGTGAGAGAGTTTATCCACACACACACACACACAGTGAGAGAGTTTATCCACACACACAGTGAGAGAGTTTATCCACACACACAGTGAGAGAGTTTATCCACACACACACACACAGTGAGAGAGTCTATCCACACACACACACACAGTGAGAGAGTTTATCCACACACGCACACAGTGAGAGAGTTTATCCACACACACACACACATTGAGAGTTTATCCACACACACACACAGTGAGAGAGTTTATCCACACACACAGTGAGGCAGTTTATCCACACACACACACACACACACAGTGAGAGAGTTAATCCACACACACACACATTGAGAGTTTATCCACACACACACACACACACACAGTGAGAGAGTTTATCCACACACACACACACATTGAGAGTTTATCCACACACACACACACAGTGAGAGAGTTTATCCACACACACACACACACAGTGAGAGAGTTTATCCACACACACACACATCGCGAATTTATCCACACACACAGTGAGAGAGTTTATCCACACACACACACACAGTGAGAGAGTTCATCCACACACACACACAGTGAGTTTATCCACACACTCACACAGTGAGAGAGTTTATCCACACACACACACAGTGAGAGAGTTTATCCACACACACACACAGTGAGAGAGTTTATCCACACACACATACAGTGAGAGAGTTTATCCACACAAACACAGTGAGAGAGTTTATCCACACACACACAGTGAGAGAGTTTATCCACACACACAGTGAGAGAGTTTATCCACACACACACACACAGTGAGAGAGTCTATCCACACACACAGTGAGAGAGTTTATCCACACACACACACAGTGAGAGAGTTTATCCACACACACACACACATTGAGAGTTTATCCACACACACACACAGTGAGAGAGTTTATCCACACATACACACAGTGAGAGAGTTTATCCACACACACACACACATTGAGAGTTTATCCACACACACACACAGTGAGAGAGTTTATCCACACACACACACAGTGAGAGAGTTTATCCACACACACACACAGTGAGAGAGTTTATCCACACACACAGTGAGAGAGTTTATCCACACACACACACACAGTGAGAGAGTTTATCCACACACACACACACTGTGAGAGAGTGTATACACACACAGTGAGAGAGTTTATCCACACACACACACATTGAGAGTTTATCCACACACACACAGTGAGAAAGTTTATCCACACACACACACAGTGAGAGAGTTTATACACACACAGTGAGAGAGTTTATCCACACACACACACACACACAGTGAGAGAGTTTATCCACACACACACACACACAGTGAGAGAGTTCATCCACACACACACACACAGTGAGTTTATCCACACACTCACACAGTGAGAGAGTTTATCCACACACACACACAGTGAGAGAGTTTATCCACACACACACACAGTGAGAGAGTTTATCCACACACACACACAGTGAGAGAGTTTATCCACACACACAGTGAGAGAGTTTATCCACACACACAGTGAGAGAGTTTATCCACACACGCACACACAGTGAGAGAGTCTATCCACACACACACACACAGTGAGAGAGTTTATCCACACACCCACACACAGTGAGAGAGTTTATCCACACACACACACACACATTGAGAGTTTATCCACACACACACACAGTGAGAGAGTTTATCCACACACACACACACAGTGAGTTTATCCACACACTCACACAGTGAGAGAGTTTATCCACACACACACACACATTGAGAGTTTATCCACACACACACACAGTGAGAGAGTTTATCCACACACACACAGAGTGAGAGAGTTTATCCACACACACACACAGTGAGAGAGTTTATCCACACACACAGTGAGAGAGTTTATCCACACACACACACACAGTGAGAGAGTTTATCCACACACACACACACTGTGAGAGAGTGTATACACACACAGTGAGAGAGTTTATCCACACACACACACATTGAGAGTTTATCCACACACACACAGTGAGAGAGTTTATCCACACACACACACACTGAGAGAGTTTATACACACACAGTGAGAGAGTTTATCCACACACACACACACACACACAATGAGAGAGTTTATCCACACACACACACATTGAGAGTTTATCCACACACACACAGTGAGAGAGTTTATCCACACACACACACAGTGAGAGAGTTTATCCACACACACACAGACAGTGAGAGAGTTTATCCACACACACACACACACCGTGAGAGTTTATCCACACACACAGTGAGAGAGTCTATCCACACACACACACACAGTGAGAGAGTTTATCCACACACACACAATGAGAGAGTTTGTCCACACACACACACACAATGAAAGAGTTTATCCACACACACACAGTGAAAGAGTTTATCCACACACACAGTGAAATAATTTATCCATACACACACACACAGTGAGAGACTTTATCCACAAACACACACAGTGAGCGAGTTTATCCACACACACACACACAGTGAGAGTGTTTATCCACACACAGTGAAAGAGTTTATCCACACACACACACAGTGAAAGAGTTTATCCACACACACACACAGTGAGAGAGTTTATCCACACACACACACACAGTGAAACAGTTTATCCACACACACACACAGTGAAAGAGTTTATCCACACACACTCACAGTGAGAGAGTTTATCCACACACACACTCACAGTGAGAGAGTTTATCCACACACACACACAGTGAGAGAGTTTATCCACACACACACAGTGAGAGAGTTTATACACACACACACACACACAGTGAGAGAGTTTATCCACACACACAGTGAGAGAGTCTATCCACACACACACACACAGTGAGAGAGTTTATCCACACACACACACAGTGAGAGAGTTTATCCACACACCCACACACATTGAGAGTTTATCCACACACACACACAGTGAGAGAGTTTATCCACACACACAGTGAGGCAGTTTATCCACACACACACACACACACAGTGAGAGAGTTTATCCACACACACACACACATTGAGAATTTATCCACACACACACAAACACACAGTGAGAGAGTTTATCCACACACACACACACATTGAGAGTTTATCCACACACACACACACAGTGAGAGAGTTTATCCACACACACACACACACAGTGAGAGAGTTTATCCACACATACACACATCGCGAGTTTATCCACACACACAGTGAGAGAGTTTATCCACACACACACACACACAGTGAGAGAGTTCATCCACACACACACACAGTGAGTTTATCCACACACTCACACAGTGAGAGAGTTTATCCACACACACACACAGTGAGAGAGTTTATCCACACACACACACAGTGAGAGAGTTTATCCACACACACATACAGTGAGAGAGTTTATCCACACAAACACAGTGAGAGAGTTTATCCACACACACACAGTGAGAGAGTTTATCCACACACACAGTGAGAGAGTTTATCCACACACACACACACAGTGAGAGAGTCTATCCACACACACAGTGAGAGAGTTTATCCACACACACACACAGTGAGAGAGTTTATCCACACACACACACACATTGAGAGTTTATCCACACACACACACAGTGAGAGAGTTTATCCACACACACACACAGTGAGAGAGTTTATCCACACACACACACACAGTGAGAGAGTTTATCCACACACACACACACATTGAGAGTTTATCCACACACCCACACACAGTGAGAGAGTTTATCCACACACACACACACACATTGAGAGTTTATCCACACACACACACAGTGAGAGAGTTTATCCACACACACACACACAGTGAGTTTATCCACACACTCACACAGTGAGAGATTTTATCCACACACACACACACATTGAGAGTTTATCCACACACACACACAGTGAGAGTTTATCCACACACACACAGAGTGAGAGAGTTTATCCACACACACACACAGTGAGAGAGTTTATCCACACACACAGTGAGAGAGTTTATCCACACACACACACACAGTGAGAGAGTTTATCCACACACACACACACTGTGAGAGAGTGTATACACACACAGTGAGAGAGTTTATCCACACACACCCACATTGAGAGTTTATCCACACACACACAGTGAGAGAGTTTATCCACACACACACACAGTGAGAGAGTTTATACACACACAGTGAGAGAGTTTATCCACACACACACACACACACACACAGTGAGAGAGTTTATCCACACACACACACACAGTGAAAGAGTTTATCCACACACACACACACACAGTGAAAGAGTTTATCCACACACACTCACAGTGAGAGAGTTTATCCACACACACTCACAGTGAGAGAGTTTATCCACACACACACAGTGAGAGAGTTTATCCACACACACACAGTGAGAGAGTTTATCCACACACACACACACACAGTGAGAGAGTTTATCCACACACACAGTGAGAGAGTCTATCCACACACACACACACACAGTGAGAGAGTTTATCCACACACACACAGTGAGAGAGTTTATCCACACACACACACACACAGTGAGAGAGTTTATCCACACACACAGTGAGAGAGTTTATCCACACACACAGTGAGAGAGTTTATCCACACACACACACACAGTGAGAGAGTCTATCCACACACACACACACAGTGAGAGAGTTTATCCACACACGCACACAGTGAGAGAGTTTATCCACACACACACACACATTGAGAGTTTATCCACACACACACACAGTGAGAGAGTTTATCCACACACACAGTGAGGCAGTTTATCCACACACACACACACACACACAGTGAGAGAGTTAATCCACACACACACACATTGAGAGTTTATCCACACACACACACACACACACAGTGAGAGAGTTTATCCACACACACACACACATTGAGAGTTTATCCACACACACACACACAGTGAGAGAGTTTATCCACACACACACACACACAGTGAGAGAGTTTATCCACACACACACACATCGCGAATTTATCCACACACACAGTGAGAGAGTTTATCCACACACACACACACAGTGAGAGAGTTCATCCACACACACACACAGTGAGTTTATCCACACACTCACACAGTGAGAGAGTTTATCCACACACACACACAGTGAGAGAGTTTATCCACACACACACACAGTGAGAGAGTTTATCCACACACACATACAGTGAGAGAGTTTATCCACACAAACACAGTGAGAGAGTTTATCCACACACACACAGTGAGAGAGTTTATCCACACACACAGTGAGAGAGTTTATCCACACACACACACACAGTGAGAGAGTCTATCCACACACACAGTGAGAGAGTTTATCCACACACACACACAGTGAGAGAGTTTATCCACACACACACACACATTGAGAGTTTATCCACACACACACACAGTGAGAGAGTTTATCCACACATACACACAGTGAGAGAGTTTATCCACACACACACACACATTGAGAGTTTATCCACACACACACACAGTGAGAGAGTTTATCCACACACACACACAGTGAGAGAGTTTATCCACACACACACACAGTGAGAGAGTTTATCCACACACACAGTGAGAGAGTTTATCCACACACACACACACAGTGAGAGAGTTTATCCACACACACACACACTGTGAGAGAGTGTATACACACACAGTGAGAGAGTTTATCCACACACACACACATTGAGAGTTTATCCACACACACACAGTGAGAAAGTTTATCCACACACACACACAGTGAGAGAGTTTATACACACACAGTGAGAGAGTTTATCCACACACACACACACACACAGTGAGAGAGTTTATCCACACACACACACACACAGTGAGAGAGTTCATCCACACACACACACACAGTGAGTTTATCCACACACTCACACAGTGAGAGAGTTTATCCACACACACACACAGTGAGAGAGTTTATCCACACACACACACAGTGAGAGAGTTTATCCACACACACACACAGTGAGAGAGTTTATCCACACACACAGTGAGAGAGTTTATCCACACACACAGTGAGAGAGTTTATCCACACACGCACACACAGTGAGAGAGTCTATCCACACACACACACACAGTGAGAGAGTTTATCCACACACCCACACACAGTGAGAGAGTTTATCCACACACACACACACACATTGAGAGTTTATCCACACACACACACAGTGAGAGAGTTTATCCACACACACACACACAGTGAGTTTATCCACACACTCACACAGTGAGAGAGTTTATCCACACACACACACACATTGAGAGTTTATCCACACACACACACAGTGAGAGAGTTTATCCACACACACACAGAGTGAGAGAGTTTATCCACACACACACACAGTGAGAGAGTTTATCCACACACACAGTGAGAGAGTTTATCCACACACACACACACAGTGAGAGAGTTTATCCACACACACACACACTGTGAGAGAGTGTATACACACACAGTGAGAGAGTTTATCCACACACACACACATTGAGAGTTTATCCACACACACACAGTGAGAGAGTTTATCCACACACACACACACTGAGAGAGTTTATACACACACAGTGAGAGAGTTTATCCACACACACACACACACACACAATGAGAGAGTTTATCCACACACACACACATTGAGAGTTTATCCACACACACACAGTGAGAGAGTTTATCCACACACACACACAGTGAGAGAGTTTATCCACACACACACAGACAGTGAGAGAGTTTATCCACACACACACACACACCGTGAGAGTTTATCCACACACACAGTGAGAGAGTCTATCCACACACACACACACAGTGAGAGAGTTTATCCACACACACACAATGAGAGAGTTTGTCCACACACACACACACAATGAAAGAGTTTATCCACACACACACAGTGAAAGAGTTTATCCACACACACAGTGAAATAATTTATCCATACACACACACACAGTGAGAGACTTTATCCACAAACACACACAGTGAGCGAGTTTATCCACACACACACACACAGTGAGAGTGTTTATCCACACACAGTGAAAGAGTTTATCCACACACACACACAGTGAAAGAGTTTATCCACACACACACACAGTGAGAGAGTTTATCCACACACACACACACAGTGAAACAGTTTATCCACACACACACACAGTGAAAGAGTTTATCCACACACACTCACAGTGAGAGAGTTTATCCACACACACACTCACAGTGAGAGAGTTTATCCACACACACACACAGTGAGAGAGTTTATCCACACACACACAGTGAGAGAGTTTATACACACACACACACACACAGTGAGAGAGTTTATCCACACACACAGTGAGAGAGTCTATCCACACACACACACACAGTGAGAGAGTTTATCCACACACACACACAGTGAGAGAGTTTATCCACACACCCACACACATTGAGAGTTTATCCACACACACACACAGTGAGAGAGTTTATCCACACACACAGTGAGGCAGTTTATCCACACACACACACACACACAGTGAGAGAGTTTATCCACACACACACACACATTGAGAATTTATCCACACACACACAAACACACAGTGAGAGAGTTTATCCACACACACACACACATTGAGAGTTTATCCACACACACACACACAGTGAGAGAGTTTATCCACACACACACACACACAGTGAGAGAGTTTATCCACACATACACACATCGCGAGTTTATCCACACACACAGTGAGAGAGTTTATCCACACACACACACACACAGTGAGAGAGTTCATCCACACACACACACAGTGAGTTTATCCACACACTCACACAGTGAGAGAGTTTATCCACACACACACACAGTGAGAGAGTTTATCCACACACACACACAGTGAGAGAGTTTATCCACACACACATACAGTGAGAGAGTTTATCCACACAAACACAGTGAGAGAGTTTATCCACACACACACAGTGAGAGAGTTTATCCACACACACAGTGAGAGAGTTTATCCACACACACACACACAGTGAGAGAGTCTATCCACACACACAGTGAGAGAGTTTATCCACACACACACACAGTGAGAGAGTTTATCCACACACACACACACATTGAGAGTTTATCCACACACACACACAGTGAGAGAGTTTATCCACACACACACACAGTGAGAGAGTTTATCCACACACACACACACATTGAGAGTTTATCCACATACACACACAGTGAGAGAGTTTATCCACACACACACACAGTGAGAGAGTTTATCCACACACACACACAGTGAGAGAGTTTATCCACACACACAGTGAGAGAGTTTATCCACACACACACACACAGTGAGAGAGTTTATCCACACACACACACACACTGTGAGAGAGTGTATACACACACAGTGAGAGAGTTTATTCACACACACACACATTGAGAGTTTATCCACACACACACAGTGAGAGAGTTTATCCACACACACACAGTGAGAGTGTTTATCCACACACACACACAGTGAGAGAGTTTATACACACACAGTGAGAGAGTTTATCCACACACACACACACACACACACAGTGAGAGAGTTTATCCACACACACACACACACAGTGAGAGAGTTTATCCACACATAAACACATTGAGAGTTTATCCACACACACACAGTGAGAGAGTTTATCCACACACACACACAGTGAGAGAGTTTATCCACACACACACACACACAGTGAGAGAGTTCATCCACACACACACACACAGTGAGTTTATCCACACACTCACACAGTGAGAGAGTTTATCCACACACACACACAGTGAGAGAGTTTATCCACACACACACACAGTGAGAGAGTTTATCCACACACACACACAGTGAGAGAGTTTATCCACACACACACACAGTGAGAGAGTTTATCCACGCACACAGTGAGAGAGTTTATCCACACACACAGTGAGAGAGTTTATCCACACACACACACACAGTGAGAGAGTCTATCCACACACACACACACAGTGAGAGAGTTTATCCACACACCCACACACAGTGAGAGAGTTTATCCACACACACACACACACATTGAGAGTTTATCCACACACACACACAGTGAGAGAGTTTATCCACACACACACACAGTGAGAGAGTTTATCCACACACACACACATTGAGAGTTTATCCACACACACACACAGTGAGAGAGTTTATCCACACACACACAGAGTGAGAGAGTTTATCCACACACACACACAGTGAGAGAGTTTATCCACACACACAGTGAGAGAGTTTATCCACACACACACACACAGTGAGAGAGTTTATCCACACACACACACACTGTGAGAGAGTGTATACACACACAGTGAGAGAGTTTATCCACACACACACACATTGAGAGTTTATCCACACACACACAGTGAGAGAGTTTATCCACACACACACACAGTGAGAGAGTTTATACACACACAGTGAGAGAGTTTATCCACACACACACACACAATGAGAATGTTTATCCACACACACACACATTGAGAGTTTATCCACACACACACAGTGAGAGAGTTTATCCACACACACACACAGTGAGAGAGTTTATCCACACACACACACACAGACAGTGAGAGAGTTTATCCACACACACACACACAGTGAGAGAGTTTACCCACACACACACACAGTGAGAGAGTTTACCCACACACACACAGTGAGAGAGTTTATACACACACACACACACACACAGTGAAAGAGTTTATCCACACACACAGTGAGAGAGTTTATCCACACACACACACATTGAGAGTTTATCCACACACACACAGACAGTGAGAGAATTGATCCACTCACACACACACACACACACATTCAAAGAGTTTATCCACCGACATGCATTGAGAGTGCTTATCCACACACACACACAGAGTTTATCCACACAGACACACATAGACAGTAAGAGTTTGTCCACACACACACGCATCAACAGTGAGATAGTTCAGCCACACATACACAGACACGCACGCACACACAATGAGAGAGTTTATCCACACACACACACACTTACACAGTGAAAGTGTCTATCCACACACAGACACACAGACAGTGAGAGAGTTTATCCACAGACACAGACAGTGAGTTTATCCACACACACAGACACTGAGAGAGTTTATCCACACACACACACACACACACACACAGAGTTTATCCACGCTGATGAATGGTTACAGTACCCTTAACACCATGTAGGTGATGCCCCTTTAAGACCGGGTTTAGAACCCTGGGGTTCTCCACCTCCGGCTCCTCCCACCAGGGAGTCATATACAATGTGACGCCCTGTCGGCGGCACTCAGTGAGTACTCATCTCTGTAGCTGGCTAGTTCTCTGCTTTTTAAAGCCTTCATTTACTATTCCACACTCTCGTGTGGTTATTGAGGGTACTACAATTTAACAAGCAGAGAACGTTAGGATGGACGCCGGTCCATAGCCAGAAAATCTCAACCTGGAAGCACGGACACCGGAGGCCAAAAGATTTTTATGTACTGGCAACGCTGCTTCGAGGCCTACCTGTAATCCTCGGCAGCTCCCGTCGTAGGGCCTCGCAAGCTGCGCCTACTCCACGCCCGGGTGAACCATAGAATCTCCGCCATGATCAAGAAGGCGACCACTTACAATGAGGCGATCGAGATCCTGCGAAAGCATTTCGTCAAACCCATAAATGAGGTACATGCACGGAACCTGCTCTCTACCTGCCGGCAGCGCTCAGGGGAAACGCTGGACGTGTACGTGGAAAAGCTCACCGCGCTCGCCAGGAACTGCAACCACCAGGATGTGACGGGGAAGTCCACATGAACCTGCACATCCGAGACGCCTTCGTGTCTGGCATCCGTTCAACCTATATCAGGCAGCGCATCCTCGTAAATGGAGCTAAAGACCTTCAGGACACGGTAATGCTCGCCACCTCACTGAAAGTGGCCCGCCACAACCTAGGCACATACCCCGCGGACCCTCTGAATCCCACTCCGACTTCCCCAGACTCGGCCACGCTATGGGCCTGTGCCGCCCGGCGACCCGCCCAGACCGGGGGCACACCGTGCTATTTCTGTGGGCAGGGCCAGCATCCACGTCAACACTGCCCAGCCCGCTTCACCATCTGCAGCGACTGCAGAAAGAAGGGGCATTTCACGAGGTAGGTTGGTTTTGTTTCTGGCCCAAGGCCCAGAAACAAAAAGCTCACCAGGCCCGAAAATCGAGCTCACAGGCTCGCAGGCCCCGCAACATGGATGCGCGCCGGCCGGACACGCCCCCATTTCTGACGCGTCATCGGCCTCGTGCGAGTCATGGGGTGGCCATCTTGGCGGCGGCCATCTTCTAAACCCGACACATGCGACCAATGGTGGTGGCCATTTTGTGAATCCGACTCGGCTGACGACTCAGACTACCCGCAACTGGGAGCGATCACCCTCGACCAATCGCGGCCAAAGCACCTGCGAAACTCCATGATGCAGGTCCAGGTCAACGGACGCGACACTCCCTGCCTCTTCGACTCCGGGGGCACGGAGAGCTTTGTCCATCCAGAAATGGTAAGGCACTGCTCCTTGCGCACCTATCCTGCTTCCCAAACCATAGCCCTCGCCTCCGGGTCCCACTCGGTCCAAATCGAGGGGTATTGTATTGCGAATCTCGCGATCTAGGGCGCCGAATATGCTCGTTTCAAGCTCTATATCCTCCCTCACCTTTACGCCCCCCTGCTGCTCGGTCTGGATTTCCAATGCAGCCACCAAAGCCTGACCCTGAAGTTCGGCGGACCCTTGCCCCCCCTCACGGTATGCAGCCTTGCAACACTGAAAGTTGTCCCCCCCTCACTATTCGCGAACCTCACCCCCGACTGTAAGCCCATCGCCACCAGGAGCCGGTGGTACAGTGCCCAAGATATGACTTTTATCAAGTCAGAGGTCCAGCGTTTACTGAAAGAGGGGGTCATCGAGGCTAGCAACAGCCCCTGGAGAGCACAAGTGGTGGTAGTACGGTCCGGGGAACAGAAACGGATGGTCGTGGACTACAGCCAGACCATAAACCGCTTCACGCAGCTCGATGCGTACTCCCTTCCCCGCATAGCAGAGATGGTCAATCGGATCGCTCAATACCACGTATTCTCCACTGGCAACCTAAAATCCGCCTACCACCAGCTCCCTATCCAATCAGAAGACCGCCTCTATACTGCTTTCGAAGCAGCCAGCCGGCTTTTCCACTTCCTCAGGGTCCCCTTCGGCGTCACAAATGGGGTCACTGTCTTCCAGAGGGCGATGGACCAAATGATGGACCAGTACGGTTTGCGGGCTATTTCCCCATACTTGGACAATGTCACCATCTGCGGCCATGATCAGCAGGACCATGATGCGAACCTTGAAAAGTTCCTCCAGACCGCCCGAGCCCTCAACCTGACCTACAACAAGGAAAAATGCGTTTTCCACACAACCCGACTAGCTATCCTTGGCCGCGACGTGGAAAACGGAGTCCTAGGTCCTGGCCCCGACCGCATGTGCCCCCTTAAGGAACTCCTCCTCCCCCGTTATCTCAAGGCCCTCAAACGGTGCTTTGGGCTTTTTTCCTATTACGCCCAGTGGGTTCCCAGATATGTGGACAAGCCCGCCCACTCATAAAGACCACAACATTTCCCCTGACGGCTGAGGCCTGGTCGGCCTTCGGTCGCACCAAGGCCGACATCATCAAGGCCGCTATGCACGCGGTGGACGAAACCGTCCCTTTCCAGGTAGTGAGCGATGCGTCAGACATCGCCCTGGCTGCTACCCTCAACCAGGTAGGCAGGCCAGTAGCGTTCTTCTCCTGGACCCTCACCGCCTCCGAGATTCGGCACTCTGCAGTCGAAAAGGAGGCACAAGCCATTGTGGAGGCTGTGCGGCACCGGAGGCACTACCTAGCCGGTAGGAGGTTCACTCTCGTTACCGACCAACGGTCGGTAGCCTTCATGTTTGATAACGCACAACGGGGCAAAATTAAAAATGATAAAATCTTGAATCGAACTCTCCACCTACGCGTACGATATTAAGTATCGTCCAGGGGAGCTCAACAAGCCCCCAGATGCCCTGTCCAGTGGCACGTGCGCCAACGCACAGGAGGATCGCCTGCGGGCTATCCACGATGACCTCTGTCACCCGGGGGTTACCCGGCTCACCCACTTTATCAAGTCCCCAACCTACCTTACTCAACCAAGGAGGTCAAGGCCATGACCAGGGCTTGCCAGATCTGCACAGAGTGCAAACCGCACTTCTACCGGCCAGACAAGGCTCGCCTTGTAAAGGCCTCGGGGCCCTTTGAGCAAGTAAGCATGGACTTTAAAGGCCCCCTCCCGTCCACCAACCGCAATATCTACTTCCTAACCGTCATCGGCGAGTTCTCCCGCTTCCCATTCGCCGTTCCCTGTCCCAACATGACCTCGGCCACCGTGATAAAGGCACTGCACAGCATCTTCACCCTGTTTGGTTTCCCCGCTTTTTCCACAGCGACCGGGGTACATCGTTCATGAGCGGTGAGCTGGGTCAGTATCTGCTCAGCAAGGGCATCGCCTCGAGCAGAACGACCAGTTATAACCCGCGGGGAAACGGGCAGGTGGAGAGGGAGAACGCGACAGTTTGGAAGGCTGCCTTCTGGCCTTACGGTCGAAAAGTCTCCCAACCACCCGCTGGCGGGAGGTCCTATTCGATGCCCTCCACTCCATTAGGTCACTCCTCTGCACGGCCACGAATGAGACCCTTCACAATCGCTTGTTCATCTTCCCCAGGAAGTCCACCTCTGGGGTCTCGCTTCCACCTTGGCTGACGACTCCGGGACCTGTTCTTCTCCGGAGGTACGCGAGGTGCCATAAAACGGACCCCCTGGTCGCGAGGGTCGAACTGCTACATGCGAATCACCGATACGCCTACGTCGAGTACCCCGACGAAAGGCAAGACTCGGTTTCCCCACGGGATCTGGCACCCACTGGTTCCCCCACTGATGCCCCCCCCCAGGCCCCCACACTGCCGGTAGACACCGACCGTGCCCCCCCCCCCCTAGCGCCCCCCCCCTCCACACTCCCCACCGGCGCCGGCACCGCTACCCCCAGTTATTCCCCCAGCTATCCCCCTGCCTCCCGACCCCCTACCCTGACCCGGACGAAGGCTCCAACCACTGTGCTCCCGGATGTACCCTCACCAAAGACGTCCGTGTCCACCGCACCACCGCCCGAGCTGAGAAGGTCGACGAGGATGATCAGGCCGCCAAAAAGAATAGACATGTAACTACACTTCACCCCCGATGGACTCTGCGATTTTTTTTAAACAGGGTGTGACTGTGATGACTGGTTACTGTAACCTTAACACCATGTAGGTGATGCCCCTTTAAGACCGGGTTTAGAACCCTGGGGTTCTCCACCTCCGGCTCCTCCCACCAGGGAGTCATATACAATGTGACGCCCTGTAGGCGGCACTCAGTGAGTACTCATCTCTGTAGCTGGCTAGTTCTCTGCTTATTAAAGCCTTCATTTACCATTCCACACTCTCGTGCCGTTATTGAGGGAACTACATCCACACACAGACAATGAGAGAGCTTATCCACACACACACACAATGAGAGAGTTTATCCACACACACACAGTGAGAGTTTTTCGACACACACAAACACAGAGTTTATCCACACAGACACACACACACAGACTAAGAGATTTTGTCCACACACGCACACACTGAGAGAGTTTATCCTCACACACAGACACGCATAGACAGTGAGAGTTTATCCACACACACACGCATCAACAGTGAGAGAGTTCAGCCACACATATACACACACACACACACACGCAGTGAGTTTATCCACACACACAGTGAGAGTTTATCCACACACACACATAGACAGTTAGAGTTTATCCACACATACAGAGTGTATACAGACACAGTCAAAGAGTGCATCAACACACACGCGCACACACTGATAGAGTTTGTCCACACACACAGACAAAGACAGTAAGAGAGTTTATCCAGACACACACACTCACATTGAGAGTGTTTATCCACACACACACAATGAGAGGGTTTATCCACACACAGACACACAGTGAGAGAGTGATGCACGATTAATCACTACTGAAGCGAGATTGTAGTCCAATTGAAGGCTTTAATGAACAAGTAATTACCCCAGCAGCTCCGGTACAGAATGACTGCTGTGGGTGAAACACAGACTCTTATGCTCCGCCTGCTGGGCGGAACCAGCAGGCAGGTTCTACCACTCATACTACAGTATAAGGTACATCCCACCTAGGCACCGTGATACCCCTAATATAGCCTACCACATTCACGCCCTGTTTAAAAAAAGAGTCCGGCAGGTGTGGTGGCCTTGCTTTTACAGTGGTAGAGGTTATAGCGGTACCCTTCGGTGCCTTTACATGCAATACACATATTGACAGACAATTATTTACAAGTTCATTTTACAATGAAACTATCAGCCGGTCGGGGGCCCTGGTCATCCTCTGCGATCGTCGCAATCCCGGCGGTGATGCTGGCGTCGGCTCGGGCATCCGTGGCTCTGGGAGTGTGTCGTCTTCAACTTCATCGCATCCGGATAGGGCCAGGGGGAGGATGGATCCCCCTGGGAAAGGAGCTGCGGTGGTGTGCGCTAGTGAAAAAATGGTTGGGGTTGGTGGGGGGGGGGGGAGGAGGTGGGGGGGGGAGGGGGGGTATCCAGCGGGGCCAGATCCCGGAGGGAGACCGTGTCTTGTCAGTCGTCGGGGTGCGCCACATAGGCGTACTGGGGGTTAGCATGGAGGAGATGTACCCTCTCGACCAGTGGGTCCGACTTGTGGGCCCATACGTGTTTGCAGAGTAGGATGGATCCGGGGGCTGCCAGCCATGTTGGGAGCGATATCCACGAGGAGGACGTCCTAGGGAAGGCAAGGAAATGTTCATGAGGTGTTTAGTTGGTAGTAGTGCACAGTAGTGATCGGATGGAGTGCAGTGCATCGGGGAGGACCTCCTGCCATCGGGACACTAGGATATTCTTGGATCGTAGGGCCAGTAGGATGGCCTTCCAGACTGCCCCGTTCTCCCTCTCTACCTGCCCGTTTCCCCGGGGGTTGTAACTGGTCATCCTGCTGGAGGCAATGTCCTTGCTGAGCATGAATTGACGAAGCTCGTCACTCATGAAGGAGGACCCCCTATCGCTATGGATGTAGACGGGGAAACCGAACAGGGTAAAGATGCTGTGGACGGCTTTAATGACGGTGGCAGCCGTCATGTCGGGACGGGATGGCGAAAGGGAACCAGGAGTACTCATCAATCATGTTTAAGAAATACGTGTTGCAGTCGGTGAAGGGTAGGGGCCCTTTGAAATCCACGCTGAGGCATTCAAAGGGGCGGGAAGCCTTCACCAGGTGCGCTTTCTATGGACTGTAGAAGCGCGGCTTGCACTCCGCGCAGATTTGGCAGTTTCTGGTTACGACCCTGACCTCCTCAATGGAGTAGGGCAAATTGCGGGTTTTAACAAAGTGGAAGAACCGGGTGACCCCCGGGTGGCAGAGGTTGTCGTGGAGGGTCTGGAGTTGGTCTACTTGTACACTGGCACAAGTGCCGTGGGACAGGGCATCAGGGGGCTCGTTGAGCTTTCCGGGATGATACAAGAACTTGTAATTATAGGTGGAGAGCTCGATCCTCCACCGTAAGATCTTATCATTCTTAATTTTGCCCAGCTGTGCATTGTCAAACATGAAGGCTACCGACCGTTGGTCAGTGAGGCGAGTGAATCTCCTGCCGGCCAGGTAATGCCTCCAATGCCGCACAGCTTCGACGATGGCTTGGGCCTCGTTCTCCTTCTCGACGGAGGAATGGCAGATTTCTGAGGCGTGGAGGGTGCGTGAAAAGAAGGCCACGGGTCTGACCGCCTGATTGAGGGTGGCAGCCAGAGCTACATCTGATGCATCGCTTTCGACCTGGGAGGGGAGGGACTCATCGATTGCGTGCATCGTCGCCCTGGCGATGTCTGCTTTGATGCGACTGAAAGCCTGGCGGGCCTCTGCCGAGAGGGGAAAAAACGTGGACTGGAATAGTGGGCAGGCCTTGTCCGCATAATTGGGAACCCACTGGGCGTAATAAGAAAAGAAGCCCAGGCAACGTTTCAGGGCCTTGGGGCAGTGGGGGAGGGGAAACTCCCTGAGGGGGCGCATGCATTCGGGATCTGGGCCTATGACTCCATCATGCACTTCGTAGCCGAGGATGGCTAAGCGGTCGGTGCTAAACACGCATTTGTCCTTATGAAATGAAATGAAATGAAAATTGCTTATTGTCACAAGTAGGCTTCAAATGAAGTTACTGTGAAAAGCCCCTAGTCGTCACATTCTGGCGCCTGTTTGGGGAGGCTGCTACCGGAATTGAACCGTGCTGCTGGCCTGCCTTGGTCTGCTTTAAAAGCCAGAGATTTAGCCCTTGCTAAGGTTAAGTTAAGGATTTTTGCGGTATGGAGGAATTTGCGGAGGTGGTGTCGTGGTCCGGCTGGTTGTGGCCGCAGATCATGACATTGTCCAGGTACGGGAACGTGGCCCGCAGACCGTACCGGTCAACCATTCGGTCCATCTCCCATTGGAAGACCGAGACCCCATTTGTGACACCAAAGGGAACCCTTAGAAAGTGGTAGAGCTGCCCATCTGCTTTGAATGCAGTGTACCTGCGGTCGTCCGGGTGAATGGGGAGCTGGTGGTAGGCTGATTTAAGGTCTACTGTGGAGAAAACCTTGTATTGCGCTATCTGGTTGACCATTTCAGATATGCGGGGGAGAGGGTACGCGTCCAGCTGCGTAAACCTGTTGATGGTCTGACTGTAGTCTACGACCATCCTATGTTTCTCCCCGGTCTTTACAACCACCACTTGAGCTCTCCAGGGGCTGTTGCTGGCCTCGATAATGCCTTCCTTTAGTAACCGTTGGACGTCCAACCTAATGAAGGTCCGGTCCTTGCACTGTACGGTCTGCTCCTGGTGGCGACGGGTTTGCATTCGGGGGTAAGGTTTGCAAACAGGGAAGGCGGGTCGACCTTGAGGGTTGCGAGGCCGCAGACAGTGAGGGGGGGGGGGGGGTATGGGGCCACCTAATTTGAACGTTAAACTTTGCAGGTTACACTGGAAGTCCAGTCCCAGGAGTGTGGCAGCGCATAGATGGGGGAGGACGTAGAGTCGGAAGTTATTGAACTCCACGCCCTGGACCGTGAGGTTGGCTATGCAGTACCCCCGGATCTCCACAGAGTGGGACCCAGAGGCCAGGGAGATCTTTTGTTTAATCTGGTGTACAGCAAGGGAGCAGTGTCTTACCGTATTGGGATGGATGAAGCTCTCCGTGCTCCCTGAGTCAATCAAGCACGATGTCTTGTGCCCGTTGATGAGTACCGACGTTGTAGCGGTTGAAAGCGTTCGGGGCCGAGACTGGTCCAGTGTCACTGAGGCAAGTTGTGGCAGAAGCTGAGAGATCTCGTTGGGCGATGCTCGGCCACCCGAGTCGGGGGTCCTGAGACGTCATCCAAGATGGCTGCCCCCATGACTCGCACATGGCCTGTGAGGAGAGGATTGGCAGCGGGCTGGGTTCGCCTGTGGAGACAGTGGCGGCCGACCGGGCCTGGCATACTGCCACGAGGTGCCCCTTCTTCCCACAGCCCTTGCAGCTTGTGGATCGGGCCGGGCAGCGTTGACGGAGATGTTTGTTTTGCCTGCAAAAATAGCATCGGACCCCCCCCCCCCCCCCCCCCCCCCCCCCCCCCCGCCCCGGGATTTCCTGGCTACCGCACTGCACAAGCTTGTGGCGAATTTAGGGGTGCATTGGAATCGGCCGCGGGTGGGGTCCACCCTGTACATGCGGGTACCACGTGGTCGGGCACATAGGCCTGGGCGTTGCAGGAGGCTACATCTAGGGAGTGCGCAGGTTTCCGTGCCTCTTTAAGCCCTAGCGTGTCATTTTCCAGCAGTCACTGGCGGATTTTAGAGGACAGCACGCCTGCAACTAAAGCATCCCGTATTAAGAGTTTGGTATGGTCATTGGCTTGTGGACAGTTACAGTTTCTACCTAACACTAACAATGCATGGTAAAAATCGTCCAGTGATTCCCCTGGGATCTGCCGTCTGGTAGCTAAAAGATGCCGAGCGTATACCTGATTCACAGTGCTCTTTTAACAAAGTCATTGCGTCCTCGAAACCATCCGCATCTTCGATAAGCGTGTAGATTTCTGGGCTCACCCTTGAGTGGAGCACTTGCATTTTCTGTTCCTCGGTGGGGGTAGTCGGGGTACCCGTTGAAACATACCAGCCAATGTTTAAAAGCTGCTGCTGCTGCATTAGCCGCATGGGGGTTGATTTGTAGACACTCTGGCTTGATGCGGAGAGCAGCCATTCTTCAATTCTTGTTCATTAAAGTGATGTACGATCAATCACTACTGAAGGGAGATTGTAGTCCAATTGAAGGCTTCAATGAACAAGTTGTTACCCCAGCAGCTCCGGCACAGAATGACTGCTGTGGGTGAAACACAGACTCTTCTGCTCCGCCTGCTGGGCGGAACCAGCAGGCAGGTTCTACCACTCATACTACAGCATAAGGTACATCCCACCTAGGCACCGTGATACACCTAATATAGCCTACCACAGAGAGATTATCCAAACACACACATTGAGTGTTTATCCACACTCACAGACAGTGGGTTTATACACACACACACACACAGTGAGAGTTTATCCGCACACACACACAAAGTTTGTCCACACACACAGACACACTGTGAAAGTTTATCCACACACACACACACACAGACACACAGTGAGAGAGTTTATCCACACACACGCACACAGTTTATTATACAAACACACTCACACTGAAAGTTTATCCACACATCCAAACACACACAGAGTTTATCCACATAAATACACACACATTGAGAGTTTCTACAAACACACACAGTGAGAGAGTTTTCCACACACGAACTGAAAGAGTTTATCCACACACACAGATATAGACAGTGAGAGTTTATCCACACACACACACAGTGAGAGAGTTTATCCACACACACACACAGTGAGAGAATTTATCCACACACATACAGTGAGAGAGTTTATACACACACACACACACAGTGAGAGAGTTTATCCACACACACACACACACACAGTTGGAGAGTTTATCCACACACACACACACACAGTGAGAGTTCATCCACTCACACACATAGTGAGAGAGTTTATACACACACACACACAGTGAGAGAGTTTATCCACACACACACAGTGAGAGAGTTTATCCACACACACACACAGTGAGAGAGTTTATCCACACACACACAGTGAGAGAGTTTATCCACACACACACACACAGACAGTGAGAGAGTTTATACACACACACACACACACACAGTGAGAGAGTTTATACACACACACACACACACAGTGAGAGAGTTTATCCACACACACACAGTGAGAGAGTTTATCCACACACACACACACAGTGAGAGAGTTTATCCACACACACACACAGTGAGAGAGTTTATCCACACACACACAGTGAGAGAGTTTATCCACACACACACACAGACAATGAGAGAGTTTATCCACACACACACACACACACACAGACAGTGAGAGAGTTTATACACACACACACACACACACAGACAGTGAGAGAGTTTATCCACACACACACACAGACAGTGAGAGAGTTTATCCACACACACACACAGTGAGAGAGTTTATACACACACACAGACAGTGAGAGAGTTTATCCACACACACACACACAGACAGTGAGAGAGCTTATACACACACACAGACAGTGAGAGAGTTTATACACACACACAGACAGTGAGAGAGTTTATACACACACACACACACACACAGTGAGAGAGTTTATACACACACACACACACAGTGAGAGAGTTTATACACACACACAGACAGTGAGAGAGTTTATAAACACACACACAGTGAAAGAGTTTACCCACACACACGCAGACAGTGAGAGAGTTTATACACACACACACACAGTGAGAGAGCTTATCCACACACACACAGTGAGAGAGTTTATCCACACACACAGTGAGAGAGTTTATCCACACACACACACACACCGTGAGAGAGCTTATCCACACACACATAGACAGTGAGAGAGTTTATCCACACACACACACAGACAGTGAGAGAGTTTATACACACACACACACAGACAGTGAGAGAGTTTATACACACACACACAGACAGTGAGAGAGTTTATACACACACACACAGTGAGAGAGTTTATACACACACACAGACAGTGAGAGAGTTTATACACACACACAGACAGTGAGAGAGTTTATACACACACACACAGTGAGAGAGTTTATCCACACACACACACAGAGACTGTGAGAGAGTTTATCCACACACACACACACACAGACAGTGAGAGAGTTTATATACACACACACACACAGTGAGAGAGCTTATCCACACACACACACAGTGAGAGAGTTTATCCACACACACAGTGAGAGAGTTTATCCAAACACACACACAGTGAGAGAGCTTATCCACACACACATAGACAGTGAGAGAGTGTATCCACACACACACATAGACAGTGAGAGAGTTTATCCACACACACACATAGACAGTGAGAGAGTTTATCCACACACACACACAGTGAGAGAGCTTATCCACACACACACAGACAGTGAGAGAGTTTATACACACACACACACACACAGACAGTGAGAGAGTTTATCCACACACACACACAGACAGTGAGAGAGTTTATACACACACACACACACACACACAGTGAGAGAGTTTATACACACACACAGACAGTGAGAGAGTTTATCCACACACACACACACAGACAGTGAGAGAGTTTATACACACACACAGACAGTGAGAGAGTTTATACACACACACAGACAGTGAGAGAGTTTATCCACACACACACACACAGTGAGAGAGTTTATCCACACACACACAGTGAGAGAGTTTATCCACACACACACACACAGACAGTGAGAGAGTTTATACACACACACACACACACAGTGAGAGAGTTTATATACACACACACACACACACAGTGAGAGAGTTTATCCACACACACACAGTGAGAGAGTTTATCCACACACACACACACAGTGAGAGAGTTTATCCACACACACACACAGTGAGAGAGTTTATCCACACACACACAGTGAGAGAGTTTATCCACACACACACACAGACAATGAGAGAGTTTATCCACACACACACACACACACACAGACAGTGAGAGAGTTTATACACACACACACACACACAGACAGTGAGAGAGTTTATCCACACACACACACAGACAGTGAGAGAGTTTATCCACACACACACACAGTGAGAGAGTTTATACACACACACAGACAGTGAGAGAGTTTATCCACACACACACACACAGACAGTGAGAGAGTTTATACACACACACAGACAGTGAGAGAGTTTATACACACACACAGACAGTGAGAGAGTTTATACACACACACACACACACAGTGAGAGAGTTTATACACACACACACACACAGTGAGAGAGTTTATACACACACACAGACAGTGAGAGAGTTTATAAACACACACACAGTGAAAGAGTTTACCCACACACACGCAGACAGTGAGAGAGTTTATACACACACACACAGTGAGAGAGCTTATCCACACACACACAGTGAGAGAGTTTATCCACACACACAGTGAGAGAGTTTATCCACACACACACACACACCGTGAGAGAGCTTATCCACACACACATAGACAGTGAGAGAGTTTATCCACACACACACATAGACAGTGAGAGAGTTTATCCACACACACACATAGACAGTGAGAGAGTTTATCCACACACACACACAGTGAGAGAGCTTATCCACACACACATAGACAGTGAGAGAGTTTATCCACACACACACACAGACAGTGAGAGAGTTTATACACACACACACACAGACACACACAGACAGTGAGAGAGTTTATACACACACACACAGACAGTGAGAGAGTTTATACACACACACACACAGTGAGAGAGTTTATACACACACACACACAGTGAGAGAGTTTATACACACACACACAGTGAGAGAGTTTATCCACACACACACACACACAGACAGTGAGAGAGTTTATCCACACACACACACACACAGACAGTGAGAGAGTTTATACACACACACACACAGTGAGAGAGCTTATCCACACACACACACACAGTGAGAGAGTTTATCCACACACACAGTGAGAGAGTTTATCCAAACACACACACAGTGAGAGAGCTTATCCACACACACATAGACAGTGAGAGAGTGTATCCACACACACACATAGACAGTGAGAGAGTTTATCCACACACACACATAGACAGTGAGAGAGTTTATCCACACACACACACAGTGAGAGAGCTTATCCACACACACACAGACAGTGAGAGAGTTTATACACACACACACACACACAGACAGTGAGAGAGTTTATCCACACACACACACAGACAGTGAGAGAGTTTATCCACAAACACACACACACAGTGAGAGAGTTTATACACACACACAGACAGTGAGAGAGTTTATCCACACACACACACACACACACAGACAGTGAGAGAGTTTATACACACACACAGACAGTGAGAGAGTTTATACACACACACAGACAGTGAGAGAGTTTATACACACACACAGATAGTGAGAGAGTTAAAACACACACACAGACAGTGAGAGAGTTTATACACACACACACAGTGAGAGAGTTTATACACACAAACAGTGAGAGAGTTTATACACACACACACACACACAGTGAGAGAGTTTATACACACACAGAGACAGTGAGAGAGTTTATACACACACACACACAGTGAGAGAGTTTACCCACACACACACAGTGAGAGAGTTTATACACACACACACACACAGTGAGAGAGCTTATCCACACACACACACTGTGAGAGAGTTTATCCACACACACAGTGAGAGAGTTTATCCACACACACACACCGTGAGAGAGCTTATCCACACACACATAGACAGTGAGAGAGTTTATCCACACACACACATAGACAGTGAGAGAGTTTATCCACACACACACACAGACAGTGAGAGAGTTTATACACACACACACACAGTGAGAGAGCTTATCCACACACACACACAGTGAGAGAGTTTATCCACACACACAGTGAGAGAGTTTGTCCACACACACACACAGTGAGAGAGCTTATCCACACGCACATAGACAGTGAGAGAGTTTATCCACACACACAGACAGTGAGAGAGTTTATACACACACACACACAGTGAGAGAGCTTATCCACACACACACACAGTGAGAGAGTTTATCCACACACACAGTGAGAGAGTTTATCCACACACACCATGAGAGAGCTTATCCACACACACATAGACAGTGAGAGAGTTTATCCACACACACACATAGACAGTGAGAGAGTTTATCCACACACACACACACAGACAGTGAGAGAGTTTATACACACACACACACACAGTGAGAGAGCTTATCCACACACACATAGACAGTGAGAGAGTTTATCCACACACACACACAGACAGTGAGAGAGTTTATCCACACACACACACACAGACAGTGAGTGAGTTTATCCACACACACACACACACAGACAGTGAGAGAGTTTATACACACACACAGACAGTGAGAGAGTTTATACACACACACAGACAGTGAGAGAGTTTATACACACACACACAGAGTGAGAGAGTTTATACACACACACAGACAGTGAGAGAGTGTATCCACACACACACACATAGACAGTGAGAGAGTTTATCCACACACACACACAGACAGTGAGAGAGTTTATCCACACACACAGTGAGAGAGCTTATCCACACACACACACAGTGAGAGAGTTTATCCACACACACAGTGAGAGAGTTTATCCACACACACACACACACCGTGAGAGAGCTTATCCACACACACATAGACAGTGAGAGAGTTTATCCACACACACACATAGACAGTGAGAGAGTTTATCCACACACACACATAGACAGTGAGAGATTTTATCCACACACACACACAGTGAGAGAGCTTATCCACACACACATAGACAGTGAGAGAGTTTATCCACACACACACACAGACAGTGAGAGAGTTTATACACACACACACACAGACACACACAGACAGTGAGAGTTTATACACACACACACACACAGTGAGAGAGTTTATACACACACACAGTGAGAGAGTTTATACACACACACAGACAGTGAGAGAGTTTATACACACACACAGACAGTGAGAGTGTTTATACACACACACACAGTGAGAGAGTTTATCCACACACACACACACACAGACAGTGAGAGAGTTTATCCACACACACACACACACAGACAGTGAGAGAGTTTATACACACACACAGTGAGAGAGCTTATCCACACACACACACAGTGAGAGAGTTTATCCACACACAGTGAGAGAGTTTATCCAAACACACACACAGTGAGAGAGCTTATCCACACACACATAGACAGTGAGAGAGTGTATCCACACACACACATAGACAGTGAGAGAGTTTATCCACACACACACATAGACAGTGAGAGAGTTTATCCACACACACACACACAGTGAGAGAGCTTATCCACACACACACAGACAGTGAGAGAGTTTATACACACACACACACACACAGACAGTGAGAGAGTTTATCCACACACACACACAGACAGTGAGAGAGTTTATCCACACACACACACACACACACACACAGTGAGAGAGTTTATACACACACACAGACAGTGAGAGAGTTTATCCACACACACACAGACAGTGAGAGAGTTTATACACACACACAGACAGTGAGAGAGTTTATACACACACACAGACAGTGAGAGAGTTTATACACACACACACACATTGAGAGAGTTTATACACACACACAGACAGTGAGAGAGTTTATACACACACACAGATAGTGAGAGAGTTTATACACACACACAGACAGTGAGAGAGTTTATACACACACACAGTGAGAGAGTTTATACACACACACAGTGAGAGAGTTTATACACACACACACACACACACAGTGAGAGAGTTTATACACACACAGAGACAGTGAGAGTGTTTATACACACACACACACAGTGAGAGAGTTTACCCACACACACACAGACAGTGAGAGAGTTTATACACACACACACACAGTGAGAGAGCTTATCCACACACACACACAGTGAGAGAGTTTATCCGCACACACAGTGAGAGAGTTTATCCACACACACACACCGTGAGAGAGCTTATCCACACACACATAGACAGTGAGAGAGTTTATCCACACACACACAGTGAGAGAGCTTATCCACACACACACACAGTGAGAGAGTTTATCCACACACACAGTGAGAGAGTTTGTCCACACACACACACAGTGAGAGAGCTTATCCACACACACATAGACAGTGAGAGAGTTTATCCACACACACACATAGACAGTGAGAGAGTTTATACACACACACACACACAGACAGTGAGAGAGTTTATCCACACACACACACAGACAGTGAGAGAGTTTATCCACACACACACACACACACACACAGTGAGAGAGTTTATACACACACACAGACAGTGAGAGAGTTTATCCACACACACACACACAGACAGTGAGAGAGTTTATACACACACACAGACAGTGAGAGAGTTTATACACACACACAGACAGTGAGAGAGTTTATACACACACACACAGTGAGAGAGTTTATACACACACACAGACAGTGAGAGAGTTTATACACACACAGAGACAGTGAGAGAGTTTATACACACACACACACAGTGAGAGAGTTTACCCACACACACACAGACAGTGAGAGAGTTTATACACACACACACACAGTGAGAGAGCTTATCCACACACACACACAGTGAGAGAGTTTATCCGCACACACAGTGAGAGAGTTTATCCACACACACACACCGTGAGAGAGCTTATCCACACACACATAGACAGTGAGAGAGCTTATCCACACACACACATAGACAGTGAGAGAGTTTATCCACACACACACACAGACAGTGAGAGAGTTTATACACACACACACAGTGAGAGAGCTTATCCACACACACACACAGTGAGAGAGTTTATCCACACACACAGTGAGAGAGTTTATCCACACACACACACACACCGTGAGAGAGCTTATCCACACACACATAGACAGTGAGAGAGTTTATCCACACACACACATAGACAGTGAGAGAGTTTATCCACACACACACATAGACAGTGAGAGATTTTATCCACACACACACACAGTGAGAGAGCTTATCCACACACACATAGACAGTGAGAGAGTTTATCCACACACACACACAGACAGTGAGAGAGTTTATACACACACACACACAGACACACACAGACAGTGAGAGTTTATACACACACACACACACAGTGAGAGAGTTTATACACACACACACACAGTGAGAGAGTTTATACACACACACAGACAGTGAGAGAGTTTATACACACACACAGACAGTGAGAGTGTTTATACACACACACACAGTGAGAGAGTTTATCCACACACACACACACAGACAGTGAGAGAGTTTATCCACACACACACACACACAGACAGTGAGAGAGTTTATACACACACACACACACAGTGAGAGAGCTTATCCACACACACACACAGTGAGAGAGTTTATCCACACACAGTGAGAGAGTTTATCCAAACACACACACAGTGAGAGAGCTTATCCACACACACATAGACAGTGAGAGAGTGTATCCACACACACACATAGACAGTGAGAGAGTTTATCCACACACACACATAGACAGTGAGAGAGTTTATCCACACACACACACACAGTGAGAGAGCTTATCCACACACACACAGACAGTGAGAGAGTTTATCCACACACACACACAGACAGTGAGAGAGTTTATCCACACACACACACACACACACACAGTGAGAGAGTTTATACACACACACAGACAGTGAGAGAGTTTATCCACACACACACAGACAGTGAGAGAGTTTATACACACACACAGACAGTGAGAGAGTTTATACACACACACAGACAGTGAGAGAGTTTATACACACACACACACACAGTGAGAGAGTTTATACACACACACAGACAGTGAGAGAGTTTATACACACACACAGATAGTGAGAGAGTTTATACACACACACAGACAGTGAGAGAGTTTATACACACACACAGTGAGAGAGTTTATACACACACACAGTGAGAGAGTTTATACACACACACACACACACAGTGAGAGAGTTTATACACACACAGAGACAGTGAGAGAGTTTATACACACACACACACAGTGAGAGAGTTTACCCACACACACACAGACAGTGAGAGAGTTTATACACACACACACACAGTGAGAGAGTTTACCCACACACACACAGACAGTGAGAGAGCTTATCCACACACACACACAGTGAGAGAGTTTATCCGCACACACAGTGAGAGAGTTTATCCACACACACACACCGTGAGAGAGCTTATCCACACACACATAGACAGTGAGAGAGTTTATCCACACACACACATAGACAGTGAGAGAGTTTATCCACACACACACACAGACAGTGAGAGAGTTTATACACACACACACAGTGAGAGAGCTTATCCACACACACACACAGTGAGAGAGTTTATCCACACACACAGTGAGAGAGTTTGTCCACACACACACACAGTGAGAGAGCTTATCCACACACACACAGACAGTGAGAGAGTTTATACACACACACACACAGACAGTGAGAGAGTTTATCCACACACACACACAGACAGTGAGAGAGTTTATCCACACACACAGACAGTGAGAGAGTTTATACACACACACAGTGAGAGAGTTTATACACACACACAGTGAGAGAGTTTATACACACACACACACACACACAGTGAGAGAGTTTATACACACACAGAGACAGTGAGAGTGTTTATACACACACACACACAGTGAGAGAGTTTACCCACACACACACAGACAGTGAGAGAGTTTATACACACACACACACAGTGAGAGAGCTTATCCACACACACACACAGTGAGAGAGTTTATCCGCACACACAGTGAGAGAGTTTATCCACACACACACACCGTGAGAGAGCTTATCCACACACACATAGACAGTGAGAGAGTTTATCCACACACACACAGTGAGAGAGCTTATCCACACACACACACAGTGAGAGAGTTTATCCACACACACAGTGAGAGAGTTTGTCCACACACACACACAGTGAGAGAGCTTATCCACACACACATAGACAGTGAGAGAGTTTATCCACACACACACATAGACAGTGAGAGAGTTTATACACACACACACACACAGACAGTGAGAGAGTTTATCCACACACACACACAGACAGTGAGAGAGTTTATCCACACACACACACACACACACACAGTGAGAGAGTTTATACACACACACAGACAGTGAGAGAGTTTATCCACACACACACACACAGACAGTGAGAGAGTTTATACACACACACAGACAGTGAGAGAGTTTATACACACACACAGACAGTGAGAGAGTTTATACACACACACACAGTGAGAGAGTTTATACACACACACAGACAGTGAGAGAGTTTATACACACACAGAGACAGTGAGAGAGTTTATACACACACACACACAGTGAGAGAGTTTACCCACACACACACAGACAGTGAGAGAGTTTATACACACACACACACAGTGAGAGAGCTTATCCACACACACACACAGTGAGAGAGTTTATCCGCACACACAGTGAGAGAGTTTATCCACACACACACACCGTGAGAGAGCTTATCCACACACACATAGACAGTGAGAGAGCTTATCCACACACACACATAGACAGTGAGAGAGTTTATCCACACACACACACAGACAGTGAGAGAGTTTATACACACACACACAGTGAGAGAGCTTATCCACACACACACACAGTGAGAGAGTTTATCCACACACACAGTGAGAGAGTTTATCCACACACACACACACACCGTGAGAGAGCTTATCCACACACACATAGACAGTGAGAGAGTTTATCCACACACACACATAGACAGTGAGAGAGTTTATCCACACACACACATAGACAGTGAGAGATTTTATCCACACACACACACAGTGAGAGAGCTTATCCACACACACATAGACAGTGAGAGAGTTTATCCACACACACACACAGACAGTGAGAGAGTTTATACACACACACACACAGACACACACAGACAGTGAGAGTTTATACACACACACACACACAGTGAGAGAGTTTATACACACACACACACAGTGAGAGAGTTTATACACACACACAGACAGTGAGAGAGTTTATACACACACACAGACAGTGAGAGTGTTTATACACACACACACAGTGAGAGAGTTTATCCACACACACACACACAGACAGTGAGAGAGTTTATCCACACACACACACACACAGACAGTGAGAGAGTTTATACACACACACACACACAGTGAGAGAGCTTATCCACACACACACACAGTGAGAGAGTTTATCCACACACAGTGAGAGAGTTTATCCAAACACACACACAGTGAGAGAGCTTATCCACACACACATAGACAGTGAGAGAGTGTATCCACACACACACATAGACAGTGAGAGAGTTTATCCACACACACACATAGACAGTGAGAGAGTTTATCCACACACACACACACAGTGAGAGAGCTTATCCACACACACACAGACAGTGAGAGAGTTTATCCACACACACACACAGACAGTGAGAGAGTTTATCCACACACACACACACACACACACAGTGAGAGAGTTTATACACACACACAGACAGTGAGAGAGTTTATCCACACACACACAGACAGTGAGAGAGTTTATACACACACACAGACAGTGAGAGAGTTTATACACACACACAGACAGTGAGAGAGTTTATACACACACACACACACAGTGAGAGAGTTTATACACACACACAGACAGTGAGAGAGTTTATACACACACACAGATAGTGAGAGAGTTTATACACACACACAGACAGTGAGAGAGTTTATACACACACACAGTGAGAGAGTTTATACACACACACAGTGAGAGAGTTTATACACACACACACACACACAGTGAGAGAGTTTATACACACACAGAGACAGTGAGAGAGTTTATACACACACACACACAGTGAGAGAGTTTACCCACACACACACAGACAGTGAGAGAGTTTATACACACACACACACAGTGAGAGAGTTTACCCACACACACACAGACAGTGAGAGAGCTTATCCACACACACACACAGTGAGAGAGTTTATCCGCACACACAGTGAGAGAGTTTATCCACACACACACACCGTGAGAGAGCTTATCCACACACACATAGACAGTGAGAGAGTTTATCCACACACACACATAGACAGTGAGAGAGTTTATCCACACACACACACAGACAGTGAGAGAGTTTATACACACACACACAGTGAGAGAGCTTATCCACACACACACACAGTGAGAGAGTTTATCCACACACACAGTGAGAGAGTTTGTCCACACACACACACAGTGAGAGAGCTTATCCACACACACACAGACAGTGAGAGAGTTTATACACACACACACACAGACAGTGAGAGAGTTTATCCACACACACACACAGACAGTGAGAGAGTTTATCCACACACACACACACACACACACAGTGAGAGAGTTTATACACACACACAGACAGTGAGAGAGTTTATCCACACACACACACACAGACAGTGAGAGAGTTTATACACACACACAGACAGTGAGAGAGTTTATACACACACACAGACAGTGAGAGAGTTTATACACACACACACAGTGAGAGAGTTTATACACACACACAGACAGTGAGAGAGTTTATACACACACAGAGACAGTGAGAGAGTTTATACACACACACACACAGTGAGAGAGTTTACCCACACACACACAGACAGTGAGAGAGTTTATACACACACACACACAGTGAGAGAGCTTATCCACACACACACACAGTGAGAGAGTTTATCCGCACACACAGTGAGAGAGTTTATCCACACACACACATAGACAGTGAGAGAGTTTATCCACACACACACATAGACAGTGAGAGAGTTTATCCACACACACACACAGTGAGAGAGCTTATCCACACACACACAGACAGTGAGAGAGTTTATACACACACACACACACAGACAGTGAGAGAGTTTATCCACACACACACACAGACAGTGAGAGAGTTTATCCACACACACACACACACACACACACAGTGAGAGAGTTTATACACACACACAGACAGTGAGAGAGTTTATCCACACACACACACACAGACAGTGAGAGAGTTTATACACACACACAGACAGTGAGAGAGTTTATACACACACACAGACAGTGAGGGAGTTTATACACACACACACAGTGAGAGAGTTTATACACACACACAGACAGTGAGAGAGTTTATACACACACAGAGACAGTGAGAGAGTTTATACACACACACACACAGTGAGAGAGTTTACCCACACACACACAGACAGTGAGAGAGTTTATACACACACACACACAGTGAGAGAGCTTATCCACACACACACACAGTGAGAGAGTTTATCCGCACACACAGTGAGAGAGTTTATCCACACACACACACCGTGAGAGAGCTTATCCACACACACATAGACAGTGAGAGAGTTTATCCACACACACACATAGACAGTGAGAGAGTTTATCCACACACACACACAGACAGTGAGAGAGTTTATACACACACACACAGTGAGAGAGCTTATCCACACACACACACAGTGAGAGAGTTTATCCACACACACAGTGAGAGAGTTTGTCCACACACACACACAGTGAGAGAGCTTATCCACACACACATAGACAGTGAGAGAGTTTATCCACACACACACATAGACAGTGAGAGAGTTTATCCACACACACACATAGACAGTGAGAGAGTTTATCCACACACACACACAGTGAGAGAGCTTATCCACACACACACAGACAGTGAGAGAGTTTATACACACACACACACACAGACAGTGAGAGAGTTTATCCACACACACACACAGACAGTGAGAGAGTTTATCCACACACACACACACACACACACAGTGAGAGAGTTTATACACACACACAGACAGTGAGAGAGTTTATCCACACACACACACACAGGCAGTGAGAGAGTTTATACACACACACAGACAGTGAGTGAGTTTATACACACACACAGACAGTGAGAGAGTTTATACACACACACACAGTGAGAGAGTTTATACACACACACAGACAGTGAGAGAGTTTATACACACACAGAGATAGTGAGAGAGTTTATACACACACACAGACAGTGAGAGAGTTTATACACACACACACAGTGAGAGAGTTTATACACACACACATTGAGAGAGTTTATACACACACACACACACACACAGTGAGAGAGTTTATACACACACAGAGACAGTGAGAGAGTTTATACACACACACACATAGTGAGAGAGTTTACCCACACACACACAGACAGTGAGAGAGTTTATCCACACACACAGACAGTGAGAGAGTTTATACACACACACACACACAGTGAGAGAGCTTATCCACACACACACACAGTGAGAGAGTTTATCCACACACACAGTGAGAGAGTTTATCCACACACACCATGAGAGAGCTTATCCACACACACATAGACAGTGAGAGAGTTTATCCACACACACACATAGACAGTGAGAGAGTTTATCCACACACACACACATAGACAGTGAGAGAGTTTATCCACACACACACACACACAGTGAGAGAGCTTATCCACACACACATAGACAGTGAGAGAGTTTATCCACACACACACACAGACAGTGAGAGAGTTTATCCACACACACACACACAGACAGTGAGAGAGTTTATCCACACACACACACACACACACACACACACAGACAGTGAGAGAGTTTATACACACACACAGACAGTGAGAGAGTTTATACACACACACAGACAGTGAGAGAGTTTATACACACACACACAGAGTGAGAGAGTTTATACACACACACAGACAGTGAGAGAGTTGATACACACACACAGACAGTGAGAGAGTTTATACACACACACAGTGAGAGAGTTTATCCACACACACACACACAGACAGTGAGAGAGTTTATCCACACACACACACACACAGTGAGAGAGCTTATCCACACACACACACAGTGAGAGAGTTTATCCACATACACAGTGAGAGAGTTAATCCACACACACACACAGTGAGAGAGCTTATCCACACACACATAGACAGTGAGAGAGTTTATCCACACACACACATAGACACTGAGAGAGTTTATCCACACACACACATAGACATAGACAGTGAGAGAGTTTATCCACACACACACACAGTGAGAGAGCTTATCCACAGACACACACACACACACACACACACAGTGAGAGAGTTTATCCAGACACACACAGGCAGTGAGAAAGTTTATCCACACACAGTGAGAGGGTTTGGTAGTCTGTATTAGGGGTATTACGGTACCCTAAGTAATGCTGTAAGACCATTGGCGTGGGAGGTACCTGAGACTGCTATTTTCATTGGTGAAGCCTGCCTGCTGGTTCTGACCCGTAAGGCGGAGTATAAGGGCCTGTGTCTCCCCAGCAGCTGCATTCTGTACCTGCGCTGCTGGGGGAAACATCTAGGCAATAAAGCCTTCAATTGTCTCCAATCTCGTCTCAGGAGTTATTGATCGAGCATCAATTTATTGCACTAGATTTTAAAGAATGGATCTCCGAATCAAGCCAGAGTGTCTGCAACTCAGCCCCCACGCGGCAAACTCAGCGGCAACCTTCAAACACTGGCTGGCGTGCTTGAAAGGGTATCTCAGAACGGCCACGACTGAACCTACGGAAGACCAGAAACTGCAAGCTCTCCACTCGAGGGTGAGCCCAGAGATCTACACCCTCATCGAGGACGCGAGTGATTTCGAGGCCGCAATGACCCTGCTGAAAGGACACTATTTTCGCCCTGTAAACCAGGTCTACGCCCGACATCTGCTAGCGACGAGGCGACAAATCCCCGGGGAATTGCTGGAGGAGTTCCTGGTGTTAAGGAGGAACTGTGACTGCCCGCACGTTTCGGCGAGCGACCACACAGAACTTTGATCCGGGACACTTTTGTTGCAGGAATGCCGTCCTCCCAAATCCGCCAGCGATTGCTGGAGAAAGAGACACTTGGCCTCAAGGAGGCACGGGCCCTTGCAGGCTCCCTGGATGTGGCCTCCCGAAACTCCCGCGCTTACGTCCCTGGCCATGCAGCAGCCCCGTGGAACCCCCCCCGCGGCCTACTCCGATGCATCTCCCATCCCCCCACAAACCTGTGCTGCGAGACGGCCTGGCAACCCCGGGGGGCCCCACTGTTATTTTTGCGGGCAAGCCAAGCACCCCTGGCAGCGCTGCCCAGCCCACTCATCCATCTGCAAAGGATGCGGCAAAAAAGGCCATTTCGTGGCAGTATGCCAGGCCTGGGCGGTCGCCGCGGTCTCCGGGGGCGAACCGGGACCGCCACCACAACTCGCTCCACAATCCACGTGCGGTCAGCGTGCGCCGCCATCTTCCTTCTCCAGGGCCACGTGCGGCCTCCGGGTGCCGCCATCTTGTCCTCCGGGGACCACGTGCGATGGATGGGCGCCGCCATCTTGTACACCTCCAGCCATGTGCGACCAGTGGGCGCCGCCATCTTGGCTGGACTCTCAGGACCCCGACTCGGATAACCAAACACCCAAGGAAAACATCCAAATTTTGCCACGACTTGCCTCGGTGACCCTGGACCAGTCTCGGCCCTGAACACTCTCGACTGCAACGACGACCGTGCTCATCAACGGGCATAAAACATCCTGCCTGATCGACTCCGGGAGCTTCATACACCCCAATACGGTAAGGCGCTGTTCTCTTCCCATCCACCCAGTCAACCAAAAAATCTCCCTGGCCTCCGGGTCTCACTCGGTAGAGATCAAAGGGTTCTGCATTCCAAACCTCACAGTCCAGGGAAGGGAGTTTAAAAATTACTGGCTCTACGTCCTTCCTCACCTCTGCGCTGCCACGCTCCTAGGGTTAGACTCCCCAATGTAACCTCCAGAGCTTAACTTTTAAATTTGGCTGCCCTATACCCCCCCCTCACTGTCTGTAGCCTCGCGACCCACAAAGTCGATTCGCCTTCCCTGTTTGCGAACCTCAGCCCGGATTGCAAACCCTAACATATAACAAGGACAAATGCGATTTCAGCACCGACCGTCTAGCCATCCTCGGCTACGTAGTGCATGATGGAGTTATTGGCCCATATCCCGAACGCATGCGCTCCCTCATGGAATTTCCCCTCCCCCACTGCCCCAAGGCCCTGGGACACTGCCTGGGATTTTTCTCGTATTATGCCCAGTGGGTCCCCAACTATGCGGACAAGGCCCGCCCACTAATTCAATCCTCAGTTATCCCCCTGTCGGCAGAGGCCCGCCAGGCCTTCAGCCACATCAAAGCAGACATCGCAAAGGCCACGATGCACGCAATCGACAAATCCCTCCCCTACCAAGTCGAGAGCGACGTGTCCGACGTAGCCCTGGCGGCTACCCTCAACCAAGCGGGCAGACCCGTGGCCTTCTTCTCACGCACCCTCCATGCTTCAGAAATCTGCCATTCCTCAGTTGAAAAGGAGGCCCAGGCCATAGTAGAAGCTGTGCGGCACTGGAGGCATTACCTGGTCGGCAGGAGATTCACTCTCCTCACTGACCAATGGTCGGTTGCTTTCATGTTTGATAATGCACAGCGGGGCAAGATAAAGAACAATAAGATCTGACGGTGGAGGATCGAGCTCTCCGCGTACATCTATGAGATCTTGTATTGTCCCAGGAAGCTAAACGAGCCTCCTGATGCCCTATCCCGCGGCACATGTGCCAACACACAAATGGACCGCCTCCGGGCCCTCCACAAGGACCTCTGCCACCCGGGGGTCACTCTATTCTTCCATTTCATTAAGACCTGAAACCTGCCCTACTCCATTGAGGAGGCCAGGACCGCCACCAGGAATTGTCAAATCTGCGCGGAGTGCAAGCCACACTTCTACAGGCCAGAGAAAGCGCACCTGATAAAGGCTTCCCGTCCCTTTGAACGTCTCAGTATGGACTTCAAAGGGCCCCTCCACCGACCGCAACACGTACTTCCTGAACATGATTGGCGATTACTCCCGGTTCCCATTCGTCATCCCCTGCCCCGACATGATCGCAGCCACCGTCATAAAAGCCCTCCACAGTATCTTCACGCTGTTTGGTTTCCCTGCCTACATACACAGCGATAGGGGGTCCTCCTTCATGAGCGACGAACTGCGTCAATTCCTGCTCAGCAAGGGCATTGCCTCGAGCAGGACGACCAGTTACAACCCCCGGGGAAACGGGCAGGTGGAGAGGGAGAAAGGAACGGTCTGGAAGACCGTCCTATTGGCCCTACGGTCCAGGAATCTCCCAGTCTCCTGCTGGCCGGAGGTCCTCCCGGATGCTCTCCACTCCATCCGATCACAATTGTGTACCACGACCAACCAAACCCCTTACAAATGTCTCCTTGTCTTCCCCAGGAAGTCCTCCTCTGGGACCTCGCTCCCAACCTGGCTGGCAGCTACTGGACCCATCCTGCCCCGCAAACACGTGCGGGCGCACAAGTCAGACCCATTGGTCGAAAGTGTCCACCTTCTGCACGCTAACCCTCAATACGCCTACGTGGCGTACCCCGATGACCGACAGGATACGATCTCCCTACAGGATCTGGTGCCCGCTGGATCCCCACCCACACCCCCACTATCGACTCCATCCTCCCTCCGAACCGGCGCACCCCACAGCCGCCCCCTTCCCAGGTGGATCGGTGCTCCCACTGGTCCCATCTAGGGGTGATGAAGCTGCCGAAGAAGCCTAAACCACGCTCCCGGAGCCAAGGATGCCCGAGCCGGCGCCTGCATCACCGCCGAAGCTATGACGATCGGAGAGGACGACCAGGGCCCCCGACCGACTAATTGCTTCACTCTGACTGTAAATAATTACTGTAAATAGTTGCGACATGTAACGAGGCAAAACACTGGGCTAATGTATACCGGGTGCCACCATAACCTACACCTCTACCACTGCAAGACCACCATCCCCGCCGGACTCTTTTTTTAACAGGGGATGAATGTGGTAGTCGATGAGAGAGTTTATCCACACACACACACAGTGAGAGAGTTTATCCACACACACAGTGAGAGAGTTTATCCACACACACACCGTGAGAGAGTTTATCCACACACACACACAGTGACAGTGTTTATCCACACACACAGTGAGAGAGTTTATACACACACACACACAGTGAGAGAGTTTATACACACACAGTGAGAGAGTTTGTCCACACACACACATTGAGTGTTTATCCACACACACAGTGAGAGAGTTTATCCACACACACACACACACACAGTGAGAGAGTTTATACACACACACAGTGAGAGAGTTTGTCCACACACACACATTGAGTGTTTATCCACACACACAGTGAGAGAGTTTATACACACACACACATTGAGTGTTTATCCACACACACACAGTGAGAGAGTTTATCCACACACACACACACACACAGTGAGAGAGTTTATACACACACACACACACAGTGAGAGAGTTCATCCACACACACACACAGTGAGAGAGTTTATCCACACACACACACAGTGAGAGAGTTTATATACACACACAGTGAGAGAGTTTATATACACACAGTGAGAGAGTTTTTTGACACACACAGTGAGAGAGTTTATACACACACACACACACAGTGAGAGAGTTTATATACACACACAGTGAGAGAGTTTATATACACACACAGTGAGAGAGTTTATACACACACACACACACAGTGAGCGAGTTTATACACACACACACACACAGTGAGAGAGTTTATCCACACACACACACAGTGAGAGAGTTTATCCACACACACACACAGTGAGAGAGTTTATATACACACACAGTGAGAGAGTTTATATACACACACAGTGAGAGAGTTTTTTGACACACACAGTGAGAGAGTTTATACACACACACACACACAGTGAGAGAGTTTATATACACACACAGTGAGAGAGTTTATATACACACACAGTGAGAGAGTTTATATACACACACACACACACAGAGAGTTTATACACACACACACACAGTGAGAGAGTTTATCCACACACACACACAGTGAGAGAGTTTATCCACACACACACACAGTGAGAGAGTTTATCCACACACACACACACACAGTGAGAGAGTTTATCCACACACACACACACAGTGAGAGAGTTTATATACACACACAGTAGGAGAGTTTATATACACACACAGTGAGAGAGTTTTTTGACACACACAGTGAGAGAGTTTATACACACACACACAGTGAGAGAGTTTATATACACACACAGTGAGAGAGTTTATATACACACACAGTGAGAGAGTTTTTTGACACACACACTAGCACACAGTTTATCCACACAGATACACACACACACAGACTCACAGAGAGTTTATCCACACACACACGCATCAACAGAGAGAGAGTTCAGCCACACATACACACACACACTGAGAGAGTTGGTCCACACACACATAGTGAGAGAGTTTATCCACACACACAGTGGGAGTTTATCCACACACTTCGACACTGAGAGAGTGTATCCACTCACACACAGTGAGAGGGTTTATACACACACACATACACACAGTGAGAGTTTATACACACACACACAGTGAGAGAGTTTATACACACACACACACACAGACAGTGAGAGAGTTTATACACACACACACACACACAGTGAGAGAGTTCATATACACACACACACAGTGAGAGAGTTTATCCACACACACAGTGAGAGTTTATACACACACACACACAGTGAGAGAGTTTATCCACACACACAGTGAGAGAGTTTATCCACAAACACACACACACACACAGTGAGAGAGTTTATCCACACACACACACACACAGTGAGAGAGTTTATCCACACACACACACTGAGAGAGTTTATACACACACACACACACAGTGAGAGAGTTTATCCACACACAGTGAGAGAGTTTATATACACACACACACACAGTGAGAGAGTTTATCCACACACAGTGAGAGAGTTTATACACACACACACACAGTGAGAGAGTTTATACACACACACAGTGAGAGAGTTTATACACACACACACACAGTGAGAGAGTTTATCCACACACAGTGAGAGAGTTTATATACACACACACACACACACACAGTGAGAGAGTTTATCCACACACACAGTGAGAGAGTTTATACAGACACACACACAGTGAGAGAGTTTATACACACACACACACACAGTGAGAGAGTTTATATACACACACACACAGTGAGAGAGTTTATCCACACACACACAGTGAGAGAGTTTATCCACACACACACAGTGAGAGAGTTTATACACACACACACAGTGAGAGAGTTTATACACACACACACAGTGAGTTTATCCACACACACACAGTGAGAGAGTTTATACACACACACACACAGTGAGAGAGTTTATCCACACACACAGTGAGAGGGTTTATCTACACACACACACAGTGAGAGAGTTTATCCACACACACAGTGAGAGAGTTTATACACACACACACACACACACAGTGAGAGAGTTTATACACACAGTGAGTTTATCCACACACACACACACAGTGAGAGAGTTTATACACACACACACACACAGTGAGAGAGTTTATACCACACACACACACACACAGTGAGAGTGTTTATACACACACAGTGAGTTTATCCACACACACACACACTGTGAGAGAGTTTATACACACACAGTGACAGTGAGTTTATCCATACATACACAGACAATGAGAGAGTTTATCCACAGACACACGCATAGACAGTGAGAGAGTTTATCCACACACACACAGTGAGTTTATCCACACACACACAGTGAGAGAGTTTATACACACACATTGAGTTTATCCACACACACACACAGACAGTGAGAGAGTTTCTCCACACACAGTGACAGTGAGTTTATCCATACATACACAGACAATGAGAGTGTTTATCCACAGACACATGCATAGACAGTGAGAGTTTACGCACACAGAGTTTATACACACAAACATATACACACACACCATAGTTGATCCGCACGTATAGGCAGTGAGAGAATGTATCCACACACAGTTTATACACACAAACATACACACACATGCAGAGTTTATCCACACACACTCACATAGACAGTGAGAGAGTTTTCCACACACACAGAGTTAATTCAGATAATAAAAATCTTAATTGTGACAAGTAAGCTTAGATTAGCACTGCAATGAACTTACTGTGTAAAGCCTCTAGTCGCTGTCATAATATCTACTCATGTATATACTGAAGTGCAGACAGGCACTGATTGACATATAGGACGACCAATAAGCACACAACACAGCACAGCCAATCACCAGACAGGACAGTACCACTATCAAGCCAGAGGGCAGTAGGTCTCCCGCTCTCTCGGGACCCAGCCACTGAGATAGTCAGAGTCCACGATCTAGCCAGTGCAAACACCATGCGGTAGCTAGTAAGTCTGGTCAGGCTAATACAAGGTCTCCAGTCAGTTCAGTATAGTGTCGATCCACAGCTGAACATGTATGTCAGTTCTGTCGTTGAATAAAACTGTGTTGGATTTTGTCCAGTGTTAGACGTCTGCTTCTAGCTTCCCTGCATCGAGTGCAGTCCACATCGAACCAGTCAGCCTAACACATCATGGTACAGGAGTAATACTGATATTGACGGACCTACCTTGAGTGAATCAGCGTCGACCAGCAAGCAGCCATCCGGTGAAATGGAAAACATTCAGCCTCCTCCGCAGCTCCGGCAACCTCGGCGCCGTCCCGCCTCCTGCGCTGCTCCGCATCTCCGGCAACCTCGGCGCCAATTGGAAGATCTTCAAGCAAAAGTTCCTCTTGTACATCGAGGCCTCCGACCTCGAAGCCGCCTCGGATGCCAGAAAGATCGCGCTATTTCTCTCAACAGCGGGGGACCGAGCCATCCACATCTACAACACCCTTACATTCGCTGAAGGCGAAGACAAAACAAAATTCAAAACAGTCCTGCTGAAGTTTGACAGCCACTGCGACATTGAGGTGAATAAGAGCTTTAAACGGTACGTTTTCCAGCAGAGGCTTCAGGGTCAGGGTGAACCTTTTCAGTCCTTCTTGACCCATCTCCGCATCCTAGCGCAGTCATGTAACTATGACTCGACGGCTGATTCCATGATCTGGGATCAGATTGTTTTCGGGGTCCACTCCGACTCCCTGCGGCAGCAGCTCCTTAAAATCAAACCGTTGACCCTCTCTGTCGCTATCGAGACGTGCGTTGTCCATGAACATGCTAAGAATCATTACTGCCACATCAGGGAGCAGAAACTGCGAAGCTGGCCTCCCACGAGGCGGAACGGGTGCAGGCCATTGCACAGATGCAGGGCCTGAGCATCGAGGAGAGTGGCCGTTTCGCGCGCTTTTCCCGGGTCCCTGCGCATGCGCGCCACGACCGAGTGGACGACGAGGCCGACAACCCGACTGCGCAGGTGCGTACGTCGACCGACCGCACTGCGCATGCGCGATGGCGCACGGAACGCGCTGACGTCGGCGTCATGACATGTCCGAATTGTTGCTCCGCCCATTTAAAGTGGCAAAAGGACGCCGGTGTCTACACTGTAGCAAGCTTGGCCACTACGCAGCCCTGTGCAGATCTGCTCAGCAGCCAGCGATCCCAGCTGCGGGGCAGAAGTGTCCGCTCAGTGCAACAAGGCATGCTAGATTCCGATCCCAACAGCCCAACAGATCCCGATGCTGATTGCCTCAAGTCCCCATACCAGGTGGGCATCATAACTACACATGCACTGCCTTCCACCACAACGGCGCAACGCCTCTCGATCCTGTGTGGATCCCGACGACGAGTGGTGTGCTGTCCTCACAGTTAACAAGGCTCGCATCCGGTTCTAACTGGATACCGGCGCATTGGCAAACCTCATCTCAAAATCCGACCTCGACAAGATCCGCGCCAGACCAAGCATTCTTCCACCGGAGTGCCAGTTCCTTGACTACAATGACAATGCCATAGCTGCCAGTGGCTCCTGTCAACTAGCGGTATCCAACAAGGCGATCAAGGCACCACTGTGGTTGAAATCATCGGGCCTGGCAGAGCGTCCCTGCTCGGTGCTCGAGCCTGCAAGCTCCTGAACCTGGTTCAGCGAGTCCACACCATGCCATCATCACCGGCGACGGCCTCGCCTGATGGTAACTTGCAAGCCGACATAGACGACATTATCACGCAGTACCACAGCGTATTCGATGGGATGGGCATGCTCCCATACCGATATAAAATCCTGCTCAAGCCAAACGTCACCCCTGTAATTCATGCACCCCGCCGGGTGCCAGCACCCCTCAAGGATCTTCTGAAGAAGCAATTACAGGACCTCTAAGACCAGGGCATCATATCGAAGGTCACAGAGCCCACAGACTGGGTCAGCTTCATGTCTGCGTAAAGAAGCCGTCAGGGGAGCTTCGCATTTGCATTGACCCAAAGGATCTAAACCCCAACATCATGCGGGAGCATTACCCGATACTAAAACGTGAAGAATTGACCAGTGAAATGGCTAATGCCAAATTCTTTACTAAGCTGGACGCCTCCAAGGGTTTTTGGCAAATACAGCTCGATGCGTCCAGTCGCAAGCTGTGCACGTTCAACACCCCGTTCGGTCGCTACTGCTACAATCGGATGCCTTTTGGGATCATATCTGCCTCCGAAGTATTTCACCGCATCATGGAGCAGATGATGGAGGGCATCGAGGGGGTACGAGTATACGTGGACGACATTATCATCTGGTCCACAACGCCCCAGGAACATATCGCTCGCCTCAAGCAGGTCTTCCAGCGAAGTCATGAACATGGTCTCCAGCTCAACAGGGCCAAGGTCAATCGGATATTAAGTTCCTGGGTGACCACATCTCGCATCAGGGCGTGCAGCCAGATAACGACAAGGTCTCGGCGATCAACACCATGAAGACCCCAGAGGACAAGAAGGCGGTCCTTGCTTCCTCGGGATGGTCAACTTTCTCGGGAAATTCATTCCCAATATGGTATCCCACACCATGGCCCTCCGCCACCTCATCAAGAAGTCGACGGAATTCCACTGGCTGCCCACACATGAAGCGGAATGGCGTGAGCTGAAAGCAAAGCTCACCACAGCCCCAGGTCTAGCGTTCTTCGACCCAACCAAGGAAACCAAGATATCGACTGATGCAAGCCAGGACGGCATTAGGGCGGTGCTCCTTCAGCGAGATGACTCCTCGTCCTGGGCTCCAGTGGTATATGCCTCCAGGGCCATGACGCCCACTGAGCAACGGTACGCTCAGATTGAGGAGGAGTGTCTGGACCTCCTGACAGGGATAGTCAAGTTTCACGACTACGTTTACGGCCTGCCGAAATTCACGGTAGAAACGGACCACAGGCCTCTAGTCCATATAATCCAAAAGGATTTAAATGACATGAATCCTCGGTTACAGCAAATTCTTCTTAAGCTACGACTTCGAACTTGTCTACATGCCAAGAAAAGAGCTGATCGTTGCAGATGCCCTCTCCAGGTCCATTCCACACCGTGTGAACAAAGTGACTTCATCTGCCACATAGAAGCGCAAGTGCAGTTGTGTGCCACCAACCTTCCGGCCTCTGACGAGCGGGTGGTCCAAATCCGTGAGGAAACGGCCAAGGATCCTCTGCTGCAGAGTGTGATGCAGCACTTTACCAATGGCTGGCAGCAGGGACAATCTCCCAGTTCTATAACGTAAAAGACGACCTGACGGTGGTGGACGGAATCCTTTTGAAACTCGACAGGATCGTAATTCCTCAGAGCATGCGGGCTATGGTGCTGGGCCAACTCCATGAGGGTCACCTTGGGGTCGCAAAATGCCGATGCAGAGCTCGGGAGGCGGTCTATTGGCCGGGCATCAGCCAGGACATTGCCGACACAGTCCAACTGCCCTACCTGTCAGAAGTTTCAGCCAGCTCAACCCAAAGAAACGTTGCAGCAGCACGAGATTGTGACCTCTCCATGGTCCAAAGTAGGTGTAGACCTTTTCCATGCCAAGGGGCGTGACTACGTGCTACTGTTCGACTACTTCCCCAGTTACCCAGAGATGGTGAAACTGTCCGACCTCACGTCGAAGGCGGTAATCAAAGCCTGCCAAGAAACGTTTGCCAGGCACGGGATACCGCTCACGGTAATGAGCGACAACGGTCCTTGTTTTACAGCCAGGAATGGTCTGATTTTGCACAGTCCTACAACTTCCGCCACGTAACCTCCAGTCCCCACTACTCGCAGTCAAACGGGAAGGCCAAGAAAGGGGTCCATATTGTAAAGCGGTTGCTGTGCAAAGCTGCAGACTCAGGCTCCGACTTCAACCTGGCAATGCTGGCATACAGGGCAACCCCACTGTCCACTGGGTTGTCTCCAGCGCAGATACTCATGAATCGCACTCTGAGGACCACAGTTCCAGCCATCCATGTTCCAGACCTTGAACACCTCACGGTCTTACAAAAAATGCAGCAGTCACGGGCCCAACAAAAAGCCACATACGATGCTCATGCCGCGGATCTACTCGAGCTGGGCCCCAATGATCATGTCCGTGTCCAGTTGCCTGAGGGCGGCTGGTCAGTCACAGCTGTTGTGATCAAACAAGTGGTCCCAAGATCCTTCCTTGTCCGCATGGCTGATGGCTCCCTGCTACGGCGCAACAGACGGGCACTGCGAAGAGTTCCACGCCCGCTACCTGACTGATGTGCCGCGCCACCTACGATGCTTCCTCCGGACATACCCTACCACGAGGCCACCGATCTACCAGCAATCCTGCCGGCCCATGCGACCACTGCGATGGCAGCGATCCCGCCTATCCACGTGCAGGCGGCTCCTGATCCACCTCTGCGGCGATCGACAAGAATTCATCGCCCACCACAAAGACTAAATCTATAGACTGAACTCTTGTACATTTTGTGACTTCTTAACCTCTGTAAATATTGTTTCCTTTGCCATGTGTCTGCACTATCGACACCTTCCTATGTATATACGTTCATCTAGACACCTTTTGTATATAGTCAGGCACATATATATACGCTCCCACACCCTAGTATTTATTTATCTAAAAAAAAAGAGGAGAGATGTCATAATATCTACTCATGTATATTCTGAAGTGCAGACAGGCAGTGATTGACATACAGGATGACCAATAAGCACACAACACAGTGCAGCCAATCACCAGACATGACAGTACCACTATCAAGCCAGAGGGCACTAGGCTTCCCGCTCTCTCGGGACCCAGCCACTGAGACAGTCAGAGTCCACCGAGCTAGCCAGTGCAAATACCATGCGGTAGCTAGTAAGTCTGGTCAGGCTAATACAAGGTCTTCAGTCAGTTCAGTATAGTATCGACCCACAGCTGACAATGTATATCAGTTCTATCATTGAATAAAACAGTGTTGGATTTTCTCCCGTGTTAGACGTCTGCTTTTAGCTTCCCTGCATCAAGTGCAGTCCACATCGAACTAATCAGCCTAACACATCAGTCGCCACATTCCAGCGCCTATTTGAGTACACAGAGGGAGAATTCAGAATGCCCAAATTACATAACAGTATGCCTTTTGGGACTTGTGGGAGGAAACTATAGCAGCTGGAGGAATCCCATGCAGATACAGGGAGAACATGCAGACTCCTCATAGACAGTGGCCCAGGCCGGGAATCGAACCTGGGATCCTGGTGCTGTGAAGCACATCCAGAGACACCCCCACAGAGAAACACAGGCACAAAGAGAGTCCTATTTACACAGAGAGACACAGGAAGGGTCCATACACAGATAGAGTCCATCCACAGAGAGACTCCATCCACATAGAGACAGAAAGAATCAATTCACACAGGGACATGGAGAGACATTCCATCCAGACACACAATCCATCCTCACAGAGACACACGACGTGGCAGAAAGAGAGAGACTCAGAGATAGATAGAAACACAGACACACACACAAGGACACACAGTGGCGCAGAAATCCACTGACACACCGTAAAGACAGGGAGGTTGAGAGATGCATATAAGAACTGAGAGAGACACTCAGATGGTGTGAGATTCACTCACAGAGATCCACTCTCACTCAGATGCACACAGATTGAGAAACGTGCACACATTCCACAGAGGGAAACAGAATACACAAACAGGCAAAGGAGAGCACATAGAGTGGCACACACACACACACACACACAGTGTCACACAGACTCACACACAGTCAGAGTACAGTGACACAGAGATACACACATACAGATACACAATATCGGTAGATCTAGAGGTATAGGTCACTTAACTAGTAAACCACAAACCTAGAGCAATGTTCCGGAGATCCTGGCGGATATTTGAATTCTGAAATAAACCTAAAGCTAGCCAGCTATTCAGAAAGAGTTCCCACTCGGGTAGCACGGTGGCACAGTGGTTAGCATTGTTGTCTCACGGCGCCGAGGTCCCAGGTGCTATCCCGGCTCTGGGTCACTGTCCGTGTGGAGTTTGCACATTCTCCCCGTGTCTGTGTGGGTCCCAACCCACAACCCAACCTAAAAAGATGTGCAAGATAGGTGAAATGGCTACGCTAAATTGCCCCTTAATTAGAAAAAAATAATTGGGTACTCAGAAATTTATTTATAAAATAAAAGAGTTCCCAGACAGAACGCACATATATATCACAATAAGCTCATCTCTGGCTCCCTGCCTGTCCCAATCATCCAGGAAAGCTCCTGCTTGTATTTGGAATGTAAAATGCAAGCCTAAAGTGGGTAACAATGTTCTCATTGCCTGAAGTGTTACTGAGTTAGGAAAAGGAATGTTGGCTCCGGTTTCCTGTCTCACGTGTGGATGTTGTCCGAGGACAGATTGGACTCAACACGAATGTCTGCAACAGTGAAAAGCAAATGATCCAACTTTCTCCACTGCAGTTTACAGGTGGGCCAGACACCTGGTTCAGCTGCAGGATAACATCCTCAACACCCTTTGAGGGGAAGTGGAGGAATGAGAAAGAAAACATCGCACACTCAAATATTCACTAAAATAACAAAGCAACTTTCATTAATATTCAGTGCAACCTTCATTAGAACCAGCGTGTGCCTGATTTCCACCTATCCGTCACTTCTCACTCAGTTTTCTTTACAAGAATAAAATGCAAACTGTACAGATTCACAAACTCTACATTGTCTGATGTGAGCTGATCTTCTAAACTGCTAATGTTTACAGACGTTGCCCTTCCACTGTTAACTCTGCCCTATATATATATCTATAACAATTTAAAATCTAACACGTATTACCGGATGAAAATATCCTCTTTTGTCAGGGTGTCCCTAATCAGCCCCGCTTCTCTCGCAGTCTGGTTTTAATGAAACATGTGCCGATACCAGCTTCGGCATATCCTCTGGGTACAGACCACATAAAATTAGTCTCAACAACAAACCCACTTTTGTTTTGCCCACTGCGAGGTCACTGGGGAATATTGCATATTTTCCAACTATTGGGGGCCACTTTTCTCAAGACAATCCGATAGCCTGAGCATTGATGTTTATTTTAACTTCTTGGGCAAGCTGATTTCCACACAGTGGCAATCATAGAATCTGTACAGCAGTGCAGATGGAGGCCATTCTGCCCATCGAGTCTGCACTGACCCTCTGAAAGTGCACCCTACACAGGCCAATCCATTTAACCTGCACATCTTTGGATTGTGGGAGGAAACCCATGCAGACACAGGGAGAATGTGCAAACTCCACACAGTCATCTGAGGTCGGAACCGAACCTGGGTCCCTGGCACTGTGAGGCAGCAGTGCTAACCACCGTGCCACTGGGTAGCAGATACCCAGAGCCTGTTATCCCAAGCAGGTCGTGCTTCCGCCCATAATGTCCCTCCATGTATTCCATTAAAAATGGTGGGATAACTTTGGAAACATTATTTAAAATGATCGCTTTTAATAGGTAATATGAATTAATTAAATAATAATTATGTTTATGAGCGTCACAAGTAGGCTTACACTGCAATGAAGTTACTGTGACAATCCCCTAGTCGCTACATTCCGGTGCCTGTTTGGGTACACAGAGGGAGAATTCAGAATGTCCAATTCACCTAACAGCAAGTCTTTTGGGACTGGGGGAGGAAACCGGAGCTCCCGGAGGAAACCCACGTTGACAGGAGGAGAACATGCAGACTGCGCACAGACAGTGACCCAAGCCGGGAATCGAATCCGGGTCCCTGGCGCTGTGAAGCCACAGTGCTAACCACTGTACTACCGTGCTCAGCTGTTCTGTCCCAAAATGTTTAACGTAACAATATTTCCAATTAACCCCCCTGAAAATCTACATTTTCGGATTTTTTTTTAAAAGGTCGGTTCTATTTATTTTTAAATACAATTGAAAAGTGGCCAGTGATGCGCCTGTTTCTTCACGGAATACTGATAAGGAATCAGGTTAAGAACCCAGGAATAGTTGGTTGAGTTTTGATGCCTATATGCGTGAAAAGGTTAAATTAACTACTAAATAACTTTACACTTAAATAGACGCATTAGATATTAGTACGCAAGTGGGATGGAACATTTAAGTTATGAAGAGAGGTTGGATATGCTTGGGTGGTTTTCTCTGGAGCAGAGACGACTGAGAGATGTACAAGATTATGAGGAGCATTGACAAGGTGGATAGGGAGCAGCTATTCCCCTTAGTTGAAGGGTCAGTTAGGAGGGGACACAAGTTCAAAGTGAGGGGTGGAGGGTTTAGGGGGCATTTGAGGATAAACTTTTTTACCCAGAGGATGGTGACGGTCTGGAATGCTCTGCCTGGGAAGGTGGTAGAGGCGGGTTGCCTCACATCCTTTAAAAAGTACCTGGATTAGTACTTGGCACGTCATAACATTGAAGGCAATGATCCAAGTGCTGGCAAGTGGGATTGGTGGGCAGGTCAGGGCATTTCATGTGTTGCTGCAGACTCGATGGGCCTCTTCAGCACTGTAGCATTCTGCGATACAATGGAATATAAAATTAACATTTTTAACATTGCATAGACTGTAGTACAAACGAATCGTTGTTAACAGTGAAAGTGTACAGGTTGTCACATGCTATCCAGGATGGATGGGAAGTACTTGTTTGATTCCAGTGATTAATCTACTCCCTATATTTAGTTCCTTGTTGTGCCTTCAGTTCAGACGACTGCCCGCTATTATTAAAATTCAAAGTACGGTCGGGCCAATTGTAGTGTAACAAACCACAGAGTCTAACTCGTCGCAAGATGGAAATGAGTCGTTAGATTTGACAGCTACAAGAAGATACACCACGAGGAAAGCCTTTATTGTTGTGGCCCGTCCTCTGGTAATCCATCATGGGAATGCAGAAGTTTTAAACAATGTTCACAAAGGGAAAGGCACATTTAATTGGACAATCACTCACAGCTTGTAACCACCATAGTTCAGTAGTGCGGCTAATTGACTTGTGACCCACTGCGCCCTAGATCTCCCGGTTTCCACTGTGTAGTGTAATGATGGATGCCATGGCATTAATCTTAACGTAGAGATAAAAAAATGATAGACCGGCTCTTTTCTCATCGCTTCCAGCCATTTCTGGAGCTTTGCAGGATGGTCACGCTGCCAGAAACTTGTGCTATTCACTATTGTCCTCTTTCTAGAACCATTAGTAGGTCGTTCCCACCGTCTGGGTGTTCAGCCTGCGTTCCAATAAACCTCATCAAGGTAGCTGGGATGAGGAAGTGTGGGGGGCTGGGCAAAATACAAGCAGTTTGATGACAGTTTGGGGTACCCACCACCAGTATACCGTTTCTCAAAAAGACTTGCATCCCACTGGGAAAATTCAGTTGGCAATCCAGTGTGAATTTCTCAAAGAGCATCTTGGATACACGTCTTTTGTCTCTTTTACAGCCCCAGTAGCAATTTTACTTGCAATGTTATTTGCAACGGAATACACATTGATGGACTGGCATCACACTGCAATTGAATAAAATGTTCCACTCCCGTCAATTGCTCAACCTGAGAGACTAGGAGAGAGAAGCTGAAACCGAATTCTGATCATTACTGCTCTTCGAGGTCGGTTTCGAATCATGGTTTGATTCCTTATTGATTCTTCGAGATTTTAATGTCACAATTGGATTCCCATTAAACAATGCACACATTGTAATAAGCTTTGAAAAGACTGGAATCCAGAGGGATCAGTGCGGTAAAAAAAAACTCATATTTGATTCCGATGTTACAACATTGTAGGCAATGGACTACTTGCTACGTTCCAAAAGTAGAAAATTGGTAACAGCTTCGCAATTAATCCAGCAACGGGACTCTGCACGTTACTTAAACAAAAAAAAGGAACGTACTCAATTTATCTATTTTTTTTCCCTTTTCTGCGTTACCAAGCCAGGGCTCAGAGTGTGGGTCAGGGGCGAACCCCTAATCCAGCTACTCGCCTGCTCCAAAAAAACTAATTCAAATTGAATCGAATTCATGGTCCCCACAAGAGAGACATACCAGATCTGAACCCAAAGGCTCAATCTACAGATTTTAGCCAAAAGGCCGAGAAGCGATTACTCAATTTATCTATTGACATTGAGGGAGGATAGAAACCAATGGGGGGGGGGGGGGGGGGGTAGTTTGTCGAGTGTTAAATGTGCCTCACTCACAAAACACAAGAAAAAGCGTTTTTGATCCAAAATGTAATAATTGAGCGGAAACTCAATTCCCTTCATGATCGAAAGTGTAGACGGCCACTCTAAAACCCGCCAATCACGGGTTTATTTTAATGACAGCCACACATCCCTGATGTATGGATTATGTTACCCGAGCATGCAGTAGTAAACACACGCCGTTTACTGTAATTACCACTACACCAAACCCCTCTTTAAATTACAGGTTGAATAGATATTGAAGCATTCAGACTGGTGAATTGGTACGCTGCTGTGAAGGAAGGAATATGCGTGCACCTGGAATGCCTGAAGACTTTGCAGTTTGATTGATCGCATAAATGGTGTCTGATCATTTTGAGACTTTGGGAGTCTGCAAAATCTCGAGTTTACTTACTAACAAAAAGATGCAACAGTAACCTCCTACATGTCAAAGTCAATTCCATATATTGGACCGATTCGTTTCAATTGGGCTGATCCAAATTGAGAACTGGACATTCAAGGTTCTCCAGAGGGAAAGTAGTTCGAATGCAGATGTGTCTTTTACTAAATTAAAACAAGACACCGGGTTGGCCCAGCAACATAAGAAAAAAGTGCCCCCATTTTTGAAAGCCACGGAATTTTTAAAAAAACATTGAGTTCACCTCAAAGTTTGTAACTCAAAAGTACTAGTTTGTTAGCACGTCATGCAGCAATGTCATCCAGGTAAGTAAGTGATTTTTACTTTTATACCTTTTTTCAAATTGTGTGTGTCCGGGGGAAACTGAAGTGACATCACAGAAAAGCTGTGGCCAGAGTGGCTGGTTGGGATTCTAACCTAAATTTTAAAAAAATTTGAGTATTTGGGAACTAATTAAACACAATAACTTAATTATAATTTAGAGGATATCTAAGCCAGAGATCGGAGAGTATTATAGTTAGCTATCGCATTTCTATTAGAAATCTAGTGCTAGGAAACAGATAGTTGACAGTAACTTTGCAATTTTTAAAAAAAGTATTAAAAAAAAAGACAAATTTTAATTTTAATTAATTGACGCATTGTCAGTCAGAGGGGTGCTGTGCTCTGACTGTGAGATGTGGCAGGTCCGGGAGGCTTCCAGCGTCCCAGATGGCTTCATCTGCAGAAAGTGCACCCAACTGCAGCTCCTCACAGACCGCATGGTTCGGTTGGAGCAGCAATTGGATGCACTTAGGAGCATGCAGGTGGCGGAAAGCGTCATAGATCGCAGTTATGTAAATGTGGCCACACCCAAGGTGCAGGCAGAGAAATGGGTGACCACCAGAAAGGGCAGGCAGTCAGTGCAGGAATCCCCTGTGGTTGTCCCCCTCTCGAACAGATATACCCCTTTGGATACTGTCGGGGGGGATAGCCTATCAGGGGAAAACAGCAGCAGCCAGAGCAGTGGCACCACGGCTGGCTCTGATGTTCAGAAGGGAGGGTCAAATCGCAGAATAGTAATAGTAATAGGGGACTCTATAGTCAGGGGCACAGATAGGCGCTTCTGTGGACGTGAAAGAGACTCCAGGATGGTATGTTGCCTCCCTGGTGCCAGGGTCCAGGATGTCTCCGAACGGGTAGAGGGCATCCTGAAGGGGGAGGGCAAACAGGCAGAGGCCGTTGTACATATTGGTACTAACAACATAGGCAGGACGGGGCATGAGGTCCTGCAGCAGGAGTTCAGGGAGCTAGGCAGAAAGTTAAAAGACAGGACCTCGAGGGTTGTAATCTTGGGATTACTCCCTGTGCCACGTGCCAGTGAGGCTAGAAATAGGAAGATAGAGCAGACAAACACGTGGCTAAACAGCTGGTGTAGGAGGGAGGGTTTCCGTTATCTGGACCACTGGGAGTTCTTCCGGGGCAGGTGTGACCTGTATAAGATGGACGGGTTGCATCTAAACCGGAGAGGCATAAATATCCTGGCCGCGAGGTTTGCTAGTGTCACACGGGAGGGTTTAAACTAGTATGGCAGGGGGGTGGGCACGGGAGCAATAGGTCAGAAGGTGAGAGCATTGAGGGAGAACTAGGGAATAGGGACAGTGTGGCTCTGAGGCAGAGCAGACGGGGAGAAGTTGCTGAACACAGCGGGTCTGGTGGCCTGAAGTGCATATGTTTTAATGCAAGGAGCATTACGGGTAAGGCAGATGAACTTAGAGCTTGGATTACTACTTGGAACTATGATGTTGTTGCCATTACAGAGACCTGGTTGAGGGAAGGGCAGGATTGGCAGCTAAACGTTCCAGGATTTAGATGTTTCAGGCGGGATAGAGGGGGATGTAAAAGGGGAGGCGGAGTTGCGCTACTTGTTCGGGAGAATATCACAGCTATACTGCGAGAGGACACCTCAGAGGGCAGTGAGGCTATATGGGTAGAGATCAGGAATAAGAAGGGTGCAGTCACAATGTTGGGGGTATACTACAGGCCTCCCAACAGCCAGCGGGAGATAGAGGAGCAGATAGGTAGACAGATTTTGGAAAAGAGTAAAAACAACAGGGTTGTGGTGATGGGAGACTTCAACTTCCCCAATATTGACTGGGACTCACTTAGTGCCAGGGGCTTAGACGGGGCGGAGTTTGTAAGGAGCATCCAGGAGGGCTTCTTAAAACAATATGTAAACAGTCCAACTAGGGAAGGGGCGGTACTGGACCTGGTATTGGGGAATGAGCCCGGCCAGGTGGTAGATGTTTCAGTAGGGGAGCATTTCGGTAACAGTGACCACAATTCAGTAAGTTTTAAAGTACTGGTGGACAAGGATAAGAGTGGTCCGAGGATGAATATGCTAAATTGGGGGAAGGCTAATTATAACAATATTAGGCGGGAACTGAAGAACATAGATTGGGGGCGGATGTTTGAGGGCAAATCAACATCTGACATGTGGGAGGCTTTCAAGTGTCAGTTGAAAGGAATACAGGACAGGCATGTTCCTGTGAGGAAGAAAGATAAATACGGCAATTTTCGGGAACCTTGGATGACGAGTGATATTGTAGGCCTCGTCAAAAAGAAAAAGGAGGCATTTGTCAGGGCTAAAAGTTTGGGAACAGACGAAGCCTGTGTGGCATATAAGGAAAGTAGGAAGGAACTTAAGCAAGGAGTCAGGAGGGCTAGAAGGGGTCATGAAAAGTCATTGGCAAATAGGGTTAAGGAAAATCCCAAGGCTTTTTACACGTACATAAAAAGCAAGAGGGTAGCCAGGGAAAGGGTTGGCCCACTGAAGGATAGGCAAGGGAATCTATGTGTGGAGCCAGAGGAAATGGGCGAGGTACTAAATGAATACTTTGCATCAGTATTCACCAAAGAGAAGGAATTGGTAGATGTTGAGTCTGGAGAAGGGGGTGTAGATAGCCTGGGTCACATTGTGATCCAAAAAGACGAGGTGTTGGGTGTCTTAAAAAATATTAAGGTAGATAAGTCCCCAGGGCCTGATGGGATCTACCCCAGAATACTGAAGGAGGCTGGAGAGGAAATTGCTGAGGCCTTGACAGAAATCTTTGGATCCTCGCTGTCTTCAGGGGATGTCCCGGAGGACTGGAGAATAGCCAATGTTGTTCCTCTGTTTAAGAAGGGTAGCAAGGATAATCCCGGGAACTACAGGCCAGTGAGCCTTACTTCAGTGGTAGGGAAATTACTGGAGAGAATTCTTCGAGACAGGATCTACTCCCATTTGGAAGCAAATGGACGTATTAGTGAGAGGTAGCACGGTTTTGTGAAGGGGAGGTCGTATCTCACTAACTTGATAGAGTTTTTCGAGGAGGTCACTGAGATGATTGATGCAGGTAGGGCAGTAGATGTTGTCTATATGAACTTCAGTAAGGCCTTTGACAAGGTCCCTCATGGTAGACTAGTACAAAAGGTGAAGTCACACGGGATCAGGGGTGAACTGGCAAGGTGGATACAGAACTGGCTAGGCCATAGAAGGCAGAGGGTAGCAATGGAGGGATGCTTTTCTAATTGGAGGGCTGTGACCAGTGGTGTTCCACAGGGATCAGTGCTGGGACCTTTGCTCTTTGTAGTATATATAAATGATTTGGAGGAAAATGTAACTGGTCTGATCAGTAAGTTTGCAGACGACACAAAGGTTGGTGGAATTGCGGATAGCGATGAGGACTGTCTGAGGATACAGCAGGATTTAGATTGTCTGGAGACTTGGGCGGAGAGATGGCAGATGGAGTTTAATCTGGACAAATGTGAGGTAATGCATTTTGGAAGGGCTAATGCCGGTAGGGAATATACAGTGAATGGTAGAACCCTCAAGAGTATTGAAAGTCAAAGAGATCTAGGAGTACAGGTCCACAGGTCATTGAAAGGGGCAACACAGGTGGAGAAGGTAGTCAAGAAGGCATACGGCATGCTTGCCTTCATTGGCCGGGGCATTGAGTATAAGAATTGGCAAGTCATGTTGCAGCTGTATAGAACCTTAGTTAGGCCACACTTGGAGTATAGTGTTCAATTCTGGTCGCCACACTACCAGAAGGATGTGGAGGCTTTAGAGAGGGTGCAGACGAGATTTACCAGAATGTTGCCTGGTATGGAGGGCATAAGCTATGAGGAGCGATTGAATAAACTCGGTTTGTTCTCACTGGAACGAAGGAGGTTGAGGGGCGACCTGATAGAGGTATACAAAATTATGAAGGGCATAGACAGAGTGGATAGTCAGAGGCTTTTCCCCAGGGTAGAGGGGTCAATTACTAGGGGGCATAGGTTTAAGATGAGAGGGGCAAGGTTTAGAGTAGATGTATGAGGCAAGTTTTTTACGCAGAGGGTAGTGGGTGCCTGGAACTCACTACCGGAGGAGGTAGTGGAAGCAGGGACAATAGTGTCATTTAAGGGGCATCTTGACAAATATATGAATAGGATGGGAATAGAAGGATACGGACCCAGGAAGTGTAGAAGATTGTAGTTTAGTCGGGCAGTATGGTCGGCACGGGCTTGGAGGGCCGAAGGGCCTGTTCCTGTGCTGTACATTTCTTTGTTCTTTGTTCTTTGTAACACTATACTCTATTTTTAAAAAATCTGCCTGCATGTGCGCAGCACGGTAGCACAGTTGCTTCACAGCTTCAGGGTCCCAGGTTCGATTCCCGGCTTGTGTCCCTGCCTGTGCGGAGTCTGCACGTTCTCCCCGTGTTTCCTCTGGTTTCCTCTCAGTCCAAAGAGGTGCAGGTTAGGTGGATTGGCCATGATAAAGTGCCCTTGGTGTACAAATTTTTTTAGGTGGGGTTACTGGGTTAGGTTGGAAGTGTGGCCTTAAATGAGGTGCTCTTTCCAAGGGCCGGTGCAGACTCTATGGGCCGAATGGCCTCCTTCTGCACTGTAAATTCCATGATTCTATGTATTTACTTCCAGAACCGTTATTATTTCTTGTCACACCTTTGTCATGATACATTGCTGTATCTACATCTAGAATGGAATTGTCCTGTGTCAACTTGGTGCACTCTGGACACTGGGAGACGCGGTGATATTTTTCACTGCAGAGCGCTCGGGAAGCCAAGGCTTGGACTCGATAATCCAGGCCTTTGATTTCAGAGAAGTTTCAATTGCGAAATTCTGACTGTGCAGTTTGCATCCAGCAGGGCGGATGATGAAATAATAATCATCTTTGTCACAGGTAGGCTTCCATTAACACTGCAAATGGCAGTAACACGTCTTACAACACCAGGCTAAAGTCCAACAGGTTTGTTTTAAACACTAGCTTCCTCACCTGAGGAAGGAGCAGTGCTCCGAAAGCTAGTGTTTGAAACAAACCTGTTGGACTTTAACCCGGTGTTGTAAGACTTCTTGCTGTGCTCACCCCAGTCCAACGCCGGCATCTCCACATCATGACTGCAAATGACGTTACTGTGGAAAAACCCCTGGGAGCCAATTAGCCCCTTCAGTCTGTGCAGTGAATTAGAGATCCCTTCGACCCATATTCCTTAATACCTTTGGTCTACCGATCTCCGATTTAAAATGAAGAATTGATTTAACTTCACTTATGTAAGAAATGGCTTTAAATTGTAGACTATGCCCCTAAAAAATCTTTAAGGAAAACTCGAGAATGCATTTCAAAAAACTTATTTTTGTAAAGTTTATTTCCTTCATCCATAACTGCAGTATCTTTCCATTATTTATCGATACATTTCATTAAACATATTAAACAAAGTCAGTGCGATTTCTTGCTGCGAGTTGAATAATGAATCAAACGGATGATCTCTGCTAACACACACAGACATTACAGAGAGGGTGCAGCCGCGCCAGGGTGAATGGGTTGGTCATATGAATGTCAGCGGCAAGGTGTCCGCCTCTCTCAGTTTCTCCTAGGCTCCGCTTTAAGGTTCAAATGGGAGTCCTATGACCCAAGAAGGAGCCGATTCCTTTTTAAATTGGAGTTGATCGAAGTGTGGAAACTCTGGTCAGTTGTATAGGCCAACTTGAGGCTTTTGGGGAGCCAGGTGGCGCGGGAGAGGAGCAGGACTGTCGCTGTTTTCTGAGCAGTCAGGTTGCTGACGGGCCTTGACACAAGTACCCGGAAAGGATCCAAACTGAGGGTCAGCCTCAATTCAGGCAAATGTGTGCAATGTCGACCTGTGTGGGGGTGGGGTGCTGAGATGCCGAGGCTCCAACACGGACAACTTCCACTCACAATGATTGAAAGTGTAGCTTGGAGGATTACAGACTTAATCCCATCTCAACCACTGACTTTACCAAAGCATCAATCATCAGGTCAAAACGGAAGCTGGCAGAGATACAGCCCATTCATGAGGGATAGGTGCAGCATAGAAAAACAAAGCAGATTTAGCTTCAATTCAACACTTATTGCACTTTTTGGGGTGGTCATCTTGAACATTCTTTCAGATATTTTATGCAAAAAATATATCTTTGCAAAAAAGAAAAACCCCAACAACATACCGCGGATGCCGGATATCTGAAAGTTGGTTAAATTAATTTCGGTTCAAACAAGTGTGTAGTTTTTTTTGGAGAAGTAGTTTGAGGGAGAACTGCAGCGTGCCAGTGTAACCCATGAAGCAACCTAGGTCTACCATTCCCCCCAACAGCGCCGAAATCCTGCAGCGCTTTGTCCTGTAGGTAGGAGCTCAGTGTTAACGGAAACCGTGCCTGTACTGGAAAGCTTGTCATTCACCAGTTATTTCAGATTCACCTATCTCGAATGGAATATGTCTTTAAAAAAAGTTATTTATCCCCAATTTCACATCATTTCGCCCTAAATTTAAAGCTCACCACACAGTAGGGATTCTGTAAACTAGTAAAATTGCAAAGTAATTCGTCTGGTAGAGTTGAAATCACATTTATGATATCTGTCTATTTACAGTATATTGAATTGAATTTAACTTTTCGAATGTCACTTCATTGATCCAGTCAGACATAACTGCGCTTGTTTACAAGGAGTTCCAGAGCAGACTGATCAATTGTACTTCCCACTCTCTGTTTCAGGACGTCACCTGCCAACGAATTAGTTACCATGGGAATTAGTCTACTGAAAAAAAAATGTCACTGTCTCCACGTTGGAATCTGTGCAACTGGACTGGTCAAACTGAGACCACACGGTTTAACAATGGCATTAGCAGCATAATGCCCACTGGACCGCTTTCTGGGTATTTCGCAGCTCCCCATCAGTTAATCAAAGTTAATTAATAACACTGGACGTGTACTGCGATTGAAAGGTCAGTGACAGGAAACAGGAGGCCCGGGGCGTGTGTATCCTGTGGAATACACCTCACAATGGCAGTAGCTCAGTGCGGCCTGTGACAATAGCATTAGCCACATGGATCGGTTATATGCAAATCCGACTGCAGGGGACAAACACCGGCATAAATTAATCGATTCATTATTTTAATTAAATGACACAAACGTGCTCTCAATTATATGCTACCAATGTCAAGTGCCACGTTAGATAAAGAATGCTTAAAAAAGTGACAAAAATGTATAGTGGTTTTAATTTCCTGTGCTATTTCCAATGTGCAGAATAAAGTGAAGGCACCATTAGGGCATCTTTGTCGTGCATTCCTCGAATAGGCGGGACCTGCATGCACCCGACACCTCGACTATTCCTCTATCAGAGTCTTCAGATCAGGAAGGCGATTCAGTCGGAGGTCCAATAGCATCTGTCCATACGCTTTGCCCTGTTTAAAAAAAAAATGTTTTTAGTACAGTGGAGCTTTGAAACTGTATTCGATTAAAATCACTTTCAGATGCAGTATTTGGGGAGGAAGCTGGACGGTAGTGAGAATTGTTCAAGACACAATCAGGTTTTAAGGAGTTTGTTAAACATTCATTTAACAAATGAAATGAAAATCGCTTATTGTCACGAGTAGGCTTCAATGAAGTTACTGTGAAAAGCCCCTAGTCGTCACATTCCGGCGCCTGTTCAGGGAGGCGGGTACGGGAATTGAACCGTGCTGCTGACCTGCCTTGGTCTGCTTTAAAAGCCAGCAATTTAGCCCAGTGTGCTAAACCAGCCCCTGTGCAAGCATTCCAGTTCCAACACCGAGTGCTGGGGAAACACATCCAAATGTTTCACTCATTTCTTAGTCTTAAGTCCTTGCGTCAACAGCAGCTTTTGTCGCGCCTTTCCTGCATTTACCAATTTGCTTTAAAGAAATGCTTTCTCGGAGTTACAAAGCCGCAGAGTGGACAGGACGGGCCCGTAATCTATCTCCTTGCCTCCTCCAAAAAAACAATTCAAATTATTAAATCCAATTCATGGTCCCCAAAAGAGAGGCGAACTAGATCCAAGCTGACAAGAACAGGCATATTACACCCGGTCTCGCCCGTGATCTTATTTGAAAAATAAATTTAGGAGTACCCAATTAATTTTTTCCAATTAAGGGACAATTTAGGGTGGCCAATCCACCTATCCTGCACATCTTTAGGTTGAGGGGCCGAAACCCATGCAGACACAGAGAATGTGCAAACTGTACGTGGACAGTGACCCGGGGCGGGATGGAACACGGGTCCTCAGTACAGTGGGCAGCAGTGCTAACGACTGTGCCACCATGCCACCCCACATCCTTGATCTTAGCCAAAAGGCCAAGAACCTTTTTTGAAAAAATTATACTTTATTGATAAAATATCTGAAAGAACATTACAAACATTTCAAAATGGCCACCACACAATGTGCAATGATATTCAGGTTCTCTACGTACATCGTGTCGCACTCTGAGATGCTTCAATGCAGTCAAAGAAACATTACAGTCATTTCAGAAAGGTCATTACAAATGGTGCAAAGGTATTTAAATTTTCTACCTCAATCATGCTCAACTGTGAGGTGCTTCAATACAATTGTGGTACATGAAAAAGCACGAGGCACGAACTAGTGAGTAAACTGATTTTTATACCTGCGGGTCACTCCTTAAAGATGCGATGCCCCCACCACCCAAAGAATCTTTCAGCACAAAATTTAATCCCTGGATTCCCGGAAGGTTAAATCTGAGGATAAAAGAAAAATTACTGAAACATGTCCAAATCCTCCGGGGTTTACGCTAAAAAAAAAAATAATCATTTACTGTAAGGTGTTGCAATAAATAATCTGTTGCGGCGGCATTTGTATGTAATTATATGGGATCTGACTCACAGCTGTAGTCTGCCACGTTTAAAGTCTGCCAACATGGTTTATCTCTTTACCATTATTCTTTTCCTTCGTTTCTGATAAACGAGTGTTTTTTCCAGCATTTCCGGCAGTGTGTTTGAAAGACAGAAGGTAATTAGTCATTGTTGACTAAGGACCATTGGCATTTCTCTCATTACAGGGAGTCAATTGGTTACATGTGGCCTTGGCTGAAGGAATACAGACTGCTCCAGTGAAACCACAACCCACAGCCAGCAGATTTCCCAAACTGCCAACCACTGCTCACTGTGGTCAGCTATTACAACATTAAAGCGTTGTGCTTTAAATAAGCTCATTCACACACATTTAAAAGACACACAAACAGGTTGAAAATGGTAATGAGCTAAATGTGACATTATTTCTCATAAAGGTTTGCATTTATATAGCACCTTCCTGTGTGGAGATTGCACATTCTCCCTGTGTCTGTGTGGGTTTCACCCCCACAACCCAAAGATGTGAGGGTAGGTTGATTGGCCACGCTAAATTGCCCCTTAATTGGAAAAAAATAATTGGGTACTCGAAATTTTAAAAATATATATATATATATAACACCGTCCATAGCCTCAAAACGCTACGGTAGCACTTTACAGTCAATGAAGTACTGCAGTGCAGTCACTGTAGGATTTAAAAAAACAAGCAACTCCCTGTCCTATTGTAGCAATTGCCGTTCAAGAAGCCAGTTCACCACCACTGTCTCAATTAGGGATGGGCAATAAATGCCAATGTGTGTTACACAATGCCAGCGACGCCCAGATCCTGTGAATGAACAAAAACAAATGATAAACACCCACTAGCTGTCCTGATGTTTGTCAGGCAACATCTCAATCGTGTCCTCCTTTATATTGGGCGGCACGGCAGCACAGAGGTTAGCACTGTTGCTTCACAGCGCCAGGGACCCGGGTTCGATTCCCGGGTGCTCTGGTTTCCTCCGAAACGTGCTTGTTAGGTGAATTGCACATTCTGAATTCTCCCTCCATGTACCTGAACCGGCGCCATAGTGTGGTGACGAGAGGATTTTCACAGTAACTTGATTGCAGTGTTAATGTAAGCCTACTTGTGACACTAATAAAGATTATTATTATTTAGATTGTGAACAGTAATAGAGAAAGGCAGTGATGTTTTAAACTGAAAGCTAGGAGAGCAAGCTGTCTGTGGGTTCAGAAGGAGAATATAGATGGACCGTCAAAAAATACAGCTGTGGAGAAGAATTGTAGTTGTATGGTGTGAAAAGAGGTTTGTACTGATTGAATTAAGCAAGTCCGATCACAGTTAATGCTCAACACATTCTCATTTGTTACTTAAGTATTTTCCTGCTCTGCCTTCAAGAAAGGTTAACAAGGCACAAGGGGCCACTTGAAAGAAATAAAGACCAGGTTCAGATCAGAAATGGGGGATATTAATGTAACACACATTGGTTACACCACTGCAAAAAGTAATACTATTTCACATAAACAGCAAGGGGGCCATTTCAGGAAGCACCCGATGCCATTGAATATTTTGTAACGGGCAGGACATAATTTTAATAGCATAACTTCACATTATATATGCCATCATAAGTTCGATTTGGAACAAGCAAGACATATCTGAAACGCATTGCTGCTAAGATTGCCGTCTATTGTCCATCCCTCATTTCCCCAAGAAGATTGCCTTCTTGAACCGCTGCAGTGTAGAGGTTTGCTAGAAATATGTGGTTTGACTTCAGAGAGCAGTTGATACGGAGCTAGAGGCACATGTGGGACAAACTAAGTCAGGCTGACAGGTTTTCTCTAAAGGATAGTAGTATTCGTTGGGCTTTAAGCTTGAACACTTTTTGTGATACCAGCTTTTTAAAAAAAGTTCAAAATTGAAAACAAATTGAATTCAATTCTCAAATTGCGTTTTGGTTTGTGAATTTGCCTCCCTTTGGTTAATAGTTGTAGAACTTTGAACAGTGTGGACCTGTTCTATGTTTAAAATGTGGACCGTTTGTATGTTTAAAGAGTAGAATTTTGTGTGACTTCGGACAGAGTGTGGACATTTGATGAGAAGAGGGAGTTCGGTGTGGAGGGTACCATTTTGCTTTTCCAACTTTTTCACCCTGTAGGAATTGGTTTCTGCTCTGCTACAGGGGAGGAGGTAAGCTGTTCCTGAGTATCTTGTGAATATCAAGTCAAGGTCTATTTTCTGAAGGTTTAAAATAGTACTTGAGTTTCTAATAAGATTAATAAATATCTAAAAGAAAATAATTGAATAAAATACCTAAGTAATTGTTTAAAGCTCATAAGTATGGCAGGACAGATGATGTGTCAAGGCTGCAGCATGTGGGAGCTCATGGATTACTGGTGTTATCCAGGGCAAGCAGAAAGTGTCTGTGGCTTGAGGAACTTTGGTTCAGAGTCATTGAGCTGGAGGCTGAGCTGCGGACACTGTGACACATTAGAGAGGGTGAGAGTTATCTGGATGCTTTGTTTCAGGAGCTGGTCACACTCCTGAGGATATAATCTTCTGGTTTGGAAAATGGTCAGGGAGATGTGACTGCTGCTGAGTCAGGCAAGAGAACCCAGAGGGCATGAGTGCAGGAGTGTCAGCCTCTGCAATTGTCCAACAGGTTTGAGGCTGTTTTACCTGGTTTGGACAAGAGTGGGAGTTGCAGGTTGATGAGCTGACTGACCATGGCACATATAGGTCAAAGTAGGCAAGGATGACATTCAAGTGGGGGTGGGGGACGGGCATTTTCAAACCTCGGGCTGCTGGAATGTTGCAGAAACACGTACGGAAAAAGGCTGCGCTCAGGTTTGCATTGTTTTGGGAAGAAAGAGAGCAAGATAGTGCTAAAAACCTGTGGCACATTGAACACACGTAAGTCCTTCCATAGAGAAAAATGGTGGGAGTTTTTGGCACCATGGGATCATTTGATGAGAATACAGAGTGATGGACCTCGTACATGAAACAATTCAACTATTTTGTTCCAAGTTAACAAGATATCAGCAAACAAGTCCCACCATTCCTGAGCCTAATGGGGGTGGGGGAAAACATTTAACCTTCTTGGGAATCTGGTATCGCATGTAAAGCCAGGTTCAAAAACATACAAAGAAATAGTGGAAACCTTGCAGGGCCACTATCCACCAAACCTTTAGTCATCGCAGAAAGTTTTAGGTTTCATAAGCACAACCAAGAAGAAGGTGACCGACTGCACAGTTTAAAGCTACCCTGAAAAGACTGAAAAGGGATTGTTAAATGATACCATGAGAGGCAGTTAAGTCTGTGGTTTCAGGAGCGATGCTATTCAAAAGCAGTTGTTAACTGAAAGCAACCTGACCTTTAAAAAAAAAACTTTGGAAGTTGCTGTATCCATGGAATTACTAGCCAAATAAGCCCAACAGTTGTGTTTAAGCACAAGAATTCACAAGGTGTCGGCTCAAACTCAAACACAGACCCGGACTTGCCATTGGTGTGTAGAAACCAGGCACTCAGCCGCAGATTGTTGGTGCAAAGACATCATGTGCAGGAACTGTGGCAGAAAAGAGCCACATTGAACATGCTTGTTGGAAAAAGAAACAAGCTTCAGGCAAAATTGCAGGAAGCAAGAGCCAAATAAATCAAATTACAAACGGAACCAAGGAAAAAAAGTGTCCACGTGGTACTAAAAGGACATGAGAAGAAACTTGATTCAATCTGAAGCCGAACCATCATTAAATGAACTAGCTATTGCTGGTGCAACAAACTGATATTGGGTCACTCCATTAGTGGACGGTCAGCTGGTAAAGATGGAGGTGGACACTGGGGCAGCCGTCTTCCTGGTGCTGGAGACTGTTTATCAAGAAAAGCTCCGACATATTGCTCTGAAACCCCCAAAGATAGTGTTGAAAGCTTACATTAAAGAAGTTGTTGTGTTGAGGGGCTGTATTAAAGTAACAGTGCAATTAAATGGACAGATGGCAGATTTGGCCTTGCATATAGTCCAAGGAAATTATCAGGCACCAATGGGGAGAACTTGGCTGGAAATTGGGTTGAAGTAAATCTCATGACAGGTTCCAAATTAGGCCTACCCGAAATCTTGAAGAAGCATGCCAGTGTCTTCAACGGTGAGCTGGAAAGCATGAACGATATCTCAGTAAAGCTGAAGATCAAGGAAGTAAGGCAGGTGAGATGTTTAAAGGCTAGGACAGTGCCGTACGTAATCAGAACCAAGGTGGAGGCAGAATTAGAATGGCTAGTCAGAACGTAAGTCCTTGAACTCGTTAATGTGAGTGATTGGACGCCGCCGATCGTACCCGTGATGAAAAAAGACTGATCTGTACGCATTTGTGACGATTTTAAAGTCATGATTAATCCTGTATTGTGCAGCGCAGTACCCTCCACCCCGATAGATGACCTGTTCGCTCGGCTGGCTGGAGGCCAACACTTAAGAAAAATCAGCCACAGTCAAACAAATCTTCAAATGAACGTGCATCAGAATTCACAACAGTTATTGTTTTTTGAGAAAATATTTAATTGAGACATTTATAATTTTAACATTTTCACATTTTAAACAACCGAGAGATCCATCACACGCAAAAACCCCACAATAACACACCCAATTCCACCCACCCCTAAACTCTAACTACCCTTACATTAGATTCCCTGGCCTTATTCGTCACTTCCAAGCCTCCCCTTCCCACCCCCACCCACCCCACCCAACCTTGCTGACGGTCAATTTTCCTTGAAGAAGTCGATGAACGGCTGCCACCCACCTCCGAGCGAACCCCTGTAATGAACCCCTTAAGGCAAACTTAATCTTCTCTAGCCTACGAAAACCTGCCATGTCACTGACCCAAACCCCTGAATTTGGAGGCTCCGAGTCCCTCCATCGCAGCAAAATCTGTCTCCGGGCCACCAGCGAGGCAAAGGCCAAAACGTCAGCCTCTCTCCCCCCTGGGCTCCCGGATCTTCCGACACTCCAGATATTCTCACCTCTGGACTCGGAGTCACCCTCCCTCCCAGGACCTATGACATGACATCCGAAAATCCCTGCCTGAATCCCCTCAGCCTCGAACACGCTCAAAATATATGCACAGGGTTCGCATGACTTCCTCCACACCGCCCACACCTGTCCTCCACCTCTTCGAAATACCTATTCATCTGGGCCACAGTCACATGAGCCCTGTGAACCACCTTGAACTGGATCAGGCTAAGCCTGGCACACGAGGATGCATTGACTCTCCTCAGGGCCTTCTCCCATAACCCAACTTCCAACTCTCTTCCCAACTCTTCCTCTTCACCTCCCCAATTAGGACCCCTTCCCACTCCATCAATTCCTCATATATTTCCGAGACCCTCCCTTCCCTAACCCCTGTTTTATACATCTCCTTATCCTGTAGCCCCCTTAGTGGGAGGTGAGGGAAGCTCGGGACCTGCCTCCGGACAAAATCCTGCAGGTACCGGAACTCGTTCTCAGCCGGCAGCCCAAACTCCTCTAGCTCCTCCAGGCTTGGGAAACCCTCCTCAATAAAAAGATCCCCAAATCTCTCAATCCCAATGGGCTAGTGGAGTACTGAGCCATCGAACAGCAGAGGTGCCGTTAACAAACCTTCAGACTCGTGCCCCTGCAAGATGCTGCCTCCACTCGCTCTCACACCGACCCCTCCCCCACTACCCATTTCCTAATCATCGATATATTGGCGGCCCAGTTGTAATTAATAAAGTTCGGAAGGTCCAAGCCGCCTTCCCCGCGCCCCCGCTCATGAAGGACCTTACTCACCCTCGGGGCTTTCCCGGCCCAAATAAAACCCAAGATCGTCGCATTAATTTTCCTAAAAAATGCCTTGGGGATGAAGATTGGAAGACACTGAAACACGAACAGCAATCTCGGGCGGACTGTCATTTTCACAGTCTGTACCCTCCCCGCCAATGACAGCGGGAGCACGTCCCACCTACGGAAGTCCCCTTTCATTTGCTCAATCAATCTGCCCAAATTTAATTTGTGAAGCTGACCCCTGTCCCTTGCCAGTTGAATCCTCAGGTACCTAAAACCCCCTCCCACCCCTTTGAACGGCATCTCCCTCAGTCTCCTCTCCTACCCCCTTGCCTGGATCGCAAAGACCTCACTCTTGCCCATATTCAGTTTGTAACCTGAGAACCGGCCAAATTCCTCCAGTATTCCCATAATTCCTGCAATTTCCCTCAACGGGTCTGTTATATAAAGGAGCAAATCATCCGCATAGAGCGAGACCCTATGTTCCACGCCCCCTCTCACTATCCCCCGCCAAATGTTCAATGCTCTCAACTCCATTGCCAATGGCTCTATGGCCAGGGCAAACAGTAGTGGGGAGAGTGGACACCCCTATCTTGTCCCCCGACACAGGCTAAAATACTCTGATCGAACCCAGTTTGTCCTTACCTTTGCCACCGGTGCCTGATATAGCAACTGGACCCAATCCACAAATCCCTGCCCAAACCCAAACCTTCCCAGGACATCCCACAAATACGTCCACTCCACCCGATCAAAGGCCTTTTCTGCATCCATGGCCACCACCACCTCGACCTTGCACCCCTCCGCAGGCATCATTATTACGTTAAGGAGCCGCCTAATGTTGGACGTCCGGTGATGTCCCTTAACAAATCCCGTCTGGTCCTCCCCTATTACCCCCGGAACACAATCCTCTAAACGTGTGGCCAAGATCTTTGCCAGTAATTATGCATCCACATTTAGCAGGGCGATTGGCCTATACGAACCACAGCTCTCCGGATCCTTATCCCGTTTCGAAATAAGGGAAATCGATGCTTGCGATAACGTTGGGGGAGCACTCCCAGCTCCTTCAACTCATTAAAAGTCTTTACCAGGGGCGGCCCTAACAGCACGGAAAACCTTTTATAGAACTCAACCGTGTATCTGTCTGGTCCCGGGGCCAGTTATTGATGATTGTGACACATAAAGGGTGTTTTGATACAAAAGATTACTATTTAGCATCACTTCAGCGCTAGTGTTGTTCCAACGAGTTAAGGACCAAATCTTAATAGGATGAGACGAACATTGGAGTCCAATGTTACCTGGATGACATCTTGGTTATGGGAAGAATGAGGAAGGACATCTCCGCAACCTAGTTGTCTCACTCCAGAGATTAGAAGATTATGGACTAAGAGTCCAAAAGACAAATGTGATTTTTTTCCAATCTTCAGTTGAATATCTGGGTCATGTCATCGACTCCAAGGGACCACATGAGTCTCCTTTCAAAGTCAAAGCCATGACCGAGGCACCCGCACCTCAAAATGTCAACCAACTTCGATCTTTCTTAGCTTTACTTAATTACTGAAGGTTTGTCCTTAATTTGGCAATTATTCTAAAATCCTTGCAAAATATACTGTGTCAAAATGAAAAGTGGAAATGGTAGCGGAGGGTGCTGGGTGGGGGAATCAATGTGAGAGAGCATTCGTGCAAGCTAAAGAAGCACTACTCAAGTCAGAAGTCCTGACACATTTTGATCCAAACTTACCCCTGCAACTGGTGTATGACGCATCATCTTATGGGGTTGGGGCAGTGGGTTCCCATATAATGCCCACAGGTGAAGTGAAGCCTTTGCGTCAAGGACCTTGAATAAAGTCGAAAGCAATTATGCGCAGATAAAGAAGCCCTGGGTATAATTTTTGGAATAAAACGGTTCTACCAGTTCTTGTAGGGAGGAAATCATTTTATTGATAGATGATCGTCCAATAAGAATGATTGTCGTATCTCATACCGGGATTCCCTCACTGGTAGCGAGCTGAATGTAGAGGTGGGCATTACTCTTGTCAACACACACATACGAGATCGAGTATCGTCAGTCAAACTTTCATTCGAATGCAGATGGACTCTCGCGACTACCCTTACCAAATAGTTCATCAATAAGCAGTTTGTGTGGAAACATTTTCTACTTCGAGCAAGTAGATAACACTCCTGTAACCACAGGACAGGTGAAGAAGCATACCAGAAGTGATCCAGTACTGTCAGAGGTTATGGACATGGTGCTTCAAGTCAAGACTTCAGAAGCAAACCCAGAGTTAAAGCCATATATCCATCCCGAACACTTGAGTTATCCGTAGAGGTAGGTTGCCTCCTCAGGGGAATGAGAGTCATCATTCCACCATTATTAAGAAAACGTGTATTAAACCAATTCCACAAAGGCCACTGTGGGATTGTAAGGATGAAGGAGATAGCCAGGAACTACCTTTGGTGGCCGGGATTAGATGCCAAAATCGAGGAGAAGGCAGGAATGTGTTCGTCTTGTGCAAAAGTGCGGGACCTGCCACCATTAACTCCGTTGCACCCATGGGAATGACCAGAAGAGGCCTGGCAATGGGTACATGTTCATTGTACAGGGCTGTTTGAAGGGTGCATGTTTCTCATTGTAGTCAATGCTCACTCGAAATGGCCTGAAGGTGCCATCATGAAGTCAACATCATTGGAAAAAACAATTGAAAGATTGGGTGAAATCTTCAGCAGATCTGGTTACCCTGAACAATTGATGAGTAATAATGGACTGCAGTTCATGTCTCAAGAGCTCATAAGCTACTTGAAGGAGAACAAAATTCAACACATCCAGCCTGCTCTTGGTCACCCCGTCACAAATGGGTTGTCAGAACATTTTGTACAGACAATGAAAGATTCATTAAAGGTAACCAGAGAACAAGGTTCATTTGTCTGAACATTTGAGTCGATTTCTGCCCATGTACTGCGCACTCAACAATCCACGTTTCTCCGGCATTGCTAATGGTTAAACGTCAACCACGCACAGCATTTGATTTGCTAAAACCGCCCAAGATAAAATAAAGCAGGAGGATCAAGTCATACGGCAGGAGAACAAGGTGAAACTTTGTTTTTCACCAGGGTCAAGAGTTCTGGGAAGAAATTATCGCACAAGTGAAAAGTGGATTGCTGGCACACCTTAGCAGTCAGGATCGGTCTCTTACACCGTACAAACCTGAGACGATGTAATATGGAGAAGGCATGTGGATTAACTTTTTGCGACAAGAGCCAATCCTTCAGAGGCAGAACCAACAGAGAGCCCAATCCAGCTGTGCCAAGAGACAACCTTGTTGTTCCTCGCTGATTGCACTGCTGGATAAGTACCGCGAGCTAACCGATTGAGCCACTGGTGCGCCCTGACCTTGACATTCCTGAGTACCTGACACAAAATGAACTAATTGGGGAAAACAGCGCCTCAGTTATGAATCAAACACCGAGTCAACCTCAGATTACTTTATTGAATCGGTTAAAGTAACCACTGACGACGCTCAGACCAAGCCTAAGATACCAGAGATCACAGAAAACACAGTGCAGAAGAGGCCATTCGGCCCATCGACTCTGCACCGACACATGAAAAACATCTGGACTACCTACCTAATCCCATTTGCCAGCACCTGGCCCATAAGCCTTGAATTATGATGTGCCAAATGCTCATCCAGGTACTTTTTAAAGGATGTGAGGCAGCCCGCCTCTCCCACCTTCCCAGGCACTGCATTCCAGACCATCACCATCCTCTGGGTAAAAAAGATTTTCCACACATTTGACAAAGTCAAGGATGAGCCAGCTGTTTGAGGGGGGTAGAGGATACTTGCAAACGGTGTGGGGGGGGCGGTAATTTAGGGGTGTAATATTTTTGTTTTGTTTTGTGAAATGTTAAAATAATAAAAAATTGAATAAAAAAAATGTTCCTCACATACCACGTAAACCACCTGCCCCTTAACTTGAACTTTTGTCCCCTCATGACTGACCCTTCAACTAAGGGTAACAGCTGCTCTCTCTCCATCCTTTCTCTGCCCCTCATATTCTTGTACACCTCGATCAGGTCATCCCTCAGTCTTCTCTTTTCCAACGAAAACAACCTAAGCCTATCCAACTTCTCATCATAACTTAACTGTTCCATCCCAGGCAACATCCTGGTGAATCTCCTCTGCACCCCCTCCAGTGCAATCACATCCTTCCTATAATGTGGCCACCAAAAATGCGACCAGATGCAGCAAGTACTAATAAACAGATACATGAAGTTCACCGACAACCACAGAACAACGACCTCCGGAACGTCTGCCGTTGTTGTTGATTGGTTGTTCATGTTGCGAATTGATTGTTAATGTTATACTGTTAATTATGTCAGGGATCTTTGATTTAAAGTGAGAGGAAATGTTGCATATTTATAATGTTTCCTCATAAGTAACCTCATAGCTGAACAGGGCATTTTAAGAGAACGATTGTGTGACACCATCTGGGCCATTTGCGCCGGCAAAGGGGCAGTCTAACATCGCAGCCTGACCATAACATGGTAGAATGTAGCATTCAGTTTGAGAGGGAGAAACTTTAGTCAGAAACAGTTGTGATTAACTTTAATAAGGGTAATTACATAGGAATCAGGACAGAGTTGGCTAGAGTGGTCTGGGAAAGGAGTTTAGCAGAAAAGACGGTTGATCAGCAATGGCGGACATCTATAAAAGTAGTTCATGGTTCACAACAAAGATATATTCCAGTGAGGAAGGGGATAAATCAACCACGGTTAACCAAGGAAGTTAAGTATATTAGTAAACTTAACTAAAAAACATACAATGTGGCAAAGATTAGTGGTATATTAGAGGATTGGGAAATTTTTAAAAATCAACAAAAGATAACCAAAAAAAACAAAGAGGGAGAAGATAAATTGGGAGGATGAACTAGTAAGTAATATAAAAATGGACAGTAAGCTTCTTTAAATATATAAAAAGGAAGAAAGAGGCCAAATAAACATAGGCCCCTTAGAGAATGAGACTGGGGAAATAATGATGGGGAAACAGGAAATGGCAGAGGAGTTAAACAAATACTTTGCATCAGTCTTCATGGTAGGAGACACTAATAACATTCCAAAAATACTTAATATTCAAGGGGCAAAAAGGAGGGTGGCAATAAATACAATAATTGTCACTAGAGAAAAAGTACTAGGAAACTAATGGGTTGCATCCGAGGATATTAAAGGAAGTAGCTACAGAGATGGTGGATGGACTGATGGTAATCTTCCAAGAATTCTTAAATTCTGGAAAAGCCAGAGGATTGAAAAATTGCCAATGTAACATCCTTATTCAAAAAAATGGGAAGAGACAAAAACAGGTAACTTCTCCAGCTAGCTTAACTTCTGTCACTGGGAAAATGTTAGAGTCCATTATAAAGGAATTAATAGCAGAGCATTTAGAAATAAATAATATAATCAAGCAGCGTCAGCATGGCATCATGAAGGGGAAATCATGCCTGACAACATTTATTGGAATTCTTTAAAGTGGAAATGAACAGGATAGATAAAGGGGAACCAGTAAATATAATATACTCGGATTTCCAAATAGTGTTCGATAAGGCCACTTAATGAGTTAAGGACCCATGGTGATGGGGGCGGTATGCATGGATAGAGGATTGGCTAACTAATATAAGAATTGCACAGTGTTGGATCTGGTGAGAAAAGCGGTGTGAAACTCATCGGCTTCACGGATGGCTGTTCTCGCCTGATTTAACAGCACTCTGCAATTTCAAATTGCTGTCAGCGATCACACAGCCAGCTGGAAGGGCGGGGTCTAAAATCACCAGCAAAACTGGGATTCTGAGATTGGGGCGCCCTATTTAAATTGAAGGCCCCCTCACCGCCACGGTGTTCGGGCCATCCTCCCTGCCCAAGGCATTGGGGCTCCCCCCCCCCCACCCCACACACATAAGGGGAACCCCCCCTCAATAGAGGAGGGTAACTCCCTCCTTTATGTGCCCCCTTAGCAGGTTGCGTCATGGGCGGATGATATGGCATCAAGCCCTGACATATTTAAATTTATTATAATGTACGGAAATCAGGTTCATGCCCTTTATGGGATTTGCCCATGGCTAACGGGGCCAGTAAATCGCAGCCAGAAAGTTGGGACAAGAGGGACATTTTCAGGATGGCAATCTGTAACCAGTGAAGTGCCACAGTGGTCAGTGCTGGGGCCAGAATTATTTACAATATATATTAATGACTTGGACAAGGGAAGTGAATGTACTGTAACCAAGTTTGCAGATGACACAAAAATAGGTGGGAAAGCAAGTGGTGAGGATAACACTGAGTCAACAGAGGGATATCGACAGGTTAAGTGAGTGTACAAAAACTTGGCAGATGGAAGATAATGTCGAAAAATGTGAAGTTATGCAGCTTGGTAGGAAGAATAAAGGAGATGAATATTGTTTAAATGGAAAAAGACTGCAGAAAGCTGCAGTACAGAGGGATTTAGGTGTCTTTATGTATAAATCACAAGAAGCTAGGATGCAAGATCAACAAGTAATGGGGAAGGCAAATTGAATGTTGGCCTTTATTTCAAAGAGAATGGAGCATAAAATAGGGAAATATTGCTAAAATTATACAAGGCACCAATTGGACAACACCAGGAATACTGAACAGTTTTAGTCAAGCATATTGAGATACACAATATTCTCAGGGGGCTGGACAAGGTAGATTCTAAGATGTTTCCCTTTGTGGGAGAGTCTCGGACCAGAGGGCCTAATCTCAGATTAAGACAGAGATGAGGAGGAATTTCTTCTCTCTGAGGAATTCTTTACCACAGAGGACTGTACATGCTGGGTTGTTCAGTATGTTCAAGGCTGGGGCAGCACGGTGGTGCAGTGGGTTAGCCCTGCTGCCTCACGGCGCCAAGGTCCCAGGTTCGATCCCGGCTCTGGGTCACTGTCCGTGTGGAGTTTGCACATTCTCCCCGTGTTTGCGTGGGTTTCACCGCCACAACCCAAAAATATGCAGGCTAGGTGGATTGGCCATGCTAAATTGCCCCTTAATTGGAAAAAATGAATTGGGTACACTAAATGAATATTTAAAAAAAGTATGTTCAAGGCTGAGATAGACAGTAAAGGAATTAATTAGTAAAGGAAACAAGGGTTATGGGAATCAGGCATATCAGATCAGTCATGATCTCACTGATTGCGGAGCAGACCCGATGGGCCGAATGGCCTACTTCTGCTCATTCGTCTTATGGCCTAGACCTGCTGCAACACGGGATTTTACATTGTTTAAGTTTACTTTCTTCAGGTTTTTCACAGTCTTTAACGTTTCTGCTGATATCAGCGCATTGTGCTAAATTTTATTTATCTTGTTCAATTTTTGATAAAGCTTTATCAAGTTTTTTCATATCAACATCCTAAAACTAATGGCAAGGCTTACTACAATTACTCAGGGAACTACTAAAGTCTAGCATATCTTGGGATGGTTAAAATGACACATAAAAGCATGGCTATTTACAAGATGTGTCATCTAACATTGTCAGTACATGCCATGCAGAGATATATTGACAATGATAACAACCTGACTATAATTGAGTCTCATGTAATACATTCCTGAATTGCAGGAAAAAACATGCAGGCTAATTTAGTTAGTTGTTTTCTGATGAGTAGTAAAATACTATTTGCGTCACCAAAATTATTTGGAAATCATTTGTGGTCTAGTGTTCGGAGCTTCGCAGTCATGCAAGTGCTTACTTATTTATATGAGATCTACATAGTGGAAAGGGGTTCTAGTCCAGAAACTTCACCAAGCTTTCACTTTTAGGCCGGAGTGCAGCTGGTAAAGAATATCATTCTTCCATCACGCATAGTGGGTGGGAATTTCTGTGCAACCTGCCGTGGCGGTAGAAGCTGCCCGCCACTGACCGGCAGCAGGATTCAATGGTCCCGCCATTGTCAATGGGGTTTCCCATTGAATACACCACTTGTCGCCGTGTGGAGTGCGCCGTGGGCGGGACGGGAAGATGCTATCGTGTGAACGGCTAGCAAGTTCCGGCCAAAATATTTAAAATAATTTCTACGTAATAGTTCCTTCATTTCCTTGATGCTAAGATTCGAAAGACATTTTATGCAGGATAATTTCATGTAGTTTGCTGAACTATTTTTCAAACAAATTCAAGTAGTTTTATCTAAAACGTTGTTAAAAGTAACTGTTTTACTAATCTATACTATAGAATTTAAATAACAAAATGAAAACAGTAGGTTTTTATGCACATTATATTTAGTATAAATGTTCATATTTATCTCAGTAAGAAGTCTTACAACACCAGGTTAAAGTCCAACAGGTTTGTTTCGATGTCACTAGCTTTCGGAGCGCTGCTCCTTCCTCATTCACCTGAGGAAGGAGCAGCGCTCCGAAAGCTAGTGACATCGAAACAAACCTGTTGGACTTTAACCTGGTGTTGTAAGACTTCTTACTGTGCTCACCCCAGTCCAACGCCGGCATCTCCTCATCATATTTATCTCAAGTGCTCAGAAATTACATTGACTACTGGGTTCATTGTTCAAATTCATTACGAAGTTGGAATATGACTGCCTTTCAAAGAGGGCATCAATGCAAATGTGCCAATTGGTACCTGACCAGTAACATTTATTACCATTCAGACAAGTTGAGGTCTGGATGTCTATTATCTGGAAAATTCAGTTAGGCCTTATTCTGTGGAAGGAATCCAACTTCATCTCAAGCTCTTGTTTTCTTTCATTTGTAACAATCCCTTCCATTCCATTTTCCTCCTACACAAATGCCCCTCCTACTTTCCTGCATTGTGCTTGGAGTAAAATGTGCAGGTACTAGCAGCTCTTGGCAATGGCCATTTTTTCGCAAGATGAAATTCATGTTAATTAAATATGAGAGGCATCAAACCAGCGTGCAATGCTGAGATTAGTACCAACCATGGATTGAATTTCTGACACTTTAAACTTTTGTGACAATGTCTGCTCCTAATAGTGTTAAGCCCCAATTCCAAGATTTGTTTTTCAAAATCCTCCCATTAATGCACAGTGAACTTGGATTGTATCACTGGTAGAGAGGCCAGCTTCATGTCATGCAATTAGACTGGAGACTGCAGAAGAAAAGGAGTTCAAAAATCTATGTTTAGGTTGAGGGAGATGCGAGAAGGTTGCAGAGATCAAGGCTAATCCCAATGTCAGTGTTAGGATGTGCCTCTTCAGGAACTCCGTCACTTATTCTGCCAAAGTTCACTGAGTCCGGAGGAGGTCTGTTTAATTGCAATACCACTACTAAGTGCTCAAGCCACAATGTGGAATATCTGATGGGGATTTCTGGTCCAAAGTGGGGGTATGTCAAACGCATCAGTCCCTCATTGCAAGGAAATTCAATTTGAAACGGAGAGTCTTATGAATATGTTGAATTTATTTTTTAAATTGTCTATACCTCCTCACTGTTTTGGATGTTCAGGCCACAGTCTCAACCTGGTCTATGAAATGGATCCCATTTGCTGCCTGGTATGCATGTCCTTAACAGGCATACATGCTTCCAATCTTACTGTCATCTGAGATGCTGGGTAAGCAGGAACAGTGAGGTTCAAAATCCCAGTCATTGCCCAGATTCTTTGTACAAGGGCACTTGAAACTTATTTCCATTTATGATTACATTACTTGAGTCACTGAGTTCGACTGTGTCCCTTGGTTGATTAGTTGATCCATAATTGGCAGATTGAAGATTTACCAACAAATATCAAATTTTCTCTTGCACAACATATTTTTCCATTATTATTTAGAATAAGGACAATTATAAAGACAAAGCACATACCTAGTTACCATTCTCCTGTCAGAATCTTTCTGTATTAGGTGCTTGAAATATTCTTCCACAGCCTGAGCAGTCACAGCTTTCCGTAGGTAAGGATAATAGAGAGGGTGCCGAGCTATGACTCCTAGTTGTACAATGCAGACAATTAAATCAGGTAAAAATAAAACCTGCTGTAAATGACTCGGGTGATTATGAGTGAAATAAAAGTGAATGCTCAGGGAACACGGACATACTGAACCTAGCTTTTCGGGACACACATTTTCTGAAGTCTTTTATTGTAAAGTCTAGTTGTTGTTTTTGTTAATATTTAAAACGGCTTGTGTTGCCACACTAATTTGTCTGCCACAACTTTCCAAAGATTTCTCGGTGTAGATGTTGTAAAGGATCAGGAAAACACAGATCACTATTTCAAAAGAATATTAGGTAGACCACGACTGGATTTAATTCATAATACAGCTATTAATTTTGGAAATTTATACCCAAAACACGAGCGGAAGTAAATGTAACTATTTTCGCCATTTGACAGATCTCAATGCATTGACAATAACTGACATGGATTGAAGATTAGCTAGCTAACAGGAAACAAGAGCTGGTATAAATGGGTCTTTTTCTGGTAGGTGGGGTGTGATGAGTGGTGTGTCACAGGGATCAGTGCTGGGGCCTCAACATTTTACAATTTATATAAAAGACTTGGGTGAATGGACTGAAGTTGCGGTTGCTAAATTTGATGATGACACAAAGGTAGGCGGAAAGTAAATTGTGAAAAGGATGTAAGGAGGCTACAAAGGGACATAGTTAGGTTAAATCAGTGGGCAAAAATCTGCCGAATGGAGTATCATGGGGGCAAATGCAAATTTGTCCATTTTGGCAGGAAAATTAAAAAGGAAGTGTATTATCTAAATGGTGAGAGATTGCAGAGCTCTGAGATGCAGAGGGGTGTGGCTTTCCTAGTGCATGAGTCACAAAAGGCTAGTAAATTGGTACAGCAAGTAATTAGGAAAACTAATACAATGTTATAATTTATTGGGGGGAGATTTGATTGCAAACGTAGATAGGTTGTGCTTCAGTTGCACAGGGCATTGGTGAGACCACACCTGGAGTATTGTGTCCAGTATTGGTCTCCTTATTTAAGGAAAGATGTAAATACATTAGAAGCAGTTCAGAGAAGGTTTACGAGACTAAAATGGGTGGATTGTCTTATGAGGAAAGGTTGGAAAAGTTAGGTTTGTACCACTAGAGTTTAGAAGAGTAAGAGGCAAAATCTTTAAAGTTCCTGCGGGGTATTGATAGGGTGGATGTGGAGCAGATGTTTCCTCTTGTGGGAGAATCCAGAACTAGGAGTCACTGTTTAAAAATAAGGGGTTGCTTATTTCAGATGAAGATGAGGAGAAATTCTTTCTCCCAGAGAGTCATCAGTATTTGCAACTGCCTTGCTCAAAAGGCAGTGGAAGCAGAGGGCGTGATTTTATGGCCGTACTGCGCCTGAAAAGTAGCTTGTCGCGCAGTGCAGCCTGGTTGATAAAAGCCGGGAGATCCCACTCTCGGGATCTACCCAGCTCCAAATGCCTCGCGAGATCTCGTGTAGGTCTCCGAGGCCCCCAGGTGCATGTCCTTTAGGCAGGGTGGTTTCCTGGCACTGTTGGTGGCCACCCAGGCACCCTGGCACTACCAGCCTGGCACTGCCAGAAGGTAGGGGCACCACCAGGTACCAGGTTGGCACTGCCAGAATGCCAAGCTGGCAGTTTTTGTGCAGTGGTGATCCATCCGGGGTGCCCTGCGTAGGTGTGGGGTGGGGGAGCCCTCCTATAGTGCGTTGGGGTTTGCGGGGGAAGGAGTCCAGGAGTCTGCTTTAGCAGCTACAGAGATTTGAACACCATTTTTATCTTGCTACACTGAGGAGTTCCGGTGAACAGAGCTCCTCAGTGCACAAAACGGAGCTATGTGCAGCCTCGGCCACATGTACCCCGCTGAGGCCTCCTATCTAACATGAGTTTCGTTTTATAGCATTGTGTTTCTCGGCACTGTGAGCGCCAGGAAACACGTGGCTAAACGCACTCACTGTGGGACTTTGTTCCCATTTAGTTAAATCCCACCCAGAGCCTTTGAACATTTTTAAGGCAGAGCTAGATTGATTCTTGATTGACAAGGGGGTCAAATGTTATCGGGATTGGCAGTAATGTGGGGTTGAGATTACAATCAGGTTAGCCATGATCTTATTGAATAGCGGAGCAGGTTTGAGGGCACGCATGGCTTATTCCTGCTCCAAATCATACGTTTGTATGTGATCGTCTGCTATTTGATTGCAGGCACGATCCAGGTACAGAGCCTTGGTTAAAAACAAATACAAAATCTGTCATGCTCCAGAAAGGAATGCCAGTCGGCAGTCCTACAGCTATATTAATAAAATGTTTTGTACTCATCAAGGTGAGACGTTAGTCATTGCTAATCATCCAGCACACAGAATGTCAATAATTAGACATAGCTTGGTTAACAGCAAAGCAAATTTCACTCTACTTTGCCCCACTTGTACCTCGCTGCCTCAGCTCGAGGCTTAAGGAACTGGCCATACTGTATGAGTGTTACATTTTACAATTTCTCCATTGAGCCACATCATGGTCTCTTTGAGCTTGCTAATTTATAGATTTTGATCACAGGCAGTTTGGTGTTATGGTTTGAAAGTAGGTTAAGAGGCGAATGGTGGTTTGCAGCATTTTGAGGACATGCAAATGAGCCAATTACCTAGGCAACAGAAACTGCTAGGCACTGAACATGAAGGAAAACATTACAGATTACAAATATACATTCTTATGATAATGGTGCAAGTAGAAAGCCGTTGGGGGAATAACGCATAAAAGCACAGGAAATAGAAGCAGGAGTAGGCCATAAACCTTCTCCTCCCTTCTGTAAGATTGGAATAATGTGATCTTCTACATCAACTCAACTTTATTTGACACTTTCGTTAGAATTTTTGGTGGATAAAGGGGATTTCCAAAAGGCATTCAATAAGATGCCACGCAAAAGATTATTGTGAATAATAAAGGCTGATGGAGTTGAGGATAATATTAGCATGAATAGAGGATTGGTTATCAGGCAAGACGCAGAGAGTAGACATAAATGGGCATTTTCTATTTGACAGGTTCTAAGTGGAGTGCTGCAAGGATCAGTGCTGCGGCCACAGCTATTGGCAATCTATATTAATTACAAAGCTTCTCGAAAGACAAAAAGAGGCTGCAAAGAGTTATCGACTGAATGAATGGGCAGCAAACTGGCAGATGGAGGATAATGTGGAGAAGTGTGAGATTAATCACTTAGGTCGTAAGAAGAGAAAAGCAGAATATTTTAAAAAGGTATGAAACATGAAGCGCCAATGTTCAGATGGACCTTGTATTTCTTCGAAGAGTACATCTATGTTACCATGCAGGTAAAGCAAGCAATTAGGAAGGCAAATGGCATGTTGGTCTTTATTGAAAGGGGATTGGAAAATAAGAATAAGGAAGTCTTGCTCAATTGTACAGGGATTTGGTGAGCCCACATCTGCAATACTGTGCACAATTTTGTCCTCCATATCTAAGGAAGGATATATTTGCTTTAGGTTTCACACAAGATTGGTTCAGGGGTTGAGAGGCTGACTAAACTGGATCTATAGTCCATGTAGGTCAGAAAAATAAGTGATGATCTAATTGTAATATGCACAATTCTGAAGGGGCTTGGCAGGACAGACTCAGAGCTTGTTTCCCCTGGGGATTCTAGAATGTGAGGGCATTTCCTTAGGATAAAGGGTCAATTATTTAGGACTAAGATGAGGAGACATTTATTCACTGCGGGTAGTGAATCCTAGAAGGTTGTGGGTGCTCCACTGTGGAGTGTATTTAAGGCTGAGATAGATATAGTTTTGGTCTCAGAGAATCGAGGGACATGAGAAGCAGGTAGAAAAGTGGAAATGTGGCAGATAATCAGCCATGATGATAATGAATGGCAATGCAAGTTTGATAGGCCCTGTGGTGTACTCTTCCTATTTCTTATGTAACCTTCCCGCCCTATTCCGATAACCCTGATTACCTTGGTGCCCAAAAATCTATCACTCTCAGTCGCGAATAACCTATGTTGATTGGCTGAGCATTCACAGCCTTCCAGGGCAGTACATTCCAAAGGTTCACCATTCTGAGTGAAGAAACCTTTCCTCATCTTAGTCATAAATGTCAACCCCTTATCTTGAACATATACCCCTAGTTCTAGACCCTCCAACCAGGTAAAACAGCCTCTCATGATCTACACGGTCAAGCCCTGTAAGAATTTTATACAAATTGATTAAATCACATCTCAGAACTCCAGAGAGTAAAAACATATTCAACTTAATGGCTTCTCACTGGAAAACCTTCTCATCCCACAAATCAATCAATTAACATTTGTTGCGCCTCCTCAAAAGCGAGTATTTCCCTCCTTAGGTACAGAGGCCAAAACTGCACACAGTATTCCAATATGATCTCACAAAGACCTATATAACTGTAGCAAGGCTACTTGTATACACAGAAATCCCCTTGCAATAAAAGCTAACATACTATTTGCTTTTCCAATTTCTTCCTGTTTGAAAATATAAACTTCCTGTGGTTCATGTGCAAGGAAACCCAAATCCCCTTTCATGCCAACATTTACAAGCCTCTCACATTTTAAAAACATATTCTGCTTTCTTATTCCTTCTGCCAAGGTGGATAATTTCACATTCCTCCACAATATACCCCAGATGACTGAAAGATGTTGTTCCAAATATTAAGTATAGTAGTAATTCTGTGCTTTGCCAATTTATGCTCCTTACATTAATCCTCAATTATATTCACAAAGAGCGATTTAGTATTAAATAATTGTACAGATTTTTGAGATGAAAGCCTGGTAGACAGTCTCCTCAACCATTGATTGGTGTGCAGTGAACAGTTTTCAACATTTTTGAGAAACCTATTTAAAGAACTGAAACCTCCATTCGTTTGGGGACAAAATAGCCAACTCCTTCGCAGGCCCAGGGAACACTCATCCTATTTGGGGATACAATTTAGAAAAGTGTATTTTCTAGCTAGATTATCCTCATAGGAATAGCCTTAATAATAATAATAATCATAATCATTTATTGTCACAAGTAGGCTTCAATGAGGCTACTGTGAAAAAACCCTGGTCGCCCACATTCCGGCACCTGTTCGGGGAGGCTGGTACAGGAATTGAACCCGCGCTGCTGACCTTGTTCTGCATTACAAGCCAGCTGTTTAGCCCACTGTGCTAAACCAGCCCCTGAAACCAGCCTTGGACTAACCTGTGAAAATAATCCTCTCTCCAAATTAGAGAGGAAGTACCACCTTCATTAAAAAGAAGCCAGCGGTTAGCTGGCAACACAGTTCAATCCGAGAACACGGACTGATAAATTAGTGATGTCTCCATGATTCATTTTCAACTAGAAGCCATTACTTTTTTTTTCTATAAATTTAGAGTACCCAATTATTATTTTCCAATTAAGGGGCAATTTAGCGTGGCCAATCCACCTACCTTGCACATGTTTAGGTTGTGGGGATGAAACCCATGCAGACACGGGGAGAATGTGCAAACTCCAGACAGTGACCCAGGGCCAGGATTCGAACCTGGGTCCTCGGCGCCATAGACAGCAGTGCTAACCACTGTGCTACCGTGCTGCCCCTATTAGAAGCCACTACTGATGAGCTATCTTTTTGCCACTTAATGTCAGCTGATACTGCCACACAGTCTCCACTAATAGAATAATATTGTCACACTATCGCTAGCATATTCCTATCCTGCACAATATATATGTATGCTCTTTCTCCGTAATGGCTTTCACAATTTATGTTTGTAAGCCACACTGGTGTTTAACTTTCGTTCTGTTTATGACCTATTTCAGGGATAAATTCCTTTTACATCTTTAAAACTGTTCAAACGTTAGGGCAGCACGGTGGCACAGTGGGTTGGCCCTGTTGCCTCACGGTGCCAAGGTCCCAGGTTCGATCCCGGCTCTGGGTCACTGTCCGTGTGGAGTTTGCACATTCTCCCTGTGTTTGCGTGGGTTTTGCCCCCACAACCCAAAGATGTGCAGGTAGGTGGATTGGCCACGCTAAATTGCCCCTTAATTGGAAAAAATGAATTGGGCACTCTAAATTAAAAAAAAAACTGTACAAACGCAGCAATTTTGCCTTCCTTCCACCTCTTCTCATTTTACCATTGTCACACATTCTCTTCTTCCTTTACAATTAGACAGAACAAGATCAATCTGTGAGACTATTCATTTAACAGTGTTGAACAAATGAAATGAATGAAAATCGCTTATTGTCACAAGTAGGCTTCAATGAGTTACTGTGAAAAGTCCCTCCCACTGTGATTGCAGGGTTCATGAAAGATGGTTGAATGAAGAATGATAAAAATAAATGATTGTGCAATCATACCTATATTAAAAGCAAGTTAACTATAATCTGAAATTAAAAACAGAAACTGCTGGAAATACTCAGCAGATCAGGCAGCAGTTTTGGAGTGAGAAAGCAAAGTAAATGTTTGATCAGAATAAGCAAAAGATAAGAGATGTAGCAGATTTAAGCAAGTACAGAGAAAGAGAAAAGAGGTGGGAGGGGGAAGGTGAACTGCACTAAAAGGAATGCAGGAGAAATTAAATGACAAAAGGGATGGGTGATGTGCAAGTAAAGAAACAAAAGATGGGTCTGAAGAAGGTGTGAATGGAAATAGAAAAATCTCACCATTATCGCCTGTCTGAAAATGTTTGAATTTACGATATGGAACAGTTGAACTTTAAAGTCGAGTATGGATTCTAGGAGTTCCCAATCAAAAGATGAGGGCTGTTTGTTGAGTTTATGTTGAGTTTAACTGGAATATTGGGGAGGTCAGAGTGGAATGGAGAAGCAAATCTAAATGATGAGGACTGGAAGCTTGGGGTCACATTTACAAATTAAACAGAGGAGTTCCACAGAGCGATCACCTAGGACGTGATTTAATGGCCTTGGCGCGCCTGGCAAGAATCCATGCGAGCTAGTTCAATCTGGGGAGCGGCCTAAATCGGGAACCTCGCCAGGCATCAAGTGGTTTGCGATCGAACTGGCGGATTCCGGAAGTCGCTTGGACGTGGTAAGAAACCAATAAGCACCACTTAAGGTCAATCCCCACCTCATTAACGAGATGGCCGCCCTATCTAACGGTCTCCTGGGATCTAACCAGCTCACCAGCGAGAGGTCTTGCAAGCGACGATTAGTACTGGTCCATACAAACGCCGTCCAGGCAGAACAGCACCTGGAGGCTCTCCCAGGCTTTTGGAGGCTCCTGGGTGGTCAGGGACAGGGCAGGGTGGCACTCTGGCTCTTCTCCTGGCACCCAAAGATGTACAGGGTAGGTGGATTGGTCACGCTAAATTGCCCCTTAATTGGAAAAAAAGTTGTAAAAAAAAATGCAAGGGTAGAAAGCAATGACCTACGGTTAGCACACATTTGAGTTTTGCATCCACTACACACCAGTAACACTCCAGATGAGATGTAAAACAATAATTAATGAAATAAAGAAATCTAATAATTAGCATGGAGACTACAAATTCATAAATTGGTAAGTGCGTTTGGTAGTTTACAACGAACTATAATTAGCTGCATTTGCATTCTCTAAAAAGGGTGTATTTGTATTTTGCTCTCAATAGAACAGGCATGTTTATCCGCTAAATACAACCACCATATTCCATGCAACGACACTGAATAATCTTAAGAAAATTAATGTCAGTTAGAAAAGTGATAATTGAAAAATGATTACCACCATTTAGAAGTTGTATTTGAAAGCTGCCAGATTTGGGACTTCTGGTGGCAGTATGTATGGGAAGGACATGCACGAGGTGCTCCTGCTAGAGTACTGCACTTTTTAGTTTAAGGGGGTATTTTCTTTTGAAACCCACAGAGTTAATGGGATAACCCCACGTCTTCATATGCTCAGCTAAGTCTGATCCATTTCAAGGTGGTCCTATCAAAGCAAAGAGGAGTGGATTTTTCTCTGGGGTGGAGGGGTGGGGTGAGCATTACCCTTGGGGGCCAGCTAACCACACTCATATGTTCTGGTCTTATCCCAAGTTAGTTAGCTTTTGGGCCTCTTTCTTCAATACCATGTCCAAGATACTTAATGTTGATTTGGATCCATGTCCACTGGTGGCCATTTGTGGGGTATCAGACTTGCCAGTGCTTCAGACAGGGGCGAAAGCGATGTCCTCGCCTTTGCCTTGAGTTCTGCTTGGGTGGAGGTCTCATATTCCACCCAGTGCCTCGGCTTGGTTAGGTGACCTCATGTCCTTACATTTGGAGAAGGTTAAGCTCACCATTAGAGGCTCGGTAGAAGGGTTCTACCTAAAATGGCAGCCATTCATCTCCCTTTTTAAGGAGCTAGTCATCGTCAGCTGTTAAAGGGTTAGCTTAGTTTTTTGGGGTAAAGTTAATATGTAGTTTTGCTTATTAGTCTCGTTCTTTTATTGTGAAACTTTAAGATTAATGGTTTGTATGATTTTGTTTCTTATGAACATTTAAAAAATATATATAAATTTAGAGTATCCAATTATTTATTCATTTTTTTCCCAATTAAGGGGCAATTTAGCATGGTCAATCTACCTAACCTGCACATCTTTGGGTTGTGGGGGTGAAACCCACGCAGACATGGGGAGAATGTGCAAGCTCCACACGGAGAGTGACCCAGGGCCGGGATTCGAACCCGGGTCCTCATCGCCGCAGTCCCAGTGCTATCCACTGCGCCACATGCTGCCCTCTTCTGAACATTTTTCATATGTTTTGAAAAGCAGCCAGACTTAATCATACAAACACTAAGTTACCTATATTGACAGAGTTGCCTTTGTCACCGCTTCTGGTGTAAGCCAGTTCTTCTAATCGATAACTGCAAGGACCATTGGGTAAATCTAAAAGTTTCAACAATGTAAAGCCAGAATCAAGAGTTAAAATGAAATTGAAAATTGTAATAATTTAAAAAAAGTTAATGCTTGTAATACAAATCTCATTCAATCTATAATATCTCAATATGTGCAAGTTATAATGTTCTCAAAATACAAAAGAGCGAGGTTAACAGTAGGCAACTTAAAGTGCAGTAATTAACTCAAGATCTTAAGAGAACAACAGCTTTTTAGTTGCTCAACATGAACCCAACATTTTCTTTCAGTAGTAAGAAGAAAACAGCAGGTCACAGGATTACTTTAAAAGGAACCTGTTACACTGCTAAACCACTTTAAAACTGATGTATGAAGTTAATTCCATGTGCATATACATCATTAATGACATTGACATGAAAGCAGGTCTGTTCGTCAATAGGATGGGGGATGGAAGATTAAGATACTCAAATGTAAATTAAATATTTAATACTCAGGATTGGCAACTTTAACACCCACCCTCTGAACAGTAGGCTACAATGGGAGCGAAGGCTTCACCCACAATTTTGGGTTCTCTGTAAGCAAACATCCATGCATTCTCATAAAAAACAATGATGTGCCTTCAGCACAAATTTACTGGACCAATACTGAATCTGGAGGAAATGTTCAGTGTGAATGGCATACAAACTCTACTTTGTATCATTTGTATGTGCATAAGATTCTTGAAATGAAATTTGAAATGAAAATCGCTTATTGTCACAAGCAGGCTTCAAGTGAAGTTACTGTGAAAAGCCCCTAGTCGCCACATTCCGGCGCCTGTTCGGGGAGGCTGTTACGGGAATCGAACCGTGCTGCTGGCCTGCCTTGGTCTGCTTTCAAAGCCAGTCACATTCTTGATTCTGGTACAACTTTATTGTTGTTCACATTGCTGCTGAAACTGCAGTGCTAATTGTATTTAACACAAAAAAAAACACTTACAATGAAACAAAGTTTGGCAAGTGCCCATCCATCATATCCTCAGCAGATCTCTGTGAATTACATTGGGACTGCAATCCCAATTAATGGATGTAAATACAGCAGCCAATTTGCACACAGCAGGGTCCTACAGATAATACTGGGATAGATGACCAGGTCATCGTTTTTTGACTGTGCTGTTTGGCCAAAAAACCAGGGCCAGAATTTTATGCTCCCCACCAAAACCCCCATTCAGTGATCTCTGAGGGATTCCCTATGGGTTCCCACCCGCCCCAACCTCACAGTGATTTTATGTTGGGACGGACAGGGTCTTGGATGGGAAGCCGGCCCTTGCCTCAATTAAGGCCCTTTAGTCGCCAGTTTAAGTGGTTACTTAAGGCTCATTTCCCGCCCAACCGCCATCTTCCTTTTTAAAGGAATCTATGGACTCTGCTTCAATCAGGATTTTTGGCAAAGAATTCCACATTCTAATTACCCCTTGTGTAAGGACTACTTTTCTACTTCCCCATTCAGCATGCATTTTTTGTGTTTTATCTTGAATTTGTACCCTCTTACACAAATCACTGGAAACAATCACTACTTATCCAATCATGAAATTATTTATTTCATGCCGCCATCTAACCTTCTCCACTGAAACAATTAACTTCTCATGTTTCACTTCGTAGCTGTGATCTCTCATCTCTGGTAACATCCTGGTCAAGCAACAGTGCACATTTTCAACAGCTTTATATCCTTCCCCTCAATAGTGGGTGCGATTTAATGGGGGGAAAAAAAAGAGTCCCGCTCTGGGCGGAATAGTGGGGTGCATCTTGGCGCCGATTCTGGTTTATTTTTGGTCTCAGCAAGGAGCACCTCGCCCTGCTGAGGCTGCACTTTTTAAATGCTGCCTCAATCTTTCGACCCCCCCACCGCGGCCTCTGGGCCTCCCAATGCCCCAACTTTCTTGTTAGGGGATCCTCAAGCCCCCTCTCACCTCACCTCATAAGGGCAGGGCACTCCTGGGCCCGATCCCTGACACAGGCAACTTGGCACCTGGGCACTGCCAGCCTGGCACACTTGACAGTGCCCCTTTCAGTCTGGCAGTGCAAGCTGGGCACCCTGGCAGTGCTAGAGCGGCAGCGCGAGTGCCAGGGTACCACCGTGCCCAGAGCCTGACCATCTGGGGGCCCCAAATAGCCTGGAAGATGCCCCTAGGAGGCCTCTCGCGAGATTTAACAACCTTGTTGCGCAACCCTGGGTTGGGCGCGACGACATTGTCCTATCCTTAAATTATATAATGAAACGATGATTGTCACAAAGCACTGCCCCCGGCCAAGTTATCAAAATTCATGATGAGGCCTTGGACAACATGGACCACTTTCCATACATTTAAGAACTGTGCCTTCAGATTTTTTATCTCGAATCCAGGCTTTCTCACTGGTATAACAGGGCTAAATACTTGACTCTGCCTGGCATGATACAGTTCATCCTTTTCCATGCAGACCATTTTCTATTTTCCTCACTCTTCAATGGTCATCTGCTATACTATTGAGTTGTAGGTTCTGCTGCAGCAAGGAATGTGTCTTCAGCTGTCAACCCATGAGCTGTTCTGCCAGTGAAAAGCCATTAATTAAAGGTGTAGCTCTGTAATTCAGCAAGGCAATTCTAGTTGGCTTTCTTGGAAAAGATCCCAAGGCACCATTTGAAGGACAGCACAACAGTTCTCTGGGTGCCTTGATCAACATCTAACTTTAACCATCAGAAAATCTCAGATAATCTGACTGTTCATCTCACTGATACTTATGGGACCTTGCTATGCCCAAACTGCTGGCATGTTTGCCTATGCAGCAACGGTGACTATACATCAAATTTATTAATGGGCAGTAAATTGATTTCAGATGCCCTGAAGGGCAGCATGGTAGCATAGTGGTTAGCGTAATTGCTTCACAGCTCCAGGGTCCCAGGTTCAATTCCCAGCTGGGTCACTGTCTGTGCGGAGTCTGCATGTTCTCTCCGTGTGTGCGTGGGTTTCCTCTGGGTGCTCCGGTTTCCTCCCACAGTCCAAAGATGTGCAGGTTAGGTGGATTGGCCATGCTAAATTACCCTTAGTGTCCCAAAATTGTCCTTTGTGTTGGTTGAGTGGGGTTACTGGGTTATGGGGATAGGGTGGTGTGGGCTTGGGTAGGGCGCTCTTTCCAAGAGCTGGTGCAGACTCGATGGGCCGAATGGCCTCCTTCTGCACTGTAAATTCTATGATAAGATGTGAAAAAAGCTATAGAAAATGCAAGTTTTTTTTTCTCTTTATTAATATCCTCCACTAACTGTTCTATAGCCTCTTCTGGCGATAATACAATTCCAACATTTACCTTTACTATGGAAACTCAGACCAACCACTTATTTTGTAACCTACCATTGTTTCAATCTGTAACTACAAGCATGCCTCCTTAACCACATTGATGTTTATTTTTCTTCTCTTATGAATATACTTCTAGAAAACCTTTGTAGTTTTTTTCCTGAACTACTATCTTACTCCTTACGATCCCCCTGTTCATAGCATTCCAATGTTCTTTACATGTTTTATTTTCAATTTTATTATTTGTCCTTTAAGTGCTAAAATGCGTTTTCCCATCAAATTTGAACATATCAGGGACCCTAGGCTCTGATATGCTTTTTTCTTGTTTGTTTTAGTAGACATCATTTGCATATCTTTCATTTCCTTTTAAATACTGTACTAACAACGTTCTATTTGCCAATCGTCCTTCTGTGTAATCTGGTTAAAACCCCATTCTTAACTTGCTGTAATAATTATTTCCAGTCAACTATTCATAGTTGGATTGGCACCAAAGAGAGTAATGAACACTGAATGGGCCTGAAATTCAATTGCGTAGCACAACAGTATTTAAAAAAGGAGAGGAAGCAAGAGTTAAAAATGAATTTAGTTTTACTTAAAAATAGAAGCTATGGGAATTACACTAATATAAGTTACATTGATATCCAGTGGTTATGGTAATTAACAAAAAAACAAAAGATTAGAAGTGAAAAAAACATGGAGGAGCAAGGTTTAATAAAACACAGCTGCAAAGAATGACATTATAACAGTGGTATTTAAGGAAAAGATAGATGAGTAGCAATACAGAAATGTAAACAGTAGAAGCTTGACTCAGAAAAAAACATAAACAGAAGAATTAAAAATCAAACAAACTTTGGGATTAAAAGTAAAATACCAGGAGGAACAATTAAAACATATTACTGCAGGGAATGGCACATGAGGGTCAAGACATATAAAAATAGTATGAGTTGGCCTAAAAGATTGCAGATTCCCTGTGACTGACACTTTTAATGCTTCTCTCTGGCTCACCTTCTCCACTGTGGTTCCTGTTCCCATTTACCTATCTATGGGTCCTGTACATCTATCACCACCAATTTGGTTGTTCCTCCACTGCCCTATGTGGTCACGCTCATCCTCTCTCTGTCTGCCCCACCCAACCCCAGATGTGAAGCGCGATTTGGCAACCCCGTTGTGCCTGACACATATCCGGATTTAACAGGTGAATTGTTTGCGAGCTCCAAATTGGCTCCTCACCAATTGTGAGTCACCTGACTCGCTCCGCCCGCCGCAATTCGGATCTTGCCCTCGTTGGGCGAGGTCCAGATCTGAATGTTTGGACAAGGCATAACGGCACCTTAGGGGGTGGGGATCTCAGCCATTAGGGACCCCGAGGTGGTCAGGGCATGGTGGCACCCTGGCACTCTCCCTGGCACTGTGGCACTGACAGCCTGAACCCTGACATTGCCATCTGGGCAGTGCCACCCTGGCACCACCGGGGTGACAGGACAGTGTGCCAGGCTGCCCAGCTGCCAGGCTGGGACTGCCAGGGGGGCCTCCCCAAGGTTCAGCTCGCCAGCAAGAAATCACTCAAGGGAGAAACTCCCCAAGGCCAACAGAAATGGCAAAGTGCCGCTGGATAGCGGGATATCTCTCGGAGCTGCAGCAACCGAGAAACACCCCGCTAAACGCGCCCAACAGTGGACTTCGGCTTCAGTTCGTTGAATTGCGCCTGTAGTTGTTACTGCCACCCCACCCTGCAGCTGCACCTTCATATCTACTCTAACTCTCCCGCTATTCCCCCATTCCTAGACTTATAAGCAGAGGGAAGGCGGACTGTGAACAAGGGGAGAAGAACAAAAATTGGAGGAAGGTGGGTTAGGGAACTGATGAGATGGAGGAGGCTGTTCAAACAGGATGGAATATAATACCCCATTACTTTCTCTGCACCCCCTGCCACCTTCCCCACTTACTGACAACCATCCTCCTCTATACTCCTTTAATTCCTCTACCTCCCGACATCAGGAGCCTCTCCGTTCCTCACTTCTCTCTCCCACTCTCCTGTGATCCTCACTTTCTCTACTCTTTTTCTGCTCTTCTTCTTATTTGTCATCTTCCCTCCCCCAGGGTGATTTACAGGGAGGTGATGCCTCAAACAGACAGGTATACTGCACAATAGAGAGGCATAGTGGGTGGAAATGGTGGCCATTGGTAAGCAGTTGCAAATTATACTTAGTGGGCTGATTCTGATGGTGCAAATGTTGATGTAGGTTTGGTCATGTAAGGGAGTGTGTGGGATTGACAGGATAGTTTTATGCTCACTCGTGGTGGTGGGAGATATGTTCTGCCAATCTGAGCTGGCAAGGATGCATTTTCCTGAGCAAAAAGAATTGGTCTGATTTTCATGCTATTTATTTCACTGATTTTAATGGAAAGGAAATGCAGATAAGGCACAGGACAGGCAGCCAATCCTACATGATGAATTTTCTGTCCTCGATGATGTTGAAATTTCAGTCCCCCATCATCAACCACCTTTTTCCTATACAAGCTTTTTTCAGGGAGTCAGTTTGTTCAGTATCAAATACATGGGCAGTTTTATGCTGAGGTCTTGAGTCCACGAAAGTTCTTTTCCAATTCCAGCTTGAGATTGCTTTGTTGGCTCAAAAAGCTATTCAATGAGTAGCCAAGCCTTCCAGACTAAGGTGATCTGTAGTCAGTGCTTTTAGCTTGGGCCTTTGGCAAGTCACTGGAGGGCTACCACAGCCTGTGGTATTGTACCTCAGGGAGGAATAATCATTTGCAGCAGAGGGATCGGAGAGCGATGCTACTTGCAGATTGTTAACTGAACGCTAGATTGCCCACTGGATGGGAGTAAGCACATTATAGTAATTGTAGGTCCACTTCGCTTGTCATACTTTGTTATTCTTTTTAATGTTGGGTGACCGGATTTTCAAAAGTCAAAACCAGGATATGTTGAAAAGTCTTGGGAAGGTGGGGCTCCGTGATCATTGACATGTTGGACAGTAAATGGGAGGAGTCTGGGGGAGAGTAGGAGGCCATGTGATGACATCTCCCAGAATATGTACGGCCAGAGTTGGCAACCCTATGCAGACAACCAATTATTGAAGGCAGCAGTTACACACCACAAACTTTTGTTTCAATGACAGTTTTGCCTCATTTCCTTAAAACCTGAACCAAGGCTTTGTTTGTCACACGGCCCTGGCCAGAATCCTCTACTGTACTCTGAAATTTACTGTACATGGTATGATGGTATGCTCAATCTCTACTTCAAAGCTTTGTTTATTTTCATTTACACATTAGAGTTCTAACAATAGACTTCGAAGGACATAGACTAATTGGTGGAGTGGGTAGATAGGTGGCAGATTAAGTTCAATACAGAGAAGTGTGAGGTGATGCACTTAGTTAGGAAGAACTCTAGAGACAATATAAAATAAGGGATAACATTCTAAAAGGGGTGCAGGAGCAGAGGGACCTGGGTGCATATATGTAAATATCATTAAAGGTGGCAGTTAATAGAGCATATAGTATCCTGAGCCTTATTAATAGGGGCACGGTAGCACAGTGGTTAGCACAGCTGCTTCACAGCACCAGGGTCCCAGGTTCGATTCCCAGCTGGGTCACTGTCTGTGCGGGGTCTGCACGTTCTCCCCTTGTGTGCGTGGGTTTCCTCCGGGTGCTCTGGTTTCCTCCCACAGTCCAAAGATGTGCAGGTTAGGTGGATTGGCCATGCTAAATTGCCCTTGGGTTAGGTGGGGTTACTGAGTTACGGGATAGGGTGGAGTTGAGGGCTTAAGTGTGGTGCTCTTTTCAAGAGCCGGTGCAGACTCGATGGGCCGAGTGGCCTCCTTCTGCACTGTAAATACTATGAAAGAACAAGGAGGTTATGCTGAACTTATATAAGGCACTAGTTAGATCTCAGCTGGAGTAGCATGTACAGGTCTGGGAATCACACTAGGAAGGAAGCAAATGCATTGTTTAAAGTGCAGGAGAGATTTACACAAATGGTTCCAGGGATGAGAAACTTCACTTCAGTTATGAGGATAAATTGGAGAGGTTGGGACTGTTCTCCTTGGAGAGAAAAAAGCCAAGAGCAGATTTGATAGAGATATTCAAAACCATGAGGGGGCTGGAGAGAGTAAATGGGGATAGACTATTCCCCCTCATAAAAGGATCAAGAACTCGAGGGCATGAGAGATTTAAGGTGATTTGCAAAGAAGCAAATGTGATATGAGAAAAAGCTCTTTAACACAACAAATGTTTTGAGTCTGGACTGTACTGCCTGAAAGTGTGGTGGAAGCAGGTTCAGTTGAGGCATTAAGAGGACATTAGATGAGTACTTGGATAGAAAGTGGGATTAGGTGGGCAGGTCAGTGCCTTTCATGAGCTGGTGCAGATTCAATGGGCTGAAGGGGCTCTTCTGCACAGTAGTGATTCTGTGAAACAATGTGCAGTGGTATGGGGAAAAGGCAGGAGAATGGCGCTAAGCCGTGATGCTCATTTGGAGAGCCTGCGCAAACACAACAGGCCAATTCGCCTCCTTCTGTGCCATAACAATTCTGTAATAGTCGTTTTCATCTAGAAGTTGGATTTTAAACTGACAAACATACCTCAAGTGTGGGAGATTTTATTTGCATCCAGAGCTACAAGCAGGAAAGCACACAATCTTTCAATGAGAAATTTGGTTGAACATGCCATGGTTTAACCAGACTTGCCTGCCACCTTCCTCTGCGCTGGTTGGTGATTTACCAATGGATGCCGTTGACTACCTCTTCAAATGTGGCTTGTGGACATTACTGTCTATCTTCTGTTATCGCCTTGGGGTCAGTCCACTGTTGGACAGAGCCAAATGACCAAGCAGGCATGGAAAACGCTTAAACTCTTTACTGTATACATGTACCCTCCTGGCTCCCAGATAGTTATGGGGTTAATTTAGAGGAGGTCATGGGGTAAATTGCACGCATGACCTCCCATAAATTACACCCAGTAATTCCTATAAATGAACCCCTCTAATTCCTATAAATCAATGCCTCTGCTGCTGGCCCCCCACTCTCATTCTCTGGCCTTCTGCTCTCCCGGTTGACCTCTAGGAAAATCACTGTTCAGGGCGAAGCAGAGGAACTTAGCAACACAAGTCGGTATAATGTCCATGCTAGCATTTGTCTGTGTACTTATCATTGACTTTGGCATATCGCACCCGTAGAATGAGTGCAGTGCAGTTGTGCCAACTGGTTGGCTCTCAAGAGTCTAATCAGTTTTAGATGGCACTCATACAGCCATCAATTAATCCATCCAATTAACTGAACAGAAAATAGCTACCATTCATCGCATGTTCAATTCATAAGTGATCAACACAACATAATGTGAATGCCAATTTTCCAACAATAGCACGGACGAGATATGGAAGGATTATAAGGCCTCCAGACTGCCTGAATTATGAACTCCGAGACTTGAAGGGGGCAGAAGGGGTAATAATAACATTTTAAAACTACATGGGATAAATTGGAATAGCTTGAAATTCAGTGGATGAAGACTTGGGGGAGGTGTAATATAAGAATCTGACACATACAGGGTTAACATGGGACTACTTTTGATGCCGCACACACAGTGATGTGAGGGCAACACGATAGCATTGTGGATAGCACAATTGCTTCACAGCTCCAGAGTCCCAGGTTCGATTCCGGCTTGGGTCACTGTCTGTGCGGAGTTTGCACATCCTCCCCGTGTGTGCGTGGGTTTCCTCCGGGTGCTCCGGTTTCCTCCCACAGTCCAAAGATGTGCAGGTTAGGTGGATTGGCCATGATAAATTGCCCTTAGTGTCCAAAATTGCCCTTAGTGTTGGGTGGGGTTACTGGGTTATGGGGATCGGGTGGAGGTGTTGACCTTGGGTAGGGTGCTCTTTCCAAGAGCCGGTGCAGTCTCGATGGGCTGAATGGCCTCCTTCTGCACTGTAAATTCTATGTTAATCTGTGACACATAACCCACACCTAGGGGTCGGTTTGATGTTGGACAGAGCCGTATGTACAAGCAAGCATGGAGACAGCTGCTGGCTTGAACCTTCTACTGTGTACATGTAGATAGTAGGTACCCCATCTGCCCCTTCAAGTCTCGAAGTTCATAAGTTCAAGCAGTTTGGAGGCCATATAACCCTTCCATATTTCATCCACACTACAGTTGAGTAGGGGTGTAGGCTCAGTTGTTGCGGGTAAATGCTATTGATTTGCAGGTTGTCCTAGAATCTGGGTATCTTTTTATCATCCCTTAGTATTGAACCACTCTTCGTCGATTTGGCAGCTGCAGTGATAGGTGTTTCTTGTAAGTAATAAATACATTCAGTTAACCTACTGAAGACGACAACAACTTCATGAAGAACAGTATCCAACATCTTACACCAAGATTTTCCTCAGTTCTCACAATTAGTGACTTAGAGATGTATCCTTATTTTATCATTGAGCAAAGGAAAAATAAAGAAATTAATTTGCAGTACACCATGCTTCCTACAATACTTTACACCAGTCAATTTCAAAGTCGGGGCCGCGACCCATGGGTGGGTCGTGGGCGGCTGTCGGGAGGATCGTGGAACCATACATTGCGGTGTTCCCGATCGCTGGAATTAATGCGCTATGGCCACAGCAGCAGGCTTTTAAAAATGCTGGCTGCAAGCGGCTTTAAAAATGAAGGCCGCGACCGCTTTAAAAATGCGGGCGTACTGCGTATGCGTGCTCACTAATCAGTGCGCATGCTCAAAGTCCAGCTAGAAGCACCACCTCCCCCTGACGACCGCATCATGACTCAGGAGAAGATTTTTTAAAAATTCAATCAGTCTTCGATGCCTGAGGCATCCTTAGATGACTAAGGAAGCAGAGAGCAGGTCACGCGCCCTGAACACTAACGTCACGTGCTCTGGGCGGGATTGCGATTCCTCCATTTTGTCAGCAGATAACAAGCAACAGGACTGAAACAATTTGTGATGAACGGTTACTGCCTTATCATCATGTAAGGTGATGTCCCCTTTAAGACCAGGCTTGGAAACCTGGGGACTCCGCCTCTGGCTCCGCCCATCTGGGAGCCATACATAAAGGCCTGCCTCATGGTCTGTATAGCAGTCAGCTCTCGTCCAAATCTGTAGCATAGTTATTAGCCTAATAAAGCCTTCTTTACAGTTTAATCTCTAAGCATCATTATTGAGGGTACCTCAATTTATTAGGCTAAACTAGATTCAGGATGGACGCAGGCCTAAAACCAGAGAAGCTCAATCTGGAAGCACGAACGCCGGAGGCAAAATAAAATTTTAAATACTGGCTGCGGTGCTTCGAGGCCTACCTGGACTCCTCAGAGACTCCCATCCTGGGGCCACGCAAGCTGCGCCTACTCCACGCCCGGGTGAGTCACAGAATCTCCGCCACGCTCGAAAAGGCGACGATTTATGAGGAAGCGATTGAGTTGCTCCGCAAGCGGTTTGTCAAACCCGTCAATGAGGTGCACGCCCGGCATCTGCTCTCTACCTGCCGGCAGCGCTCGGGGGAATCGCTCGACGGGTTTGTTGAGAAACTCACCGCGCTGGCCAGGGACTGTGACCATCAGGATGTGACAGGGGAAGTCCATATGAACCTGCACATCAGAGATTCTTTCGTGTCCGGCATCCGCTCGACCTACATCCGGCAGCGACTGCTCGAAAACGGGGCAAAAGACCTCCAGGAGACGCTAACGCTCGCCTCCTCGCTGGAGGTGGCCCGACACAACTTGGGTACGTACCCCGCGGACTCTGCCAGCCCCCCCCGGACTTCCTCAGACTCGCCCGTATTACAGGCCTGCGCCACGCGGCCACCCGCTCACTATGGGGGCACACCTTGCTACATCTGCGGGCAGGGCCAGCACCCACGCCCACGCTGCCCAGCCCGCTCCGCGATCTGCAGCGACTGCGGGAAGAAAGGGCACTTTGCGAGGGTCTGCCTGGCCAGACCCAGGGGCCAGAAAAACAAAGGACAGCCGGCCCGAAAATCAGGCTCTCAGGCCCGCAGGCCTCGCAATGCTGCTGCGCACCGACCCGACACGTCCTCTTCTGACGCGTCATCAGCCTCGTGCGAATCATGGGAGCGGCCATCTGGTCGGCGGCCATCTTCTCGACCCGACACGTGCGACCAACGGCAGCGGCCATTTTACGACTCCGACTACCCGCGACTGGGTGCGATCACCCTCGATCAAACTCGGCCAAAACACCTGCAGAACTCCATGATGCAGGTCCAGGTCAACGGGCACGACACTGCATGCCTCTTCGAATCCGGGAGCACGGAGAGCTTTATCCACCCTGAAACGGTAAGGCACTGCTCCCTACGCACCCATCCCACATCCCAAACCATAGCCCTCGCATCTGGGTCCCACTCGGTACAAATCACGGGGTACTGTATTGCGGATCTCTTGATCCAGGGTGCCAAATACACCCGTTTCAAATTTTATATCCTCCCTCACCTCTGTGCCCCCCTGCTGCTCGGACTGGATATCCAGTGCAGCCACCGAAGCCTGACACTGAAGTTCGGTGGACCCTTGCCCCCCGTCACGGTGTGCTGCCTTGCGACACTGTTAGCTATTCGCTAACCTCACTCCCGACTGTAAGCCCGTCGCCACCAGGAGCCGGCGCTACAGTGCCCAAGATATGGCTTTTATCAAGTCAGAGGTCCAGCGTTTACTGGGAGAGGGGGTCATCGAGGCTAGCAACAGCCCTTGGAGAGCGCAAGTGGTGGTAGTCCGGTCCGGGGAGAAGAAACGGATGGTCGTGGATTATAGCCAGACCATAAACCGATTCACGCAGCTTGATGCGTACCCCCTTCCTCGCATCGCGGAAATGGTAAATCGGATCGCCCAATACCGAGTCTTTTCCACGGTCGACCTCAAATCTGCCTACCACCAGCTCCCCATCCGACCAAAAGACCGCCCCTATACTGCCTTCGAAGCAGCCGGCCGGCTCTTCGACTTCCTCAGGGTCCCCTTTGGTGTCACAAATGGGGTATCCGTCTTTCAAAGGGCGATGGACCAAATGGTGGACCAGTACGGTTTGCGGGCTACATACCCGTACTTGGACAATGTCACCATCTGCGGCCATGATCAGCAGGACCATGACGCTAACCTCAAAAAGTTCCTCCAGACCGCCCGAGCCCTTAACCTGACCTATAACGAGGGCAAATGCGTTTTCCACACCACCCGGCTGGCCATCCTCGGCTATGTCGTGGAAGACGGGGTCCTAGGTCCCGACCCCGACCGCATGTGCCCCCTTAAGGAACTCCCTCTTTCCCCCGCAGCCTCAGGGTCATCCACAATGACCTCTGCCACCCGGGGGTTACCCGGCTCGTCCATTTCATCAAGTCCCGCAACCTACCTTACTCAACCAAGGAGGTCAAGGCCATGGTCAGGGCCTGCCAGGTCTGTGCGGAGTGCAAACCGCACTTCTATCGACCAGACAAGGTTCGGCTCGTGAAGGCCTCGGGCCCCTTTGAGCGACTGAGCGTGGACTTCAAGGGGCCCCTCCCGTCCACCAACCGTTATGCCTATTTCCTCACCGTGATCGATGAGTTCTCCCGTTTCCCATTCGCCATTCCCTGCACCGACATGACCTCAGCCACGGTGATTAAGGCACTGCACAGCATCTTCACCCTGTTCGGTTTCCCTGCTTACATCCACAGCGACCGGTGTACATCGTTCATGAGCGATGAACTGCGTCAGTATCTGCTCAGCAAAGGCATCGCCTCGAGCAGAACGACCAGCTATAACCCACGGGGAAATGGGCAGGTGGAGAGGGAGAACGCGACCATGTGGAAGGCTGTCCTTCTGGCCCTGCGGTCGAGAAATCTCACAACCTCCCGCTGGCAGGAGGTCCTACCCGATGCCCTACACTCCATTAGGTCACTCCTCTGCACGGCCACAAATGAGACCCCTCATGAGCGATTGTTTCTCTTCCCCAGGAAGTCTACCTCCGGGGTCTCGCTTCCACCTTGGCTGACGGCTCCGGGACCTGTTCTTCTCCGGAGGCACGCGAGGAGCCATAAAACGGACCCCCTAGTTGAAAAGGTCCGACTGCTCCACGCCAACCCCAGTTACGCCTACGTGGAGTACTCCGACGGCAGGCAAGATACGGTTTCCCTCCGGGATCTGGCGCCCGCTGGATCCTCCACCACAGACGCCCCTTCCCGCGCCGCTCCCCTGCAGGACCCGTCGCCCCCTACAACACACCCCCTTCCGGCCCTACCACCCGTTGGTGAGCTCCTACCGTGCGCCCCCCCTTGCGCCCCCCCTTTACACACCCCGCCGGCGCCGGCTCCGCTACCCCCGGCCCTGCCTAGTTCCTCTGCCCCGACCCGGGCCGAAGCTCTGACCGCTGTGCTCCCGGATGTGCCCTCAACCGGGACGTCCGTGCCCGCCGCATCACCGCCCGAACTGAGGAGATCGAGGAGGACGATCCGGCCGCCGAGACGGATGGACCTATGATGGCACTTCACCCCCGCCGGACTCCTTTTTAAATAGGGGGTGAATGTGATGAACGGTTACTGCCTTATCATCATGTAAGGTGATGTCCCCTTTAAGACCAGGCTTGGAACACTGGGGACTCCGCCTCTGGCTCCGCCCATCTGGGAGCCATACATAAAGGCCTGCCTCATGGTCTGTATAGCAGTCAGCCCTCGTCCAAATCTGTAGCATAGTTATTAGCCTAATAAAGCCTTCTTTACAGTTTAATCTCTAAGCATCATTATTGAGGGTACCTCACAATTTAAATGTATTGTTTTGTAATAAGAAGGAGAGGGCCACAGACATAGGCCAGGATCTCACAACTAAACCTGTTGTAGAGAGGGGCTCAGGAGAATCCACAGCAGGACAAAGCAGTGGTGGTGTGAGCTGTCAGGAGAGTCCACAACAGGGCAAAGCAGTGGTGGTGTGAGCTGTCAGGAGAGTCCACAACAGGGCAAAGCAGTGGTGGTGTGAGCTCCAGGACCTCTGATGAATTACCCATGCAGAAATGTAACACTGAATGACAAAACAAGTGAGATCGTGAGGACCAAGCAGGCTCACCTGCCGCATTAAAGGTAAGTGAAAATGGTGAGTCACAAAGTTTGGGCAGCGAGGGTTGCGAAAGTCGACCAGCATGGGTCGTGAACGTCTACCGGCGTGGATCGTGAACATCGGCTGGCATGGGTCCCGAAGGTTGGCTGGTTGGGAAAAATGGGCCGCCGGAATAAAACTTTGAAAAACACTGCTTTACACTACCTACAGTAGTTTACACTCCCATTGTACAATAGAGAAAGGGATTTTCCTTCTCTTGTGGATTAAAACCTCCTTCTGCACTGTAAATTCTATGATAATCTATGAAACAAATATTTGCATTTATATTACCTTTTATTTGGTCAAAATCCCCTGAAGCGTTTCACAGAACAAGTTATTCTGATGCACATTAACTGAACTATAGGCAAAGGTTAAATGCAATCAAGGTTAAATGAAGAAGAAGTTGTCTTCAATTCTGATATTCCAGCCTATGCCGTGTGATAGTTTCACTTCCCACACAGCTGTTATTTTGGCCTCTTGACTAAGTTTCCCAATTAGCACCAACATTTGAGCAATTTTATACTATGAACTCACGTCTACTTAACCCTCCCATTGCCGGCTTCTCGCTACCCTGCTCTCACTCCCTCACCGCTCCACCTCCAAACAATACATTTATTTGCATCACCATATCTAGGGAATCATTTCACATGAAATACAACATCGATAAAACATTATCCACACACCTTTCAGATCATCCTCTTTCTGTTCTATATTTTCCTCTAAAGCAGGTAAATGTGGATAGTTAAAGTCTTCTTTAAATGTTTCTGCATGCTTCCCATTCAGAAATATATCAATCTGTAAAATGAAAATGTTGTCAGTTATAACAATATGCTATATTAGATAGTGTTTAAATCGTAACACACTAAAGAGACTTCAAGTTTGATTATGTGACTGATACTCCCAAGCACTGTCCACAACGAGTGCAAGTCAAGACACTGCAGACTGGCAGCCACAATTTATCATTAAAAAAAATATATATATATTTTTAAATATAGAGTACCCAATCAATTTTTTTCCAATTGAGGGCAATTTAGCGTGGCCAATCCACCTACCCTGCACACCGTTGGGTTGTGGGGGTGAGACCCACGCAGACACGGGGAGAGTGTGCAAACTCCACACAGACAGTGATCAGGGGCCGGGATCGATCCCGGGTCCTCAGTGCCGTAGGCATACCATTTATCATACTTACTTTGCAATAGTTTTATTTAATGCACACTGAAGTGTTGCTATGGCATAGAGGCCAGTTGTGGTATGAACACTCTTCTGCCTCATTCAAGCTGAGAAACAGTTATGGGTTCAAACTGAGAGGCTTGCAAATGTTACAGTCTCTTCAAAAATTACTTTTACTAATTAGTTCAATGCTGAAAAATATGAGGTGATATATTTTGGTTTGAAGAATGTATACTGAATGGTACTATTTCAAAAGGGGTGCAAGAAAAGAGTCTTGTGGGTGAGACAGCATGGTGGCACAGTGGTTAGCACTGCTGCCTCACAGTGCCAGGGACCCGGGTTCAATTCCGGCATCGGGTGACAGTCTGTGCGGAGTTTGCACACGTTGGGCGGGAATTACCAATCATCCCGTCGCGTGTTGTTCGGTGGCGGATGCAGCCCACCAGCGGGATCTACCGACCCCGCCGTTGTCAAAGGGAATTCCCGGTGACAGTACCTCTCGTCACCGGGAAACCTATGCGCCGGCGAGGGACTGGAATTTTCCGCTGGAGTAAACAACCCCATAAATCCTGCCCTCTGCCAGTGTCCACTGCAGTTTCCTCCCACAGTCCAAAGATGTGTAGGCTAGGTGGATTGGCCATGCTAAATTGCCACTTAAGTGGGGTTATGGGGATAGGGCCTTGGTAGGGTACTCTTTTGGGGGGGTTGGTGCAGACTCGATGGGCCGAATAGCCTCCTGCACTGTTCTATGATATTTGTTGAACACATTTTGGGAAATACTGGACAGGTTAACAAAGCAATTAGTAAAGCACATGTAATCCTGGACTTTATAAATATATATTTATAAATGGATGGATGGATGGATGGATGGATAAATAGAGCCATAAAGTACAAAAAACAGGAACTCATGCCAAATCTAAAAACCAATAGTTTGGTCCCAATTGGCGTATCGTGTCTGACATGGACATCACACTTCGGTTCGGGCAAGAACGTTTTGGAGAGGATACAGCAGAGTTAATAATAATAATAATCTTTTATTGTCACAAGTATGAAGTTACTGTGAAAAGCCCCTCGTCACCACATTCCGGCGCCTGTTCGGTCAAGCTGGTACGGGAATTGAAACCGCGCTGCCGGCCTTGTTCTGCATCACAAACCAGCTGTCTAGCCCACTGAGCTAAACCAGTTACTAGAATGTTTCCAGGAATGAGGAATTACATGGATAGACTGGAGGAGCTGGAATTGTTATCCTTAGAGCAGGGAAGATTTACAGTAGATTTGATGAAGGGGTTTTAAGTAATAAAGGGTTCACACAGAGTAAATAAAGATAAACTAAAGGTTGAGTATCCCTTATTCGAAATGCTCTGAAATCCGCACTTATTTCTAAGCGCTGAAATCATGTTTCTAGTAATGATAACATGGCGTTCGCCCGAGATCCGCTCGCTATGTGACGTCTGTTTCTAGCACTGTGTTCCGTTCCTGTGGCCTGTCAGAAGGAAAGCCGTGTACCCCCCGGCGACTCCGAGCAGTGTCCGATGGTCTTTGCAGCTTGGTATTGCAAAATTCAAAACATTCTGGAGACACTCTTGGCCCCAAGCATTTTGAATAACGGATACCAAAGGCTGAAAAGTCGACAACTAGAAGGAAGATTTAAGGTGATTGGCAAAAACAAACAGGCGACATGAGGAGAAGCTTTCCCACCCAGTGGGTGGTTAGGATTTGGAATACACCGCCTGATAGGGTGGTGGATACTGCTTCAACAGCAGCTTTCAAAGGGGAATTTGATAAATAATTGAAGGAGAGAAAACCGGGCAGATGTAAGGAAAGAGTGGGGGAGTCTGATTAACAGGATTACTCTTCAAAAAGAGCCTGTGCTGGCACAGTGGCTTGAATGGCCTCTAACCGTGCTGTACTGTTCTCTGATTATCAGACATCATTATTTATTAAAAATTCCCTAATTAATTTTCCTAGTATCTGTCATTGTTTGTCATTATAACTCTATCCTGCTTTGAACAACTCGTTATCTAATTCCAACTTAGTTAAGGAAGTACTTCTCTTAACACAATAAGTGTAACAAAGGATTAAAAATGATTTGCCTCACTTAAGTAACCCAAAATACGACATGTTTTTCTCTCATACAAGCTCTCACCAATTCCTTCATAGAATTAAGTTACTTTAAAAAAAAAATTTAGATTACCCAATTATTTTTTCCAATTAAGGGGCAATTTAGCGTGGCCAATCCACCTACTCTGCACATTTTTGGGTTGTGGGAGCGAAACCCACGCAGTCACGGGGAGAATGTGCAAACTCCACACGGACTGTGACCCAGAGCCGGGATCAAACCTGGGACCTCAGCGCCGTGAGGCAGCTGTACTAACCACTAGGCCACCGTGCTGCCCGAATTAAGTTACTTAAAAAAAAAAAAATGTTTATTAAGAATTTTTAAACAAAATTTTCAACCATACAAACAAGCCCCCTCCCCCCCCTCACCCCCCCGTAACAAAAAGAAAAGAAAACTCGCATAGCAAGACATAAACATGGCAAATCAATATGAGACAGAACTTTGTACATTGGATTCCTCCCGTACATATCAGTTTTCCGGATCATTTATGTATTTTCTTGCTCAGATGCCCCCCAGAATTCCCTCACCTGCCACCTCACAAACGCCCTCCACTTGCATGTACCTGAAAGCGTTTCCCGGGGGTAGTCCAAACTTCTCCTCCAGCGCCCCTAAGCTCACAAACGTCCCATCGATGAACAGGTCCCCCATTCTTCTAATCCCTGCCCGATGCCAGCTCTGAAACCCCCCGTCCATCCTTCCTGGGACAAACCGATGGTTATCTCTGATCGGGGACCACACCGAGGCTCCCATCGCACCCCTGTGCCGTCTCCATTGCCCCCATATCTTTAGCGTTGCCGCCACCACCAGTCTCGTGGTATACCTTGTCGGCGAATTGAAAGCGCGCTGCTGGCCTTGTTCTGCATCACAAACCAGCTGTCTAGCCCACTGAGCTAAACCAGTTACTAGAATGTTTCCAGGAATGAGGAATTACATGGATAGACTGGAGAAGCTGGAATTGTTATCCTTCGAGCAGGGAAGATTTACAGTAGATTTGATGAAGGGGTTTTAAGTAACAAAGGGTTCACACAGAGTAAATAAAGATAAACTAAAGGTTGAGTCGGCGAGAGTGGCAGCGGTGCCGTCACCAGCGCCCCCAGGCTCGTTCCTTTGCAGGACGCCATCTCCAACCTCTTCCATGCCGCCCCCTCTCCCTCCATCACCCACTTACGGATCATCGCCACGTTGGCTGCCCAATAGTAGCCACCCAGATTCGGCAACGCCAGCCCTCCTCTATCTCTACTATGCTCCAGGAACCCCCTCCTTACCCTCGGGGTCTTACTCGCCCACACAAAACCCATAATGCTCCTGCCTACCCTCTTAAAAAAGGCCTTGGTGATCACAATTGGAAGGCATTGGAAAACAAAAATAAACCTCGGGAGGACCACCATTTTAATCGACTGTACTCTGCCCGCTAGCGAGAGTGGCAACATGTCCCACCGTTTAAAGTCGTCCTCCATCTGCTCCACCAGCCACGTCAAATTAAGTTTGTGCAGGGCCCCCCAGCTCCTAGCTACCTGGATCCCCAAGTATCGAAAGCTCCTTTCCGCCCTCCTCAATGGTAGGTCGCCTATCCCTCTTCCCTGATCCCCCGGATGCACCACAAAGAGCTCACTCTTCCCTACATTGAGCTTGTAGCCCGAGAAGTACCCAAACTCCCTTAGGATCTGCATGACCTCCACCATCCCCTCCACTGGGTCCGCCAGATGCAGCAACAGGTCGTCTGCAGACAGCGACACTCGATGCTCCTCTCCCCCTCGAACCACCCCCCTACATTTCGTGGACTCCCTTAATGCCATGGCCAAAGGTTCAATTGCTAATGCAAACAACAGGGGGGACAGGGGGCACCCCTGCCTCGCCCCTCGATACAGCCGGAAGTACTCCGACCTCCGCTGATTCGTAACTACACTCGCCACTGGGGCTCTATATAGGAGCTTAACCCAGCTAATAAACCCTCCCCCGAACCCAAACCTCCGCAACACTTCCCAGAGATACTCCCACTCTACTCGGTCAAAGGCCTTCTCCGCGTGCATAGCTGCCACTATCTCCGCCTCTTCCTCCACCGATGGCATCATAATCACATTTAGGAGCCTCCGCACATTGGTATTTAGCTGCCTGCCCTTTACAAATCCCGTCTGGTCCTCGTGAATCACCCCCGGGACACAGTCCTCAATCCTCGTAGCCAACACCTTTGCCAGCAACTTAGCATCTACGTTGAGGAGCGAGATCGGCCTATACGGCCCGCATTGCAGTGGGTCCTTGTCCCGCTTCAGGATCAAAGTGATCGTCGCCTCCGACATTGTCGGGGGCAGGGACCCCCCCTCCCTTGCCTCATTGAAAGTCCTTACCAGCAACGGGGCTAACAGGTCTACATACTTCCTATAGAACTCCACAGGGAACCCATCCGTTCCCGGGGCCTTCCCTGCCTGCATGCTCCCCAGTCCTTTAACCATCTCCTCCACCCCAATTGGCGCCCCCAAACCAGCCACATCCTGCTCCTCCATCCTCAGGAACCTCAGTTGATCCAAGAATCGCCGCATCCCCTCTTTTCCCCCTGGGGGCTGGGACCTATACAGTTCCTCGTAGAAGGCCTTGAATGCCTCATTCACTTTCACCGCACTCCGCACCGTAGTTCCCCTTCCAGCCTTGACTCCACCTATTTCCCTCGCTGCCATCCTCTTACGGAGCTGATGTGCCAGCATCCGGCTCGCCTTCTCCCCATACTCATACATCGCCCCCTGTGCCTTCCTCCACTGTGCCTCTGCCTTCCCTGTGGTCAACAAGTCGAACTCCGTCTGGAGACTTCGCCTCTCCCTGAGTAGTCCCTCATCAGGGGCCTCTGCATATCTCCTGTCCACTCTTAAAATCTCCCCCACTAACCTTAAAATCTCCCCCACTAACCTCTCCCTTTCCCTGCCCTCTCTCTTCTCCCTATGCGCCCTGATGGCGATTAACTCTCTCCTGACCACCACCTTCAGCGCCTCCCATACTACTCCCACCTGCACCTCCCTGTTGTCGTTGGCCTCCAGATACCTTTCGATACACCCCCGCACCCTCCCGCACACTTCCCCATCTGCCAGCAGTCCCACATCCAACCGCCACAGCGGGCGTTAGTCCCTCTCCTCCCCCAGCTCTAGTTCCACCCAGTGCGGGGCGTGGTCTGAAATAGCTATGGCCGAATACTCCGTTCCCTCCCCTTTCGGGATCAATGCCCTGCCCAGAACAAAAAAATCTATCCGGGAGTAGGCCTTGTGTACATGGGAGAAAAAAGAAAATTCTCTGGCCAAAGGCCTGGCAAATCTCCACGGATCTACTCCCCCCATCTGATCCATAAACCCCCTGAGCACCTTGGCCGCAGCCGGCCTCTTTCCGGTCCTAGATCTGGAGCGATCCTGTGCTGGGTCCAACACCGTGTTGAAATCCCCACCCATTATCAAGCTTCCTACCTCCAAGTTTCATGAATCCAGCATCGTCCCAATTCGGGGCGTATACATTTACCAATACCACCCCCATCCCCTGCAACCTACCGCTCACCATCATGTATCGGCCTCCATTGTCCGCTACTATGTTCTTGGCCTCAAACGATACCCGCTTCCCCACCAGTATTGCCACCCCTCTATTCTTTGCATCCAGCCCCGAATGGAACACCTGTCCTACCCATCCCTTCCTTAACCTGACCTGATCTGCCACCTTCAGATGTGTCTCCTGAAGCATGACCACGTCTGCCTCCAGTCCCTTTAAGTGCGCGAACACTCGGGCCCTCTTAACCGGCCCATTTAGGCCTCTCACATTCCACGTGATCAGCCGGATTGGGGGGCTACCCCCGGGGGCTACCCCCCCCACCCCTGCCGACTAGCCATCTCCTATTTTAGGCCAGTCCCGTGCCCGCGTCTCCCGCACCCTCCAGTCCCCCAGACGGGGAACCCCCGCCCCGACCACCTCTTCCATTTTCAGTTCCTCCTCGGCCAATGCAGCAGCAACCCTCTTGTCCCCCCCCTCCCCTCCCTGCTAGATCCAAATCTAGCTCTTTTGCTCCCCCCATAATACTTCTGTAAGTCAGCTGACTCCTGCTGACCCCGGCTTCCCACGACTTCCCGTTGACTCCCCCCGTTGGAAATCCCTCCTCCTCCTTGCGCTCCTCCATCCCCCCCCCTCCCTAATGCGGGAAAAAGCCCGCGCTTTCCTGAGCCAGCCCCGCCCCCTGTGGCGCAGCTCCTGTTGCGGCCCTATCCCAGTTCCCCCATCCCAGAGTCTCACCTCCCTCCAGTACCGACGCCCACATTCCTCACTGTCCCCCATCAAAAACTCTTCCCCCATCCCCATCCATCGTCCCACCCGTGAAACATTCTTTACCCATATTTACAACCCTGTATACAGTCAACATCTCCCCCACAACCACAGTCGCTCAGTCCGAGTCCAATTTTTCCGTTTGAATAAAGGTCCAAGCCTCTTCTGGCGTTTTGAAATAGTGGTGTCGGTCCTGATAAGTGACCCACAGTCGCGCTGGCTGCAGCATTCCGAATCTCACTCTTTTTTTATATAGCACCGCCTTGGCCCGGTTGAAGCCAGCTCTCCTCTTTGCCACCTCCGCGCTCCAGTCCTGGTAGACTCGGATCACCGCATTCTCCCATCTACTGCTCCGCTCCTTCTTGGCCCATCTCAGGACACTCTCTCTGTCCGCAAAACGATGGAACCTCGCCACTATCGCCCTTGGCAGCTCGCCAGCCTTGGGTCTCCTCGCCAGGACCCGGTGAGCCCCTTCTAGCTCCAGGGGGTTCGGAGAGACCTCCGCACCCATCAGCGAATGGAGCATCGTGCTCACATACGCCCCGGCATCAGTCCCCTCCACTCCTTCGGGGAGACCCAGAATCCGGAGATTCTTCCTCCTCGACCTGTTCTCCAGGACCTCGAATCTCTCAGCCCACCTCTTGTGCAGCACCTCATGCGCCTCCATCTTCACCGCCAGGCCCAAGATCTCGTCCTCGTTAGTTTTGTCCTTCACCTCTTGGAGCTCTACCGCCTGGGCCTTCTGGGTCGCCTTCAGCCCCTCAATCGTCAACAGCATTGGCGCCAGCACCTCCTTTTTAAGCTCCTCCAAGCAGCGCCTGAGAAACTCCTGCTGGTCCGGCCCCCATGCTGCTCGATTTCCGCCCTCCGCCATCTTGCTTTTTCCCCCTCGTTTCTGCCGCAGCTCCAAAGCCTCTTTTTCCGTCGCTCCACTTCTAGTCCCCTCCATACACGACAGAAGGGGGACCTTGCTTCACCTTCCCACACGGGATTTGGTCAAAAAATTTCCGTTGGGGCTCCTCCAGAGAGCCCAAAAGTCAGTTCTAGCGTGAGCTGCCGAAATGTGCGGCTTAGCTCCGCATCGCCGCAACCGGAAGTCCCCGAATTAAGTTACTTTAATACCAAACACGTTTAACAGGACTTGGAAAAAATATAGACAGTAATGTGACATCTTCCATGTAATTTGTAGTAAAACACATTTAGGAGCAGTACAGAAAAGAGACCCCAAAGCAATGAATAACATTATTTTGTTTAAAAGCAAAGCACAATTTCTTATCTAGTGATGCCAACCTACACGTGTGCCTCAGTATATGATGGGTTTATCCTAATTTCCAAGAGACTGCAAACTCAGACAGCTTAAGCATTTCAGAATATCGATCTGTAACAGGGGACATCTCAGTATCAATCTAGCTGCCTAATATTGTGCAGGGTTGAACTCTTGTTTGACCTCTAATATACTAATTTTCTATTTCAATTTGGCCTCCCATTTTGAAAGTGAGTACGGTGAGAATGCTAGATGCTACGTTTTCCTGCGGTTTCTAATATAAGCAAAAACATAGGTCTACATTTAAAATTAGTATCCATTCACCTGACAACTAACAGACAAAATCCAGAGATTTGGTTCAGTGGGGTTAGTGAGGTGGGAGTTTAACTTGAGGATAATGCCACTTAAAGAATGAGGATTCAATTCGTAAAGTATGTATCATTCTTTTTTTATTGGTTTTGCATTTATTTATAACAACAGTGCTAGGAACGTCACACAAACACCCCGAGGAATCTAGGGGAATAGGAAATAAAAATAAACAAACTAGCAGGCATGCATACAAAGGTAACACATATACAGACATGGGGCACCTAACTTTGGGTTCCTAGTGATTGGTTACCACAATTGCACTGTATTAATTATGTACATGTTGCCTCCTGGTATTAAAACACACCAGAGGCGTGTTTGGTACCACTCAGACGTGCCTTGGTGTTGATGTGGTCACGCCCATGTGCTTCCTCGCATTCTGTATTCTGGTTGTGTCTCTTCCCCCCTCCCCTTTTCCTATCACCCTCTACCATCCCCTCCCACCCCTTCTCCCATGCTTCCCTACCCTTCTCTTCTCTTCTTCCATTATCCGTTTCGGCCCTCCCTTCCTTATTGGTTGCTGGTCACAAATAGGTCTTTGAACAAACTGGTGAATTGCTTCCGTGTTGTGGAAGCTTTCCTCCGATCCTTGAATGGTGAATTTTATTTTTTCCAATTTAAGGAATTCTGCTAAGTCGGATGCCAGCCCGTGGTCATTGCGCTGCTGATCGCCAGACGAGCAGGATAAGGGAGGCAAAAGCTAGGGCATCTGTCCCCCTCTCCTGTAAAGAGCTCTGGCTATTCCGATACTCCGAAGACCGCCACAAGTGGCATGGCTCCACCCTCACCCCCACAACCTTGGACATAGCCTCGAAAAAGGAGGTCCAGTACCCGACAAGTCTGTGACAGAACCAGAACATGTGGGTGTGGTTGGCCGGTCCTCCCTGGCACCGTTCACGTTTGTCCTCCACCTCCGGGGAGAACCCCCTCATGTGTGTTCTGGTCAAGCGCACCCTGTGCACTACCTTTAGCTCCGTTAGGCTCAGTCCTTCACCTGCGCTATCTCCCTCGTGGTTGTCTTTTCTCAGGTGGTGAGCTAGCAGGCGGCTGGCCTCGTCTCCGTATTCATAAAAGGTCTCCCATGTCTGGTGGAGTTTGCTCACTGCTTTCCCAGTAGAGAGCAGGTCAAATTCCAAGTGTAGCTTTTTCCTCTCTGCCAGCAGCTCCACGGTCGGGGCCGTGAGTATTATTGATCAGCCCTATGGAGTCGATCAGCCGTTGCTGATCTGCCCTCTCCTTCCTATCCCTGAGTGTCCTGTATGCTATTATTTCCCTCTTAATCACCACCTTCAGTGCCTCCCAGAATGTTGAAGATGAGACCGCCCATTCTGGTTGCAGGATCCATATCTGTCAACGACTTGTGACAATCTTTTGCAGAATACCTTATCAGCGAAGAGGGATGTGACCAGCCTCCATGGGGGCGCAGGGCCCAGCCCGTCTCCAATCTCACATCCACAAAGTGTAGATCGTGGTCCGAGATGACTATTGCAGAATATTCCACCTCTACTACCCCAGGAACACCAGTTTACCCAGTACAAAGAATTCAATATGGGGTATACTTTGTGAAGTTGGGAGAAGAAGGAGAACTCCTTTTCCCTTGGATGGTTGTGTCATGATATTCCGGTAAACATCATAGCACATACATACATACATACTGATGGACAGATCAACGGACCAATCAACACACACAAAACACGACAGCCAATCACAGGCAAGAGCATACACAGTACAAAACAGGGAACACGACACTTCCCGGGCACTCGAGCAAGGAGACAGCTCAGGGCACAGAGCTCATAGCAAGCCACTCAGACATCCACCATGTGCTGAGTGCCACTACAAGATATAATTAGGAATAGGTCCACAGATTCAAGGGTCACGATCGAACCTCAGTAAACAGTTTACCAGTGTAAATAGATGTTTGAAATAAAACTGAGTTGTACCATTCGCAACCGTGTTGGTTCATCTGTGTAGCAGAGTACCCAACACTTCAGTTGAACTCCCACGGATTCACCCCCCCCACCCCCATCTGCTCCATAAAGGTGTTCAGTTCCCTTGCCATGGCCAATTGTTTCCCTGATTTGGGGCTGGATTTGTCCGTCCTGGGTCCTGTACACAGTTGGAGTCTCCCCCCATGATGACTTGGTGGGAGTCTAGGTCGGGGATTTCTGACTTGATTTTTTTGATGAAGTCTGCGTCGTCCAGTTAGAGCAAATATATTCACTAGTAGCACTGGTGCCCCTTACAGGACACTGCTGACCATACTGTCCCCCCCTCCTTGATCAGTCACCATATTCGTTGCTGTAAAGGTCGTCCTTTTGCTGAACAGTACAGCCACCCTCCTCGCTCTCGTACTGAAGCACACTTGTTGGTCTGTCCTATCCAGCTCTTTCTTACTCTCAGTCGGTCCTTCTACCTCAGGTGGAGGGAGATGATGTTGGCTCTTAGGCTCTTAGGCTTTTTAGATGGGTGAAGACTCTGGGTTTTTTCCCTGGGCCGTTGAGCCCACTGAGGTTCCAGGTGACTATTCTGATGGGGGGAGTTTCTGTCCCCCTCCCTCCTGTGGGGTCAGCTTACCACATGGAAGTGCCCCTGTACGTTGGGGTTTCCCTCTATTTGTGGGCAACCCAAGATGGCCGCAGTCGTTTTCTTTATTCCAGTCGCCCCATGTGCGACCTGATGTAACCAGCATTCTACCCTGCCCCACCTCACCGGGACCCTTTACCCTTGCCGTTTCCTCTTCTCTCCCCCCCCATACACCTGCTACCTCCACCCCTTTACCTTTCGGATCCCCCTTCCCCTTGTTTCATGGTTTTGTCCCTCTCCCCTTCTGCCAGACGCTCCCTTCCTTTCGGGAGTTGTGCTGTGGCCCCACCTCCTCTTACTTCAATGCACTAGCATACTCACCAGTGTGGTGGCTCTCCCTTGGGGGCACCTCACTCTCCCCTCAGCCCTTCTTGTTTCCCCCCTTCAGAGTATCTCTGCCCCCCCCCCCCCCCCACCCCCCCACCCCCTCCAAACCGCCACAAAAGATTACAATGAATAGTTCTTAGATATCCACTACTACTGTCTTCCCGGCCCGATTTTCTGGGTGGACTCATTTGCGTCCTCCGGTGTGTTAAACTATTGTTCTTTGTGGCCATAGGTTACCCAGAGTCTCACCAGGTATATCATTGCTAACTGTGCCTTACCTTTGAATAAAACCACCTACACAGAATGAGGCTTGGACAGGTCAGCCCCAATGTCTTGGTAGATGCAGATTGTATTAAAAAAAAATTTTTTCCAATTAAGGGGCAACTCAGCATGGCCAATCCACCTACCCTGCACATCTTTGGGTAGTAGGTGTGAAACCCACGCAGACACAGGGAGAATGTGCAAACTCCACACAGCAGTGACTTGGTGCTGTGAACCAGCAGTGCGAACCACTGCGCCACCATGCTGCCCAGATGCGGATTGTATGTCCTTCCCATCTACATGACCGTGTGGCCCTCGCCCACTTCAGCACCTTCTCTTTGTCTTGGAACTTCTGGAACTTTGCTATGAATGTTGGTGGTGGTTCTCCTGCTTTGGACTTTTGCCGGAGCGACCTGTGGGTATGGTCTACCTCTGGGGATTTGGCAAAGCCTTCCCCTCTGACCTGCTTTCCAAGAATCTGTACAATGCACTCCATCGGGTTCCTGGCCTCTGTGCCCTCAGGTAGCCCAACAATTCTTAGGTTCTGGTAGTGGGATCTGTTCTCCTGATCGTCCACCTTCCTCTTGAGCGCTCTCTGAGTAGTTACCAACCTTGCCACTTCTGCCTTGAGCGAGGTGATCTGATTGCTCTAGTCAGTGGCTGCTTTTTCCAGGTCCTGCACTGTCACCTCCTGGGTATCTAGCCTCCGCTCCGTTCTTTCCAGTGTTTCTTTGAAGGGGGCCAAACCAATTTTTGTGGCCGACCTTATGACTGACAAGAGTTCTCCTTAATGGAGTCCCTGCGTTTTTGGAGATCAATTGAAAGAAGCTCCATCCACTGCTCCGTTGGTGGGTGGGCCGGAGTTCGTGTTGGCGATCCTGCTTGGTCCGTCATGCTCTGCTTTGCTCTGCATGTCTATTGACTCGGAGGTCTGGATCTTCCTCTCCTGACTATACTATACTCTTGCTATTTTTCCTGCCCCGCGGCTAGTTTGAAGGCATTTGATCGGATGGTTGTTAGTTTAGGGTGAGGGTGTTTTGTTATTTTGGTGTCCGATGTATGGGTTAAAATAGCCGAAATCGAAGTTCCCAAGAGCGAGCCACCTTGTGTGCGACTGCTCAGCACATCGCCACCACCGGAGGTCAGCATGCATTATTCTTGATATACGAGTGGATTCTCACCTTGTGACTGGAAAGGCAAGGCAGCAAATTATGCAGATTTTTGAAGTGCCCGAACCATGTGACATGTATGAGAGCAAACAAAACGAAAAAGCTTAAAACGGCCAAGTACTTTGATTTCTAAAAAAATAACTTGCGTAAGTCTCGTAAAGTTCAAATCACGTGATTCAACTTTTGGGCAGAAGACACAAGTCCTGTGTTGAGAACAAATTAAGCGACTCTTCTGCATGGGGGTCTGGTACGAGCAAGAGGAAGAGTACCAATTGACCTAAAAGGGGCTTATATTGGGGTAAGTCCTGCAGTTATGCTTAGTCAACAATTTGAATATTTATTAGCAAAAATAAAGTTAGTTACCGCCGGTGTAAATAGTTTCTTAATTTGCAGCCATTTTACATAGTTTTTGTTTTTCTGCTCAACATGTTTGCATTTCACCACACGCAAAATCTGCCGTAAACCAGCACAACTGGGCAACATTTTACAATATAATTTTTAAAACAAGGCTGTTGTTTCAAAAAAAAAATCTTGATACATTTAGTAGTGGTAGTTTGAGCAGCACACTCAAAAATGGATTCATCACAAAGAATAAGCAGTTTCAATGCACCACTTAAGACAACTGTAAGTAACCCAATTTTAAATGATTGAAAATGCCTTTAAAAAAATATACAGAACCGATTATAAAAAAATATTTACTAGTTTTATTGGAGCACGGTAGTCAGTTTAATAAATTAAAAAGTCCATGTTCAAAAGCTTTTGAAAAGTTCCAATAATCTCCTTGTATCCAAAAACATCAGCTTAATTCATGAAGCCTCTTCAAAGGCCTGCAGATGTGTGTAATTAGCAGAAGCCAGCCATGGCAGCAAATTCAATCCTGAGGACGTGACTAGTTTTGTGTACTTCTTTCGCAATGTTTTCTAAACTAGCACAAAAAGATTGCAGAGCGAAGAGTTAAGCTAAATATAATTTGTGCTTAAAAGTTAGTCCCTAATCAGTTGCACCAATTTTGGGCAAATTATGCAAAATAACAAGCACAGTCAAGTGGAAACACCAGACCAAGAGATCGATGCTTAAACCCACAATCGTCTGACTTGGAGCTAAACATCATAGATGCTTAAATAATCTACAATTGTACGTCAAATCAGAATTTATAGAAAAAGGATCCCAAATTATACACATAATTCAGATGCCATCAATTTGGAAGCTAGATTTAATTGTTTGGTATAGACTGAATGTGCTTTTCTGTGGAGCCTTTCCTTTGGTTTGGTATTTTAAAATGTTTAACGCTTTTACTATACCGTAACATTCTGTTTTGGATGTAAAAAGAAGAATGGCTTCAGAACAGGAGACCTATGAATAAATAAAGAGAACGTTTAGAGTTGGTCAACACCAAATTATGAAAGTACAATTTAAAGAAGGTTTACTTATTTTTTAAACCTACAGAGCAGTGCAGCATCAATATTTCAAATTAAAATTGCGAAACCCGAAAAATAATAAAATCACGTCCCCGTCCTCATCTCAACCCTGGTTCCTTCTGTGCCCATTCCTGGGAAAATATTATCCCCAATTAATTTACAACTGCCCTTTCAAAATTCTAACAATCCAGCTTTGGTCCTTTATTCAGCACAACATTTCTGCAGCTATTGATTTTATCAACTGTACCCGACCTCCACCTTTGAGGCTGCAGCCCCCAATAAAACCATTACTCTGGTGGTTCCTCCTGGTATAATCCTCCTCTCCTCTCTCTTCCCTTCCTCCTGGTATGATCCTCATCTCTTCTCCCTTAACACAGCAGATACAAACTTAACGGAAATAGCACGCAGCTAATTTAGCCATTCTCCGCCGGACCAATGTAGCAATATTGGGTCCTGTGATTGCCTGCAGGAATTGCTCCCTACTTTAGGATTGTCCATGGGATGCAAAGAATAACCCCTGGCTTCCTTTCTCTACTGCAAATGGTCCTCTTCAACCCTGCTCCTTTGTCTCTTCCATCCTCCCCTCCAACAATAAGTGAGGAGCCAAGACCCTGTTTTTCTCTTAGACTGAGATCATCTGGTCAGCTGCTTCATGCCATGTCATTTTCTTCTACTTGATTAGCCTACTAGGCCAAACATTTCTCTAAAATGTCCCTGCCCTAGCCCTCAATTCACACAGATCTCTTGTTTCTCTCCCATTTTCCCTCCAAGCTCATATTATCCATGAGACCACATTCCATCTCCCTCGATCCTATTCCCTCTAATGTGCTGAGCACCTAACTTCCCTTCCTGGCTCCCATTTTAACTGATATTGTTAATGGTTCTCTCTCTTCAGATATTGTTCCCCTGTTCAAATCTGCCATCATCGCCCCTCTCCCCAAGAATTCAAGCTTTGACCCACTGTCCTTGCAAATTATCACCTCATCTCCAACCTTCCTTTTCACTCTGTTCAGATACTGGACCAGACGCCAACATTTGTTAGGATATTGGATAAGAACCCCAAAAAATGTTTTTTTCAATTTGTAAAACTGTGAGGAATGGATACTTTACCCTAGGAGTGATGACTTTGAACAATAGGTATCTTTTACGTGAAAACAAACTTGAATTTAAACACAGAAATAACCACATTAACAGCATAGTAAATAGCTTTACAATTATCAGTTAAACAGTTCTTAAACACAAAGAGAAACTTATACTTACTATCTATCTACACATGGTACTAACTCCAAATAAGCAAACCATTACAGTTCAAATTCTTATACTTATAAATGATGTTAACAACCAGATTACTTAGTTGTGTAGAGACTATTGGAAAGAGAGAGAGAGAGAGAGAGACCCTTTCAGGACACTTCTGCTCAACCTAGCAGCATTTGGCAAAACTGCTGTTCGACATAAAATCCTTCTGTCTTGTCAGACTCGCATCCTATGGCAAACTGCAAAACTACAGATGGACCTGACTCCTCCCATTAAATACATCATCTGTATCCCACTAAGTTCCATCAGGTGCTTAGCTCGGACGATAGACCATTTCCCCCATAAATCATCTTCTCTCCAGGGAATCTCCAACAATCATAACAAATGTTCCACTAGCCCTTATTATGTTAACATATAAATGGTTAGAATCAATCATGACCTCCTGGACCATTTCAAACAGAGTTAAGTGCTGTCAATTTCCAGCTGATCACTTCAAAATCACTCAACCGTGAAGGGAAGTGATTGGAAAGCACTCAATTCTGTTTGAAGTGGTCCAGGAGCTGTCAATCAAAGCTTGATGCTTATAAACATTGTGGTTAGAGCACTTGAGGTTTATTTTTTGAAAATGTTTTTATTAAAGTTTTAACATTGTATATAAAATTACAGAAAATACAAAAATACAAACAATAACCCTTAACCAAACGCAACCCCCCAAACGACCCTTTAATCCAAGAAACAAACGCCCCCCTTACTCAGTCATCCCCCCTAGTGTGCCCTCCGCCATCCCCTCCAACAGCGACTAACTCTCTGAAATACAATATAAACAACCGTCATCTCCGTTAGAACCCTTCAATCGACCCCCTCAAGGTGTATTTGACCTTCTTGAGGTGTAAAAACTCCATTAGATCGTTGCCAGCCTCCAGCCCAACAGGATCCGCCTCTGCGCCACCAACATGACAAAGGCAATGACATCAGCCACTGCCCCCATCCGCAGCTCCAGATCACATGAAACCCCAAAGATAGCCACCAAAGTACAGGGCTCTAGCTCAGTATTTAGAATCGCCAACATGGCTGCTAAAAAAGGACCTCCAAAAACCCACCAGTTTGCAACAGAACCAGAACATGTGCGTGTGGTGTGCAGGCCTCTCGAACAGCACTCACATCTATCCTCCACCCCTCAAAAAACCGACTCATCCTAGCCTTAGTGAGGTGCGCTCGAAACACTACCTTTAGCTGGATCAGGCTCAGTCTCACACAGAACGATGTGGCATTCACCCTCCGCAGCGCCTTACTCCATACCTCTTCCTACAGCATTGCCCCCAATTCCTCCACCCATTTAGCCTTTACCCCTACAACCAAACTCAACTCTTCCCTTATGGTCAGTTCATACATGCCGACGACGTCCTGCTCTCCTCTGACCCCGAACAGGAGCGAATCCTCTCCAATAAGGATGATGGCGGCACCACCGGGAAATCCGAGGACAACCTCTCAACAAAGCTCTGAACTTGTAGGTACCTAAACATGTCTGAGCCTGACAGCTCAAATTTCTCCTTCAGCTCCTCCAGGCTGGCACACCGCCCTTCCAGGAATAAAGTGTTCACTTTCTCCAACCCTTTCTCTTTCCATGCACCAAATGTGGCATTCAGCCTTGCTGGCTCCACCACTCTCTGGAGAAGTTGCACAGACCCATCACCCTCTGAGAAAAAAATTCTCCTCATCTCCCTCTTAAATAGGAGACGCTTTATTTTTACATAATTCTCTAGTTCGAGTCTCTCCCAAAAGAGAAAACATTCTTTTATCATCCACCCTATCAATCCCCTCAGGATTTTATATGTTTCAATAACATCACCTCTAAATCTTTTAAACTCCAATGGATATAGGCCTAACCTTTCCTCATAAGATAAGGCCCTTATTCTTGGAATCCCTGGAATCACCTTCTCTCAACTAGGCATAAAAATAGACATTCCTATTCTGGAATTTAATTAGTTATATTTAAAAAATAAAAATTATTTTTTAGAGTACCCAATTATTATTTTTTTCCAATTAAGGGGCAATTTAGCATGGCCAATCCACCTAACCTGCCCATCTTTGGGTTGTGGGGGTGAAACCCACCCAGACATGGGGAGAATGTGCAAACTCCACACGGACAGTGACCCAGGGCCGGGATTCGAACCCGGGACCTCAGCGCTGTAGCCCCAGTGCTAATCACTGTGCCATGTGCCGCCCCTCCTGGAATTCAATTATAATGTATCTTATAATTTCAAAGAAGGGCAATCTTGTTTCACTGAGTGGAGTTTAAAAGTTTAAGATAATTATAAGTACCATTCACAGATATTTGTGATCTGATGAAAATGTTTACTGTTACACAGCCAAAATGTTTCCTCTTTAATAATACTTCTTTAAAAATCCAATATGCATTTAAATGGTAGCTGCATACATTTGCGTAATACATTTCATGTCTGAACTAATTATATTCACATATTTGCCAAACAGGCATACTTACACCTTGGGTCTTCCTCCAACAATTCCAGTTAGACCTGGTGCTGTACAAAACAAAATAAAATATTTGTATTTCATTGGAATTTCTAACAGGCAACACAAAGTCTTTTCAGGTTCACCTTGGATAGGACTGAGTTTGGATTGTTTGAGGGAGGTGGGGAGGGTGAGGAGGAGGAACATGAGGGGAATCCATCCAGTGACATCAGCTTGAAAATGGCAATGCAAAATTGTCTTGGCTCACACGATAAATTAGCCACTTGAGAAAGGTCACAGCTGTCTTACAATCACAAAGGGGAAGAAATACGAATTATTGAAAATATCAAGTTAAGTAAATAAAATAAAATCCAATGCTAATGGAATGATCCTCCACTTTAACAAAAAATAAGTAAAGGAATAGAAATGCCACAATGACAGCACTGAAATTTCCTAACATTGGTTAGCTCCAAATGGATATCGATGGAAGGGAAGCGTCTTGAACAACAAAATGTGCTGCCAGTGCATCATGTGAATTATGCCATTTGTGCACCTCTCCACAGTGAGGAGAATTCTCAGGGACAAAAAAACCCTGCTACAAACCATCTGCTGTGTTTTTTTTGTGCGTTTGCTTTTACTTTCATGAATGAAATCATTGAATTCAAAATACCCACATAAATGCACATTCAACTGAACAAACATAAAGCTGGTATCCAGCTCAACATGTAAACCATCGATGTCAGAAAGCATGCACTGGCCTCAAGTTGGGATTCCTATTAGATCCTGCTGATGGTGCAAAGGGAATTTGAAGAGTTAGGTGCTGAACTAAAAGGTAGATCTTGAGGGTAGGGCGACACGGTGGCACTCACAGCGCCAGGGACACGGGTTCAATTTCAGCCTTGGGTGACTCTCTATGTGGAGTTTGCACGTTCTCCCCATGTCTGCGTGGGTGTCCTCTGGGTGCTCCGGTTTCCTCCCACAGCCCAAAGATGTGCAGTCAGGTGGATTGGCCATGATAAAATTGCCCCTTCATGTCCAGGGATCTGTAGGTTAGTGAGGTTACAGGGATAGAGTGGGGGAAAGTACCTGAGTAGGGTGCTCTTTCAGAGGGCCAGTGTAGACTCGATGGGCTGAGTGTCCTCCTTCTGCACTGTAGGGGTTCTATGGATAGTAACCTCAGGATTGCTCGCAGTGTCACATGCTCGGCTCCGTTAGGGCGAGCAGATGGAAAAATCAGATGGAAAAAAATCATCATGCACCTCATCAAATGGTATTGATGGGAAGATCCAGATTTCTGGAGCATTGGAAGGAGTTTGTATAGGAGAGCTCTAAAATCAGGAAAGGATTTTACCTCAACTGATCCAAAAACACGGTCCTTATTGACAGGATAAATAAAGAGGTGGAAGAAGTAGGCACAAGGTGGAACGTTAAGACAAAGTATAATCAAGAGGAAAAAGCAATCCAATTGGAATGGATGAATATGATATTGTAGAATTGTGTAGAGGGTGATCAGTGTAAACCAGGGGCGGGATTCTCCCGCAATCGGCGGGGCGGGCTGTACCAGCGGCAAAGAGTGGCGTGAACCACTCTGGCGTCGGGCTGTCCGGAAGGTGTGCTTTCCTCCGCCCTTCCGGGAGCTAGGCCGGCGCTGGAGTGGTTGGCGCCGCGCCAACCAGCGTGATTCCTGCACATGCGCAGGGAGTTTCTTCTCCGCGCCGACCATTGCGGAGCCTTACACAGGCCGTCGCGGAGGGAAAGAGTGCCCCCACGGCACAGGCCCACCCGCAGATCGGTGGGCTCCGATCGGGGGCCAGGCCACCGCGGGGCCCACCGTGGGGCCGGATCTCCCCCCCCCCCGAGGACTCCGCAAGCCGCCCTCAAAGCCAGGTCCCGCCGATATGGACCTTGCGGTGGGACTGGCCAAAAACGGGCGGCCGCTCGGCCCATCGGGGCCCGGAGATTCGCCAGGGGGGCCACTGAAAATGGCCCCCGACCGCCGCGGTGCGATCCCCGCCCCCGCCCAAAAACCGGCGGCGGAGAATTCGGCAGCCAGCGTCGGAGCGACGGGGTGGGATTCACGCCGCCCCCCGCGATTCTCCGATGGCGGGGGGTCGGAGAATCCCGCCCCAGGTCTCTACTATTGCTATCATGCACAATCTAAATTGGCCAAGTGAGTTGCGATAATCAGTTCTGAGCAGGAAGGATTTGTCCACCGTGAAGGATTTCTCCACCTCTGCGAAGAACATACTGGATTTGCATATTGACAGCTATGCCACGTCTATATGTTTGTTCGACATTGCGAGCCTATTCACCAATGTGCTGCTCAAGGAAGCCAGTGTCACTATATCATTGTGATCTAGATGTGCTGCTATTGTCTGAATCTGTTTTCACTGAATTTATGAACTCAGCAACTTGTTCAGATGAGTTCAGTTTTAATGATACCATGGATGCCTGTATAGGTAGCGTTGCCCTGGGATTCCCCTCTAGGCCCAGCTTTCGTCAACATCTCAGTAGGTTTCCATGAGAAACATGTCTTCAATGGAACAACACCTAACCTTGTACCCCTTCCAAATTTCCCACACTTAGGTAATGTGTTTGTCATATTTAAATCTGCAGCTGTGTCTGAATTTCCTTACACATCTTAATGGGCTTAATCCTGCACTCAAAATCATGTTTAAAAAGCAGTCAAATGAGCTACCTTTCCTTGATGTCCTTGTTGAAATATCTGCCATTGAGTTTTCTCCTACTATGGTGTTCTGCAGGGATCAGTGCTGGGACCTTTGCTGTTCGTAGTATATATAAATGATTTGGAGGAAAATGTAACTGGTCTGATTAGTAAGTTTGCAGATGACACAAAGGTTGGTGGAATTGCGGATAGCGATGAGGACTGTCAGAGGATACAGCAGGATTTAAATCATTTGGAGACTTGGGCGGAGAGATGGCAGATGGAGTTTAATCCGGACAAATGTGAGGTAATGCATTTTGGAAGGTCTAATGCAGGTAGGGAATATACAGTGAATGGTAGAACCCTCAAGAGTATTGAAAGTCAGAGAGATCTAGGTGTACAGGTCCACAGGTCACTGAAAGGGGCAACACAGGTGGATAAGGTAGTCAAGAAGGCATACGGCATGCTTGACTTCATTGGCCGAGGCATTGAGTATAAGAATTGGCAAGTCATGTTGCAGCTATATAGAACCTTAGTTAGGCCACACTTGGGAGTATAGTGTTCAATTCTGGTCGCCACACTACCAGAAGGATGTGGAGGCTTTAGAGAGGGTGTAGAAGAGATTTACCAGGATGTTGCCTGGTATGGAGGGCATTAGCTATGAGGAGCGGTTGAATAAACACGGTTTGTTCTCACTGGAACGACGGAGGTTGAGGGGTGACCTGATAGAGGTCTACAAAATTATGAGGGGCATAGACAGAGTGGATAGTCAGAAGCTTTTCCCCAGGGTAGAGGGATCAATTACTAGGGTGCATAGGTTTAAGGTGTGAGGGGCAAGGTTTAGAGTAGATGAACGAGGCAAGTTTTTTTTCACAGAGGGTAGTGGGTGCCTGGAACTCACTGCCGGAGGAGGTGGTGGCAGCAGGGATGATAGTGACATTTAAGGGGCATCTTGACAAATACATGAATAGAATGGGAATAGAGGGATACGGACCCAGGAAGTGTAGAAGATTGTAGTTTAGTCGGGCAGCATGGTCGGCACGGGCTTGGAGGGCCGAAGGGCCTGTTCCTGTTTTTTCTTTGTTCTTTGTACTTTTCTTTGTTCTTTGTACTATTTACTGCAAACCTACTTGCACTCGTCAATATGTGCGTTTCGATTCCGATAGTTCCACACGCTATAATACTGGCCTTATTGGCAACCTCGTAAATAGGGCCCAAGCCATTTGCTCACTGTGCAAAACTGATACTAAAATAGGGCGTGTCAAAGCCATCCTGTGGGATGATGGCTACCCTGATCAAATCACTGCTCACTCTATATGGCCACTTTGGGTCCTGAAAAGTGGCAGGTCTACTTCAGATTACCCTATGGTTCAAAAAAATTGAGCAACAGGCGAAGTCAGCCATTACATGCTGATACTGTGCAGTAGCAACACTAGCAATGTTCTCCACTAACAGGATGCTGCCGTGAAGCCAAAACATGTTCTGTCTATCTCACAATTGAGTAATGTGGTGAACTTCAGTGCTGATGTGATGTCAGGTATGTAGGTCATATGTCCCAATGATTGGCAGATCATACAAAACAGCATGTCCCTTTGGCTGTTTGCAATAAGCAAAGTACAAACTGTTCCCAACCAGCCAGTGCTTGCAAAACTCAAAACATAGTGTCCAACATTAGACGTGATTCTGCGATTAGACAATCCTTACTGTTTTAAGAATTACACTGACAACCAGTTTAAGATTGCCAGTTAGGCTTGCAATGTCGCTTGCTTACACGTGCTAAAAGCTTCATATAGTCACACTTAGGGCCCCGTCCTTTGCAGGCAGATGGCGTATGTTTTTAATCATTGCGTCTTTTTCAATTAAGTAAAAGCTTGGGGGACAGCCATTCTCTGGTTCATTCCCCAGGGCAATGCCTTGGCAAATCAGAATAGACCTGCCTGGTTCGAATTTAAACAAAGGCTTGGCAGATAATCCTTCCCTGGTGGATTCTCCATGGCAACCCCTTTACCAATCCTAGTCTATTTGCCAACCAATCAGCACTCTCTTCTTATGCAGCATAAACTGTTGTTCCTTTTACAACTGATATTCTGGCAAATTTGTCCTGATGAGTACAAGACAAAAAGATTCAACAGCATGTCTCTTTTCTCACCAATATTCAAGTTCTGTACTGCCAAATGACTACTGCTATTATATAATACCAGCCACCCACATACAGCAATTGCCTCAAGTTCACTAATTTTATTCAATACATTCATCCACTTAAAAAGTCTGTATTAAATCCTATTCTTTTTAATCACTTTCATTTGCTCTGCTCTTTACAATGTTTTTGTTTTTTCCCCTTTTCCTTCAGTTCTTATTGCCTTTATTTCCCTTTCATTCCCTCTAATGGTCTCTTCCATTCCCCCATAGTTTAAACACTCCTCAACAAACACCTAAAAATTCCCAGTGGGGACATTGGCCCAGGCATAGCCAAGTGAAGCTCATTGTCCTATGTAACCCTCTTCTGCTCAGTACTGAGCTGACATCCCAGGAATATGAATCTTTCCCACCCAAGTTATCGGTCCCACCAGACATATACCTCCAATGTCTTATTATTCCTATACTGATTAGATATGGCACTTCCGTCAAGGTTTTTACTTTAACTTTAATTTTTGAAATTTGCTTTGCAGAACTATAATTTTATACTTTCTTGTTTCTTTGGTTCATATATAATCCAAATTATGATTGTTTGGAGGTGATTTTGAGCCCGCACTAGCCATCAGTGAAAACAGCGGCGCGGACTCAGAATCCGGAGAGAATTGGAATACGCGTATTCCTCTGGCGAGATTGGGATTTTGGATTTTCACACCCCCTCACCGGTGGAGTAACACAAAACACACCTTATTTAATACATTAGTATGCCATTAACGAATATGCTGTGGGCACACCAGCGCTGTTTACTACAGATTTACATAGCCGTGAACCTGGCGGTTGTAGTGATCCCTATATGTGCATGTACACAAGGGGTTAATGTGTAATCAGCAGCACCACATGATCACTAGAGAGCCAGACCAACAGGGGTATAAAAAGCAACCACATTGTGTCTCCCTCAGTCTCTCTCTCGGGTGCACTGTGACCAGGCCATTATCAGAATAGTTCAGATGGCTAGTGGAGTTACGTATAGTTATTGTAGTTAGATATTGTTAACCTTATCACGAATATCAAAGTTAAAGTAAAGAACTCATGCACTTGTTGTTATAGTTACTCAATAAACCTTTGTTGTTACTAGACGAGTATGAGTCTTCTTCATCGAGATTCAGAAGACCTCACCATCAAACAAGGATTGAGTAGCACGAGTTACCTACCGCACAGGTAACAAGACATGGTACCAGGCGTATTGGCTTTAAAACAACTAGTTAGATAAGGTTAGACAACAAGAGAAAAAAAATAAATTCGGATAGATATTCGACCACGGAAGTCTTCGCAGCACTCGGACCTCTCGGGCAAGAAAAAACCGGTAAGATGGACTCACTTCCAGCACCACAGCAACTCAGAACCTCTGGTAATTTCCAGTATAATTGGAAAATATTCCTTCAACAATTTAATCTATTGATGGAAATTAAGGACATGACCGCTGCGCTAGATTCTTAAAAAATTGCCTACCTGTTATCTGCGGCAGGAAAACAGGCTGACATGCAGGCATTGCTTCCTGTGTCCTCTTTGCTGGGTTTGTGTCCAAATTGCCATCGTGGAGCTGGAAAGTGGGCGGGTAGAGGTGATAACAGAGGGTCTCCACTGGGGGTGACTGTGAGGTTCTTGGGTGGGGTTCCATGAGAGGCCAAGCTGCAAGGGCACCTCCAAATAATCATAATTTGGACTACTCAAGATACGGACCGGTCGGGGGGGTGCCCTCCAATGCAGCCCCGAGAGGGTGTCTCGCATAATAGTGGTCTACTGCGCTCTCCACAACTTGGCGCTTCAGGGCGACGACCAGCTGGACCTGGAGATGGAGGAGTGCCACATTTTCTGGGGTGAGGATGTAGAAGAGGCGCAACCTGCAGAGGAGGAAGAACCTTGGCCCATGGCCAGGGCCCACATGGACCAAAGAACTAGGGACGTCCTCATAGTCTCTCTGATTAAGGATGAGCGGGACTAGGGAGTGAAGAGCTCTTTCACTATGGGGTGTGACATCTCATCAGTCCTGTGCTGCCAGTACTAGGCTCTCGTGATGGTGCCCAAGTTCATGGGTTGGAAGCTAAGGTCATTCGCCAGACTCTGCAAGAGAATGATGATGATTTGCATGGAAGACCGAGCAATACTCCTCTTGTCCTCAGCAATATCCCAGACTCCGGCCTGACAGAGATGAACGTGTCCTGCCAATGAAAGAGCTTGTCATGGGGTTGAGACATAGGATGAGCCCTCATCTGCTACTGCCCCCTTCGAGGTTAGGGATCCTGGTGTTTTCCTCCAACTCACCTCTGAGGTGGGTCAGCCTCTCTCACCTTTGTCAGGTCATGGCCTCATCACTGGAGATGAGTGGCAGAAATGAGAGGCCTGATCGTTGATGCTGTGAGTGTGGGATTGGGGTGGCCCATGCCAGCAGCAGCACATCTTTACTTTGTCATCAGTGAGAGACATAGCATTGGCATTCTTACACTCCACAGGGATGATGTGCCGAGTGTGCACGGAGGTTTGTGGAGCATGGCACTATAAAATGACAGGGAGGAGGATCTGCTGGTAAACAAAATGATATTTATTACAAGTGCTATATTACAGTGGCGACGTATCTAAACTACAGTCTATGTTCACCAGTGCCTACAGTTTCTTACTCTTCCTGCCCTTCCGCTACATCTAAGCATATCCCCAGGATCCACAGCTCAAGTGAGGCAGCCTACTGCGTTCCATATCCTGTTGCCTGAGATAACCTTGGTGGGCGTCCCCTAGGGGGTCTGAACCTTGAGGGTCCGGGTGTACCTTTGGGAAGCATTGGTGTGGCTGTGCTACCCTCTGCGGTTTGCTGGGCTGGAGGTGTGTTGCTCAAAGGGAGGAGTCATCTGGTGGGCTGGGCACCCTAAGGGTCAGTGGGTGGAGGACCCTGTGCTGCGCTCCTGCGATCCTTTTCCTTTTGGGTGCCCGGGAGTCCCTGTGCGCCTCCATGGGAAAGAGTGGCAGCTGGTGTGAGATCCAGAAGCCCTCCCCTCCACCCCCACCCCACCCAGTCGTCCGGTGCTGACACTTGTGCATTCCCACTAGTGCCTGCACTCTGCAGTTGGAGTCCTTCATCTTGGAACTCATGGCCTCAGCCATGGCGGTCTTGAGTTGAGCCGGGGAGCGGACATCCCCCATCATGGAGCGCACCTCCTACACCAAGGTCTCCACTGAGCATGCCACCCTCGCAATGTTGGCTTTGCTGCGTAGGAGTGACGGCACCATCTCCTTGGACAGAGGATGTACCGGAAACCTTGGCTCAATCGCGAGATTGACTCCCTACTGAAGGACAGGTCTGAGGCGTTCAAGTCAGGCGACCCTGGCCTATACAAGAAATTCAGTTACAACCTCCGCAAAGCCATCCAAGATGCCAAGTGAGAATATCAGATCAAGCTAGAGACACAGACTAGCGTTACAGACTCGCGACAGATGTGGCAAGGCCTAAACAACATAACGGGCTACATAGCGAAGCCGAGCAATATCTCCAGCAGCAGCGCACCCCTCCCCGATGAACTCAATGCATTCTATGCTCGGGTCGAGCAGGAGAGCAATGATCCGCTGTCGAGTGCCCAAGCAGCCCACGACACACCCATACCCACCATCACAGCTTCCGAAGTCAGATCGGCCTTCCTGAAAGTGAACCCTTGGAAGGCAACGATACTACAATCCGGTGGCCCTGACTTCATTCGTAATGAAATGCTTCAAGAGGTTGGTCATGAAGCGCATCACCTCCATATTCCCAGAATGCCTTGATCCACTGCAATTCGCATACCACCACAACCGGTCCACAGCAGACGCCATCTCCCTGGCCCTACACTCATCCCTGGAGCATCTCGACAAGAAGGACTCCTACATCAGACTCCTATTTTATTGACTACAGCTCCGCCTTCAACACCATAATTCCAGTCAAGCTCATATCAAAGCTCCAAAACCTCGGACTTGGCTCCTCACTCTGCAACAGGATCCTCGACTTTCTGACTTACAGACCACAATCAGTAAGAATAAACAACAACACCTCCTCCACAATAGTCCTCAATACTGGGGCCCCGCAAGGCTGCGTACTGTAGCCATCTGGGATGGCCACGTCCCGATTACAAAATGGACACTTGGAAAGACTGCAGGGAAAATTGGACAATGCTAAGAAACAAGCAGGTGCAAGCTCTGTCTGTTGATTAGAACCTTAAATGCTCAGACAGGACAGAAACTACCAAACAATTTACATACTAATGAGCCATCTACGGGGACAAAAGGGAAACATTTAGATACACAATGTTAGGACAGACTCCCCGGCGCCAGAAGAAGCTAAGACAAAGCAGACTGACAGTCACCAGGACACGCCCAGCGGTCAGGGAACCACACCTCTATTGGAGGAAAATCAATACCGATGATTGGGAAAGTCCCAATTAGTTGAGGCCAAGTTCAAGGCCCGTCCAAAAGAGCGCGAAGCCGTTTGCAGTGTAAGAGGTAGCACCCAAGGGAGAATCTTTCTCCTTTGGCTTTGGCTCTCAGCGAAGAGCGAGACCAGCCTAGCAGCTACAGCAGACCAAGTAAGTTCCAAGTCAACGCACGCTACGAGATAGACGCACCTAGTTGCTACCCTGTAAACAGCTCAACCCAGCAGCCTCAGAACCGAGCAACGACCATTGTTCCTCTGACTGAGTAGGCGCCCAAAGCTAAGTATAGGCCTTAGTAATAGTGGTAGTTTAATTTGTAGAGTTTATGCATGAGTAGATTTGACTGTGTGTAAATAAATGTGCATTGCTTTTGAACTTACTAACTGGTCTATCGAGTCATTGATCAGTATTCGGTTCTGAGCCTTGTGGCGGTGACGAAAGATACCTGGCGACTTTTGAGCAAACGTGATTAAATAGAGCCAAATTAAGAGCCAACCAAAAGTTAGCAACAGTATTTAGCCCCCTACTATACTCCCTGTACATACTCGATTGCGTGACAAAATTTGGTTCCAACTTCATCTACAAGTTTGCTGACGATACAACCATAGTGGGCCGGATGTCGAATAACGGCGAGTCAGAATACAGGAGGGAGATAGAGAACCTAGTAGAGTGGTGCAGCAACAACAATCTATCCCTCAATGCCAGCAAAACTAAAGAGCTGGTCATTGACTTCAGGAAGCAAAGTACTGTACACACCCCTGTCAGCATCAACGGGGCCGAGGTGGAGATGGTTAGCAGTTTCAAATTCCTAGGGGTACACATCTCCAAAAATCTGTCCTGGTCCACCCACGTTGATGCTACCACCAAGAAAGCACAACAGCGCTTATACTTCCTCAGGAAACTAAGGAAATTAGGCATGTCCACGTTAACTCTTACCTACTTTTACAGATGCACCATAGAAAGTATCCTATCTGGCTGCATCGCAGCCTGGTATGGAAACTGCTCGGCCCAAGACCGCAAGAAACTTCAGAGAGTCGTGAACACAGCCCAATCCATCACACAAACATGCCTCCCATCCATTGACTCCATCTACACCTCCCGCTGCCTGGGGAAAGTGGGCAGCATAATCAAAGACCCCTCCCACCCGGCTTACTCACTCTTCCAACATCTTCCATCAGGCAGGAGATACAAAAGTCTGAGAACATGCATGAACAGACTCAAAAACAGCTTCATCCCCATTGTTACCAGACTCCTAAACGGCCCTCTTATGGACTGACCTCATTAACACTACACCCCTGTATGCTTCACCCAATGCCAGTGTTTATGTAGTTACATTGTGTACCTTGTGTTGCCCTATTATGTATTTTCTTTTATTTCCTTTTCTTTTCATGTACTTAATGATCTGTTGAGCTGCTCGCAGAAAAATACTTTCCACTGTACCTTGGTACACATGCCAATAAACTAAATCCAATCCAATGTTGGCAACCCGCAAAGTGGTTGGGTGAATACCACCTTGGGAGATGCGAGGGGATGCCGCGAGACACTAGGGGTGACAGTCTTACTTACCCTGGCCGCGCGAAGGAGGTCATTCAATTTTTGCGGCACTGCTGACTCGTCCTCTCCTGCAGACAGCTGGCACTTACTAAAGCAGCCACACACTCCCAGGAGGGGACGGTCACCTTGCTAGCTGGACGCTGTGTGAAATGGGTGCATAGAAGGTCCCGCCTCTGCTGCACTCTATCCAGGAATCTGGTGAGGGTTCCCTCTGAGAATCTTGGAGCAGGCTTCCTGATTGGGTCAGGAATTGATTCTGCCATCCCCTTGATTGGGTCTGGAACAAATGCTGGGGAGGGATTTAAATGGAGCACCCCACTGATTGCAGCAATTAAATTATCTCGGGGCAAGCAAAACAGTGGGAGGGCACCATGAACATGGCATGATTCACATGAAGAAAAAACATTTTGTTTCTGAGGCTCAATATTCGGAGAGATTTCCTGCCAATGCCGGTGACATCGATTTTCTCACCAGAACTGACACTTTCCGCCATTTTTCTTTGCAAACTGTATTTGCTCCATTACATGTCCTGGAACTGAGATGATTGGTTTCCAACAGCCACAACCATTTTCCTTTGTGCCAGGTATGATTCCAACCAGCAGAGAGTTTCCCCCCTGTTTCCCACTGATGCCAGTTTTATTGGGGCTCCTTGATGCCAGATGCAGTCAAATTCTGCATTTATAGCACTGTTGACAATATCTTTCATCACTTTTCTGACGATGGAGAGTTGACTGATGGGCAGTAATTGTCTTGCTTTTTATGGACAGGATATAACCTGGGCAGTTTTCCATTTTGTCTGGTTGATGTCAGTGTTGTAACTGTACTGGTGGAGTTTGGCTCGGGGCACAGCTAGTTCTGGAGCACAAGACTTCAGCACAACTGCCAGGCTGTTACCAAGGCCAAAGTGATTGTTGAATCCAGTGCATTTAGCCATTTCTTGAAATCACGTGGATTGAATTGAATTGGCCGAAGCCAGGCAACTGTGATAGTGTGGAACTCAGGAGGACAGCAAGATGAACCATTCTCTTGATACTTGTGGCTGAAGATGGTTGGAAATGCTTCAGCTTTGACTTTTGCATTGAGGTGCTAGTATCCTCTGTTATTGAGGCCGGGGATATTCATGAAGCTCCCTCTTCCTATTACTTGTTTAATTGTCCACCATTCATGCTTGGGTGTGACAGGACTGCAGAGCTTTGACCTGATCTGTTGGCTCTGGGATCACTTAGCTCTGTCTATAACCTGATGTGTCCTCTGTTCAGCATGCATGTAACCCTGTATTGTAACTTTACCATATCAGCACCTTATATTTGGTATATTTGGTGCTGATGCTGTCATGCTCTGCTGCAATCTTTATTGAACCGCCCTTTGGCGCCTGACTTGATGATAAGAGTAGAGGGAGCGATATGCCAGGCCATGTTATTAGATTATGGTGGAATACAATTCTGTTGCTGATGCCTTACAACACCTCAGCCTATCCCATGTAGCACAATGATAGTGCCACACAATCTGCTGGAGGGTGTTTTCAGTGTAAGGATGCAATTTTGTCTCCACAATGACTACATGGTGATACAAAAATAGGTTGGAAAACACGTATGAGGAGGACATAAAAGATTCTGCAAAAGGATAAAGATAGGTTAAGTGCTGGGCTAAAATTTGACAGATAGAGTATAACTTGGGCAAATGAGAGGTTCTTCATTTTGGTGGGAAGAATAAAAAGCAGAATATTATTTAAATGGAAAGGGACAACAAACGTTTGTGGTACAAAGGGATTTCCATCTGCCACAGGTCCAGTTTGGTGTCTATGTCGTTCACGGCTCAGCCAGTCCTGGTGATGGTCAGTGAATTCCCCCATCTAGAGTTCATTCTGTGTCCCTGCTGCCCTCAATCCAAGTGGTGTTAAAGATGGAGGAGTGTTAGTTCTTGAGCTGAGAGAAGGCAGCAGTGGTAATCAGCAGGAGGTTTCCTTGCCCTTGTTTGACTGATACCATGAGACTTTATAGGGTCGATGACAATGTTGAGGACTTCCATGGTCTTAATTTCCCGAATGTATACATCTGTGCCGCCACCTCTGGTGGGTTTGTCCTGCCAGATGACCTGGACACACTCAGGGATGGCGATGGTGGAGTCTGGGACATTGACTGATTTGGTGAATATGACTATGTCAGACTGTTTCTTGACTAGTCTGTGGGACAGTTCTCTCAGTTTCAGCACAAGTCCCAATTAGGCAGCGGAGAGAGTCGGTGTGCCTTTGTCATTTTTGGTGCCTAGGTCAATGCCGAGTTGTCCGTCCAGTTGTATTGAGGGTGGTGGCAGCAGTGAAGTAATTTATATTGCTTGTGGGGTCATTGCAAAATGCTCAGAGGTTTGAGGACAAATTGGAAGTTTCCCCGCAAAAATTGTTTGACAGCAGTCGAGGCCACAACTTTGTTTTTGGTGCAATTAATTTGAGGTGCCATCCCAATGACACCTTATATAAATGTCCCGAGAGCCAAAATATGGCTATTTTTGTAGCCGGCAGAATGCTCTCCTGTCAGAGATGCTCCCAAATCAAAGATTGGAAAATCCTGATAGTATCCATTCAAGAGATAGCAGTGAACTGATACAGGCATGATGGGTTGAATGGGCTCATTCTGTATTATGATTTCTGATACAATAAAATGGCCCAATAAAGATCCCTATGCCCCTACATGTCCTTTTCCAAACAACCTTATAATTAAAGCAGACAAACCTGCTTTTCTACCTTCCGCCGTTGATCAGATCCAGTATTTCGCCATATAGACCTCGTGGTCCCTAACATAGGAAGGGGCCACATTTATTTTCCCACATTACTTACTTGTGCAAGTACTTTATATTGAAAGTATTCCCCTATATTTTCTCTTCTTTATTCTTGAACTTAACGGGCAGCACCTTGTATTCAAAATCCTTCCGTGTAATTAAATTTTCACCCTCTCCAAATAATTTAACCAAAAGGAAGCCGGTGATTGGTTTCCGTGGATCTTTTCCCGAAAGCAATTGTCAGAAATACTTGCAGCATGTTCTGCGGCAACAGCTGACAATCCAGTTTCAATATTTACACAATTTAGTCATTAAAAAGAATAAATGGTCATGTACAGTGTCAACCAACAGTCAGTCACCCAGCGGACACTTTGGAGTCATTCAAGGGTCAGTACTTACATTTTGTGAAATATTTTGAGGAAACAGACTTCTAAATACTTCAAGAACATTTACAGGCTTCAATAAAGACTTGCAACAGAACGCTTGGGCATGGGCGGCGGGTGGGAGGTTTTTACACTTGCTTTGCACAGTGGAATCAACTGCATGATTTAAAACCATTGATTATGTGCATGTGTTCTGCAATCTCCCCGCCAAACTCTGGGTGACTTTCCAAGGTAGGGAATAGTACTTCACCGCACCAGCAGATGCAAACCGGTTAATGCACAAGCACGGGCTGAGAAGGCAACTATACCAGCAGTGAACCAGAACTCAGAAAAGACTATTTGCACGGGACAGATCTGCCTGGTCTTCGATCTGACTATGAATCTCAGGAAAGATGGGTTGAGAGCGGTAGGACACAGAAAGGAGTGAGGAGGGGGAAAGTGGGAGAAAGAAACGCAACGAGTATTTTTTCATAGAATTTACAGTGCAGAAGGAGGCCATTCGGCCCCTCGAGTCTGCACCGGCTCTTGGAAAAAGCACCCTACCCAAGGCCAACACCTCCACTCTATCCCCATAACCCAGTAACCCCACCCAATACTAAGGGCAATTTTGGACACTAAGGGCAATTTATCATGGCCAATCCACCTAACCTGCACATCTTTGGACTGTGGGAGGAAACCGGAGCACCCGGAGGATACCCACGCACACATGGGGAGGATGTGCAGACTCCGCACAGTGACCCAAGCCGGAATCAAACCTGGGACCCTGGAGCTGTGAAGCAATTGTGCTATCCACAATGCTACCGTGCTGCCCTAGGAGTAGGAGAAGGTAAAGATCGCTGCCGGGGGGGTGGGGAGAGGGACACACACCACACTAATGGGTGACCTAGCACAGGGAAGTACGAGCGAGGGGTGGACCGCGGCACAACTCGCGACGGGGAAAGAGTGCCTGGCAATGGGGGGGGGGGGTGGCAGAGAACTCTAGTTGGGTGGGAAAATAGGGGGGGTGGGGGGAAGGGAAAAGCTTCCAGGGGCATGGGGGGGGGGGAGGGGGGGCAGAAGGCTGGCTACAACAGATCGCACACGGCGACAACAGAAACAAAGGCACCACCAACATCCATCATGGAGGGCCCCTAAACAAAGGGGAATGCCAGAATGGGGGGGGGGGGGGCAGAAGGCTGGCTACAACAGATCGCAAATGGCGACAACAGAAAGAAAGGCACCACCAACATCCATCATGGGGGGGGGGGGGGGGGGATTTAATTGCCTGGTGAAAAGATCCAGAGTATTCCCCCATCTGGAAAGTCTGAGAGTCGACCATAGTCTCCCTCCAGGAGACTCACCTGAGGGGAAAGGATCCACTGCGGGTAAGAAAGAGCTGGGTGGGACAGACTTACCAACTGTGCTGCGGGACAAGGGGAGGTGGCCATACAGCATTTACAGCAATGAGGATGGTACGTCATGGTTAGTGGTGTCCTGAAAGGGGCACGAGTGGTCCTTGTAAATGTGTACGCATTGACTTGCTGACTTCCTGAAGAAAACCATGGAGGAAATCCCCAACAACACACACTGACTCATCATGCGGTGGGAGGGGGGGGGCACCATGAGAGGTTGGAAACAGGCCAGGCCCCAGGCCCTCCTGGCCAATGAGGCATTCTGCAAACGGATATCACAGGCCATAGACGGGTATGTTACTAACAACCAGAATGGGGAGGTCTCACCCTCCACGTTCTGGAAGGCACTGAATGCGGTGACAAGGGGGAAAATTATTGCATACAAGGCGTGCAAAGATAGGAAGGAGAGGGTGGCTAGGCAACAGCTGGTCAGCTCCATACTGGAGGTGAATCAGCGGCACTCCTCAACCCGACCATAGAACTACTGGTAGAGAGGAAATAGCATACTGATGAACTTCGATCTGCCCTCCGCTGGGAAAGCAGTGTACCAGTTCCGCCAGTCACGAGGTACCTTTTATGAGCATGCAGAAAAAGCCAGCTGCCTGCAGGCTTACCAGCTGAGAAAGCAGGCAGCCGTGAGGGAGATAGCTCAGGGTAAGGACAGAAGCAGTCGGTGCTACGCCAGAGAGGAACGAAAAAGCCTTCACAACCTTCTACCGGGATCTGTACACCTCCAAACCCTCGGATGGGAACTCTGAAGATGAAGCAATTCCTCAATGGACTGGACATGTCGGCCGTGGGGGAAGTTAAGAGATAGGGCCTGGAAGCACCATTAGAATTGTGTGAAGTCATGGAGAGTATCAACTCCATTGAGGCGGGGAAGGTGCCAGATAGATTCCCGATGGACTTCTACAAAACCTTTGCGCCAACATTGGCCCTGCATCTGTGGGAGATGTTCATGACTCACTAGTAAGGGGCACCCTGCCACCACCACTAGCACAAGCCTCAATATCACTGATACCCAAAAAGGACAAAGACCCGAATGAGTGCGGGGTCCTACAGGCCCATCTTGCTGCTCAAAATTGCAAAAGTCCTAGTAAAGGCCTTGGCAAGGCGGCTGTAGAGCCCGTGCCAGAGGTAGTCGTGGAGGGCCAGACGCGCTTTGTCAAGGGCAGGCAGCTAACATCGAACATCAGGTGCCTGCTAAACGTGATAATGCCCTCATCTGGGGAGAGAACACCAGAAATTACCATCTCCCTGAACACAGAAAAAGCCTTCAACAGAGTCGAGTGGAAGTACCTCATCGTGGTACTGAAACGGTTTGGGTCGGATCTGGGTTCACCTCCTGGGTGAAACTACTGTCAAGTGCTCCCATGGCGAGCGTACAGACAAACACCACCAGCTCTAAATACTTCCAGCTGCACAGAGGCACGATGCAGGGATGCCTGCTATTCCTACTGCTGTTTTCCCTGGCAATAAAGTTTCACTCAACGCAGATGACCTGCTCCTTTACATCTCGAACCCCCGGACCAGCATGGAAGGGATAATCTAACTCCGAAAGGAGTTCAGAGCCTTCTTGGGTTACAAGCTTAACCTGAACAAGAACGAGATCTGCCTGGTGAACCCGCAGGGGGCGGGGAGACGGAGCTGGGAGGGACTGCCGGTCAAGCAAGCCCGGACCAAATTCCGCGGCCTGGGGATCCAAATAGCCCACGACTGAACATGGATCCACAAATTCAACCTGACGAGTCTGGTGGAGGAAGTCAAAAGAAACCCGCAGAGGTGGGGCCCACTCCCTCTCCCTCGCAGGGAGAGTGCAGACAATCAAAATGAATGTACAGCCGAGATTCCTCTTCCTGTTTAGATGCTTCCTGATCTACAACCCCAAGGTCTTCTGCGTTTGATTGTAGGGGGCAGGGTGGGAAGAGAAGAGTCCGAGGATCCAAAACAAGGTTTTGAAAAGGAAAAGGAACGTGGGAGACCTGGCCTTCCCAAACCTAGATTCCTAACACCGGGCGGCCAACGCAGAAAGAGTACGAGAATGGGTGAAGGAACCTGGAGTAGAATGGGTGAAGATGGAGGAGGGTTCCTGCATAGGAATGTTCCTGCAACTCCTAGCCACTCTCCCATCCCCTCTCCCAAATAGTCGAGGGGCCCAGTGTTAGTAGCCATGCTCCGGACGTGGTACCAAATGAGGCAACACTTCGGCCTAACCGAAATGTCCACCATGGATCCCATCTGCAACAACCACAGGTTCACTCCCACAATAATGGACACCATCTTCAAAAGATGCAGATAGGATGTAGGGACCCTGACCGTTAGGGACATGTACAAGGATGATACAGTGGTGACTCTAGGGGAACTCTGAGAGGTTCCTGTTACCAAGAGGGAATGACCGGAGATACATTTAGTTCAAAAACCTCTTCTGCAAGGAACCAATGATGTAACCCCAGATACCAGGACGCTCCTTAATAGAGAAACTTCTGGACGCAGTCGACCTAGGGAAGGGAAACTGTTCGGACTTGTACGGGCAACTGTTGGAGGAAGTACGCTCCCGTCTGGACGAGACATGGAAAAAATGGGAGGAGGAACTAGGCATAGAGATAGGAGGTGGATTGAAGCACCACACAAGACAAACTCATCGACATGTCACCGAATCAGATCCTGAATGAATGACTTCTTTCCGGAGGTGGAGGACAAATGTGAACGGTGCCAGGAAGGCCAGGCCAACCACACCCACATGATCTGGGCCTGCCCCAGATTTGCTGGGTTCAGTACAACCCTCTTTGAGGCCATGTCCAGGGTTGTGGGAGTGAGGGTGGAGCCATGCCCAAAAGTGGCGATCTTCAGGGTTTCAGATCTGCTTGAACTCTATATGGGAGGGGAGCCGAGGGAACATAAAATTCAGGTCATGATTATTTTCTTAGATGCACAGACACATTTTTAATACAGCAATACTAAGAAACTGGCTGGTGTACGCCAATTAAACTATTATAAGGTTCAGTATAGGGCAGCACAGTGGTTAGCACTGCTGCCTCACGGCACCGAGGTCCCAGGTTCAATCACGGCTCTGGGTCACTGTCCGTGTGGAGTTTGCACATTCTCCCCGTGTTTGCGTGGGTTTCGCCCCCACAACCCAAAGATGTGCAGGCTAGGTGGATTGGCCGTGCTAAATTGAAAATGAAAATGAAAATTGCTTATTGTCACAAGTAGGCTTCAAATGAAGTTACTGTGAAAAGCCCCTTAATTGGAAAAAATGAATTGGTTACTCTAAATTTATTTTTAAAAAGGTTCAGTATCGTCCAATTAAGCAATTTTCAAATCAGATTAGTCACTGGATGCCTTATTAAAAGTGTTTATTTTTGGTGTAATTGTGTTAATAAACAGCACAAGCTTGCCATTTTTAAGTACATCAAAGATTACTTTTGAATATAGAAGGAACAATGGTGCCCTCTTACCAATTGTGCTGGTTCATGAAGCTTTTAAGTTTGTGTTTAAACTAGGGGATTTTCACAGTAACTTAATTGCAATGTTAACGTAAGCCTACTTGTGACACTAATGGAGATTGAAATGAATTTTAGCAGAACCACAAAGCGTAACAACAAACCCATTTTCAAGCACAATTTTAGAACATTTTCCTATTGTGCCTGAAGTTGAAACGCTACCCCATAAGAAAAATTAGAACGCCCTTTCCCAAAATTCACAATTTATTTTCTATCTTTCCTGGAGTAGTGACTTATCCAGGGAACAGCTCCAATTGAAATACCTCAAGCTATTCAAAACTTTGCTGATCTGACCATTTAAAACGTGTGCTCAGAAACCAGGGGCGCAATTCTCCGCTCCCGCGCCGGTTGGGAGAATCACCTGGGTCGCCAAATTTTCCCGCGACGCCGGTCCGACGCCCTCCCGCGATTCCCGGAAGCAGCCAGATCGGCACAATCGCGTTTTGCGCGGCGCGGTACAGTGAATCGCCCGAGACAGCCAAAATGGAGATTCACTGGTACCCCGCGATTCTACGGCCCGGATGGGCCGAGCGGCCTGCCCAAAACGGCGGGTCCCCCGGCGCCGTCCACACCTGGTCGCTGCCGGCGGGAACAGCGCGGGAACACTGGGGGGGGGGGGGGGGGGGGGCCTGCGGGGGGGTGGGGGGGGGGGGGGGGGAGGGGGGATCCTGCACCGGGGGGGGCCTCAAATGGGGTCTGGCCCGCGATCGGTGCCCAGCGATCATCGGGCCGGCCTCTCTGAAGGAGGACCTCCTTTCTTCTGCAGCCCCGCAAGATCCATCAGACATCGTCTTGCGGGGCGCACTCGGAGAGGACGGCAACCACGCATGCGCGGGTGACGCCAGTTATGTGGCGCTGGCCGTGTCATGTATGCGGCGCCGCCTTTATGCGGCGCCAAGGCCTGGCGCGTGTAAATGACGCGGTGCCACTCCTAGCCCATTATCGGGCCCTGAATCAGTCGGGATAGGGGCCGTTTCGCGCAGTCGTGAACCTCGGCGGCGTTCACGATGGCGCGAACACTCTGCCTCCATTTTGGAGAATCCCGCCCAAGGTATATCGAGCATGGTGGGCAGGGGAGGGTAGGACTGCACTACAAAGCTCAACATATTCCGAAATGAGCTCCGTACACTTCACTTTCAAGCAAGGCTCACTGGCTAGTGGTCAGGAACTGAAATCTTGGTTGATGTTCCTTTTTGTCAACCTGGAGATGTGAAGGACAATTATCATCATGAAAGTGGCCATTCCCAAGGTTTGTGATACTTCAGTATCAATGACTTCATAAACACTACATGGGTTTATGCATTTCTCTCATCTCCAAATCTATTGCCTCTTGAACAAAGTGGCTGAAACTGTGAATAGTTCCATTGGTACCCTCTGGTCATTCATAATGTTTGAGCCTTTTGCCATGTCGGAGATTATTTTCCTCAGACATTTACAATGAATAAACTTATAATTAGCTGGTTAAAGGCAACTATCAATGGGTTAAACAACTGAGCTGCTATTTGCACACACTGGGTGCAATTCTCTGGCCTCGTTACGCACTAGCTCAAATGAAACAAGGCCGGTGAATAGTGGAAGAGGCCAAAAATGAGGACCGTGCCACGCGGCCAACAGTTTGCGATGCAACTGGCCGTCTCTCCTAGGCGAAATCGTAGAGTGCCGAGAAATCAATTATCACCACTTGAGTCCAATTTCTATGCCATTAACGGGAGCCACCCCATATCCAGCGGCCTCCCCAGCAAGTGCTCACGCTGGCGCAGATTAATACTCATTTTGAAAAACATGAATCTGGCGGAGGGGCTTCTGTGGGGAGCCGAGGAGGTGAGCAGCCATCTTTGCTCACAGGCAAAGAGCCCGGGGGCTGGGCTTGCCACCACAGTGCTCGGTGTGGGTGGGGGACCCTCCACAGGGGTGGGCTGCCATAGGAAGGTAGGGGAGGGTGTTGGGGGAGGCAACCGTTCGTGGCACCACCATGCCAACCTCTGGATCGTGTGTACCCATTCCGGGGGCAACACAATGTCCCGGCTGCTCCCTATCGTCTCAATCAGCTCCGAGTGCCTCTGTACCACAGGCTGAGCATCAGGCTGGGACCCAGCTGGGTTTAGGGATCCAGCAGCCTTCAATTTCTGTCTCACCTGGGTCTTTCCTGCCTCCACCTGATGTGTATCATCAGCGTTGTGGTGCTCACCAAATTGTGCCCCAGAAGCCTGTCCACTAACATGTCCCACTGAGGTGCGTGTATCTGCGCTGGTGGAGGGTGAGGATGACAGCTATGCCGCGACTATAACGGTTGCATCCTCAGAGCTCTCCTCCGAGGTATTCTGCTCAGAGTCAGGAGAGGACTCCGCCCGGGATGGGCTGGCTCCGTCGGCTGGAGGACCTGCGGGAAAATGGACATGTGGTCAGTGGGAGGGATGGGTCTGTCAGTAAGGCAAGAACAAATCACTTTTGACAGGTTCCCGGGTGGAGCCCAGTGGTTCCTCGCCTGTCTCCTCTGCACCATCAGTTGGCTGAGCAAGTGCAGCTTAAGTGCTGCTCGACCTTGTTAGTGGGGGCTGGCGAATCAGTTGGCAAGCTTTGATCTGCGGTGAGAAAACCGTGAGGCCTCGTTAAGTGGACCAATTAACGTTGAATTGCGTTGCCTGCCTCACTGGGTCAAGCACCGGGAAGCTCGCAGCAATTCCCACTCACTACCACACTTAGAAATTTTTCCGGAGAATTGCGCCTACTGTATCTGGAGTTAGAACAAGGTAAACTAGCATTAGTTAGAAGATTTTGAACTCTTGCAAACTATATAGAATTACTTCACATAGGCAGCACAGTGGCGCAGGCGCCGAGGTCTCAGGTTTGATCCCGGCTCTGGGTCACTGTCCGTGTGGAGTCTGCACATTCCCCTCGTGTCTGCGTGGGCTTCGCCCCCACAACGCAAAGGTGTGCAGATTACGTGGATTGGCCACGCTAAATTGCCCCTTAATTGGTCAAAATGAATTTTGGACTCTAAATTTATAAAAGAAAGAATGATTTCACATGGCCAAATTAATTTTAATCTTTTATCTGTATAAAACAGCATATTATTCTGGTCCTGCCCGCTGTGGAAATCGGTGCTGGGGTAATCAATGTGAGTGGGACACTAAATTTAACAGACCACCAAAAGGTTAATTGACTTAAGGTAAGAAGTGGGACTGGTAAATCCCGCTCAGTATTGTATTTCAGTTCACAGACTAAAACTGATTTTTATAAGCATTTGTAATCTACAATGATCACTAATAAGCAGCATTTTATTGCATCTTCCCCCTCCTGAAGTTGATTGCTTGACCAGGGTTCAGTTCCACAAGAGTCCAATGACCTCTGGTACCTCACCCAATGGCTATTACTCATTTCTCAATTTTCACAGTCAGTGTGAGCAGGCCATTTGACTGAAATCCATCACAGAAATGCCTAGTCTTATCCTCCCCAGTGTTCAGCCCAAGTCGGAACCCTGGCCGACTTCCTCTCAGTAACACGGGGTAACTCTAATGTCCCTACGTAGTTAATAGAGGAACTTTGCAGTATTTGGCTCAGTTACTCACTCAATAAACTCACTGAACAATCAAAGAAGCTATAAAGTGCACTTAGCAGTAGACAGTTTCAAGTCTGCAATGTTTTGAAAACCATAAACAGAAACGCTCCAAGACGAATCTTCCCGTAAATGTCTCCAACAGTTAAACTGGGAGCAGGGTTCTTAGCCAGCTAATTTACATTCAGATAAGTTTAGTGAGGACAAATGCCTTTTATCACAATTTAAAATCATCTGGCAGGGCAGGGCTGCAATCCTGGATTTGCCTAGCTCAGGCTTTTCAATTCTTCACAAAGTAAAACAAGATTATTTTTGACTGTTTACCGAGAAATAAATTCTGGCACTTTTTGTTCATCAGTGTCAGAACCGGGGTACAATGAAAGTAAATAGAATATTGTGGGAAAAAAATGTGAAATAGTGAATCCTTTTGGTGACATGATCGCCCAGCTCCATTATTTGACATTATAGAATGGTCATCTGCTGGTTCAAGTGAAGAATGCTGAATAATGGTGCATCAGTTGCACTGTCCAAGATATTTGTGACATTGAATGCTCCAGTTTCCTTCAAAACCTGGAAAACTATTGTTCACACACTATCCATAAGGGTGTTCCAAATTTCAGAGGGTGCTCGAGGGAACTGCTTAACATGACTGTATGTAGGCTAAACCAATCAGCCACCTTGGTCAAAGCTTTCAAACCAAGTTCCTGAGAATGACAGTCGCCGTTTATCTGATAGTGAGTGCATACTTCCTTCATTTCCTCCAGTCCAGACTACCTAGATACAACAACACCTCAGGATCACCAGGCATAAAATCATAGAATTTACAGAGCAGAAGGAGGTCATTCAGCCCATCGAGTCTGCAACTGCACTTGAAAAGAGCACCCTTTAAAAGCCCACACCTCCACCCTATCTCCATAACCCAGTAACCCCACTAACATTTTTGTTTTTTGGACAGTAAGGGCAATTTAACATGGCCAATCCACCTAACCTGCACATCTTTGGACTGTGGGAGGAAACCGGAGCACCCGGAGGAAACCACACAAACACGGAGAGAACGTGCAGACTCCTCACAGACAGTGACCTAAGCCGGGAATTGAACCTGGGACCCTGGAACTGTGAAGCAACGATGCTAACCACTGTGCTACCGTGCTGCCCTACTGTACTACCGTGCATGTACAGGGGTACTGCTGGAATTTAACCAGCTGAAACCATGCAGCAGATCAGCACAAAGCATTGGTAGACCCTTGATGAAGGATCCCTGTCCTAGTGGTAGAGCTACTGCTTCAAGATGCATTACTGAGCCAGGGTGATAGGTCAACCATCACAAGGCCCTGAAGTACAAACCTGGCTAGCACTGTTAGCATACCCTGAATGGTTGACTTGGTTCCAATTTTCGATCACTCAGCATGATCTTTTGAAACTATATCAGACTCCGAGATCTCACTTACCCACATTAAAGAAAGACCATCTTGAGACAAGTATGAACATAGGTTATGGTTGCTGTATTACAGTAAGGATATATCTAGGTACTGGAGGCAGCACAGAAAGAGGAACCAAAGTGACATGTAGCTTAAGCTATGAGGAAGTGAAAAGCTTGAGACAATTTACTCAGAAGAGAAGGCACAATGGAGATACTAATTAAGTGTTCAAAAATTTTAAGGAATTGATAACTTGATTTCTAACATACACAGACAGTTTGGACATTAACTATATGGCATGCATTTCCCAGATAGTTAACAATAGAAAATTGAGAGAGCTGGATAGATATTTGCAAGGCATTAGAAATAGGATCAGCAAGCTTGATACAGTGTTTACCGGTACTGGGCTTTTCTACATTCCTATGTTGGAATAATGGAATTGAAACTAATTAAAGCACAGAATAAAAGCCAAGTAGTTTAATCAGCTCTCTGTCCTCAATTCCAGAACAGAATGTTAGGATTATTCATTACAGCTTGATTTATATATTTTTTTGCTGATGTGTATTGCATTTACCTCAAGGGACTCCACAAAACTCTTAGATTTTAATGGTACAAATCTACTTCTGAATTCATTACTCAGAACAGTTACAAATGTTGGACACTTGAAGTGAAGTAATATCAAACCCTCGAAATAAGTTATTCAGTGAGGCACTAGAAGCATTTTCAAAATCACAGAATTACACAGAAATTTAAACACAGGCCATTTGGCCCAATCAGTCAGTGTTGGTGTTTATCCTGCATATGTCCAGCAATCTGAATGCTATTTATCCTTTCTGGTCCTGTGCCCATTATTCTCCTCTTTCAACCACATGTATAACCTATTCTTATATGTTGACATGGTCTCTGCTTTAATCAATAGCTCTGGTAGTCCGTCTAACATCTGTAAAAAATAGTTTCCCGTTCTCTTTATCTCAAATACCTTACATTTAATCTTATATTTATGTCCTCTTATTTTAGACCCTCAATCACTGGAAACAGTCTCTTTTCATCTTTTCTGCCTCATCCACAATAATTCAACATCTCTATCAAATCACTCAATCTCTTCTGCTCTAACATAAACAACCCTAGGGAGAGATATTAGGGGATTTAATTTAGGATTGTGAGCCAAATTTTCTGGATTTAAATGGCCCTGGTACCTGAATATAATCAGGTAAATGCAGTCATGCAAGTTTTGGGCACTTTTTTTTAAACAAAAGGATGATTGGTCAGGAGTTAAGATAAATATGTAGATGACAATATGTAAATTGAGGTCATGTGACATCATTATGACACCAATGCCATTTTCTGACCTTCCATTTCTTTGACTGCATAAAAGGCACCTTCCCTATAAATTGTTGTGGGCCGTTAAGAACTTGTAATCGCACCCAATTTCCGTTCTTTCCACCATTTTGATGAGGTATTTCTTAACAGTTAAAGAAACACATTAAGATATAAGGACTTATACGGCCATACCCCAGATGCTCACTGTCTCTGACTGTGTGGGTTTCCTCCGTGTGCTCCGGTTTCCTCCCACAAGTCCCGAAAGACGTGCTGTTAGGTAATTTGGACATTCTGAATTCTCCCTCCGTGTACCCGAACAGGCGCTGGAGTGTGGCGACGAGGGGATTTACATTTCATTGCAGTGTTAATGTAAGCCTACTTGTGACAATAAAGATTATCAATAAAGATTATCAAGTCAATCTCTGATGCACTTCTTCAATGCCAAATGCCAATTAAAAGTATGTTGTAGTTGGATGAACATTTTTATGGATAGTGTCAATAAGGAAATTACATCCAGATAACTGATCCATAAAGGTAAATGCCATCACTGTCCCAGAGGACCATAGACTGCTCTGCCCTTTGAGAGCTGACTGGTCGTGATTTAATCTGAGGGTCAACACATCTCAGGTGAGGGGAAAGGTTGAGAAGTCGGGGCCTTCATGAATAACCTCAGCTAGTATGGGACTGAACCCACGCTGTTGGCATCACTCCACATAATAAACCAGCCAGTCAGCCAACAAAATGTAAAATATAAAATATTCCTCTGCAACTTGTAATTAAAGTTACCAGGTGTGTTGACACTTAAACATTTTTTTTTTAAATTCTCCTCCTTTTTCACATTTTCTCCCAAATTTACACCCACCAATAATAAACAATAGTCAGTAACAAATATGTCAATCCCCATATCAATAACAACAATCACATCCTCCCACCAAACCCCAAATATTCGCCCGCATGTTTACACAAACAAATGACAAAAAGGAATGAGGAATCACCCATAGCCGCTATTAACACACACAGCCTCCCCCTCCCCCCAACACTCCCACCCACCCGCCCCAACTAATGTTCAATGTTATCCAGTTCTTGAAAGTGCATAATGAATAATGCCCATGAATTGTAGAACCCCTCCATCCTTCCCCTCAGTTCAAACTTAACCTTCTCAAGAGTCAAGGATTCCAACAGGTCCCCCCGCCACGCCAGGGCACAGGGGGGAGAGGTTTCTCTCCAATCCATCAGGATTTGCCTTCGGGCGATCAACGATGCAAAGGCTACAACATCTGCCTCCACACCCGTTTCCAACCCTGGCTGGTCCGACACCCCGAATATGGCCCCCCGGGAACCTGGGTCCAGTTTCACGTGCACCACTTTAGAAATTACCCTAAAAACCTCCTTCCAGTAATCCTCTAGCTTTGGACAGGACCGAAACATATGAACGTGATTAGCGCCCCCCCCCGCAGCGTTCACACACATCTTCTACTCCTTCAAAGAATCGGCTCATCCTCGCCCTCATGAGGTGTGCTCTGTATACCACCTCCAGCTGTATCAGCCCCAATCTCGTGCACGAGGTGGAGGCATTCACTCTCCGGAGCACCTCACACCAGAACCCCTCCTCCATATCCTCTCCCAACTCTTCCTCCCACTTTGCTTTGATCCCTTCCAGTGGTGCCTTCTCCTCTTCCAAAATAGCTCCATAAACCGCTGACACTACCCCCTTCTCCAGTCCCCCTGTCATCAGCACCTTCTCCAGCAATGTGGAGGCCGGCTCCACTGGGAAGCTCTGTATCTCCTTTCCTGGCAAAATTTTGAACCTGCATGTATCTAAATATTTCCCCCTGCTCCAGCCCATACTTCGCTTCCAGCTCCTTCAACCTTGCAAACCGACCCCTAAGAAACAAATCTTTTAGCGTCTTAATCCTCTTCTCCTCCCATTTCCGAAAGTTTCCATTCCACTTCCCTGGCTCAAATCTATGGTTCCCCCGAATCGGCATTTCCCTTGACCCTGCCCCCAACCCGAAGTGTTGGCGAAACTGCCTCCAAATTCTCAATGAAGCTATTATTACCGGACTCCCTGAGTATTTCCCCGGGGCTATCGGGAGCGGCGCTGTTGCTAGTGCTTTCAATCCCGACCCCCTGCACAAACTCTCCTCCATTCTGACCCACTGGGAATCAACCCCTCTGACCCAGCTCCGCACCTTCTCCACATTCCCCGCCCAGTAGTAATATATCAGGTTTGGAAGATCCAAACCCCATGCCTGCCTTCCCCTCTGTAGCAGCACCTTTCCAACTCTGGCCACCTTTGCTCCCCACATGAACAAAGTAATCCTTCCCTCAGTCTCTCGGAAAAAAGCCTTTGGCAGGAAAATTGGTAGGCATTGAAAAATAAACAGAAATCGTGGCAACACATTCATGTTAACCGTCTGTACCCGACCCGCCAGTGACAGAGGAGACCATCCCACCTTGGCAGATCAGCTTTCACCTCATCACCAAACTAGAAATGTTGTACCTACGGAGCCCCCCCCACTCCCGGGCAACCTGCACCCCAGGTACCTAAAGTGAGTCCCTGCCCTACGGAATGGCAGCCCCCCCCACCCCTGCCCCCACCCCCGGCTGAGACACCTCAAAATACTCACTCTTGTCTAGATTTAGTTTGTACCCCGAGAAAGACCCAAACACCCGAAGCAGCTCCAATATTCTCCCTATCGACTCACTCGGTTCCGACACGTATAACAGCAAGTCGTCGGCATATAAGGACACCCTATGCTCTATTCCCCCCCGTGCTATTCCTTTCCATACCCCCGAACTTCTTAATGCGATGGCCAACAGCTCAATCGCGAGTGCAAACAGCAGGGGGGAACATCGGGCATCTCTGCCTAGTCCCACGGTGGAGAGAAAAGTATCTTGAGCTGATGTTGTTTGTGCGGACACTCGCCCTCAGCTCCTTGTATAGTAGCTTTACCCAGTTCACAAATCTTGGTCCAATCCCAAACCGCTCCAGAACTTCCATCAAGTACCCCCATTCTACCCGGTCAAACGCCTTCTCAGCGTCCAATGCCACAACTACCTCTGTTTCCTTCCCCTCCGCCGGTGCCATAACGACGTTCAAAACCCTCCTAATGTTCGAAAAGAGCTGCCCCCCCTCTCACGAACCCCATCTGATCTTCACCTTGTAGCGCACAATGATTTACGAGAGAGACGAGAAGTGATGAAGTCGATTCAGGCTTTATTAAGCGAGACTTGTCCCCAGCAGTTCAGCAACAGAATGAAGCGGCGGGGAGAAGCTCGGGTTCTTATACTCCGCCTTCAGGGCGGAGCCAGGAGTCAGCAGCCAACCAGGACCCGGGATCTGTCAGCCAATAGCATCACGGCTTCACAGTCCCACATGACCCCTAATACATACCACCACATTCACCCCTTGTTAAAAAGGAACCCGGCGTGGTGGTGGTTCGCATGGTGGTAGGGGTTTACAAGGCTGGTCCTGGGAGGAAAATTTCGGACATGTTACTACAGTTTTAGCCCTACACTGGGCTATGTACAAAGTTTGTGAAACTATTTACAATATTAGTAAGCGGAAAAAAAAATTTTTTGTTACAATGCAACAACATTCTTGGTGTCACGCGGATGCCACGAGTCGAGCGGGCGGTCTGGTCTTCCTCGTCGATCGCCTCAGCCCCGGTGGTGGTGCAGGTGCTTGTTCAGGCGTTGTCGTCTCCGGGAGCGTTTCGGTGTTCGTTCCTGTTTCACTCCTGGGCGGGCACGGGAGGAGGACCGATCCTCCCGGGAAGGGGGCGGTCGCGGGGTGCAGCGGTGGTAGGGAGGGGATGATCGGTGTCGGGGTGTGTGTGTGTTGCCGGCGGGCGCCAGGTCTCGCAGGGAGACCGTGTTCTGTCGGCCGTCGGGGTACGCCACGTAGGCGTACTGCGGGTTCGCGTGGAGAAGGTGAACCCTCTCGACCAACGGATCCAATTTGTGCGCCCGCACATGTTTCCGGAGCAAGATGGGTCCTGGGGCAGCCAGTGACGTTCCGGAGGAGGACCTCCTGGGGAAGACAAGGAGGCGCTCATGAGGCGTTTGGTTAGTGGTGGTACACAGCAGCGACCGGATGGAGTGGAGAGCATCCGGGAGTACCTCCTGCCACCGGGAAACTGGGAGATCCCTGGACCGTAGGGCCAGCAGGACGGTCTTCCAGACTGTGCCGTTCTCCCTCTCTACTTGCCCGTTTCCCCGGGGGTTGTAGCTGGTCGTCCTGCTCGAGGCTATGCCCTTGCTGAGCAGTAACTGGCGCAGCTCGTCACTCATGAAGGAGGACCCCCTGTCGCTATGGATATACACGGGGCAACCGAACAGTGTGAATATGGTGCCAAGGGCTTTAATGACTGTGGCCGCTGTCATGTCGGGGCAGGGGATGGCGAAGGGGAAACGAGAGTACTCGTCCACCACGTTCAGGAAGTATGCGTTGCGGTCGGTGGAGGGGAGGGGCCCTTTGAAATCCAGACTGAGGCGTTCAAAGGGGCGGGAAGCCTTGATCAGGTGCGCTCTATCCGGCCTGAAAAAGTGCGATTTGCACTCTGCGCAGATGTGGCAGTTCCTGGTGACTGTACGGACCTCCTCCACAGAGTAGGGGAGGTTGCGGGACTTTATGAAATGGTAGAACCGAGTGACCCCCGGGTGGCAGAGGTCCTCATGGAGGGCTTGGAGACGGTCTATTTGTGCGTTGGCACATGTGCCGCGGGATAGGGCATCGGACGGCTCGTTCAGCTTTCCGGGACGGTACAAGATCTCGTAGTTGAAGGTGGAGAGCTCGATCCTCCACCTTAAGATCTTGTCATTTTTAATTTTGCCCCGCTGTGCATTATCGAACATGAAGGCTACCGACCGTTGGTCGGTGAGGAGAGTGAATCTCCTGCCGGCCAGGTAATGCCTCCAATGTCGCACAGCTTCCACTATGGCTTGGGCTTCCTTTTCCACTGAGGAGTGGCGGATTTCTGAGGCGTGGAGGGTTCGGGAGAAAAAGGCCACGGGTCTGCCCGCTTGGTTAAGGGTGGCCGCCAGAGCTACGTCGGATGCGTCGCTCTCGACCTGGAAGGGGAGGGACTCGTCGATGGCGCGCATCGTGGCCTTTGCGATATCCGCTTTGATGCGGCTGAAGGCCTGGCGAGCCTCTGTCGACAGGGGGAAGGTAGTGGTCTGTATTAGCGGGCGGGCCTTGTCTGCGTACTGGGGGACCCACTGGACGTAGTATGAAAAGAACCCCAGGCAGCGTTTCAGGGCTTTTGGGCAGTGCGGGAGGGGAAATTCCATGAGTGCGCGCATGTGTTCGGGGTCGGGGCCTATTATCCCATTGCGCACTACGTATCCCAGGATGGCCAACCGGTTTGTGATAAAAACGCACTTTTCCTCGTTGTATGTGAGGTTCAGGGCGTTAGCGGTCTGGAGGAATTTTTGGAGGTTGGCGTCGTGGTCCTGCTGATCGTGGCCGCAGATGGTTACGTTGTCGAGATACGGGAACGTGGCCTGCAACCCGTGCTGGTCAACCATTCGGTCCATCTCCCGTTGGAAGACCTAGACCCCGTTCGTGACACCAAATGGGACCCTTAGGAAGTGGTATAGACGCCCGTCTGCCTCGAAGACTGTGTACTTGCGGTCACCTGGGCGGATGGGGAGCTGGTGGTCGGCGGACTTGAGGTCCATGGTGGAGAAAACCTTATACTGGGCACTCCGATTTACCATGTCGGATATGCGGGGGAGAGGGTACGCATCTAGCTGTGTGTACCTGTTGATGGTCTGGCTATAGTCTATGATCATCCTTTGCTTCTCCCCGGTCTTTACTACTACCACCTGGGCTCTCCAGGGACTATTGCTGGCCTGGATTATGCCTTCCTTCAGCAACCGCTGGACTTCAGACCGAATAAATATCCGGTCCTGGGCGCTGTACCGTCTGCTCCTAGTGGTGACGGGTTTGCAATCCGGGGTGAGGTTTGCAAACAAGGACGGCGGTTCAACCTTGAGAGTTGCGTGGCCGCAGATAGTGAGTGGGGGTATTGGGCCGCCAAATTGAAATGTTAGGCTCTGCAGGTTACACTGGAAATCTAATCCCAGTAATGTGGGCGCGCCGAGTTGGGGAAGGACGTAGAGCCTGTAGTTCTTAAACTCCCTCCCTTGCACCGTTAGGTTCGCGATGCAGAACCCTTTGATCTCTACGGAGTGGGATCCTGCAGCTAGGGAAATCTTTTGCGTACTTGGATGGATGGTCAGAAAACAGCGTCTTACCGTGTCTGGGTGAATGAAACTTTCGGTGCTCCCGGAGTCGATCAAGCATGATGTCTCGTGTCCATTGATCAGCACTGTTGTTGTCGTCGTCTGGAGCGTCCGGGGCCGTGATTGATCCAGAGTCACCGAAGCCAGTCGTGGTAGTAGTGTCGCGGCGTCTTCTTCGGACCCCGTGGCGCCGTCGATGCTGGGGTCCTTTGTTGTCATCCAAGATGGTGGCGTCCATGAATCGCACGCGGCCGGGGGTGGACAAAATGGCCGCCCCCATCGATCGCACATGGTCGGGGGTGGACAAAATGGCCGCCCCCATGAATCGCACGTGGCTGGGGGGTCACAAGATGGCGGCGCCCATCCTCCCCTCGTGGTGCCCGGGACCCAAAATGGCGGCACCCGCGGGTCGCACATGGGGCGCTGGGGGGGTTGGGGAGCGTTCGGGCTATGCTGGGCTTGTTCTTCTCCGGGGATTGCGGCGACCCCCCGGGACCGGCACACATCCGCGTAATGGCCCTTCTTGCCGCAGCTTTTACAAATAGCTGCGCGGGCCGGGCAGCGCTGCCGGGGGTGTTTCGCTTGCCCGCAGAAATAGCAGCGGGCCCCCCCGGGATGGTCTGGCGCTTTAACCGCGCAAGCCTGTGAGGGGGGGGGGGTGGGGGGTTTGTCGCGACGGGAGTCCATGGAGCCCAAGGGGCTGCCGCGCGGTCGGGGCCATAGGCGCGGGCGTTTTGCGCGGCCACATCTAGGGAAGCTGCAATGGCCCGTGCCTCTGAGAGTCCTAACGACTCTCTTTCTAAAAGTCTTTGGCGGATTTGGGGAGAGTTCATCTGCCACAAAAGCATCGCAAATTAGCATGTCTGTGTGTTCGATCGCGTTCACCGGCGGGCAGCTGCAGCCCCGTCCCAAAATTAGTAGCGCGGCGTAGAATTCTTCTAGCGATTCTCCGGGACTTTGCCGTCTCGTTGCGAGTTGGTAGCGTGCGTAGACCTGGTTCACGGGGCAAACGTAGATGCTCTTCAGTAATGCGAGCGCCGTCGGGAAATCCTCTGCGTCTTCTATGAGAGGGTAAATTTCCGGGCTTACCCTCGAATGCAGGACCTGCATCTTCTGGTCTTCTGTGATCCGGCCGGGGGCCGTTCGGATGTAGCCTTCAAAACATGCTTGCCAGTGTTTAAATACTGCTGCCGAGTTCGCTGCGTGGGGGCTGATCCGCAGGCATTCCGGGGCGATCCGGAGCTCCATAGTCTTTTAAGCTCGCTTAATAAATTGTAGCGCACAATGACTTACGAGAGAGACGAGAAGTGATGAAGTCGATTCAGGCTTTATTAAGCGAGACTTGTCCCCAGCAGTTCAGCAACAGAATGAAGCGGCGGGGAGAAGCTCGGGTTCTTATACTCCGCCTTCAGGGCGGAGCCAGGAGTCAGCAGCCAACCAGGACCCGGGATCTGTCAGCCAATAGCATCACGGCTTCACAGTCCCACATGACCCCTAATACATACCACCACACACCTATCACCTTCGGGAGGCAGTCCTCCAGCCTACCCGCCAGTAGTGTTGACACTTTTGACTGCATTTTCTCATTAAGGGTGCAGTGAATATTCTGTGAAAGATTCTTTGAAAAAAAACTACATATTGCATTAATTCATAACATATTGCTGTGGAAAGAATTATAATAATCTTTATTGTCACAAGTAGGCTTACATTAACACTGCAATGAAGTTACTGTGAAAATCCCCTAGTCGCCACATTCCGGCACCTGTTCGGATACACTGAGGGAGAATTCAAAATGCCCAAATTTCTACATAACAGCACATCTTTTGGGATCTGCGGGAGAAAACCGGAGCACCTGGAGGAAACCCACGCAGACACAGGGGGAACGTGCAGACTTCGCACAGACAGTGACCCAAGCCGGGAATCAAACCTGGGACCCTGGTGCTGTGAAGCAACAGTGCTAACCACTGTGCTACCGTGCAGATTGATTAGTTAACAGGAAACAGAGTTGATATAAATGGATCTTTTTCTGGTTGGCAGGATGTGACAAGTGGTGTGCCACAGACATGAGGCCTCAACTTCTTACAATTTATATAAATTACTTGGATGAAGGGGCTGAAGGTACGGTTGTTAAATTTGCTGATGACACAAAGATAGATAGGAAAGTAAATTGTGAAATGGACGTAAGGACGCTACAAAGTGACACAGGTAGGTTAAGTGATTAGGCACAGATTTGGCAAATGGAGTACAATGTGGGAAAATGTGAAATTGTCCATTTTGGCACAAAGATTTTAAAAAGTTTATTATATAAATGGTGAGAGATTGCGGAACTCTAAGATTCAGAGGGATGTGGGTGATCTTGTGCATGAATCACAAAAGGCTAGTACAGAGATGCAGCAAATAATTAGGAAATTTAATAGAATTATTGGTTACTTTGAGGGGAATTGGCTACAATTGTAGAACATTCATGCTGCATTTGACCATCGATGAAGGCGGCCATTTTGCGCGCTTTTCCAGGGGTCCCACGCATGCGCACCATGGTCGGGGGGACGAAACGGCCGAAAACTACACTGCGCAGGTGCGTGCGGCGGCTGACTGCACTGCGCATGTGCGACGGCGCACCCAGAGTCACGATGTCGACGTGATGACGTGCCCCAACTGCGCACCGCCCATTTAAAGCGGCAATGCCCTGCGAGAGGCAGGCGATGTCTCAACTGCAAGAAGCTTGGCCATTATGCGTCTTTGTGCAGGTCTGCACCTCCGATAGGGGGCCAGCGACCCCAGTTCCAACGCAGACGCGTTCGAAGTGTGCAGAAAGGGCTGCTGGATTTGGAACCTGATTCCATCACGGATCCAGAGGACGACTGCCTGGAGTCCCCATAGCGAGTGGGCATCATCACCATGCATGACAAGGCCACCTCGCATTCAGCAACACACACACCCATCCTCAATGTGGATTATGCGGACGAGTGGCGTGCCACAGTACAAGTCAACGATTGTAGCATCCGGTTCAAGCTGGACACCGGTGCTTCGGCCAATCTAATATCCCGAGCAGATCTTGCTCGTATCCAAAGGCAGCCAACAATTCTTCCGTCAGCCTGCCAGTTGCTCGACTACAATGGAAATGCCATCACTGCGTTAGGGTCCTGTCACCTGCATGTATCCAACAAGGCCATCAAGGCCACTTTGCGGTTTGAGATCGTCAAGCCCGGCAAGACTTCTCTGCTTGGTGCCCATGCATGCAAGCTACTCCATCTTGTCCAGCGTGTACATGCCATGCCCTCTGCCAACAGCACTCTTCAGGCCAACATTGAGGAGCTACTATTGCAATACCCGGAAGTGTTAAGTGGGATGGGTACGCTGCCCTACCGCTATAAATTTCTGCTCAGGCCTGATGCCACGCCTGTCATCCATGCGCCCCTAAAAAACCCTCTAAAGGCGCAGCAGCAGGAGCTTCAAGATCAGGGAATAATATCCAAGGTGATGGAACCAACTGACTGGGCCAGCTCGATGGTCTGTGTCAAGAAGCCCTCTGGAAAACTGCGCATTTGTATCGATCCCAAGGATCTGAACTGCAACATTATGAGGGAACACTACCCAATCCCGAAGCGTGAGGAGCTGACGAGTGAGATGGCACATGTCAAATTCTTTACAAAGCTGATGCATCGCGTGGCTTCTGGCAGATACAACTGGACGAGTCCAGCAGGAAGCTATGCACGTTTAATACACCCTTCGGCAGATATTGCTACAACCGCATGCCGTTTGGTATTGTTTTGGCCTCCGAAATCTTTCATCGAATAATGGAGCAAAGGCTAGAGGGCATTGACGGGTGTGCGGGTTTACGTTGACGACGTCATCATATGGTCCATGACCCCGGAGGAACCTATTTCTCGTCTGCAACAAGTCTTCAGGCGCATACATGCCAACGGCCTGAAATTAAATAAAACCAAATGCTCCTTTGGCAAGTCGTCAATTAAGTTTCTGGGTGATCACATCTCCCAGCAGGGCGTGCAGCCAGACTCGGAGAAAGTCAAGGCCATCAACACAATGAAGACCCCAGAGGGCAAGAAGGCGGTCCTCCGCTTCCTGGGGATGGTAAATTTTTTGGGGAAGTTCATTCCCAACCTCGCGTCACACACCACGGCCCTCAGGCACCTGGTGAAGAAGTCCACCACTTTCCAGTGGCTACCCGCACATCAAGCAGAGTGGCTTGAGTTGAAAGTGAAGCTAACCACCGCTCCTGTTCTAGCTTTTTTTGACTCAGCGAGGGAGACTAAAATCTCCACAGATGCCAGCCAGGACGGCATTGGGGCAGTGCTACTCCAGAAGGACGACACCTCGTCCTGGGCCCCATGGCCTACACGTCAAGGGCCATGACCCGCACTGAGAAAGAATGCCTGGGCCTTCTCACTGGCATCATGAAATTCCACGATTATGTCTATGGTCTCCCGACCTTTACAGTAGAGACGGATCACAGATCCCTAGTGCACATTATGCACAAGGACTTAAATGACATGACACCCAGGCTCCAGCGCATTCTCCTTCGACTCCGCAGGTATGATTTTGAACTGTTTTAAACACCTGGAAAGGAGCTAATCATCGTGGATGCCCTGTCGCGTGCCACCACCTCGCCATGTGAGCAGGTAGACTTCATACACGACATTGAGGCACAGGTGCAACTGTGTGCCAGCACCCTCCCCACATCTGACGAACGACTCGTCATCATTTGAGAAGAGACCGCCAAGGACCCTCTTCTGCAGCGGGTCATACATCACCTCACGAATGGCTGGCAGAAAGGGCAATGCCCCCAATACTATAATGTAAAGGATGACCTAACTGTTGTCGAGGGGATCCTCCTGAAATTGGATTGCATCGTCATTCCGTGCAGCCTCCAGAGCTTGGTGCTCATGCAGATACACGAGGGACACCTCGGTATTGAGAAGTGCAGGCGCAGGGTCCGGCAGGCTGTCTATTGGCACGGCACAATGAGGACATATCAAACATGGTCCTCAATTGCACGACCTGCCAGCGCTTCCAGCGCCTGCTCAGCCCAAAGAAACGCTCCAGCAGCACAAGATCATGACCTCTCCGTGGTCTAAGGTCGGAGTTGACCTTTTTCACGCCAACGGGCGTGACTACGTCCTGATAATTGATTACTTCTCCAGTTACCCCGAGGTAGTGCAACTGTCTGACCTAACATCCAGGACTGTCATAAAGGCCTGCAAGGAGGCATTTGCCAGGCATGGAATCCCGCTCACGGTTATGAGCGACAACGGTCCCTGTTGCTGTAGTCAAGAATGGACCACCTTCGCAAAGCAATACTACTTCCAGCACATCACCTCGAGCCTGCATTACCTGCAATCTAATGGGAAGGTAGAAAAAGGGGTCCATATCATGAAGCAGATGCCCTGTAAGGCTGCGGACTCAGCTTCAGACTTTAATCTTGCTCTTCTGGCATATAGGGCAACCCCTCTGCCTACCGGTATGTCTCCAGCACAGCTCCTTATGAATCGTAACCTGCGGACGACTGTTCCGGCCATTCATGTACTTGACCTGGATCACCTTCCAGAGCTGCAAAATATGCAGCAGATCAGAACCCGGCAAAAGCTGACATATGATGCTCATGCTACTGATCCGCCCGTGCTCTCTCCGAAGGGCGCTGTTCGCGCCAAGTTGCCTGGTGGAGGCTGGTCAGCTCCAGCTGTTGTTGTTCGACAGGCTGCTCCCAGGTCGTTTGTGGTTCGAATGGCTGATGGAGGGCACTAATCAAACTTGCCTGCCCACCACCGGATCTCACGTTCCCAGATGTTGTTCTGCCTTATCCGGACACCTCGCTCCATGAGGCCACCAATCTGGCTGCATGCCAACCTGTCAAGACACCATCATCCCCGCCTCCACCTCTCAGGTGGTCCACAAGAATCCGACGACAGCCCCAACGACTGGACTTATAAATAGTTCCTTTGTATATCTACTATTATGTTTCTGCATGCAAGACACATTACATGTAAATATTGTTATGGGTCAGTGTTTACAGAATCCCAAAGTGTATTATGGAGTTCACCTGACCCACAACTTTTAGTAGATTGTGGTATGGGGAGCACAGGGCCCACTCAACAAGTGTGGTACCTTAGAAATGGACAAGTATTTTTAAAAACAAACCAATGTTAATTCTATGAACTCAAATTAACCTTTTTAAAACAAACTGTGACTATCTTAGCAACCAGTAAATCAAATACACCACCCAAAGAATACAACACTAAGTAATCTGTATGCTGTTCTTTTAACACCCAGAAGACTTAACAAACCTTTAAACATAAGCACATCACAGTTTACAGTCACTGCTGAAACATTTATAATTCTTCTGAATTCACCACATGATCAAGAGATAGTCCTTCATGGCAGAGAGCTCAACAGTACAGCTGCTTTTTTTGACTTCAGCTGCAACACACTCTGAAACACGAAACCAAAAAGACAGAGACACACCCAAGCTTTTCTCAAAGTGAAACTAAAAAGCAGAACCAGAGCTCAGCTCCACTCACTCTCTGACATCATTGATGCTACACGAGCAGCCAAACATTTCTTAAAGCGACATTCTCATGACAATATCCATTCACTCACCAATTGCTGTATATAGTTACTTTTGTAAATATGTCGTATATGCTCTAAGCAGCCGACAATTTTTTTTAAAAAGGGGGGATGTCATAATATGCACCCATGCACATCATGAGGTAAAAGCAGGCAGTGACAGACACCCAGGTGAGCCAATCAACATACAGAACAGAACACGGCCAATCACCAGACAGAACACCAGAGGCGGGCTTCCAACTATAAAACACACGAGGCATCAGCACTCTGCGTCTTTCCACTGGTGACAACTGTAGTGACAGTTAGGGTGTACAAATCATTCAACAACTCCTATACGTGGATCAGAGCTAGCCTGGTCTAGATAGTTAATGTTAGTTTACTTAGAGTAGGAGAGAGTCAACCCACAGACAGCTGTGTGCTTCGTTACTGAAGTTCAATAAATCTTATTGACCCAACGCCTACGTTTGGTGTATGCTTGATCATTTAACTGGATCGTGTTGCAGTCCGTGTTACCCCAGGGTGACTAACGCGACAACCACTACATCGCTGCCTCCCTCAAGTGTATATGATGAATAGGAATTTTGAATAGGAATGGAGGCCTGAGTTTGGAGTTCACTCGGCAGGCAGAGGGAAAAGAGCAGGAACACAACAGACCAAGAAGTCGTTGGGATTACATAACAGTCATGGAGATCAAATGTCATACGGAAAATGTTTATCAGTATAGTATAGTATATTTCCAATCAAAAGGGCATGGTGTTTCCTAATGTTCTGCCTCTTTATGTCTCCTTTGGTAGAAAATTTACTTATTTGAAACTTGGTACGGTGACACAGTGGTTAGCACTGCTGTCTTACAGCGCCAGGGACCCGGGTCCAATTACAGCCTCGGGTGACTGTCTGTGTGGAGTTTTCAATTTCTCCCCGTGCCTGCGTGGGTTTCCTCCGGGTGCTACGGTTTCCTCCCACAGTCCAAAGATGTGCAGGTTAGGTGGATTGGCCATGCTAAATTGTCCTTAGTATCCAAAAGGTTAGGTTGGGTTACTGGGTTATGGGGATAGGGTGGGGCTCTTTCAGAGGGTCGGATCAGACTCGATGGGCCGAATGGCCTCCTTCTGCACTGTAGGGAGTTTATGATATAACATGCTGGAGTTCCTAGCAGTGAAATCAACTCATGGAGCAGGTACCAAAGCACTGGCTTTGCATATGCAGAATCAAAAGGCAGTTGACAACACCACCGGCAGTGTCATGAGTAATGCCAGCAAACATTCTGGAAACCTTTTAATGTAAATGTTTTTGACTATTTCAAGACATTGGATCACCATCTGATATATAATGCAAAACCAGAATTGAAACTGGAGCAGCTACCCTACGATACTGTTGTAACATAAAGGCCGGGACGCCGTCGCCCCCGCCGTCGCCGTCGCCCCCCCCCCCCCCCGCCAACCCCCTCAACCCCCTCAGTCCATACACTTAGATCTTTATTTGGGATATGGTACAGTTATCAAACACAAGAAGAAACAATCAATAAAGAATGCTGACTGTTTTAGTAAGGAACAAGAACACATCCCATTAAATGTGAATTCTGTTTCTAGTGACTTCACATCTACCAGTACACTTTGCTGTCGGCAACTACCTTGCAAAATAAAAACAAGATCAAGGCATATTAAAAGTGGGCTAACATTTTTTAAAAATAAATTTAGAGCATCCAATTATTTTTTTCCAATTAAGGGGAATTTAGCATGGTCAATCCACCTACCCTGCACATCTTTTGAGGTTGTGGGGGTGAGACCCATACAGGCACGGGGAGAATGTGCAAACTCCACACAGACAGTGACCCAGGACCGGGATCGAACCTGGGACCTCAGCGCCGTGAGGCAGCAATGCTAACCACTGCGGAAAGTGGGCTAACATTAAACATTCTTCTAGCCCAGTGATCATTTCTCAGCAGTGAATTTTCTTTTGCATTTTGATGTGTACAATCTGATGTGTGATTTTAAGTCATACAAAGTCTACAGCGTTCATGTTGGATGACTGTGAGCGCACACCTGACACAAATTACTTTAACTGTCGAAAGATCTCGGGATTTGAATACACATAATCTATTGCTTCCAAATGTAAGTCCCCATTAGGAGCACATTTTAGACCCTAAATCAAATTGCGCCTTTTAACAAAAATTCCATACGGACAAAGAATTGAGTTCAGCTGGTGCGGTAAATATGTATGTCTGAAAAATTGATTTTGTGTTTCTGCAATCAATTTAATTAACTGCTGAAATACTAGGAAGTTGAGAGGTTTCAAGAAAATAATTAACCTATTGCTCTTCCTTCTTAATTATTGTATTTAACAGCTATCTTCCTTTTAGTAAGAAATACCCTGGGGTGGCAAAGTTTACAGGAAGAACAAATTGTTTCTTTCTTGGGTTTAATGTCTTCCTGTTTTTCTCTTTTTATTTATTATTAAACAAACTGCAGATGCTTAAAATGCAGCGAGTTATGTATATCATCCTCAGGGCGCATGGTTGCACAGTGGTTAGCACTGCTGTCTCACATCGCTGGGGACTTGTGTTCAATCCCGGCCCCGGGTCACTGTCTGTGTGAAGTTTGCACATTCTCCCCGTGTCTGCGTGGAATCCATCTCCACAACCCAAAGATGTGCAGGTTAGGTGAATTGCCCCTTAATTGGAAACAAACAAATGGCTACTCTAAATTTATTTTTAAAAAGTATATCAACCTCTTTGGAGACATGTTTTACTTTTATTTCTTTTAAATATTTTTATTAAGGCACTTGTATATACATTAAACCAAACCAACGCAAGGGTAAGAACACAAACCTCAGTAAACAAATAACTACCCAAACGGCCAACCTCCCTGCTGGCGGCACGGTAACACAGTGGTTAGCACTGTTGCTTTACAGCGCTATCGACACGGGTTTGAATCACTGTCTGTGCGGAGTCTACAATTTCTCCCACATGTCCCGAAAGATGTGCTGTTAGGTAAATTGGACATTCTGAATTCTCCCTCTGTGTGCCCGAACAGGCGACGGAATGTGGCGACGAGGGGATATTCACAGTAACTTCATTGCAGTGTTAATGTAAGCCTAATTGTGACACTAATAAACGATTATTAAAAGATTATCCTCCTGTCCTGCCATCCCCATTTCACCCCCCCCCCTCAATTTTCCTTGAAAAAGTCAATGAACGGCTTCCATCTCCGGGCAAACCCATCAACTGACCCTCTCCAACCTTAGGAACTCCGCCAGGACGCTCACCCCCCCCCCCCCCCCCCCCCCCACCCCCCCGCTTTGGTTGGTCCAAGTCCCTCCACTGCAGCAAAATCTGTCTCCGGGCTACCAGGGAGGCAAAGGCCAAAACATCGGCCTCTCTCGCCCCTGGACTCCCAGATCCTCCGACACACCAAATATCGGCACTTCTGGACTTGGGGCCACCTTCACCTTCAGCACCTTGGACATTACGTCCACGAACCCCTGCCAGAACCCTTCAATTCCAGACATGCCCAAAATATGTGAATAGGTTCGCGGGCCTCGCCGCGCACCACCCACACCTGTCCTCCACCTCCTGAAAGAACCTGCTCATCCTAGCCACCGTCATATGCGCCCTATGTACGACCTTAAACTGGATAAGGCTGAGCCTGAGGATGCATTCACTCTCCTCAGAGCCTCCTCCCACAACCCAGCCTCCATTTTGCCCCCAGTTCCTCCTCCCACTTCTGCTTGACTTCTCCTATCGGAGATCCTTCCCAGTACATTAACTCCTTGTAAATGTCGGACACTTACCCTCACCCACTCCTTCCTTCGACACCACCTTATCATGTAGACCTGGGGGCAGCAGACCGGGGAAGGGCGGCACCTGTTTCCTCACATAATTCCGCACCTGTAAGTATCGGAAACTGTTCCCACTGGGCAGCTCATATTCCTCCTCCAACTTCTCTAAACTCAAAAAGCTGCTCCCACAAACAGGTCCCCAAACCACTCGATTTCTGCCCGTTGCCACCCCCGAAACCCCACATCCGACGCCCCCCCCCCCCCCCCCCCCCGGTGCAAATCTATGATTACCGCAAATCGTTACCAACACCGAGGCACCTTCCAACCTGAAATGCTGGGTCCACTCTCCCCATACCCTCAGGGCCGCCATCGCCACCGGGCTCGTGGAGCACTTGGCCGGCGAGAATGGCCGATATGGAAATCTGTGATAATGTAGGGGAGCTCCCCCTTATCCCTCACCTCATATATGCTCTGACCAGCAGGGGCCCCAGGTCCCCAGAAAACTTCTCATAAAATTCTGCAGGGAACTCATCTGGGCCCAGGGCCTTCCCCGTCTGCATCACTCCCATGCCCTCCATCATCTCCACCAGACTAATGGGAGCACTAGTCCTTCCACCAGGTCCTCCTCCACCTTGGGGAACTCCAACCAGTCCAGGAATCACCGCATTCCCTCCCTGCCGGCCGAGGGCTCCGATTCGTCAGGGGCCTCTTATAAAACTCCTCAAAATACCCATTCACCCCCACCGGGTCCAGTACCACTCTTCCCCTCCAGTCGTTCACCCTTCCCATCTCCCTCACTGCCTCTTGCTCCCTAAGTTGGTGGGCCAGCATCCTGCTAGCCATCTCCCCGTACTCGGACACTGCCCTTCCGCAACTGCCCAACTGCCTTCTCCGTTGTCACCAACCCAAACTCCATCTGGAGCTTCTGCATCTCTTTCAACAACCCTGCCTCTGGGGCCTCCGAATAGCTCCTATCCATCCGCAAATCGTCCACCAACCTTGCCACCTCTGCTCTTTCCACCTTTTCCCTGTGCGCCCGGATTGATATTAACTCCCCCCGAACCACTGCCTTGTGCGCCTCCCATAGCGCGGTGGCCGAAACCTCACCCGTATCATTCAGTTCCACGTACCCCTGGATGGCGGCCCTCACCTGCTCGCAGACCTCCTCATCTGTTAACAACCCCACATACAACCTCCACTGTGGGCGCCCAGTGTGGCGCATGGTCTGAAGCCACAGTTGCCGAACACCCAGGGTCGACCACTCCCCACCAGCAGCACCTTGTCCACCACAAAAGAATCAATCCGTGAGTACACCCTGAGGACATGGGAGAAGTACGAGAACGTCCACGGATCCCTCCCCCCACTCCCCGAACCCCACGACCCCTCCACACCCCAATGCCATCTGGCATCCCCATGATTCTTAAGTTTTGGCTCTGGAAGCAGTTCTCCAAGTCCTCCACTTTCTCCTTTAGCCACTTCTGGGTCTCCCACATCATCCCGACCTCAGCAGGCAACAAGGTAAGCTGCTCCTCGTGCTCCCCCACCATCTTCTCCACTTTCCGAATGGCCTGGTCCTGGGTCCCCAGCCTCTGCTCCACCCGATCGATCCCCGCTTTTAGCGGCTCCACCATCTTGGCCAGGTCCTCCTGGGCTTCCCTTCTCTGCTGGCTGAACTTTTCATTTAAGAAGTTCGGCAGCTGCTCCGTTGACCACTGGACAGGCAGGGCCGACCCTTTACCCTCCGCCATTTCCACCTGTAGCGCACAAAGAATTTCTTGCTCCAACAGCTCCCTTCTTCTCGACCCACTGGTGATCTGTGGATCCATCCACCTACAACACCAGTGGAGTTAACTTTCCTCAACTACCGCAAAACCTCTATCCACAAAACTATCCACCCAGCAAAAATGGGAAAAGGACCAAAAAAAACACCTCGAGTGGGAGCTGCCAAATGTGCGACTACTACAGGTGGTATAGCCACTGGACAGAAGTATCTTAGAAATTTAAAACAACATAAAAAGGCAGACAGCAGAGACGCTCGGGGTGGGTGGCTGCTGGAGGCAATGAGAAGGCAGGCGCAATCGAGGAGTCCAGGGAGGCCATGAGCTCTACCATGTCTCAGGTAGCTGAGCATATTGCTTTCTCCATAGAGAGGTTGGCGACCATCATGGATGAGCTGACACAGGGTACCACACAGTGGCTGCCTGGTGTTTGCAGAAACCTGCAGACCATTGCTGGCACCATAACCTCACAGCCGCATTGGGGCAGTGAGAGGTGCACTTTGTCCCCAGATATCCCTCCATGACCACCACCACAGAAAGCAGGGTGATGCTAGCCTGCACCGAGAGGACTGAGGAGCTGCCAGCTGAACAACTAGAGAATACCTTGAAGGGCACTCCGTGAGTGGCCAGTAAACCCCAACCCCTCTGCCAGGGCCCTGAGCTCCTCCAGCAGTCGTGTTACAGAGAACAATCCTGCACCAGTGCAGGAGCCCCTCCCCGAGCCATCCAGGCTGGCACCACCCAGTGGGTGTCCACCACACTCCAAGGTCAAGGGCAATGAAGAGCAGCAGCCTCAAAGTTGTCTACAGATGCTGGAGATGCACTTGACAGCATCACTTGCAAACATTTTAAGAGCATGTAAACACACAATCATGGTGCTGGGGCTTGTTTGAATTTGCATATCTTGATTTCTGTGTAATGAATTAAAACCTTTTTAAAAGTTCCACATCTGACTCACAGTGGTTGTGGGCTTCATGGCGTTATGGAAAGTTAAGAATGGGATGAAGTTATCAGTAGACGGTGGTTGGCTGGCTGCCTCAACAGGGGTCAGCATCAGGTCTACAGAAAGGGATGGATATGTGTGGTTTGTGTATGCCAAAGCTGTGGTATGCCAATAACGACTGATGAAGACCTAGAGTCATCTGGCCCTCACTATAATACAAGCCTATACAGCAAAAGCAAAATACTGCGGATGCTGGATTGACGCTTCTCTGGGATTGATGTCCGTTGCATGGGTGTCTGCATCATGGAGCCACTGATGCCGCTGTACTGCAGCTATCTTGTCCTCCCCATTGTCTTCATCTGATGAGGGTGTCTCTTCTTCCTCAGGGTTCAGATGACCCCCCTCTGCAGGGCAGGATGGTGTAACATACAGCACACCACAATGATGTACTGAAGAGCTATATTATCATCATGGTTACAAGAGGATAGTGGCAAGGTGCTTTGGCACGTAGTTCACCTCCTTACCACTCAGAGCCTTCCCACTATCACTTCAGGTACCATGCCCTAAGAGGGCCTAGGTGACCATGGACTTTTATTGGATTGGTCCATGATTATCTTGGCAAAGTAATGCTGTAGTTTGCGAATGCCTTCTGCTGACCAAGAAACTCTCCCACTCTTGCTACCTGCCATCAGGGGTATTGGGCTGATTTGTAGGCTGGCAATTAATTGGTGTGGCCACGTTTTCCATGGCCATCAAATCCCAGAGTGGGACTTGAACCTGGAGCTTCTGGACCTGAAGCTTCTGGACCAGAGGTAGGGACATTACCAGTGTGTCACAAGACCTCTGGAATGCTCACAACTCACCTGAATTGATGCATCCCCAATAATGCTCAAGTCATTCAACAGCATCTGTGACAGTACAATTTACTGGGTTAGTTCCTTTCCACTGAACTGTACATCCAATCCCTCCACCACTGATACATTGTGGTTGCAGTATGTGCGGGACACATTGCAGCAGTCCACCAAGGTTTCTTCCTCCTCTGAAACCTCCACGACAAAAAAGAACAAGAATAGAATTGTGAGAGCACTGATTGTCAGCTCCAAGACTTCCTCCAAGTCATCATGCTGTTGATATAAATTTCCATTATTTTGTCATTGCTGGCTCAGAAACCAGGACTTTCCTCTATCATCACAGAAAAAGCACAGTGGTTGAAGGAGAAGAACCCCCCCCCCCCCCCCCCCCCCCACCACATGCACTTTCTCAGGGCAACTAGGCATAGGCAACAAATGACAATTTTCCAGCTTCAATTGCATCCTAAGAACAAACACAAGGAAGCAGAAAACCAACATTTGGGGATAAGTCAACAGGCCCCATTCTCCTTCAGGAAGGACTCCTCTCTTATGGTAGATTATTGATTTTTCTCTTTAACAGTGTTACATACTGAACTATCCGAGCAACAAGTTTGGAGAGTGAAGGGTTTATTATGTTGCTTCACTGTAATGTAACAGCTTAGGAACACAGCAGTTTTAAAGTCAAAATTATATTTTAAAGTAATGCTAGGTAACACTGTTTTGATTATGAAATGAACCTAGTCTTAGCCTCTATTGTGTTTATAGGACAACTGAAGTAACCCATCCAATCAGAAAATATTCACTTCCATTCCTTCACAGACAAAATTAGATTAGTTTAATGAATTCATTAACAAGTGAGTATTCATTAACAAATGCTGAATAATGACTTCCACACTTCAAACTGCTCATTTGTAAAAGCCAAACTATTTTACACTCCACCCAATTAGTTTTCCATTGATTTGAATGGAAAGGAAAAAGATGGAGGAATGTAAAATGGGCTTCCAATTTGCCAATGTCTGTTTCGTTCTATCTAGCATCTGAGGTGAATTTCACACCTCGTGTCTATATTTTCATTTTTCTGCCTCTGCATAATATAAGTCATTGCCTTATTCATGCAATGAAAATATTTCCCCTCCTTAGAAAGGTTTATATTCTGTAAGCTCCTAGGAAAATATTGCACTCAAAAGGGTTTTGTAAAGAAAATAAGACTTTTGTGGATTTTAATTCAAAGCCTATGTCAATAAGTACATTGTGTCATTATCCGCTACATTCATTACCAACAAACACCAAGTCTATTAATTGGCCTATTTACTTGACCAACTTTGGACTTGTGCCACACCTCATTCATGGGTTTATAGATAATTCTAGTGAATGCTATTGTGTGAGTACACAAAATGTGATACTTCCACATTCTAATAACTGTGTGAAGACAATTGTCCCAGTTTCCCTTTCATTCTTTTTGCAATAATCCTAAATTTGTGCCCTCTAGTTACCAATTCAACAACCAGTGCAAACAATCTTTCTTGCTTTAGCAAAACAAAATCTACATAATCCTTCTCACGCACTTGAACCCTTGCAGTCTGTGATCGTTTTACCCATAAGTACACTTATACTGACGAAGAGAGGAAAATCACAGACAATGTTAACCAGAAAGCTGAATTAAGATAGTCGTGAATTTAACTGTGAATCTTGTGACTGGTCTATGAACTACCTCATGCACATACTTTCTATCAGTGCAATTTCTGTCGAGAAGAAATGGAAAGCAGAAAGAAATGGTTGCAAGGCCCTCAAAGAAAATAACGACTTCAAGGTTGCTAAACTTGTCGTTGGATTGTCGTTAGACAAAGATTAGTGCTGACAGAAATATCAAAAAAAGCTGCAACTCTTTCCATACTGGGATTTTAAATAAACCCTTTGACTCTACAAATGTTATTTCAGTAACAAAATCTATTAAATTCTCTTTCCAACTTTCTTTCTGGACTTTTCATCTTTACGCACTGCAGAGCGAGAGAAGAGTTTAGAATTTCACCATTACGTGAGAGATCGATGGGACAGGAGATGAAGAAAGCAACTAATACCAAACACCAGGAAACAAGTTTAAGGTACAAAACACTTGAGATTTAAAGATCTGCTTAAAAATCACAAAGGTCTTTGAGCAGCTTCTGTTCATGGGGGTACTTTTGATCAAAACCATGTTGTTGCACTTGTTGAAAAGGCAACATACAAAACCAGAGAAACAGCCACACAGACTGAGTGTTGTGCCTGTGCACTTTGACTGGCGCCGTCTACTCAAACCCAGTTCCTGCTCTTGCCCAAAGCTTTTATATTCTTCATTTCCAGATATTTATCCAAGTCCCTTTGAATTGTCATCATAGTCTCTGCTTCAATAGCCACTTGTGGGTAAAAGTTTCAACATTTTTCTAACTGTACCTGAATAATTCTTCCACTTCTCTTTAATTCTTTTTGTTATAATACACCTTGTCATTATTAATTCAGTCAGTGCAAACAATGAAATATTTCCCTCTCAAAACTTTTCATAATTTTGAAAATCTCTATTACATTTCCTCCCATACACCTCTCTGTCCGAGTGATAAAAGCACCAAATTTTAAAATAGTAACTTCTCATTTTAGGTATTAGTTTCGTGAATTTGTGTCTTGGAAGCAAAACATTTTTGGCATGGCTAGATTATTAATTTCAGTGAAGAGTGACATGTGCAATGCGGTGCAACAAATGTTGGACAAGGTGAAGCAGTTTTGTCTGGAGAGTGAAGAAAAAGTTTGAGAACAATCTCAGTCCACTCTTATCATACTTTCCAGCGTCCAGGTACAGAGAGAATAATTTACCTGCACTCCCCATTGGCCAAGCAAGGGCGTGTGTTATGAGGGGAAAAATAATCTTTAAAAAGATGATGGAATTAATAAAGGGCAAGAAAGATAAGTACATAAGAATATCAAACATAGGAGCAGGAGAAGATCATATAGCCCGTCAGGTCTCCTCCTCATTTAATACAATCACGGTTGGTCTAGGGCTTCTACTCCACTTTCCTGGCACTTTCCATGTCCCTCGGATCCTGAGAGACCAAAATTTCTCTATCTTAGCCGTAAATCAATTTAATGATGGAGCATCAACAAACCTCTGATGCTCTGGGGTAAAGAATCCCAAAGATTCAGAAACCTTTCAATGAAGAAATTTCTCCTCATCTCAGGCCAAAATCATAGAATTCATAGAATTTACAGTGCAGAAGGAGGCCATTCGACCCATCGAGTCTGCACCGGCTCTTGGAAAGAGCACCCTACCCAAGGTCAACACCTCCCCATAACCCAGTAACCCCATCAACACTAAGGGCAATTTTGGACACTAAGGGCAATTTATCTTGGCCAATCCACCTAACCTGCACATCTTTGGACTGTGGGAGGAAACCGGAGCACCTGGAGGAAACCCATGCACACACGGGGAGGATGTGCAGACTCCGCACAGACAGTGACCCAAGCCGGAATCGAACCTGGGACCCTGGAGCTGTGAAGCAATTGTGCTATCCACAATGCTACCGTGCTGCCTTATGTAGGCCTCTACATTGATTGGCCCCTTCTCCCGAGACCGTGTCACGTTTTAGGTCCCCCAACCAGGGGAAACAATGTACGCGATTTTCCCACGGCATTGCACCCGGTGCAGGTGAATCGCGGGAGAACCCCAAGTCGGGTTCCGCACCGGGCACGGAACCTCACGCAAGTCACCTGTCGCGGTGCTGGGCACGAGTTGGATCATGCCATCACTGGACGTGTGCCATGTAATGATATTTAAATGAGCCATTGGGCTCATTTAAATATCTGGACACCATATTCACCTGGCACCCAGGAGTCAACAGCCGCCTCAGCGAGACCTCAACAAAGTGCAGTTTAGCACTGGTTTCCACAATAGTGGGTGGACCAGGCGTGATGGAACCTCGGGATTCTTGCAGGCCATTAGAGCCACCTGCGTTGTCGGGGACAAGGCAAGGTAGTACCCTGGCACTTCCCCTGGCACCCTCACACTGCCAGCCTGACACCCTGGCAATGCCATCCTGCCAGTGCCACGGTGCTCAGATGACACTTCCAGGATGCCTACTTGGCACCGGCTGGGTGCCAGGCTGGCAGTGCCAAGGTATTAGATTGGCACTGCCAGGGGTCAAGGCCTGGGGGGGTCATGCCCATGAAATGGTGTGTGGGTGGGCTTGGGGGGGGGGGGGATAGCAAAAGAAAGGTTATCGGGAGGGGGGGGTGAAGGGTAAGAGATCGGGGGCATCCTTTCAAAATGGCGCCCAGAACGGTGAGGAGCCGATCCTTGCTGGTGAACTCAGCTCCCCAGTCTTTCTAAGTGTGGCCTCAATGGGGAGATACACCCCGAGGCCAAAAAAAAGGCTAAGTGACGTTGAATCCCGGTGTCAATCTCGGCACGGCAGCTGCTGGGAAACAACCCGCCAAACGTACCTGAAACCAGACTTGGAAATTTTCCTAGTGAATCGTGCCGAATGCCTCAGTATCTATCCTGACAAGACTCTCCATTGGTCAGAATTTTACACTCTTCCCACATGCCCCCTGGTGGGTTCGGAGCCGGAAATTACTCGGATGGGTTCCCTCTGGTTCACAACGCCACCCAATCTCTCTGAACATCAACATTTACAAGTTTCACGCCTCTTAAAAAATATTCTGCTTCCCTATTCCATTCAGCATATTTGTAACGATCCCAATCAAGTCCAAAAGCTTAAAAATCAATTTGAATTCCCAGTGACCAACTTAAAGGAATTGTACAAGATTTCAAATTAAGACCTTCACATCAACACACAAACTAAAAGCAACATTGGCGACTAAAATAGTGTTTAGTCAAAGTATACCCTAAACTATAGAAATAAATCCATATTTAACATTTAAAACTGACAATATCTCTCTCTTCTACTTTAGTCTGTCCTTTGAGTGAACATCCTATTCTCCTGAAACTAGTCCAAGCAATTCTTGGTTCCTGAGGATTTTTCCAGCCAGATAACTTTGAATCCTCTCCAGCCAGATAATTTTGAATCCCCAAACTGGTGTTTATGGTTAGGGTTATTGTGGAGATTCCTTCCTTTAGCCAATCCTCGGCAAATCCTTCAGTCTTCTTTAAATCCTCATGAACATGATATCTTCAATCAGAGCGCAAGCTCCCATCGCATTCTTACGCACCAAATCCTTGAGACTTGCTGTCTCAATTTCTTGGCTCTCTTTATCTCTGATTCTGGCAGACTACAATGGCTTCCTATGGATGCTTCCCCTCCCAAAGCCCATCTCCATGCCAATGTGAATCACATAGGCTTTCTATTCACTTGAGAATACTAATTAACTATCCTTTAAACTCCGAGTCTTATTCTGTCTTGAAACTAAGTAGACAACGTAAATATAACAAAACCTGACATTCCTACCATCTTCCTGGGACCACGGAGATTAACAATCTAGCCACTGTCAGCGCAGAGCTTTGGTCAGTGTTTACAGGTATGAACATCCAACACCTTCTTACCGGTAAAACATCCTGAGTCCCTCTTTAACACCCAAGCCACCCAGACTTTCAGTCATAAGAATTCAGAACAGGCCGCATGCATCCTTTCATTCCTCTATTTTGCCCCAAATTAAAGACATGGTCCCAAAATATAACAATCTTATAAAACCTCACATTTGTTACAGTATGCCAATCAGCAATTGGTGAAGATGATGCAAACTAGTGTATAGAGATGAAAATTCACACTGGAGATAAGTGTCACTGCAACTCAGGGAGACACTTATTTCTGAATAAAATTGTTTTAATTGTTTTTACTTGAAGCAACTGAAGAAAAATTCATACATCTACCAAACTTGCCAAAATTTATTAATTTCTCCCTCTTCTCAAGGCAGTGAAACCTTGATGGGCTGTAGCTTCATGGATACGCATTGCCTTCTACAATGTAATTCAAATGGGCCTGATTTTTACCCAAGCCCTGACAGTGAATACCATGTTTATGGTAACATTTAATTGAATGGAAATGTTTTAAATATTACTACATTGAAGCTGGGCCCTTCCCACTGCAGGCCTGTAGATTAGGCAACCTGTCATACAGGCTCCAGTCAGAAGACTGGGCAGATAAGAAGTAGTTTGGATTCCCTTGCTAGGTTCCTCTCACATGGTCGGGGGCGGACCGATCGGAGGATACGGTTAGGTGGATTGGCCATGATAAATTGCCCTTAGTGTCCAAAATTGCCCTTAGTGTTGGGTGGGGTTACTGGGTTATGGGGATAGGGTGGAGGTGTTGACCTTGGGTAGGGTGCTCTTTCCAAGAGCTGGTGCAGACTCGATGGGCCAAATGGCCTCCTTCTGCACTGTAAATTCTATGATAATCTATGAAGCCCCACAACATATCCCTAGAGAGGAAGGGAGGGGGTTAATGTGACAACCCACACCACAGTTGCACACAACAAATAACCCAATGGAAAGGCATAGGAAAGACCTTGGGCTGAATTCTCCGCACCCAGACGGCAAAATCGCGGCGGGGGCGGAGAATCCATTTTCCCGCACGGAATCAGGACCGGCGCCAGTTCCCCGATTCTGCGGGTCCCGAAAAGCGGGATACACCACACCATCTAGGACCTACCTGGGGCCATTGCTGGAGCCCGCTCCACCATTCTCCGCCCCCGATCGGCCGAAGTCCCGACGGGTGGATCTAATGTGGTCCAGCCGGTCGGGAAACTAGCGTGGCGCCCTGGTCGGGGGCGGACCGATCGGAGGATACGCGGCTGAGAAATGTTTGTGCGGGCGGTCAGCCGCTCGGGGGGGCGGGGGGGTCTATTTTCAGGGGCCAGCTCCGCAGTCCGAGTCCGCCATGGAGCACAGTGCGGCCGCCCAGAGGTGTGGGGGCCCGTATCTGCAGCAAAAGCTGCTAGATTTACGCCGGGTCCCTGCTAGCCCCTGCAAGGCTAGGTTTTTCTGGTGTGAAACTCCACAGTTATGATGCTGGCGTGGGGACATAGTCCCGATAACGGAGAATCCATCCCCTTGTGCCTACGTGTGGAGCTGTGCCGTTGTCAATGTTTGCCTCAAACTCGATGCATGTTACATTATAGCATGAATATGCACAGTGAGATTATCAATGTTCGATTCTGTAAATGTCATTTCAAAAATATAAGCCAATACCATATTTAAGTGAATGTTTTTCTTTTGCTTTCTGAAAATTCAGAACAGGCAGATCATTTTAAATATTTAGTGAATTTCCTGCATCAATGTGTAATCTGGTTGAAATGTTTAAATTCCTTAAAGTAAAATTTAAGTGAGGAAAGAAATGAATCTGGCTATAAATAAATCCAAATGCTATTTCGATAAGTTTTTTTGTGATTAAATACCCAAAAAGCAATGCCCACTTACCCATTCCAGTACCAGCTGGTGCAATTTCACGGGAAAAGAGTTCCAAGGCTTTCTTCTGCATGTGGTGAACAGCCAGCCAAATAACAGCTTCACGGGGACTCTGTACAACCAAACCACAGCACTTGAGCAATACTGGACACTTCTACCTTAACAATTAAACATCCATAGCAAATAGGTAAAAGGGAGCATTTAGATTTCTTTAACATTCTGCCTCATTTCTGCAGCTTAATGTCATTAAATGAGGAAAATGTGTGAAAGTATGATATTTTGAAAAATGGGAATATTTGACTAAAGTTTAAAAATATCGTGAAAGTGTGAATTTTAAAGGGATAAATATATGACAAATGTGTTAATGTACCACAACATGGGGGGAAAGAAAGGCTTAAAGGACAGACATTTTTCATTAAATGATTGTTTGCACAGACTCGGTTACTTCAATCTCAAACTGACAAAAAGATGCAGAGGCAAAACTGCAAAATGTTACTCATGACACCCAAATCACTCATTATGGTTTATAAAATCACTTCACATACATCTGTCCTCTTTACAGCTTGCTCTCCATAGGTGTCTTCAGATCCCAAAATCTGAACATTGACTGTTTTAAAGTCATCCAGGCCTATCTGCTCGAACATGCGTCGCATCCTTCACAAATCAACAAAAGGACAGAAAGACTGGTTTAGAATCACTAATAATTCACCAAATTGCAAGAGCAATATGTATCAACACAAGTTAGCAGGGTTTTATTTTCAAATGGAATAACTTTTGTTGCTTAAAAAATGGGAATGGGTAAAAATGGCGATGATGAAAGCATGTGTACAGAGGTAGAGATAAGACAAATTCTATGTTGTAATAAGGCTGATCAGATTTCCAGTTCAATGTTTTGGTTATAATGCTACTCAAGTTTCAACCCTTGCGTCTCTATTTTTCCTAATATTACCTATTTTCTAGTTTTCCTTTTATTTTGTTTGCTTTAGATCTTTTTTCACATTTCCCTCAAGAACTGCTCACCTTCAGACATATTGGTTATGTTATGGGACTAGAAATCCAGAGGCTTGGATTAATGCTCTGGAGACAGGGGTTCAAATCCTACCTGGGGAATTTAAATTCAGTTAATTAAATAAATCTGATATAAATTGGCATGAGTAATGGTGACCATGAAACTATTACTGGATTGTTGTTGAAAACTCATCTGGTTCACTAATATGACATGGAACATACAGTGCAGAAGGAGGCCATTCGGCCCATCGAGTCTGCACCGACCCACCTAAGCCCTCACCTCCACCCATCCCCGCAACCCAATAACCCCTCCCAACACTTTTGGCCACTCAGGGCAATTATCATGGCCAATCCACCTAACCTGCACGTCTTTGGACTGTGGGAGGAAACCGGAGCACCCGGAGAAAACCCACGCAGACACGGGGAGAACGTGCAGACTCTGCACAGACAGTGACCCAGCGGGGAATCGAACCTGGGACCCTGGCGCTGTGAAGCCACAGTGCTAGCCACTTGTGCTACCGTGCTGCCCTTTAAGAAAGGAAATCTTCCATCTTTATCCAGTCTGGCATATATGGGCCGGAATTCTTTGCTCCCGCTGGCAGCTCACCCCCGCCTGCTGATTTCCCAGTGGTGTGCGGTGGCTTCAATGGGAAATCCCATTGACAAGCGGCAGGAGTAGAGAATCCCACCGCCAGCGAATAATGTCCCGCCGAGAATCCAGCCCATGGACTCCGAACCCATTGCGATGTGTTCACTGCCCTTTGAACTAATCAGCAAGTCACTCAGTTATATCAAACCACTCTGAAAAAGCTGAATAAAGAAAAAACTGGACCGACCACCCAGCATTAACCAAGACACCGGACATGACAAAAGCACACCCATCTCAATTGACCCTGTAAAGCCCTCCTCCCTAATACAGTACCCAGGATTCCATGCATGTTAAACAGCTGAAGCAGACAGAACTAAAGAATCTCACAAAAAATCAAATCACAACAGGTCAAACGGGGCAAAATCCTGGAACTCCCTCCCTAACAGCACTGTGGGTGTACCTACACCTCAAGGACTGCAGCGGTTCAAGAAGGCAACTCACCACAACCTTCGGAAGGGCAACTAGGGATGGGCAATAAATGCGGGCCTAACCAGCGAAGCCCACATCTCGTAAATTCATTTTTTTAAAAAAGGGTGCAAAGGAGATCTATCAATGTTGCCTGGGCTGGAGGGATTTAGTTATGAAGACAGAATGGATTGACTGGTGTTGTTTTCCATGGAGCAGAGGAGACTGAGGGGAGCCATGATTGAGATTATTGTTACCCCACCCCCCCGTCAAAAGATGCTCAGGTCCAGTGAATTGGCCATGCTAAATTGCCACTTTTGTGTCCAAATGTTGCGTGGGGTTATGGGGATAGGGTCTATGCAGCGTGTTCATTTGGAGGGTCAGTGCAGACTCGATGGACCGAATGAACTCCTTCTGAACTGTAGGGATTCTTTTTTTTCATAACTTTAGAATACCCAAATCGTTTTTTCCAATTAAGGGGCAATTTAGCATGACCAATTCACCTAACCTGCATATCTTTTTGGGTTGTGGGGGTGATACCCACGCAGACACAGGGAGAATGTGCAAACGCCACACAGACAGTGACCTGGGGCTTCCTCCAGAACTGTAACGATTTTAAGAGGGCAGCACGGTGGTGCAGTGGAAGCACTGCAGTCTCACGGCGTCGGGGTCCCAGGTTCGATCCCGGCACTGGGTCACTGTCCGTGTGGAGTTTGCGCATTCTCCCCGTGTTTGCGTGGGTTTCGCCCCCACAACCCAAAGATATGCAAGGTAGGTGGATTGAACACGCTAAATTACCCCTTAATTGGAAACAAATGAATTGGGTACTTTAAATTTGTTAAAAAAAAGAACTGTAACGATTTTATGATTCTATGAAATCCAATCCAGCAAACCCCTCCATCAGCCTTTCTCAATTATCAGCAAATGATGGAAAGTGTCAGCAGTATTAAACAGCACTTACTAACTTGCTTATCGATGCTTAGTTTGGGTTCTGCAAGGACTGCTTTTCTCCAGACTTCATTACAGCCTTGGTTCAAACATGGACAAAAGAGTTGAATTTCAGAGGTGACGTGAGGGTGACTGCCTATGACATCAAGGCCACATTTGACCGAATGCACCATCAAGAAGCCCTGCAGAACTGAAGTCAATGGGAATCAGGAGTAAACCTTTCGTTGGTTGAAGTCATAACCAAACCAAAAGGAGATGGTTGTGATGTTGGAAGTCAATCATCTCAGTCCCAGGACATCGCTGTAGGAGTTCCTCACAGTAGTGCCCCATGCCTACCCATTTTTAGCTAATTTATCAATGACCTTCCCTCTGTCACAAGGTCAGAAATGGGATTGGTTTTTGAAAATTCCAGTGTTCAGTTCCATTCGTAATTCCTCAGGTAGTGAAACAGGCATGTTGCAATGGGCAACAAGATCTGGCCAATATTCAAACTTGGGTTGATACGTGGCAAGTAACATACTCACCAGATCATTGTCAGGCAGCGAACATCCCCAACCACCTCACTTTGACATTCAATAGCATTACCAATTATGAATCCTCCACCATCAACATTCTGGATGTTAACATGGACAGAAACTTCACTTGACCAGCTACATACATTCTGTGGTTGCAACAGGTCAGAGACTGTACATTCTGCAGCGAGTAACTGCCTCTTGATTCGACAATGTCTTTCCACCATCTACCAGGTACAAGTCAGGATTGTGATGGAATAGTTTCCACTTGCCTGGATGAGTGCATCGCCAACACCCGGGAAGCTGAACGTTATTCATGTCAAATCAGTTTATTTGATTGGCGCCCCTCGTTAAGCATTTACTCCCTTCACCACTCGCGCACTGTGATTGCAATTATCTACAAGATATGCCACAGCAACTTGCCAAGTGTCCTGACCTCAATCGCCTAGACGGGACTATGTAGCGGGGGCATGGAAACACCACCAAATTCTCCTCCACTTACACAGCTTTTTGATTTGAAACTATTTATCTGGCTATCACTGTCACTGGTTCAAAATTCTGGAACTCCTTCCAAACAGACTGTGATTGTACCAAGACCACATGGATGGCAGCAGTTCATACAGACCACTTATCACCACATTCTTATTGGCAGTTAGGTATGGGCAATAAATGCTGGCCTAGCCAGTGATTCCCACATCCTACGAACCGGAAAAAAAAAATTCCTTCACAAAAAAAGAAGAGAAACCACTGGGTTGCGCACCATTTCTCTAAGTCCACCAATGATTAGCAAATGATAGATAAACTTGCTTATGTGGGAAAGTCATATCACAAGTTTTCTTCCCCTTTTTGCGATTTTCCCTTGCAAAGCAAGAGACAGATACCACCAACCATGCCATTCTCAGTAGCCAGGTGCACAATAGTTTGCTGAAAGTGACTGTCTTCCCTCCTGACCAGCCCTTTGTGATGATCTACGCATACATAGCAGAGATCAGGAACACCGTCCCCACAACCTCCAACCTCTCCATATGGAACTGGAAAGTGGAAAGCCTAAAATGTATCACTGTATGGAAATTGTTTGTTCAATATTTTTTTTCTCTACTCATTCATGGGATGTGGGCGTCGCTGGCCAGGCCAGCATTTATTGCCCATCCCAGAGGGCATTTAAGAGTCAACCACATAGCTGTGGATCAGGAGTCACATATAGGCCAGACCAGGTGAAGGTGACAGATTTCCTTCCCTAAAGGACATTAGTGAACCAGATGGGTTTTTACGACAATCGACATTGATTTCATAGTGATCACTAGACTTTTACTTCCTAGATTTTTATTGAATTCAAATTCCACCATCTGCCCTGGCTGGATTTGAACCAAAGTCCCCTGGGTATGTGGATTACTAGGCCAGGGACAATATCACTATGCCACCGCCGCCCCTTCTTTTCGAGGAGGAGGTTCATCGTCTTCTTTAAGGAGTGGCAAACGTAAGGGGGTGGGGAGGAAGAGGGGTTGGGTTGTTATATTATGTTGTGCGCTATTTTTGTTATTATTATAATTGGAAAGTGGATCATGTTAGGACATGGAGGGGTTTTGTATTAGGACTATAGGTTGTGGATGATGGTTACATGTATTCTGTAAATAATTTGAAAATGCCTTGAACGAAAATATTTTTTTAAAAAAGCCGAGTGGCCACTTTTCTGTGCTGACAATTGTATGATTTGATGTGAAAAATGTTTTTATATTTACAATAAGCATACCTCTTCAAAATGCTCTCTGCTGTCCTTCTTCCCTTTTCCACAGATCGGGATCCTCCCACTGGGCAGACAGCTGTGGCTCGGTAACCATCTAAATATGTAGCACAAACCTAAGTACAAATGGTGTGGAACAAAATGATACATCAGGAACAAAGTCAGATGTAAGTTATTAATCTATTGAATTTTAAAAAAAGCATCAATTTCATTCAAGTGAGAGATGACGGGGAGGGAGGAAACTGATGGAACCATAGCAACCGATAAAAGTACTTAGAATATTAGGATGGGATGGCTGTGAACAGGCATGGGAGGAACTTACTGAGCTGATAAGATACCAGCTGATACTGCTTTCATAAGGGACCAAGATGTAATAGAAGTGTTCAAAATTATAAGAAGTTTGATAAAGCAAATCAGTGAGTCAGTAAAAAGGAGAGCAAAATTTCAAGACCATCTCGGGTGGTCAGGAGAATTATATTTTTACTTTTCCAAAACGCAGCTGGGATTTTCCAGCCTGGCCGTGTTGGGCCAGCCTGTTTGATTTACGGCGGGTCCAGAAGATCCTGGCGAAGGGCGAGGCCAGAAAATCCTTCGGTCATAGTTTCAGTCTCAATCTATTACTTCTGGTCCTAATCTCACTATTTGATTTAAAATAACATTCCTTGGTGTACTTTTTCTATTCCCGTAACAACCGTACATATTTCTATAAAAGATCGCCTCTCATAGACCCGCTTCCCATGCTGAAATGCCCAGCAACTAGAGCTAGAAGCTGTATTGAAGGTGTGGTCTCACCAGAACACTCTACAGTTTAGTCACAACTTCCTCGGACTTTTACTTTACTGCTTTCCCTTTGTCGTTTTATTGGCTTTCTTGGTTTAACTCTGAACTTGTTTATCTTGAGCATTGAATCGACAAAGACTCCGAGGTCTCTTTCAGCTTCATCCTAGTCTATTGTAGTACATATATTGCCTATTTTTTCTTTGATTTTCAGTACTATACACATGTCTGCTTTATGTTTTACCTGTCATTTTTCTGCCCACTTAGGTATTATTTTCAACTCATTGGCTTCTGACCTGCCTCATTCGATTCCACTGCTCCTTCTAGTTCGGTATAGTCTGCAAATTTGAACAAAGTCAACAAGTCTGTTGACCTCATTTTTGGGAATTTCACCACGCTTACCAACTGCTAGCTTGATGTTGTAGCGCTGAGATTTATTTTTAAAGGTTGTGTTTAGTTTCTGTGACAGCTATTTTCTAGGATAATCTTTGCTCTTTTAATAATCCTTTGATTTGTTTCTGCTTTCTCTTATATTCATCCCAATATACCTGCTTCTCCTTCTTCCCTGCATGATTTGTAGAGGTTTTTCTTACTCTTTATCTTGCTTTTTAGCTGTTTGTTGATCCATTTAAGCTCCTTCTGCTGAGTTTTCTGGTTTGAGGAATGTACAAGTCCAGCAATATAAGTCCCGCTTGTTTTCTACTGAAATGTTGGTAAACAAACTTCTTCAATCCATTTGCTTTCATTGTTCTGTCATTTAAGCTTTTTTCAGAGAGCCAGCACTGGCACAAGATGTCAAATGGTCTCTTGTGTTGTAAACTTTCAATGAGTCTATGATTATATATCCCAAAGTTGAAGGATTAAATGTCCATACTTACCACAGAAAATTATGCAAATAAGAAGAATGTCATATTACCATAACTCATTTCCTAATTTATGAACGTAATACGGACATGGTTTAAAGTTTACTGTAGCTGTTTCTCAAATGTCAGGTTGGTTCAGTTAGTAGCACCTTGACACTATAAGCCCAGATCCTCTCTAGGCCGGTTTAGGGGAACGCAAAGATCCTACTCCACTACTTGAAGAGCCGTGTTTTTTCCATTGTGGGTCTGACCAAGGTGACCAACTCTGGGAGAAAAGTAAACGAGAATACTATGCTGGAGAAGCAGGAAGAGGTATGCTGGTGAGACCGCAGGAGGGAGGTGTGGGTGGGTGTTCTGGCGAGATCACAGGAGCAGGGGAGTGCGGGGGGGGGGCTGACACAACCAGCATCAAATAAAATAGAGGCTTGATTGTTCATCTCACTGCTGTTTGTAGGGCCTTATCGTCTACAAATATGCCTGCTGTATGATTGCATAATGTAATTCATTCTAAACATCATAAATGCAATAACCCTCGAGACCCACGGGGACGACCCAATTGATCTCCCTGTGGGGCTCGTGGAATACGAGCTCCCCCGGATGAGGGACGGAGGCCTAACAGCGGGACTCATTAAAACGGACTGATAAAATCCGGCCAGGGTGGGAACCGGCATCTTTGGATGGTCCTGGCTGGGACTGGGTGTACTGCCTGCCGCTTTGCGGTCTTGCGTTTATTTACGTAATAAACCTTTGAGTTTGAATCCTTCTTGGAACTCCTGTGATTATAATACTGGCAATGAGGAGAAATGGAACATAGTCTGCAATTCTGGACATCCAGACCATGGTTGAATTTCGCTACAAGGGAAAAAGGTCAGAGCAGATTTCAAAATACCATTCTCCGGGAGGCTCATTGCTTTTGACGCGAGCGTAGAAGACTGGACCCAACTGGCTGAGCAGATGGGTTACTTTTTCGGGCAAATGCTATTAAAGGGGACGATTGCCAAAAGTCAATACTTCTGACTGCCTGTGGGGCCCCTACCTTTAGCTTCATCAAAAGCCTGACCTACCCTGTGGCTCAGATTCAAAAACCTTTGATGAACTGGTAGCACTTGTGCCACACCATTATGACTCCAAACCGTTGGTAATTGTACAAAAGTACAGGTTCAACACGGCTGGGAGAACCCAGGGCGAGTCAGTCACAGAATTCTTGATGCACCGACATAACCTGGTCGAGCATTCCTTTTAGAAATGCTGATGGACTGCATCCAGGAGGTATGTGACCATCAATACCCGCAGGGGTCTTTATGAATACACCAGAATTCCATTTGGGGCATCGTCCGCCTGTGTAATTTTTCAGAGAGTCATTGAAAGCATCCTCCAAGGGCGGAAGTTTACTTGGACGATGTCCTGATCACTGGAGCCACCAAAAAGGAACACCTGAATAATTTAGAGGAAGTCCTCCGCCAGTTCTCTGAGGTAGGCGTCCACCTAAAAAGGGGCAGTGTATATTTCATGCAAAAGAGTTCACGTAACTAGTGTACCAGTTCAATAAGGATGGCTTGCACTCGATGGAAGAGAAGGTATGAGCCTTCATACAGACCCTCACGCCTGAGAATACAACCGAACTATGGTTGTTCTTTGGACTTGTAAATCTTTACGACAAATTCATCCCAAACTTTGCAACCATTCTGGCATCGCTACAAGAACTCTTAAAAAAAACATCAGGCATGGAGGGCACCCCAAGAAGAGGCGTTTGCCAAGGTAAAGCAACAGATGTTGTCCTCCAGGCTACTAATGCACTACGACCCTTCCAGACCACTCTTGATCGCTTGTGATACCTTTCCATGTGACACTGGGGCAGCGTTGTCCCACAGGATAGATGACGGGCCTATGCGTCAAGGACTTTGGCTGATTTACAGCATAAATATGTTCAGATCGAGAAGGAAAGGCTGGTCGTAATCATCGCAGCCAACATGTTTATGGGCGGCGCTTTACGATCATAACAGACCACAAACCATTGCTCATTCTGTTTAAGGAAAACAAGGCAATCCCATCAAAGCTTCGGCCTTGATACAGCATGGGCGCTCTTATTGACGACATGTGAGTATGTGTTTGAGTATCGCCCGGGTGCACAAATCGCACATGCGGATGCCTTGATCCAGCTCCCATTGCCGACATAACCCCCTGTCTCCGCCAATGGAAGACAAGGTCGCGTTGTCCCTGAATTTTATGGACACCTTGTCAGTCACTGCCTCGCAGATTTGTGAGTGGACACAAAGGGACCTGACCTTAGCAAAGATGTTCGCCAGAAGCTACGTATGGTGACCAGGACTTGATGGCGACATTGACAGGTTGGTTCAGCAGTGCACCGCATGTCAGGAGCATCAAAAGATCCCACCAGCAGCGTCTCTTCACCCCTGGGAGTGACCAGGCTGGTCTTGGTTACGGCTGTACGCCGACTTTGCCGGAACGTCCCTGCTAATCGTCGACACTTACTGAAATGGTTGGACATCTACCAGATGCCGTCCACCACTTCAAGGGCTACCATTGAAAAGTAGCGCCATTCATTTAATACCCATGGCATCCCGGAGATGCTCATTACAGATAATAGCACGCCGATTACTAGCGAGAAATTCTCACATTTAATGAAGTCGAATGGTTTCGGACCACCCTGTAACACCCCTCTTCAAATGGCCTGGCTGAGCGGGCGGTACAAGAGACATAATGAAACAGACCATAGGATCCATGGAGATAAAGTCGGCATGGTTCCTATTTAGCTGTCACATATAACCACCGGGGTGGCACCAGAGGAATTAGCCTGACATTCCTTAATATTTGTGGGAAAGTGGAGAGAAGCCATTGGGCGGGATTCTCCACTCCCGCGCCGAAGTGCCCACGCCGTCATGAACGCCATCGAGGTTCACGATGGCGCGAAACGGTCCCAACCGGACCGATTCAGGGCCCGATAATGGGCTAGGAGCGGGGCCACGTCATCTACATGCGCCAGGCCTTGTCGCCGCGTAAAGGCGGCGCCGCATACATGACGCGGCCAGCGCCGCACAACTGGCGTCACCCGCGCATGCGTGGTTGCCGTCCTCTCCGAGTCCGCCCCGCAAGAAGATGGCGGACGGATCTTGCGGGGCTGCGGAAGGAAGGAGGTCCTCCTTCAGAGAGGACAGCCCGACGATCGGTGGGCACCGATCGCGTGCCACCCCACATTTGAGGTACCCCCTGGTGCAGGATCCCCCCTCCCCCCCCCCCGCAGGCCACCCCCCCAGCGTTCCCGTGCTGTTCCCGACGGCAGCGACCAGGTGTGGACGGCGCCGGGGGGAACCCGCCGTTTTGGGCTGGCCGCTCGGCCCATCCGGGCCTGAGAATAGCAGGGGTGCCGGAGAATCGCCATTTTGGGTGTCTCGGGCGATTCTCCGGCCTGCGGCCCACGGAACTCGACGGGGCCGTTCCCGCCACTTGTGAGAATCGCGGGGGGGGAGTCGGACCGGTGTCGCGGGGAATTTTGCCGGCCCAGGCGATTTTCCCAACCGGCGCGGGAGTGGAGAATCACGCCCAAGATCTCAAGAAACAATACCATAGCCAATGAAAGCAGGACAGAGGTTTCCGGCCAGGGGACAAGGTCTGATCTGTGTCTGGAATTTCGGAGGCGGTACGTAGTGGAGAGGACTGGACCGGTCTCTTATACGGTCTCCCGTACCGGCCTCCCCGAACAGGCGCCGGAATGTGGCAACTAGGGGCTTTTCACAGTAACTTCATTGAAGCCTACTTGTGACAATAAGCAATTATTATTATTAAAACCAAGGAGCGAACAATGTGGATTACCTTAAAGGCAGGGAGCCTGTACTAGGACTGTCTCTGCTGAATGAGTCAGCTCTCCACCCCTTCTGCCCGTCACCCAGGGGCCAAGGGACAACATTCCCCAGGGGCCAGGATGCAGAGATGCGCAAGGCGGAATACTCAGGGTCAGACATGGAGTCAGACGCATCCATAGGCTCGGATGACAGGTTGACCAAGGAGAGATCGCCGACAATACTCCCCAGACGATTGGCATGGAAGCGATGCTCGCTGACGTGTTATATGCCCCCGACCCATCCCACAACTGCTGGAGGCAAAATCGCAGCGAAGCAACGAAGGGGCCCTTCTCCACCCTCTCTGATGGAGGGACTTGTGGACTTCGGGGGGGGGGGGGGGAGGGGGCTGTAATAACCCTGGGTTATTGATCTCTCCATGGGGCACGTGGAAGAGAAACTGCCCCGGAGGGCTGAAGGCCAAAAAGCAGGGCTCGTTAAAACGGACCGATAAAAGCCGGCCAGGATGGGAACCGGCCTCTTCGGATGGCCCCAGCTGGGACTTGATATACCAAGCACCGCTTTGCAGCCTTGCATTTATTTGCAAAATAAACCTTTGCGTTTAACTTCTTCTCGGGACTCATGTGATTTTAATAGTAAAGTACGGTATTTAATCATCCATCACATTGTGCACGGGCATCCTTCTCATGTTCCACCATCTTCCACAGATAGTCATCCTCCTCCACATATGGCAGCCATCATCTCCTCCACATCTGACAGCCATCAATTTCTAGTCTTCCTCCTCCACATGTTAAAGTCATCCTCCTCCACATGTCAGTTATCTTCCAGGTATAGTCATCAGTCTCCACATATTACAGTTACCCTCCACATATTAGTCATCATTATCCACATATTATAACCCTCCGCATATTACAGTCATCATTCTCCACGTATTACAGCCGTCATCCTCCACATATACAGTCATCAACTTCCATGCATACAGTCATCAACTTCTGCAGTCATTCTCCTCTATATATTACAGGCATCCTCCTCTATATATTATAATCATCACGCTCCATACAATGCATAACCATTACTTTTCAGGTAATGCAAAAATCATCCTACCCCGAAGTCATAATCATTCTCCATTTAATTAATTTCAAGAAATCAATTGATTTAGATCATGCAATAAAACTACTGATAAGTAAGTAGTTATCATATGCTTCATTTAATTTTTGCAAGCATTTCTTTCCACAGAACCTTGTAATTGTCAGACGGAGGTAATCCTCTGGCTCCTTGAACACGTACTGCTCCACCTTCTATATCTGCAAACAGAAATAAAAGCATCCTGCTTTAGTTTTGGTACACCATAATCGGAAAACAATTTGAATGGATTCCCTTGTTTTTTAACATATTTTATAATATGTTTGCTTATTTGAAAGCTATTACAGAATTTAGTCAGATTTACCAGTAGGGTGTAAAAGATAATGCGAAGGTGAACAATATTAAAATCTATAATGAATGCTAACTTTCCTTTAAATCACCAGACCAATTTAAATTTCAAAAAGACAATAAACGTAGTCAAGCAAAAGAGAAACAAAAACACAACTTCATCTTGAAAGGAGGAATTTGCAAACTTTGTTGAACCTGAAGTTATGGATGGAGCTACCTCAAGATGCACCATAAGCACAGAGGTTAGCACTGTTGCGTCACAGCGCCAGGGACCCGGGTTCGATTCCCGGTTTGGGTCACTGTGTGTGCAGAGTCTGCATGCTCTCCCCGTGTCTGCGTGGGTTTCCTCCGGGTGCTCCGGTTTCCTCCCACAAGTCCCGGAAGACATGCTGTTAGGTGAATTGGACATTCTGAATTCTCCCTCTGTGTATTCGAAAAGGCGCCGGAATGTGGCGACTAGGGGCTTTTCACAGTAACTTCATTGCAGTGTCAATGTAACCCTACTTGTGAGAATAATAAAAGATTATTATTATAAACTCTGAAATCAGTACCCACCATGCCAACTTGTGTACCCTGTTTATACTGCTTAGCTGCATACATAATATGCAGAACTCCATTTTGTCAATTTTAAATGTGTTGCGAATACAGATGGAAGGTTTACATTTTCAATGCATTTAATTCAACTCTGTAATGTTGGGTGCTTGTTGAGAAGTCTAGGACCAGGGAGATAGTTGTAAGGATTAAGCCAGACCTTTCATTAGGAAATACTTTTCCACCCAAAGGTGGATATATGGGTGTGATTCTCCAGCCTCGTTGTACTCTCGCTTGAGCAAAACGAGGCGGGTGACTAGTAGGAGAGGCCGAAGGCGAAACCATGCCAGGCACTAGTTTGCGATGCAACCGGCCCGCTCCCATAGGCGCAATCGGGATCTCCCAGTAGTGTGGCGAGAAACCAATTATCACCACTTAAGCAATATTTCCAGACAATTAATGGGAGCCACCCCATATCCAATGCCCTCCGCAGGGATGTGCCGCCAAGGGAGGGTTGGGGGGGGGGGGGGGGGGGGGGGCGGTGCAACCGCACGCAGCACCACCAAGCCAACCCCTGGATCGTGTGTGCCTGTTCCGAGGGGAACCCTAGCCTCTGCTCCTCTGCCCCATCGACTACCCATAACCCCCACCAACTGCCGAGTCCTCTGGCCATGTGGCTGGAGGCTATTGACAAGAGGGAATTGGCAATCGTGGTTAAGTGAGCACTTCACACAACCCAAGTGGATTCCCATGGATGGATGGCCATGTAGCATGTGGGAGTCATTGCCTAGCATGCCAATCAGATCATGATGCCTGGACACTGTGGGTGGTAACACCACACAGGCAGCAGCTAACATCTGAACACCCAGGGGATGGGACACAGCTCCATGGACATGTCCATGGCTGAAGGGTGTGAGAGTGTAACAGGAAGGGGACCAGCGCCTGGTCCAAGTGACGTTATAAGCAGGTGTCCAGGGTACAGGGTCTGGGGTCTGATGAGGGGTCCTGCTGCGGTGGGCGTGCATGGGCAGGGCGCTCTGGGTAGGGGTTGCAGGGGAATCAATGGGGGAATGGAGTGTTCCGAGGTGGGAGGCACCGTTGTTTGTCAGTCTAACACCCTCTCCCAATGCCGTACAGATATTGGACGCTATGGACGGTATTCTGGACCTCGCAGAACTTGCCCCAGTGGTGCTGCTGCCAGGCCGGGCAGCCAGACCCCGGCAGCAGCAGCAGATTCTCGAGGCGGGGCCCATGTGCCTAACCCCACTCTCCATACACTGTGGACCTGGCTGCCCATCAGGCTAGGGAGGGACCAAAGGGGGAGGCCCGTAACGGCCCAGAGTGGACAGACGTCGCTGGTCGTTTGAATGGATGACAGACAGGGATTGCCGCAGGAGGCTCCGCCTCAACAAGAAGACGGTGCGGCACTTGCACCATGTCCTCGTGGATTTGGAACCGCATGGAGGCGGAGGACACCCGGTCTCAGTGGCTGTCAACGTCACTGCAGCACTGAACCGTTACGCCTTAGGATCCTTCCAGGGTTTGAGCGGGGACCTGTGTGGCATCTCGCAGGCTACAGGTGCATCAGCAAGGTAACGGATACCCATTTTGCCCGGGTGGAGAACTATATGACCTTTGACATGGACCAAGGCAACCACGATGCCTGGGCAGCAGGATTCTTCGCCATCACCGGGATGCCACAGGTCCAGGGGGTAGTGGATGGCATGCATGTTGCCTTGTGCTCACCGGGACATCTGGGAGTGCCATACATCAACAGGAAGGAGCTCCATTCCCTGAATATACAGCTCGTGTGCGACCACCACATGATGATCATCCACGTCGATGCACGCTTCCTGGGGAGGGTCCACAACAGCTACATCCTGGTGCAGTCGGTCATACTTGGCCTTTTCAGGATCACTCCAGTTTGGGCAGCTGGCTCTTGGGCGATAAGGGGTACCCACTGAGGACCTGTCTAATGACGCCAGTACGGAGGCCGGAGACCGATTCGGAGACCCGGTACAACGAGGCTCGTGCAGCACCTGGGCTGTCATTGAGCGGTGCATCGGACTCCTCAAGATGCGGTTCCGATGGCTCGACCACTCCGGAGGCGCCCTCCAGTATACCACCTGGAGGGTCACCCACTTTATGGTGGTCTGCTGTGCCCTCCACACCTGGCACAGCATCGGGACATTGTCCTGGAGACTGGTGATGAGGAACATGTGGCCACCTCCAAGGTAGAGGAGATGGACGAGAATGATGAGACAGCGCCGGACCAACAGGGGCTGGAGGACGATCCCAGGGAGGAATCAGAGGAACAGACAGAGGCTGCATGGCAGGCGGCAATGGTGAGGGTCCGGAAAGCCCAGAGGGCCATGGAGGCCCTCATACTTGTCCGCTTCATATATGACGTGGCCTTGTCCATCGTCGATATCTTATCCACCTCCCACCCCCATCATCCACCCTCCCCCCACCCCCATCTCCCAGCTCCCAGGATATATGTTCCATCACTCCAAGATTCTGGGACTGTGACGCACCTTCAGCGGGTCACTGTCGAGGACAGGGGAGTGATGATAACCCGCAGAGAGGTGAGCGCCAGTGCTCCTCAATCTATGCCACAGTCTGACCCCTGCCTGTCTGCCTAGTGCTCGCTCACACCCATCACCTGCACGCGGTGTGCACATCGGAGGTGGAGGCAGCCTGCTGCTTACTACGTCCCATGGCCTTCGATGCCCCTGGCTGGCGGCGTCCTCTGTGGGCTCTGGTGTTGGAGGGTCCCAGCGCACTTATCAGCGGCACATGCGCAGCAGTGCCACCTGTCCCGTGTGCTGACTGCGAGACGCGGCCACATCAGAGGTGGCCACCATCCCCACTCCATGGGACAGGTCCGGGTTGGCACATGCCGTGCCCACGCACACCCACCGCAACAGGACCCCTCATCAGACCCCAGACCTCTTCCCGCTCAGTGCCCATAGGGCCCTGGGGTTCGCCTTGGGATGGAGGGACAGCCCTCGCTGCCCCTCTGTCATCTGGCTTTGCCAGCCCTAACAGCTCCCCATGGTCTGCACCATTGTTGTCGATGCCCTCGGCGATTCCATCCTACAACTGGAACAAGTTCCGCAGCACCTCGGCCATTCCCATCTGAGAGCGGGACATGTCCCACAGCACCTCATCAAGTTCAGCCTGCTACTGGGTGACAACGTCCAGCAAGTCAGGCATTCTGCCAAGACCCTCAGCCATGGCCGTCACTGACAATGCGTTGCCTTGAATACCTTCACTAATGGTGCTGATGCTGTGCACCAAGCTCTCGCCTGCGGTAGCCACTCTAGTAGTTTTGGCCTTGGCACCACGCATTGTCGGTGACATCTCCTGCGTCAGTAGCCTCTGGGTCTTCTCCAAGCGGCTATGAACTTGCTGGAGTGTCGCTGACATCTACCCCTGAATGTCCCGGCCACACCCTACTGTCTCCACCAACTCCGAGTAACCCTGTACCAGAGGCTCAGCATCAGGCTTGGACCCAGGGATCCAGCAGATCTCCGACTGTTGTTTTGCCTGGGAGTTCCTGCCTCCATCTGATGTATGTCAGCAGCTGTGTGGTGCTCACCAGATTGTGCCCCAGAAGCCTGACAAACGTTTCCCACCGAGGTGCGTGTATCTGTACTGGTGGAGGGTGGGGATGACAGCTGTGATGCAGAGATCGTGTCTTCCTCTGAGCTCTCCTCCAAAATGTTCTCCTGGGAGACTGGAGAGGGGGCCAACTGGGCTGGACCGGCTGGAGGACCTGCGGGAGAATGGACATGTGGTCAGTGGGAGGGATGGGTCAGTCAGTAAGGCAATAACATCTCACGTGTGACAGGTCCTCTGGTGGGACCCGGTGGTTCCTCACCTCTGCTGCGTCCGCCAAACTCCGTGTTGGTGACCGCTCTGTCCTCGGCCGCTCTGTCCTCGTCACCTCCAGGGCCCGTTCCTCAAAGGTGGTGAAGATTTGTATGTCCAGCATGCCTCTACCGGGGAGGGTCCTCGCCCGATGATTGTGCGAGTGGTTCTCCTGAGGAGATACAGAGAGGGCATCGTTGCCGCACTCGTGGTTCGCTGTGGTGGGAGAGGGGGTGTGAATTAAGGGTGTAAGAGAGAGGGGGGAGGGTTGAAGGGAGGGTAGGGGGCTGCATGGAGATTTGGGTGGTATGGGGTGGATGCTCTCGTGGGGGCGGTAATGTCTCCAGGGGGGGGGGCATTGGTGTCAACACACCCGTGCTGCCCGGTGTAGGTCGTTGATCTTTTTACGCCACTGGAGGCCAGTCCTCCTGGTCACACTCCCCAAATGTGCAACCACTGCCATCTCGTCCCAGGCGGCACTGGTGGCCTTGTGGTTCCCTCTCCGGGATCCTTGGGTGAACTGGACATACCTCCTGGCCTCAATCGCATCTAGGAGCCTCGCCAGGTCTGCATCGCTGAATCTTGGGGCCTGTCTTCTCGGCGCCATGGCTGCGAGCTGACTAGGCTGGCTGTGCAAGTGCCTATATAAGTGCTGATCGACCTTTTTACCAGGGGTCTGCCGAGCAAGTTCCGGGCGAATCGGCTGGCGAGCCTTCATTTGCGGCAAGAAGCCCGTAGGACCTTGTTAAGTGGACCAATTAACGTTGACTAGCGTGGCCGGCCTCGCTGCGCCACGCGCCGGGGAGCTCGCAGCAGTTCCTGCTCATGACCACACTTCGAAATCTTTCCAGAGAATCATGTCCATGGAGTTAGATCATGGATCGGTCAAGATCGCACTGAATGTCGGAACAGATGAGGAACTGAATGACTTATTTTCTGTTTCTATAGCTCTGGGTAACATTGTAATGTGTCCAAGAGACCCAACAAACCATAAGGTATCTTTAGCCCCGGCTTGAACTGAAGGTGTATTCAAGTAATGTCAGGTTAGACCGGTGCAAAGACCCCAACTGGAGGGATTCACAATCTTTGCTGTTACCCTACCCTGGGGTCAGATCAGGACCAAATGCCAGAGTCAAGTTGCCATCTGAAGCTGTGATTCATTACATAAAAGCCATGATACTACCTTATCGTGATTAGAATAATAAAAATGAATCTCAAGAGTTCTTGACATAATTTAATTTTCCCTCTTAAATTCTTCCATTGGCATGGAAATGCAAAGACAAGCGATTTATCTCTTTCTGACAGTCTTAAAGTACCATCATTCTGCTACTCATTAATATTTATAATTATAAAAAATGTCAAGTTTTCCATTGCTTCCAGAGAATAAATAGTTGTAAGTATTTTATTTCGATGTGGGTTGACAATACTTCTTAATCTGAACTTTTATAGTGTTGATAGTTCAAGACGAACATCAATACTTTCCAGCATATGCTGCTTCATTCTGAGTGCCAATTTCTTGTACTAAAAAACTCGGCATGTTTCTCACTAGTTATATTAATAACATCTAAATAAAAAAGTTCATGCTGAAGTTCAGCAAAAGTTTAAATACTATGAACTTGGTCATTAAGAAGCTGGAGGTTCAATTGTAGTTCAGATCCTAAACAGACTTTACCTTGCGGGTGACATGTGGGACATGCAGTTCTTATCATGCAGCTTGTTCGTGTTAATTATCCTCAACAGCTGGTTGCATCTAAAACAACTACTTATCATAGTTTTGGCCTTGTTAACCACAGGAAATGAGATGATAATTCCACTCACTTACTACCAATGTTAATGTTTTTGCTGTTAGTGGAACTCCCATGACATTGCTCATGGCGGGGTCATGCGGGTAAATGGGCTGGGAAGGGCCATGGGGGGAAAGGTGAGTGAAAATGCAGTTGGTGACTGTGAAGAGTTGGGATCCAGGTGGAGGAAGGAAGCTACTCACACTACAGTTCTACCTTGCACTGGAGTCTGTCTGCTCCCAGGTTCCCAATCGTCAGCTGTAAAGTGTATGGAAGAGAGATCTGGGAGTGAGATAGGAGACAGATGCCCCATGGAGTTAGGTTCAGGGCTAGAGATCAGCATGCAAATGAAGGAACAGGGCTACAAACCGAAGAGGTCAAAGAGTGGAGAGCTGAGAGAAACTACTGGTGGCAGCCCTGCATCTGCACAATGGAAATTCTCATTATGTTTACATTGTTCCAATTATAAATGTTGGCATTACAACCATTACGAAAATTATCACAATAGGAAGTCGGACAGTAAGTAGTGTTCACATACAAGACTTTTAATCACATATGTAGGCAATATTTGCTATTTCCCTTCTGTTAAGAATTCTCCAGGGTAGGAATTCTCACCTCTCGGAGAAACAGAGATAGCAAACATTAGGAAAACAGGAAAATAATGAATTTCCATCCACTAACGTGAAATGGGTGGAAAATCAAGACAACCGTCTCCTCACACTAAAATTCCTCCATATCAGGTATCAACTTAGTGACACTTCTCTGGGCAGCCTTCAATGCCAGTATATCTTTCCTTCGATAAGGGGGCCCAAACTGTTCACAGTTATGAGTGGTCTAACTAGTGCCTTGTATAGTTTTAGCAAGACATCCCTATTTTTATACTCCATTCCCTTTGAAATAAAGGCTAACATTCAATTTGCCTTCCCAATTACCGGGGCGGCACGGTGGAACAGTGGTTAGCACTGCTGCCTCACACAGCCAGGGACCGGGTTCGATTCCGGCCTTGGGTGACTGTGTGGAGTTTGCACATTCCCCCCAGTGACTGCGTGGGTTTCCTCCGGGTGCTCCGGTTTCCTCCAACACTCCAACAGCAGGTTAGGTGGATTGGCCATGCTAAGTTGCCCCCGATGTGTCTAAAAGGTTAAGTGGAGTTACGGGGATAGGGCAGGGGATTGGGCTTAGGTAGTGTGGTCTTTCACAGGGTTGGTGCAGACTCAATGGGCCGAATGGCCTCCTTCTACACTGTAGGGATTTTATGATTACTTGCTGAACTTGCATGCAGGCTTTCTGTGATTTATGCATGGCCCATTCCCTCTCTGCTGAAGCTTTCTCCTTTTAAATAACATTCAGCTCCTTCATTCTTCCAACCAAAGGGCATAACTTCACATTTTCCGACATTATACTCCATCTGCCAAGTTATTGCCCACCCACCTAACGTGTCTATACCCCCCTGTAGACTCTTTGTGTCATTCTGACCTCTTGCCTTCGCACCTATTTTTGTGTCATCCGCAAACTTGGCAATAGTGCATTTACTTCCCTCGCTCAGGTCATTAATATATATTGTAAATAATTATGGCCCAGCATTTATCCCTGGTCACTCCACTAGTTATAGGTTGCCATTCTGAAAATGCCCCTCTTCTTCCAAATCTCTGGGCATGATTTATTGGCCGTGTTGTGCTCGGCAAGGATCCACGTGGGCCAGTTACATCGTTAGAGAGGCCCAAATCGGGAACCGGGTTTACGATTTAAATAAAAAATCTTTATTGTCACAAGTCGGCATACAAAACACTGCAATGAAGTTACTGTGAAAAGCCCCTAGTCGCCACACTCCGGCGCCTGTTCGGGTACACAGAGGGAGAAGTCAGAATTCTCAGCTGGCACGGGAATTGAACCCGCGCTGCTGACCTTGTTCGGCATCACAAAACCAGCTGTCTAGCCCACTGAGCTAAACCAGCCCGCCGCCAGATTTCACAGGACCGCTCACGTTGGCGGGATCCGGATCCAGATGCAGCACAAACTAATTGAGGCCAATTAAGGGAAATCGCCATCTCATAAGCGAGAAGCCCAATCTAATGGCCTCCTGTGATCTAACCGGCTCCCCAATGAGAAGTCATGTGAGGGCTGATTAGTACTGGTCCACGCAAACATGGAGCAGGTGTCATGCCACCTGGGGGTCTCCCAGGTTATTGTAAACCCCTGAGTGATTAGGGACAGGGCGAGGTGGCACCATGGTTCTCCCTCTGACACCTGGGCATTTTGGCACAGCCAGACTGGCACAATGGATTTGCCACCCTGGTACTGCCAAGGTGCCCGGATGGCACTGCCATGGTGCCCAGGTACCAGGATGGCACTGCCAAGGGCCAGGGCCTGAAGGGGGCCATGTCCATAAAAGGAGGGATGAGTGGGGGTAGGACAGGTCTGAAGGGCTCATTTAGAGATCGGGACAGCCTTTCAAAATGATAGCCCAATTTCTGAGGACCCGGTCTGACCAACGGGTTCAGCTCCCCAGTGATGAGAAAAATTCTAAGTGTGGACTAGTCTGGAGAGGAACTCACCAGGGACCGAAAAAGTTAGGAAGTGTGGTTAGATAGTGGTGGGTATTCGTCGACAGAGCTGGGGAGAAACCCACAGCCAAACCCACTTGAAATGACACATAAACTCTTCCATTAGTTTGCGCCCTCTGTCTTCTATCATTTAGCCAATCCTCTATTCATGCTAATGCACTATTCCTAACATCATGGGCTGTTATCTAATTGTGGCACCATCGATAACACACCAGGCGAGATGTAGAGAAACTCAATCGAGGCTTTATTGAGCAGACTTGTTCCCCAGCAGCTCAGTTACAGAATGCAGCTGCTGGGAGAAACCGGGTTCTTATACCCCGCCTTTCTGGGTGGAGCCCAGTAGGCGGCAGATCCAATCAGGACCCAGTATCTGTCCACCAATAGCCCCTCGGCATCATGGTGTACCGTACTACCCCTAATACATACCACCACATTCACCCCTTGTTAAAAAAGAACCCGGCGGGGTGGTGGATGGTATGGTGGTAGGGGATTACACGTTCGGTATGGTGCCTTAACCATTTAATTATATACAACCATGCTGCTTTTGCTGGGCTACTGAATTATTTACATCTTAAACCAATTCGCAGCATTAACTATATACAACAATGCCGCTTTTACTGGGCCACTGAATTATTTACATCTTAAACCGATTCAATGTGTCGAGATGGTGCCCTGGTTGCCTTTCCGATCGTCTCAGCCAGGGTCGTGGTGGTGGTGCTGGCTCGGGTCTGGTCGACTCCGGGAGCATCGCGCTGTCCATCACTGTTTCCTTACTCCTGGGCGGGCCTGGGAGGAGAACCGATCCCCCCGGGAAGGGGGTGGCTGTGGGGTGCACCGGTGGGAGTGAGGGGGTGGTGATTGGTGTTGGGGGGGGGGGGGGGGGGGGGGAGTGCGGAGCTCCGGCGGGCGCCAGGTCCCATAGAGAGACCGTGTCCTGTCGGCCGTCTGGGTACGCCATGTAGGCGTACTGCGGGTTTGCGTGGAGGAGATGTACCTTTTCCACTAGCGGGTCTGATTTGTGCGCCCGCACATGTTTCCGGAGCAGGATGGGTCCCGGGGCTGCCAGCCAGGTCGGAAGTGACGGTCCAGAGGCGGACTTCCTAGGGAAGACAAGGAGGCGCTCGTGAGGCGTTTGGTTAGTGGTGGTGCACAGCAGGGACCGGATAGAGTGAAGGGCATCTGGGAGGACTTCCTGCCAGCGGGAAGTTGGGAGACTCCTAGACCGTAGGGCCAGTAGGACGGTCTTCCAGACCGTTCTGTTCTCCCTCTCTACCTGCCCGTTCCCCCGGGGGTTGTAGTTGGTCGTCCTGCTCGAGGCTATGCCCTTGCTGAGCAGGAATTGACTCAGTTCGTCACTCATGAAAGAGGACCCCCTATCGCTATGGATGTAGGCGGGGAAACCGAACAGGGTAAAGATGGTGCAGAGGGCTTTGATGACCATGGCCGCGGTCATGTTGGGGCAGGGGATGGCGAAGGGGAAACGGGAGTATTCGTCAACGACGTTAAGAAAGTACGTGTTGCGATCGGTGGAGGGAAGGGGGCCTTTGAAATCCAAACTGAGGCGTTCAAACGGATGGGAAGCCTTTATCAGGTGCGCTCTATCTGGCCTGAAAAAATGCGGTTTGCATTCTGCGCAGATTTGGCAGTTCCTGGTGACTGTTCGGACCTCCTCGACGGAGTAAGGGAGGTTGCGGGCCTTTATGAAGTGGTAGAAACGAGTGACCCCCGGGTGGCAGAGATTGGGCATCGGATGGCTCGTTCAGCTTTCCGGGATGGTACAAGATCTCATAATTGTAGGTGGAGAGTTCGATCCTCCACCGCAGGATCTTGTCGTTTTTTATCTTGCCCTGCTGAGCATTATCGAACATGAAGGCTACCGACCGTTGGTCAGTGGGGAGAGTGAATCTCCTACCGGCCAGGTAATGCCTCCAATGTCGCACAGCTTCCACTATGGCTTGGGCCTCCTTTTCTACTGAGGAGTGGCGAATTTCTGAAGCGTGGAGGGTCCGGGAGAAAAAGGCCACGGGTCTGCCCGCTTGGTTGAGAGTGGCCACCAGAGCTACGTCGGATGCGTCGCTCTCGACTTGGAAGGGGAGGGACTCGTCGATGGCGCGCATCGTGGCCTTTGCGATATCCGCTTTGATGCGGCTGAAGGCCTGGCGGGCCTCTGTCGACAGTGAGAAAGTAGTGGACTGGATTAGTGGGCGGGCCTTGTCTGCGTATTGGGGAACCCATTGGGCATAATAAGAAAAGAAGCCCAGGCAGCGTTTCAGGGCTTTGGCACAGTGGGGGAGAAGGAACTCCATGAGGGGGCGCATGCGTTCAGGGTCGCGGCCTATCACTCCATTACGCACTACGTAGCCCAAGATGGCTAGACGGTCGGTGCTAAACACGCATTTTTCCTCGTTGTAGGTGAGGTTGAGGGCGTTAGCGGTCTGGAGGAATTTGTGGAGGTTGGCGTTGTGGTCCTGCTGGTCGTGGCCGCAGATGGTGACCTTGTCGAGGTACGGTAACGTGGCCCGTAAACCGTGCTGGTCAACCATTCGGTCCATCTCCCTTTGGAAGACCCAGACTCCGTTCGTGACGCCGAATGGAACCCTTAAAAAGTGGGATAGCCGCCCGTCTGCTTCGAAGGCAGTGTACTTGCGGTCACCGGGGCGAATGGGGAGCTGGTGGTAGGCGGACTTAAGGTCCACGGTGGAGAAGTCTTTGTACTGTGCAATCCGATTGACCATGTCGGATATGCGGGGAAGAGGGACGCATCTAGCTGCGTGTACCTGTTGATGGTCTGACTGTAGTCTACGACCATCCTCTGCTTCGCCCCGGTCTTCACAACTACCATCTGGGCTCTCCAGGGACTATTGCTGGCCTGGATTATGCCTTCCTTCAGCAGCCGCTGGACTTCGGACCTGATAAACGTCCGGTCCTGGGCGCTGTATCTTCTGCTCCTAGTGGCGACGGGCTTGCAATCCGGGGTGAGGTTCGCAAACAAGGAAGGCGGTTCAACCTTGAGGGTCGCGAGGCCGCAGATAGTCAGTGGGGGGTATAGGGCCGCCAAATTTGAGTGATAAGCTCTGGAGGTTGCATTGGAAATCCAACCCCAGGAGTGTGGGGGCGCAGAGATGGGGGAGGACATACAGCCGGTAATTTTTGAACTCTCTCCCCTGCACCGTTAGGTTTGCGATGCAGAACCCTTTGATTTCAACGGAGTGGGGCACCGCAGCCAGGAAAAATTTTTGAGTGCTTAGACGAATTACAAGGGAACAGCGTCTTACCGTGTCTGGATGAATAAAACTCTCCGTGCTCCCCGAGTCGATCAAACACGGCGTTTCATGCCTGTTCACCAGCACCTTCGTCGTTGCTGTCTGGAGCGTCCTGGGCCGCGACTGGTCCAGGGTCACCGATGCCAAACGTGGTTGCTGCATCTGGGTGAGTTCGTGCTCCCGTTTGTTCCCCGGAGATATGGGCTACCCCACGGGACTGGCACACCGCTGCGTAGTGCCCCTTTTTGCCGCAGCTTTTACAGGTGGCCGAGCGGGCTGGGCAGCGCTGGCGGGGGTGTTTCGGCTGCCCGCAAAAATAGCAGCGGGGACCCCCCGGGTGGTCTGGGATTCTGGCTGCGCCGCTTGCGGGGGGGTGGGGGGTGGGGGGTGCCGGGGGGTCGATCGCGGCGAGGGTCCATGGAGCCCAAGGGGCTGTAGCGCGGTCAGGGGCGTAGGCGCGGGCGTTTTGGGAGGCCATGTCGAGGGAGGCTGCAAGGGCCCGTGCCTCTGTGAGTCCGAGAGAGTCTTTCTCTAAAAGTCTCTTGCGAATTTGCGATGATGCCAAACCTGCTACATACGCGTCTCTGATCAGGAGGTCCGTGTGTTCATTCGCCGTTACAGCTGGGCAGTTGCAGTTTCTTCCCAGGATCGTTAGAGCATTGTAGAATTCGTTTAGCGATTCCCCGGGGATTTGTCGTCTCGTCGCGAGCTGATAGCGTGCATGGACCTGGTTGACGGGCCGAATGTAGGTCTCTTTCAGCAAGGTGATCGCCGCTGGGAAATCTTCCGCGTCCTCGATGAGCGAGTAGATTTCGGGACTCACCCTGGAGTGTAGGACCTGCATCTTCTGGTCTTCTGTTGGTCTGCCGGGAGCCGTTCGGAGGTATCCCTCAAAGCACGCCAGCCAGTGCTTAAACACCGATGCGGAGTTAGCTGCTTGCGGGCCGATTCACAGACACTCCGGGGCGATCCGGAGCTCCATATTCCTTTCTTTAAGTCTGCTCAATAAATTGTGGCACCATCGATAACACACGAGGCGAGACGTAGAGAAACTCAATTGAGGCTTTATTGAGCAGACTTGTTCCCAGCAGCTCAGTTACAGAATGCAGCTGCTGGGAGAAACCGGGTTCTTATACCCCGCCTTTCTGGGTGGAGCCCAGTAGGCGGCAGATCCAATCAGGACCCAGTATCTGTCCACCAATAGCCCCTCGGCATCATGGTGTACCATATTACCCCTAATACATACCACCACACTAATTAAGTAGCCTTTTGTGTGATACCTTATCAAGTGCTTTTTAGAAATCCAAGGATATTATATCCTGTTCGTTACCACCTCAAAAAATTCTAATACATTTGTCAGGCAAGATTTTCCCTTCATGAAGCCATGCTGACTCTGCTTGATTATATTATGGATTTCTAAATGCTATGCTATTACATCCTTTATAATGGACCCTTAACAGTATCATTTTGCAATGATAGATGTTAATCTAAGTGGCTTAGAGTTACCTGTTTTTTGTCCCCTTCCTTTTAAGGGTGTTACATTGGCAGTTTGCCAATCCTCTGGCACTTTTCCAGAATTTAAAGATTCTTGGAAGATTACTACTAGTGCATCCTCTGTAGCTACTTCCTTTAATATCCTAGGATGCAACCCATCAGGTACAGAGGGCATATCGGCCTTCAGCACCATTAGTTTCCTAGTACTTTTTCTTCCTCACTGGGATATATCTTTGTTGTGAGTCATGAGCTATTTCCAAAACATCTGTCATTGCTGATCAACCATCTTTTCCCCTGTCCACTCCAGCCAACTCTGTCCTCATTCCTTTGAAACTATCCTTATTTAAGTTGTTTCTGACCCAAGTTTCTCAATGTGAATGCTAAAATCTACCATGTTATGGTCACTGTTTACTCAGGGATCTTTTATTCTGAGATTGTTCATTAAACCTGCCACATTGCACATTGCCAGATCCAAAACAGGTCTGATCACGAGTTGGATCCACAACATATTCTTCTAGGAAACGGTCCCGAATGCACTTTGAATGCTTCCTCATGGCTACCTCTGCCAATGTTAGCTTCGGAATTACAAACATTAAACTTGTGTTCTATAACTTTCTCCTATAAAACATCAGTGTCGAACTACCTGGATTAAAACTGCAGCATAAATTGTACTTCAACCCCAAATAGTATTAAATGGTCCAAAGTTTATTTTGAAGTATAAATTTCAGTCACAACTTGTTTCTAATATAGCAAGCAGAGGAAAATTTGCACCAACAGCCTTTTCTCAAAAATTCATTTACGGGATGTGGGTGTCGCTGCTTACACCAGCATTTATTGCCCATCCCTAGATGCCCTTCAGAAGGTGGTGGTGAGCTGCCTTTGTGAACCGCTGCAGTCCTGGAGGTGTAGATATACTCACTGTGCTGTTAGGTAGGGAGTTCCAGGACGTTGCCCCAGTGACAGTGAAGGAGTGGCGATATATTTCCAAGTCAGGGTGAGTGACTTTGAGGGGAACCTCCAGGTGGTGGAGTTCCCAGGTACTTGCTGCTCTTGTCCTTCTAGATGGTGTGGTCATGGGTTTGGAAGGTGCTGTCGAAGGAACCCTGGTGAGTTACTGCAGTGCATCTTGTAGATGGTACTCACGGCTACCACTGTTCGTCAATATTGGTGGAGGGAGTGCATGCCTGTGGAAGGAGGAGCAATCAAGCGGGCTGCTTTGTCTTGGGTGATGTCTAGCTTCATGAGTGTTGTTGGAGCTGCACTCATCCAGGCAAGTGGGGAGTATTCCATTACACTCCTGACTTGTGCCTTGGAGATAGTAGACAGGCTTTGCGGGGTCAGGAGGTGAGTTACTCATCGTAGGATTCCGAGCGATTGACCATCCCTGGTAGCCACAGTATTAATATGACTAGTCCAGTTCAGTTTCCGATCAATGGTAACCCCCAGGATGTTGATTGTGGGAGATTCAGAAATTGTAATGCCATTGAATGTCAAGGGGCGATGGTTAGATCCTCTGTTGTAGGAGATGGCCATTGCCTGGCACTTATATGGCACGAATGTAACTTGCTACTTGTCACCCCAAGCCGGGATATTATCCAGGTCTTGCTGCATTTGGACATGGACTGTTTCATTACCTGAGGAATCGTGAATGGTGCTGAACATTGTGCAGTCATCCGCAAACATCCCCATTTCTGACCTATGATGGAAGGGAGGTCATTGATGAAGCAACTGAAGATGGTTCAGCCATGACACTACCCTGAGGAACTCCTGCAGTGATGTTCTGGAGCTGAGATGATTGACCTCCAACCACCACAATCATGTTTCTTTGTGCCGGGTATGACTCCAACTAGCAGAGAGTTTTCCTCCTGATTCCCATTGACTCCAGTTTAGCTAGGGATCCTTGATGCCATACTTGGTCAAATGCTGTCTTGATGTCAAGGGCAGTCACTCTCACCTCACCTCTGGCATTCAGAACTTTTGTTTATGTTGGAACCTAGGCTGTAATGAGGTCAGGAGCTGAGTGACCCTGCCGTAACCCAAACTGAGCATCCGTGAGTAGGTTATTGCTGAGTAAGTGCCGCTTGATAGCACTGTCGACTCCTTCCATCACTTTGCTGATGATGGAGAGTAGACTGATAGGGCGGTAATTGGCTGCGTTGGATTTGTTCTGTTTCTTGTGTACAGGATACACCTGGGCAATTTTCCACATTGATCGGTAGATGCCAGTGTTGTAGCTGTACTGGAACAGCTTGGCTAGGGGTGTGGCAAGTTCTGGGCCACAAGTCTTCAGTATTATTGCCAGAATATTGTCAGGGCTCATAGCCTTATCAGTATCCATGACTTCAGCCATTTGTTGATATCCTGGTGAGTGAATTGTATTGGCTGAAGACTGACATCTGTGATGCTAGGGACCTCCAGAGGAGACCGCGATGGATCATCCACTCGACACTCTGGCTGAAGATTGTTGCAAATGCCTGTCTGGTCTTTTGCACATATATGCTGGGCTCCTCCATCATTGAGGATGGTGATATTTGTGGAGCCTCCTCCTTCAGTGAGTTTAATTGTACATCACCATTCACGGCTGGATGTGGCAGGACTGCACAGCTTAGATCTGATGCGTTTGTTGTGTAATCGCTTAGCTCTGTCTATTACTTGCTGCTTCTGCTGTTTGGCACACAAGTAGTCCTGTGCTGTCGCTTCATCAGGTTGACACCTCATTTTCCAGTATGCCTGATGTTGCTCCTGGCATGCTCTCCTGCACTCTTCATTGAACTAGGACTGATCCCTAGCTTGGTGGTAATGGTTGAGTGGGGGATATGCCGGGCCATGAGGTTGCAGATTGTGGCTGAATACAATTCTACAGCTATTGATGGCCCACAGCGCCTCATGGATGCCCAGTCTTGGGTTGCTAGATCTTTTTGAAGTCTATCCCATTTAGTACAGTGGTAGTGCCACACAATACAATGGAGGGTATCCTCAATGTGAAGATGGGACTTTGTCTCCACAAAGACTATGTGGTGGTCACTTCTACCAAAACTGTCATGGACAGATTTGAACAATTATCAATAGGTGCGATTCAGCGGACCAAAGTTAACATCGGGTTTTGGGTGCCTTTGGCCCAGAGTTTCTCGACGACCGTATTTAACGACACTTAGTGCCAAAATGAGCCCCCACGAGATTCTCGACATTACTGGCTCACTCGCCGTCTGATTCACCCGACTCGCATCTCAGCTGCTCGCCGCTAACAAGGGGAAGCTGCTTTTAAATGCTACCTCACCAATCACTCCCAGTCAACACACAGACCTGCTCCTCGCTTTGGAGATTCCAACCTCACAGGGCTTCTCGACAGTGTGGATGAGAGGCGGAGAACCCTGATCTCCTGACAGGGCCGGAAGACCAGCAGCAGGGTGAGCAATGCTGCCTGGGAGGCAGGGGCAGTGGCTGGCAGTGAGGGCAGCTTGACGACCAGGGTCCAATGTGGGAAGATGACCAACGACCTCCAACGAGTAAATGGCCACCTCTCTCCTGGCATCAGTTCTGCCTGCCATCCCTCAAATTCCTAACCCCCCCCCCATCAATCCACTGGCTGACACCTCGCTCCCTCCCCACATCCGATCTTCACGCTTGTTCCTCAGAATCTCCTTTTACCCACCAGCACAATCCCTTCATGCCGAGGCGCAGTACCCACACATGCCACCTGCCATGGGCCCCCCTGACCCATCAAACATGTGGCTCACAATGCATTCTGTTTGTCCCCGCAGGAGAAGATAGCCCATAATAAACGGGAAAGGACCAAGACTTGGTGGTGGTGGTGGTGGGGGGGGGGGGATTCCCAGAGATTAGAGTCCTCATCCCCTATAAGGAACAGGCCCTGGAAATCACGTGGTTGCCCGAGGAGAGAGCAGTCAACGACAGCGAGGTTGGCCTGCGCCAGACAGGTGATGACACACCGCCCCTTCACCCAAATGACCCATCTCAGTGAGTTGGTCATGGCAGAGAAAATGATCCTTCCCTCTCACTGACCACAATTGTCTTGCAGGATCACCATCTGGAGCTCCGAGGAGACCACCAGCGAGGCGTCACAGCTATCACCCGCACCTTCCACCAGCGCAGAGACCACCTCGGTGGGTGGCATTAGTGAACAGGCTTCTGCAGAGCACCACACCGTTGCTGATGCACATCAGGTGGAGAAAGGAACATCCAAGTGAGACAGTAGTCGGAGGTCTGCTGGATCCCAGGACACAGCTGGGTCCCAGCCAGGTACCGAGCCTCTAGACAAGGTTGTCCCAGAGCTGATGGTAAGACACAGCTGTGAGATTCAGGAGGGGGTGACAGAGACATTCCATGACTGAAAGACCGATTGGAGGAGTCCCAAACCCTTCAGGCGCAGGAGATCTGTGGCACCGAGGCCAACACTGCTAGGGTGACAAGCGCATTGGAAAACCTGGAGCACGACATTTACGTCTTGAATGGTGGTGTCCAAGACACGGCTCAGCCTGTGACAACCATGGCGGAGCTCCTCGTCACCATGACCCAGTCACTGAGGGGCATGTCCGAGATGCAGGTGGACATTGCCGAGGCACTGCAGAGCGTAGCCCAGTCACTGAGGACCATTGCGAAGAGGGTCGGTATCATGGCGCTGCCAATGGGAAGCCTCCAGGACTGGCACGCCAGTGGCTCAGAGGCCTCTGGAGCTCACTCCAACTGCCCACCAGTCCCATGGAATCCCCCAGGGCCCTTCGGGCACCATCAGGGAGGAGGAAGGGCTGGAGGCCAACCCGGGGCCTGACACCAAGGAGACTACAGCAGCCTCCAATCCTTCTGAATCCCCCTCTCCTGATGCCGGCACATCTCAAGAGCAGCGGGCAGAACAGTGTGGCACAGCGACACTGTGCTCCAGGCCCTCGAGAGGACGTCCTCCAAGGACATCAAAGGCCACAGGGCGGGGAAGGCAGGAGGCTGCCTCCACCCCTGATGTGCATCCTAGGGACACACCTAGACCACAGAGGATCAAGAAGAGTGAGGAGCATTGAGTGAGCACTGGTGAGGTCACTATCTGTAGCTCAGGGGAATGGAAATTTGTCATTTGTCACAGTAAAATGTTCACTATTAAAACATGTCACACTCATACAGATGAAGCCTATGTCAGGTTAATCTTCACAGCGGACCTGCCCGCACTCCCACACCCTGCTCCCCAGGCACAATGGTCTAAGGCCAAATGCCCCCGATGCAGACCCCCTTCAGAGGATGGGTGTGAGCGTGCTGTCAGCAGAAAGACAGGAGTCAGGCTTTGGTATAAACTGAGGAGTACTGGAGCTTTCCTTGCAACGTGTTATCATCACTCTCCTGCCTTGTATAGTGACCAGCTGACAGTGTCAGCACAGGTCCATGACCCTGGAGTGAGATACACAGACTCTAGGGAGGGGAAACAAGGGAGGGGTTGTGTTAATGCGGGGGTGAGGGAGGCGGGGTGTTGAGCTGAATGACACTGCCTTGAGCTAGGACAATCTGGAGATGATGAGGGCCTCTCGGGTCCTCCTTGAATGTCGGACCCTCCCTGCAGCCTGTCCTTCATCCTCCGGCTGCTCCTCGGGCTCGTCTTGCAGCCCATTCTGGTCCGCCTCCACCTCCTCCTCAGACATGGCCACATGTCCCTCCAACTCCTACCAGCATGTCATCCCGCAGATTGTGGTGAGCACAGCAGGCCACACAAAGTGGGATTCCCACTGGGGGGTGTACTGCAGGGAAACACCAGAGTGGTCAAGGCATCGGAACTGCATTTTCACCAGCCCGATGCACGGCTCAATGACACCATGGGTGGCAAAGTGGGCCTTAATGTGTCGGGTTTCTTCCTCGGTCTCAGGCCGCTGCACCGCCATTATCAGCCCTGTCCTCAGCAGGTATCCCTTGACCCACATGAGCCAACTTGCCATCCTGGGGTGGTCTTCGAAACCGGGATCTCCGAGTTCCCCAGGATGTAGCTGTCATGCATGCTCCCAGGGTAATGGGCACACATGCATTATTCTGAGGGCGGTGGTCGCACATGATCTGAACATTCAGGCAATAGAACCCCTTCCTGTTAATATAGGGCACTCCCTGATGCCCTGGTTTTCGCAAGGTGACATGTGTGCCATTGATCGCCCCTGGGCCTGGACATTCCAGCGATGGTGGCAAATCCTGCAGCCTGGGCATCTTGATAGGCCGGGTCCAGGTCGATGTTGATATAGTCTGATACCCGGGCATACAGCACATTCGTCACCTCCCAGATGCACCTGTGGGTGGAAGATTAGGATAAGCCACACAGGTCCCCGCTGGAGCTCTGGAATGACTTGGTGGCATAGAGGTTGAGGGTTGCGGTGACTTTCACGGGCACCGGTAGCGGGTGTCCTCCTCCACCACGGGGTGCCATGTCTGTTAGGTCAGGCACTGTCTCTCTGCTGAGATGCAGTCTTCTGTGACATATGCTATACGTCAGCTTTGGAATAACCAACGACGCCTGTACACATTGGGCCGTCACTGGCCTCCCGTCAGCTTGATAGGCGGCCGAGTCGTCAGAGTGCGCGGTCGCCTCCTTCACATGGGGTGCAGCCCCCGGCCTGTGTTGTCGCTGCTGCCTCTACAGCATCTGCCCCCTCGGCTGCCACCAGCACAGCGAGGGCAGCCTCCGCGGGATCTACACCAGTAAACAGTTTCATCTGGAAGGAATTGGAGAAAGAGGGACCAACAATCCATGAGGGCTTCCATCCCGGGACTTTCAAATCCCCCAAGCCTCCCCCATCCTTACTATGACTGTCCCACCTTCTCTCAGCGAGCCAATTGTGCTGGCAAGCCTTGGGCTGGATTCTCCACCGGCGGGATGCCCTGGTTGCCGGCAGCCCGGGGGTTTCCCGACGGTGTGGGGCTGCCCCACAATGGGAAACCCCATTGACTAGCCGCCGTAACGGAGCATCTCGCCGGCGGGGTGAAACAGAAATATGGCGCGGCGGGGCGGAGAATCCAGCTCCTTGTTCTGTACACTTGCCCCCAGCCAGATCAGAAGCCCCTAGTCTCCACACCTCTGCCGGGAAAAATAGAGAGGCCATGCTCAGTTGCCCTCTGCTCATCCAGACACTTACCTTTGGCCGCGGGAAGATATTCAATGGTGAAGCCCTGTTGATTGGCAGCTGCCTTCGTGGTGCTGACATTCCTAGAGTTTAGACACACTGTTCAGGCATCAAACTTTGCTGGACATGCAGTGCACTAATCATCCTCTGAGAAGGCACTTGAAAGTTGAGAATATTTTGTTTATTAAACGGTCAACAGTAACAAAGATTTGAAAACCAACTACGTTACATTCCACATATTACACTAACCATTAAACAAAGAAACATCACCATTCCATATTGATACCAATATAAAACTATACCAGCTCACTTTCACAAAAAAAACAAATACATGGCATCACCCTTCGCAGATTTCACAACAGAAACGGAGGATAAGCCTGAGAATGTGCTATCATGTCCAAAATTTTGTCGGAGAAATGATCTGTCCATCAACGTGTTCCTTGTTCCACGTATCAGTGCCATTCTCCATCCAGGAGCCGCAGCTGTGCAGGCCCTCCCACAAGGCCCAATCTCACCCGAACCAAATCCTGGCATTTACGTATTCCACCAGCGCTCAAGGTGCAGTTGAATATCCTTGACTTCCAGGGTGTTTAATCCGCGGTGACATCCAGTTACATGCAGCATGCACCACATCAGCAACAAAAGCATCAGCAATCTGCAAAAGCATTTCTTCAACAGTGTCAGCAGGTGGCCCATTTGGATCAATGTCACGGACCAGGTTCCACAGCATTTTCTTGCTTTAAACTATTGCCTTCTGGACTCATACCTTGAGTCTGGTGTTCCAGGACCCAGGTATCTTAGAAAAAAATTGTCCTTTTTTCCGGCTACAAAAAAGGAAGGAAACAGCAATAGCAGCCTCCAGCCACCAGCCACCAGTAGGAGCAAGCAACACACACAACCTGCAGCTGTGTAGTGCCCTCACAACTAACAAGGCTAATTCCTCATTTGCAATAGCCTTCAGCTGTGAAGCTAGAGGCTGCTCACAGTGAAAGAGAGTGAAATTGAATTTCAGGAGAGAAGCTTCAGCATGTTTCTGTCCTGGAAGAGTTTGGTAGGACAGACAAACTGAAGCCGTGGTTGCCCCGGTTATGGACCTCCACAATATTTAAAGATGGATTGAAGGCCTCACAGATGCAAAGCCCCTCATGCCGCCCCCCTCCCCCCACCGAGCATGGGGCAGCAGCACCGGTGCCCTTGAGCTGTGTGCCATAAAATAGAAATGGCTACTCAGCTCTTCACTTCCCCTCAGTAGCCAGCTTCACGTTTTTGAAAAGGAGTACTAAACGATGCCCCTGTGACTTCCCGCTGGGGAGTCTGATAATTTCCGGGAAGCCGCTGCATTATTCTTGCCATTTTTGGGCAAGATCTGGAACTCGCCATCGGGAGCAGACTGGGTGGATGACCAACTTGAATCTCGATTTTGCCCCGATGGGCCCTGATCCACGCTGGGCAGAACTGTATTACACTGAGGGAGTTTCAGATTCCTCATTAGTGAGGGAGCTACACACAGTGTGAGATCTTGTTACATGATACGATAGTGAGGATGATTTTTCAGTGGTGGCAACATTAATTGCTCATCCCTCTTTATGTTAAAGATTAGTCTCAATGCACCTTCTGGACAGTGATACTACTCTACACTTTGGTATGTGTTCTTAATTAAGGAAAGAAATTGTTTTACAAACATAATCAGATAGAATTAATGCTAAACAAATGAAGTGAAACCTTTCAAAAAAAGTATTCAAATGTATACATTAGTCTTAAATGCACGGATTGTTTTCCATGTATAGCCTCTCTTAGACACCACACACTGGCATGGACTGGCTGAGCTGAACAGCCCATTTCTGTGCCATTTATCCTATGTGCAGACAATCACCCAGTCATGATGGTGAGAAGCCAATCTGCCTCTCTGTGCATCTGTTGATTCAACTGTATTACCAACAATTAAGAAATATATTTGAAAGTTCCATGCTGGATTATCTTCCATCCTGGTGGAGGAACAACTAGCCTCCAGGAAGTCTAGTCTGGGCATTTAATGCCCCAGTTCCTCTTGTCAAAACAATGGTGAGGCTCGTGGATTATTTATGTACAAATCACACAGCAGCTCCTGGGAAAGGTAAATGAAAAAATCTGGAAGTTGTTATCCAAGATGTGTTGCTTTGCTGCTAGCTTTACAAAAATTATATCTGATTCTCTTGATACACCATTCAAATATATTCTCAGAGAATCCCGACAGTGCAGGAGGCCATTCGGTCCACTGATCCACTCCACCCTATATCCGTCATCGCGTAACTTAACCTGTACATCCCTGGACACTAAGGGGCAATTATCATGGCCAATCCACCTAACCCGCACATCTTGGAACGTGAATACCATGACGTTACTTGAAGGGTAAATATGAACTAAACTCATCGCAGAAGGTTAGGATTTGTCCATTTCAGTCCAAGAACCTTTTATATATGATAAAATTGTTTATTATTACTAAACAATATCTCTGACACTAAAAAAATAACTGTTACAAGTATGCAATCACAAAAACACAAGAATTAGGAGCAGCGGTGGACCATTCGGCCCCTTGTTCTGGCTGTCATTCGATAAGATCACGACTTATCTGATTGTGGACTCAACTCCACTTTCCTGTCTGCCTCCCTTAGGTGTTGATTAAAAATCTATCTAACTCAGTGGTGAATATATTCAATGACGCAGCTGCCACCACTCTCAGAGGAAGAGAATTCACAGTCTAACTACCCTTTGAGAGAGAACAATTTCTCCTCATCTCAGTCTTAAATGGGAGACCCCTAATATTTGAACTGTGTTTTCCTCATACCTTTTCCATAGTGATTGTGACTGTTTTAAGTTCCTCCTTTCCTTTTACCCCTTGATTTTCAGGTATTGTTGGGATGTTTTTTGTGTTTTCTACAGTGAAGAAAGGCACAAAATACCTGTTCAATGCTTTGGCCATCTCCTTGTTTCCCATTATCAATTCCCTAGTCTCATCCTCTAAAGAAACAATACTCACTTTAGTTACACCTTTCCTTTTTGAATACCTGTAGGAAGTCTTACTACCTGCTTTTATATTTCTATCTAGCTTTCTTCATACTTTAATTTCTTAAAATAAAAAAATTAGAGTACCCAATTCATTGTTTTTCCAATTAAGGGGCAATTTAGCGTGGCCAATCCACCTAGCCTGCACATCTTTGGGTTGTGGGGGCGGAACCCATGCAAACACGGGGAGAATATGCAAACTCCACAAGGACAGTGACCCAGAGCCGGGATTGAACCTGGGACCTCGGTGCCGTGAGGCAGCAGGGCTAACCCACTGAACCACCATGCTGCCCCATACTCTAATTACTACCATATTATTTTTAAGTCATTGTTTGCTGGTTTCTAAAACCAGTCCAATCGTCTGATCTATCACAAATCTTCACAGTATTGTATGCTTTTTCTTTCAACTTGATACTATCCTTAACTTCTTTGGTTATTAATATATGGTGCATCCTTCTCATAGCCTGTCTTTCTTGTTGGAATAAATCTTTGTCAGAGTTACAAAATATCTCTTTAAATGTCTACCACTGTTTGTCCACTGATTTACCTCTTAACCTATTTTCCTAGTTCACTTTAGCCAACTCTTGTCTTTATATCCCTGCAATTGTCTTTATTTAACTTTAAGACCATACTTATACCCACAAGGTGAGATTTTCCAGAAAATTGGCAAAGGCCAGAAAAGTAGCATTGACACCAATGGCAATGGTGGCTTTCTCCGCCACATGGGGCAACACTCAAAAGAACTTTGAAGGATCGGGTCCCAAGACGTTGACGTTTTGGTGGCGGGTGGCCTCTTATTTGCCTGTCCCGCCAGCAACTTAGAACTGTGCCTGGGAATGACTCCCTGAGCACTGCACTCACCTGAGCCCCCCTGGAAGGTGTGCACACCTTCAGAGATCACTTATGATTCACGTCGTTCTGCTGTCACGTTGATGTAGGTGTAATTTCTGGTGGGGGATGATGATGATGATGATTCTGGAAGCTGGGCCTGATAATGACAATATTAATTTATTTTAATGATGTCCCTGACATTAAATGTCAGGAAACACACCTTGTCTGAGGAAATCAGGGCCATTTTCTCACTCTCAAACTGAATGTGACATTCTATCATGTTATAATTGCTGTTGTTTAGAGGCTCCTTTACTATGATATCATTAATTAATCCTGGTCCTTTGCACATTACCAGGTTTAAAATAGTTGTGTTTGGTGTTGTGTACTTTTGGTCTTTTGTACTTCATGAAGGAATCCACCAAACACTGCGACTTGTCCAAACCAGAATCTTTTATTGAGTCTCGTGTGGTAAGATAGCAATCTGTTACAGAGCACGTTATCATAGAGTTTGCTAACTATTCCTCTGGAACTTGCACCTAGCACTGACCATTCACATGTATGTCTTATTATCCACTCAATCTTCTTCTCAAGATGGCTGGCTGAGTCTCCCTTTATATCGGAGTCACAGGTCACATGACCTTGGTTTAGCGACCGCATGGAGTGTCTGGACCACCACCTGCTGGTTGGAGGTCACACACCTTCCAACTATGATATAGACCATAGGCATATCACCACAGCTGGCACTAGAATGTACTGCTGTAAGAAATTGTCACAAATATTCTCTATGAATTTATCTTCTGGGCTACCTTTGACAGTCTGATTCATTCAGTCCACAAGGTTGAAATCACCCATGATAATTGCAGTACCCTTTCTTATAAACCATCACTATTCCTTCTTGCATACTCTGTGCTATAGTGTAGATACTGTTAGGTGGCCTATACAATACTCCCACAAGTATAGTATTCATTATCTCTGCCCAAACTGATTCAATGTCTTTTTTTAAAAAAAAATTTAGAGTACCCAATTCATTTTTTCCCAATTAAGGGGCAATTTAGCATGGTCAATCCACCTAGCCTGCACATCTTTCGGTTGTGGGGGCGAAACCCACGCAAACACGGGGAGAATGTACAAACTCCACACGGACAGTGACCCAGAGCCGGGATCGAACCTTGGACCTCGGCGCCATGAGGCAGCAGTGCTACTCACTGCACCACTGTGCTGCTCACTGATTCAATGTCTTGATCTAATGTCATCCATAACTGATAAGAGCTACCCCATTAGCTTTCTGTCCTTCTGAAATGTCAAATTCTTTGAATATTTAGGTCCCCACCTTGGTCACCTTACCCTTGAAATGGTTATCAGGTCATACCTATCATTCCTTCAGCTTTTAATTATCAGAGATCTTTAAAAATTACATTAACTTTATAATGCCAATTTTCCACTTTCTAACAATGCAGTCTTCTTTCACTCTTTGTTAATTTGGCATTTCCGCAGCCAGTTGTTTGCTCTGCTCATTCACATGCCAGATGCCCTGCAGAGATACTACAGCATTTGCATCTTGCACTTCCAGAAACTTTCAGTGCAAGGTCACATTGAAAATAAGTAGGCAAGAATAAGTCTAATTAATGGCAAAACATCATGTGTTCACTGGCTATGTAAATTCTGGTCCATTATATGGAGTGCCACTATCCACCATGATCTTCCAAAAACTACCTCCCCAAAATTTGCAACGACATCTGCCTCGCAACTCAAGCCCCCAACTTTGGCACCTTGGAACGGACCTTAAATGAGGACTTGTCAAAACTTGAACATTATTGCAACACATGATGACTCAAGCCAAGCAGACACACACATGCAAGCACACAAAACCCACAAAATGATAGAAAAAGTTCTCAATGCCTCCGACCTGCCACTTCATGCTGATCTATTCAGTCCACCTAAGGTACGACTCCCATCAAGAAGGCCGTCCCACACAAGACTTCAATGCAAAGTTCACCTGGGCAAATGAATGGGAATCTTTGGACATGATAAACAAATACCTGGGCTCAAACCCAACTCAACAGCTGCCAAGTTTCAACGGCAACTTGGCTTCGAGACTTTACATTCGCTAAAGAAAATATATCCACCATTCTAAGAGCAATGCATTAGTGTTTTCCAATTGCTAACAGCAATGTGGGAGTACCTTCATCTTTTCACGGACTGCAGCGGTTCATGGAGATAGCTCACCGGCACTTAATCAAGAACAACTAGGGTTGGGCAATATATGCTGACCTTGCCAAAGACATCCATATCCCAATAATAATTTTTTTTCAAAATTCCTGTATTGCTATAATTCCATTATTGATTATTTTTAAAGGCATTTTTGTCAACATGAGATATGTTAAATGTTGCGAAATTGATCGATTTTCCACTCTGGGTAGGGAGCTCTCTGCACTCTGCTTTGCCAATGTGCTTTAGCCTCACAGTCTAATAATAATCTTTATTATTGTCTGTAGCACAATCAATTACTCACGAGACGAGAAGAGATAAAGTCAATCGAAGGCTTTATTAAGCAGACTTGTTCCCCAGCAGCTCAGTTACAGAATGCGGCTGCTGGGAGAACCCAGGTTCTTATACTCCGCCTTACTGGGTGGAGCCAGCAGGCGGCAGATCCAATCAGGACCCAGTGTCTGTCTACCAATAGCCTCTCGGCATCACAGGTACCGTACTACCCCTAATACATACCACCACATTCACCCCTTGTTAAAAAAGAACCTGGCGGGGTGGTGGGTCGCATGGTGGTAGGGGTTTACAAAGCTGGTACTGGAATTATCTTAGCACAGTGGCTATGCATCGATCTCAACGGTGAACTATTTACACTGCCGCTTTACTGGGCTATTGAATTATTTACAGGTTTTGCTTTGTCACGCGGATTCCACGAGTCGAGTGGGTGCCCTGGTCGTCCTTGTCGATCGTCTCAGCCCCGGTGGTGGTGCAGGTGCTGGCTCGGGCACTATCGTCTCTGGGAGCGTCGTGCTGTTTGTTCCTGTTTCACTACTCCTGGGCGGGCACGGGAGGAGGACCGATCCACCCGGGAAGGGAGCGGCCGTGGGGTGCGCCGGCAGGAGGGAGGGGGTGATTGGTATTGGGGGGGTGTGTGTGGTTCCGGCGGGCGGCAGGTCCCGCAGGGAGACCGCGTCCTGTCGGCCGTCAGGGTATGCCACGTAGGCGTATTGGGGGTTTACATGGAGAAGATGAACCCTCTCGACCAACGGGTCCGATTTGTGCGCCCGCACATGCTTTCGGAGCAAGCTGGGTCCTGGGGCTGCCAGCCAGGTCGGAAGTGACGTTCCGGAGGAGGACTTCCTAGGGAAGACAAGGAGGCGCTCGTGAAGCGTTTGATTAGTTGTGGTACACAGCAGCGACCGGATGGAGTGGAGGGCATCCGGAAGGACTTCCTGCCAACGGGAAACTGGGAGACTTCTGGACCGTAGGGCCAGTAGGACGGTCTTCCAGACCGTACCGTTCTCCCTCTCTACCTGACTGTTTCCCCAGGGGTTGTAACTGGTCGTCCTGCTTGAGGCAATGCCCTTGCTGAGCAGGAATTGACGCAGTTCGTCGCTCATGAAGGAGGACCCCCTGTCGCTATGGATGTATGCGGGGAAACTGAACAGTGTAAAGATGGTGCAGAGGGCTTTAATGACCATGGCCGCGGTCATGTCGGGACAGGGGATGGCGAAAGGGAAACGGGAGTATTCATCCACCACGTTTAGGAAGTACGTGTTGCGGTCGGTGGAGGGGAGGGGGCCTTTGAAATCCAGACTGAGGCGCTCAAAGGGTCGGGAGGTCTTTATCAGGTGCGCTCTATCTGGCCTGAAAAAGTGCGGCTTGCACTCTGCGCAGATTTGTCAGTTCCTGGTGGCTGTTCGGACCTCCTCAACAGAGTAGAGGAGGTTGTGGGTCTTCACAAAGTGGTAGAACCGAGTAACCCCCCAGGTGGCAGAGGTCCTCGTGGAGGGCTTGGAGGCGGTCTACCTGTGCGTTGGCACATGTGCCGCGGGATAGGGCATCGGACAGCTCGTTCTGCTTTCCGGGACAGTACAAAATCTCATAGTTATAGGTGGAGAGCTCGATCCTTCACCTCAAGATCTTGTCGTTCTTGATTTTGCCCCGCTGTGCATTATCGAACATAAAGGCTACCGACCATTGGTCAGTGAGAAGAGTGAATTTCCTGCCGACCAGGTAATGCCTCCAATGTCGCACAGCTTCCAATATGGCTTGGGCTTCCTTTTCCACTGAGGAGTGGCGGATTTCTGAAGCGTGGCGGATCCGGGAGAAAAAGGCCACGGGTCTGCCCGCTTGGTTGAGAGTGGCTGCCAGAGCTACGTCGGATGCGTCGCTCTCGACTTGGAAGGGGAGCGACTCGTCGATTGCATGCATCGTGGCCGTTGCGATATCCGCTTTGATGCGGCTGAAGGCCTGGCGGGCCTCTGTCGACAGGGGGAAGGTAGTGGCCTGAATTAACGGGCGGGCCTTGTCCGCGTAGTGGGGGACCCACTGGGCGTAATAAGGGAAGAAGCCCAGGCAGTGTTTCAGGGCTTTGGAGCAGTGGGGGTGGAGGAACTCCATAAGGGGGCGCATGCGTTCAGGGTCGGGGCCTATCACTCCATTACGCACCACGTAGCCAAGGATGACTAGACGGTCGGTGCTAAACACGCATTTTTCCTCATTATAGGTGAGGTTCAGTGCATTAGCGGTCTGGAGGAATTTGCGGAGGTTGGCGTAGTGGTCCTACTGGTCATGGCCGCAGATGGTTACGTTGTCGAGGTATGGGAACGTGGCCCGCAAACCGTGCTGGTCAACCATTCGGTCCATTAGTGACGCCAAATGGGACCCTTAAAAAGTGGTAGAGCCGCCCGTCTGCCTCGAAGGCCGTGTACTTGCGGTCACTCGGGCGGATGGGGAGCTGATGGTATGCGGACTTAAGGTCCACGGTGGAAAAGACCTTGTATTGTGCAATCCGATTGACCATGTCGGATATGCGGGGAAGAGGGTACGCATCTAGCTGCGTGTACCTATTGATGGTTTGACTATCGTCTATGACCATCCTCTGCTTCTCCCCGGTCTTTACAACTACCACCTGGGCTCTCCAGGGACTATTGCTGGCCTGGATTATGCCTTCCTTCAGCAGCCGCTGGACTTCAGACCGGATAAACGTTCGGTCCTGGGCGCTGTACCATCTGCTCCTTGTGGCAACGGGTTTGCAATCTGGGGTTTGGTTCGCAAACAAGGAAGGCGGTTCAATCTTGAGGGTCACGAGGCTGCAGATAGTGAGTGGGGGTATAGGGCCGCCGAATTGGAACGTTAAGCTCTGGAGGTTACATTGGAAATCTAACCCGAGGAGAGTGGGAGCGCAGAGGTGGGGGAGGACATAAAGCCGATAATTCCTAAACTTTCTCCCTTGCACTGTTAGGTTCGCGATGCAGAACCCTTTGATTTCTACGGAATGGGATCCCGCTGCCAGGAAAATCTTTTGGGTACTCGGATGGATTGAAAGAAAACAACGTCTTACCGTATCCGGATGGATAAAACTTTCCGTGCTCCCAGAGTCGATCAGGCATGGCGTTTCGTACCTGTTAACCAGCACTGTCGTTGTTGCCGTTTGGAGCGTCCGGGGCCGCGACTGGTCCCGGGTCACCGAAGCCAGTCGTGGTTGCTGCATCGGGGCGTTTTTTTCAGACCCCGTGGAGCCGTCCATGCTGGGGTCCTTGGCTATCAGCCAAGATGGCGGCGTCCATGGATCGCACGCGGTCGGGGGCGGAAAAAATGTCCGCGCCCATGGATCGCACGTGTCCGGAGGGTCACATGATGGCGGCGCCCATCCTCCCCGCGTGGAGTCCAGGACCCAAAATGGCGGCGCCCGTTGGCCGCACATGGATCGTTGGGGGGGTTGAGTCTGCTGTCCCCGTTCTCCCCCGGAGATTGCGGCGACCCTCCGGGACTGGCACACCGCCGAGTAGCCCTTCTTGCCGCAACCTTTACAGATGGTCGAGCAGGCCGGGCAGCGCTGCCGGGGGTGTTTCGACTGCCCGCAACAATAGCAGCGGGGCCCCCCCGGGTGGTCTGGTGCTCTGGCCGTGCAGGCTTGTGGGGGGATGGGGGGTGCCGGGGAGTCGGTCGCAGCGGGGGTCCACGGAGCCCAAGGGGCTGCCGCGCGGTCGGGGCCGTAAGTACGGGCATTTTGTGAGGCCACATCAAGGGAGGCCGCAAGGGCCCATGCCTCCGTGAGCCCTAGTGAGTCTCTCTCCAGCAGTCGCTGGCAAATTTGGGATGAGGTCATACCTGCCACAAAAGCATCCCTGATTGGGAGCTCCGTATGTTCGTTTGCGCTCACCGATGGGCAGTTGCAGTTCCTTCCCAATATTAGCAGCGCGCTGTAGAACTCATCCAGCGATTCTCCGTGGATTTGCCGTCTCATCGCGAGTTGCTGGCGTGCGTAGACTTGGTTTACGGGCCGAATGTAGACTCCTTTCAGCATGGTGAGCGCCGTCGGGAAATCCTCCACCTCTTCGATGAGCGTGTAGATCTCCGGGCTCACCCTGGAGTGCAGGACCTGCATTTTCTGGTCTTCTGTGATCCGGCAGGGGGCCGTTCGGAGGTATCCCTCGAAACACGCTAGGCAGTGTTTAAATACGGCCACTGAGTTTACTGCATGGGGGCTGATTCGCAGACACTCCGGGGCGATCCGGAGCTCCATAGTCTTTTTAAGTCTGCTTAATAAATTGTAGCACAATCAATTACTTACGAGACGAGAAGAGATGAAGTCAATCAAAGGCTTTATTAAGCAGACTTGTTCCCCAGCAGCTCAGTTACAGAATGTGGCTGCTGGGAGAACCCGGGTTCTTATACTCCGCCTTACTGGGTGGAGCCAGAAGGCAGCAGATCCAATCAGGACCCAGTGTCTGTCTACCAATAGCCTCTCGGCATCACAGGTACCGTACTACGCCTAATACATACCACCACATTGTCACAAGTAGGCTTACATTAACACTATAATGAAGTTACTGTGAAAATTCCTTAGTCGCCACACTCAGGCGCCTGTTCGAGTACTAGAGGATATGTGCACCTGTACCAGGTTAGATTTTTCCCATTTAGGAACAGGAGTAGGTAATTCTGTCCCTTCAACCTGTTCGCCAATCAGTAAGATCATGGCTGATCTATACTTTGGTTTCATTTGTCTATCTTGGCTCAAAATGCCTTGATACTGTTACCGTACAAAAATGTATCCTTCTTGTTCTTGAAAGCTCTAGTTTCCCACAAGTGTTAAAGGTATGATAGGTGAGGACCTTGAGATGATTGTAATCACTAAGGAGGCAGTATTCGGCAAGCTAATGGGGCTAAAGGTAGACAAGTCTCCTGGCCCTGATGGGATGCATCCCAGAGTGTTAAAAGAGATGGCTAGGGAAATTGTAAACGCACTAGTGATAATTTAGTAGTAATATTCACTAGACTCTGGGGTGGTCCCAGAGGATTGCAAAGTAGCAAACGTGACACCACTGTTTAAAAAAGGAGGTCGGCAGAAAGCGGGTAATTATAGGCCGGTAAGCTTAACTTTGGTTGTAGGGAAAATGCTGGAATCTATCATTAAGGGGGAAATATCGGGGCACCTGGAGGGAAATTGTCCCATTGGGCAGACACAGCATGGGTTCACAAAGGGTAGGTCGTGTGTGACTAATTTGGTAGAATTTTTTGAGGACGTTACCAGTGCAGTAGATAACGGGGAGCCAATGGATGTGGTATATCTGGATTTCCAGAAAGCTTTTGACAAGTTTTCCACACAAAAGGTTGCTGCATAAACTAAAGATGCATGGCATTGAGGGTAAAGTGGTAGCATGGGTAGAGGATTGGTTAACTAACAGAAAGCAGAGAGTGGGGATAAATGGGTGTTTCTCTGGTTAGCAACCTGTAACTAGTGCGGTCCCTCAAGGATCAGTGTTGGGCCCGCAGTTGTTCACAATTTACATAGACGATTTGGAGTTGGGGACCAAGTGCAATGTGTCAAAATTTGCAGACGACACTAAGATGAGTGGTAAAGCAAAAAGTGCAGAGGATACTGGAAGTCTGCAGAAGGATTTGGATAGGTTAGGTGAATGGGCTAGGGTCTGGCAGATGGAATTCAATGTTGCCAAGTGTGAGGCTATCCATTTTGGTAGGAATAACAGCAGAATGGATTATTATTTAAACGGTAAGATGTTAAAACATGCTGCTGTGCAGAGGGACCTGGGTGTGCTGGTGCACGAGTCGCAAAAAGTTGGTGTGCAGGTGCAACAGGTGATTAAGAAGGCTAATCGAGTTTTGTCTTTCATCGCTAGAGGGATGGAGTTCAAGACTAGGGAGGTTATGCTGCAATTGTATAGGGTGTTGGTGAGGCCGCATCTGGAGTATTGTGTTCAGTTTTGGTCTCCTTTACCTGAGAAAGGACATATTGGCACTGGAGGGAGTGCAGAGGAGATTCACTAGGTTGATCCCAGAGTTGAGGGGGTTAGATTATGACGAGAGGTTGAGTAGACTGGGACTGTACTCATTGGAGTTTAGAAGGATGCGGGGGGGATCTTAATGAGACATATAAAATTATGAAGGGAATAGATAGGATAGATGCGGGCAGGTTGTTTCCACTGGTCGGGGAAAGCAGAACTAGGGGGGCATAGCCTCAAAATAAGGGGAGGTAGATTTAGGACGGAGTGTAGGAGGAACTTCTTCACCCAAAGGGTTGTGAATCTCTGGAATTCCTTGCCCAGTGAAACAGTTGAGGCTCCTTCTTTAAACATTTTTAAGAAAAAGATAGATGCCTTTCTAAAGAATAAAGGGATTCGGGGATATGGTGTACGGGCCGGAGAGTGGAGCTGAGTCCACAAAGATCAGCCATGATCTCATTAAATGGCGGAGCAGGCTCGAGGGGCCAGATGGCCTACTCCTGTTCCTAGTTCTTATGTTCTTATGTCTTGCAGAGTGACAATTTATGGTTAATGGTTGCTGGAACTTTTATGCTGTATTTAAATATAGTACAATACAGCGAACAGCTTCTCCACCACATTTTATGAAATGGGGATCTTTTTATCTGCCTGAGATGCAGCGGTAGGTAAATTAATGTTTGCAGCCTCCAATGCCATCCATTTAAAATATAGATTTCTGCATATGAAAGAAATGATAGAAACAGCAGACCTGGTATTTCCGACAGGGTAACCTCAGAGAAATCACAGATGACATCAGGCAATTGGTAACGTCGGGGATCACCTATTTCATATACAAGCTGCTCGGCAACAGTCCCGAATGATACCAGTCCTCCAGTTTTAGGTGGTTTAGAAAGGACAAAGCTCCCATCAGAGGAACACTCAACCACTGGAAAACCAATGTTATCCCTGGAAATGGATGAAACAAGGATTTAAACAGAAAAGCAATTGCTATTCAAATTTAGGGTGCAATACTATCTAATAAAAAGACATGAAAATGTAATGGACTAACTAATCCATATACAGGCAGTGCTTGGACTTACGACATTATTGGTTTCTGAAAAATGCATCCTGTGTCGAAATGTCAGAACTCAGAACTGATTTTCTCATAAATACAAAATGGCGGTTTGTTCACTATTTTCAACAAAATAACCCAGAATTTTATCATCAATTAATTATGGATGAGTAATATATCAACAGGAACAAATTTATTGACATTAAAAAAATCATAGAAATGTACAGGTATATAGTGTACATTACCTACAAATTATCTAAAGACCACAGACACATTTTTAAAACCTTATAGCAATTTGTCTTCCTCATTCCTGGGCACGTGGGTCGGTCTGGACTTCGGTTGGAGATTTTGAAGGGACGTTCCCTGGAGCCTTCTGAGGATTCTTGGCTTCAGGGTTTTCTGGGAGTCTTCTCTGCTTTCTTAAAGAAAGTGTCCAAGGAAGTTTGGACAGATGCTCTCTTCTCCTTGTAGCAGCTGTACATGTTGTATATGCCCCTAATCACATAATGCACTGCAATCAATGTTGAGGTCATGTTCCTCAAATAGGGACATGGTGGGTTCCAAATATTGTAATGCCTCAGCCAATACGTGTGCAGTTAAGACTTTACGAGGAGGAATCTATTCAACAGTGGTTGCATCTTCTTTCTCTCCCACTCGTTGCTGTTCCAATTCAAAGAGGACCTCATTAGTTAATTCTTCAGAATGTGATGCCAGCAACTCATCGACATCCTCTGGGTTAATGTCTAAGTTGAGTTCTTCGCCCATTTTGACAACAGTTCTGGTCACCTCTTCCAGTGTCCATAATGCCTCGGCGGTCATATATAAACTCAGGACACATTTTCTCCAAACACCATGTAAATGTGATTGTGTGACTTCATTCGATGCCTCACCTATATTCTTAATGCATACTAAATGTTGAAGTCCTTCCAGAATTCCTTGGTCCGCCTTTTTTTCTCAGTTGCCCTGATGGCTTTAAAGAATTCAATTATCCCTTCGTCCGTGGGTTGCAACAGTGAGGTGGTTTTAGGGGGCAAAAATTATGCCAGGGTGCATGTCATTAAGAATGGTTGGGTGACCAGCAACATTGTTGAGGAGTAACAATGTTCTAAATGCAATATTACTCTGCTGCAATATTCACTGACACCTGGCACAAAATCAATCCTCAAAGATATTCGTATTGACACACATTACAACTGATTTCCACATCACAGGGAGAAATGCCTTGGAATATTGCTTGAAGGCCCTGTGGTTTTCTGACGAACACAAGCAAAGGTTTCAGTTTAAAATCACTCGCAGCATTGGCACCGAGCACAAGAAGGAGCCGATCTTTAGCAGCTTTGAAATATGGCATGGGGTTTTCCTCTTTGGTAATGTAGGTTCTCAATGGCAATTTCCGCCCCCAAAGAGTTCAGTTTCATCAACTTTAAAAACTTGGCAAGCACAATACCCACCCTCCTCAATGATTTCAACCAATCTTGGGTCACTGTCTGTGCGGAGTCTGCACATCCTCCCCGTGTGTGCATGGGTTTCCTCCGGGTGCTCCGGTTTCCTCCCACAGTCCAAAGATGTGCAAGTTAGGTGGATTGGCCATGATAAATTGCCCTTAGTGTCCAAAATTGCCCTTAGTGTTGGGTGGGGTTACTGGGTCATGGGGATAGGGTGGGGGGGGTGGGCTTGGGTAGGGTGCTCTTCCCAAGAGCCGGTGCAGACTCGGGTTGAATGGCCTCCTTCTGCACTGTAAATTCTATGATCTAATGTCTCAGGAAAAACTTGAGCTGCCTCCTCATCGGCACGGGCAGCTTCACACGGAGACCTTGGGTGCGACTCTCCTAAAATTTTAAGTTAATTTGTGGAGGGTCTTTCAGGAATTTTCCCCACTGCTATCCAATGACACTTCGTCATGTTTTTAGGCTCTGGGGAGTTTGTCACCGGTTTAGCCCACACTTAGAATTTTTTTTAGCACTGGGAGCTGAACTCAGAGATCGGGCTGCCATTTTGAAAGGATTCCCCGATCTCCAAGTGAGTTTGTGGATCCCCCACACCCACCTCCCATGGGCAATCTCACCCCCCCACACATACATGGACAGTACCCCACACCGCCAAGCGAGGACACCCTTCTAGGACACCCCCATCACCCTTCCAACCTCATGGAGGCCCCATCTTACATGCCCTGCACGCGCCCACCCTTCAAACCTCCCCCATCCTCATTGCATGGACACGGATCCCTCTCACCCTGACCTTGGCAGTGCCACCATGGCGCTTGGGAACCTGGCACTGCCACTCTGGCAGCCGGGAAATGTTCCTGCCATGGATAGTAAAAAGGTGTAAATTATTTATAACCACAGCTATGATTAATGCAACTGTACAACTGCTCTGAATGAGGATTAGACTTGTCATGAACAAAAGTCTCCAATAAAAGCTTTGAATAAAACCTTGCTAATTTACATTAGGTATGTTTGACATAATTTTGTAGAGGATTTGCTGTGTTGCCTGACTTTACCAATCAACATGACTGGTGCAGAGATTTTTCAAGCATTGAATAGTTACGTGGTTGAAAAGTGCGGGATCAACTGGGTTCGTTGCAGAGGAAACACAAGTGATGGAGCAGCCAACATGACTGGGAAAAACAGCGGAGTTATAGTAAGGATTAAGGAGGCAGCTGGTCAGGACATTGTTTGAAATCATTGTTTTATTAACTGCGAGGCACTGCCATCGAAAGGAATTCCATCCAATCTTGAAGGTGTTGAAAGGAATTGTGAAAGTTGGGAATTTCATTAAAAGCAGCGCACTCAATACCGGGCTTTTTGAGGCTCTGTGTTCCGATATGCGGACCAAGCACATAAATTTATTGTTCCACACAGATGTACATTGGCTGTCAAAGGGTCGGGTGCTGTCAGAGTTTACAAACTGAGGTATGGAATCCACGCTTTCCTCCTTGAGAAATCGTCCGCTCTGGCTGATTTGTTTGCTGATGAAACTTGGATGCGAACTATGTCTTCCCTTGCAGACATCTTTTCAATTCTAAATGAACTGAACCTCAAATTGCAAGGGAAGGATGACTATTGCTTTCAGCACAGTGAAGAAATAGATGCTTTCCAAATGTTTGGCACAAAGCCAAAACTACTACGTGTTCTCCACACTACTATGACACATCGAAGAAAACAGTATTAGTAAGGGAACTGTCAATAGACCGGTAAACCTTATTCAGTCACATCTGGCTGTGCTGATCAATAGCTTTTGTCGCTACTTTCCATGGAAGTTTCAGATTTTGAGAGAGAAGCGGTGGGTGAAAAATCCTTCTGCGTTTGAGACCCCAGAGTCAATTATTAACTTACAGCTGACTCCAAATGAAGAGACTGAACTTCTGTGCCTCACCTGTGACAGCACATTAAAAACACACCACAAGTCCTTGAGGCTGTCAGCATTCTGGATTTGCGTCTCCGAGAAGTATCCAGTGCTGAGTAAAACAAGCATTGTGTTGCTAATGCCCTCCACATCGACCTACATGTGCAAGGTTGGATTTTCCATCCTCACAAAGATGAAGACAGCACAAAGGAACTGGTTGAACTCTGCGCCTGATATGCACATTGTCCTCTCCGCCTGTGAACCTGTTTGGAGTGAGATCATGAGAACAAAGCAGGCTCACTTGTCGCTTTAAAGATAGGCAGAAATGGTGTGTTGTGAAGATCATTCAGCATGGGTCGCGAAAATTAGCCGGCGTGGGTCAGGAAGGTTGGTTGGTTGGTAAAAGGGGGTCCCGGGGAAAAAAAGTTTGAAGAACACTACTTTAAGTGGACCCTTTCTCCCGAAATCAATCCAAAGCTATTTTCCACTTCAGATGATCTGCTTCCTTTTTCCTTTCTGAGAAGTGACCATCATTGTGGAGATTCTTCCCTCTTGCCAAAGCTAGGTGAAACTTGAAGCCTCAATCAATTACTCACAAACTTGGGTACTTTCATTCTGAGCACAAGCTCCCATCCATCTTCTAAATGGTTGAATAATAAAGACAGCATTTTCCCTGCTTCAGGTGCAGGACTGGCTGCCTCTTTCTCTCAGCTCTCAGATTTATACAGACTGACCTGCCTATAAGGTTCAGCGATATCAACCCAATAATATAATGACATTAAATAGACTTTTCCTTCCTTTTTAAAAAATAAATTTAGAGTACCCAATTAATTTTTTCCAATTAAGGGGCAATTTAGCGTGTTCATTCCACCTAGCTTGCACATTTTTGGGTTGTGGGGGCGAGACCCACGCAAACACAGGGAGAACGTGCAAACTCCACACGGACAGTGACCCAAAGCCGGGATCGAACCTGGGACCTCGGCGCCGTGAGGCCACAGTGCTAACCCACTGCGCCACCGTGCTGCCCTTGACTTTTCCTTCCTAAAGCGCATCTCCATTGTAATATAAATGACATGGGCCTTGTATCCAGCTAGAAATACTAATTACTTATCCTCTAGAGCCCAACCCAATTGGAATTAAATAGACAATTTTAAATATAATCATTTACAAAACCTGACATTTCTAAAACTTCCCTAAGATGGAGACTAATCTACCTACAGTCATCATAGATGCTCCTGCCATTGTCTCCAGGTGTTAAACACAAGTTTAATCTTTTTCCCTTTAAACAACCTTTTAACAATCGAGTTTTTGTTGGGCAGAATTTAGCTCACATAATCCCCTTTATTCGTCAATTTTACCGTAAATTAAAAGACAATTGTAAAACATAACCTTACAAACTATATATTTGTGACATATTTACATATTAAATTAATTTCTTTAAAAAAATTTTTAGAGTACCCAATTCATTTTACCAATTAAGAGGCAATTTAGCATGGCCAATCCACCTAACCTGAACATCTTTGTGTTGTGGGGGGCGAACCCCACGCAAACACGGGGAGAATGTGCAAACTCCACACGGACAGTGACCCAGAGGATCGAACCTGGGACCTCAGTGCCGTGAGGCAGCAGTGCTATCCACTACGCCACCATGCTGCCCTTAAATTAATTTCTAGGTCATTAATTAAACCAACAAGTACTCCAGTGTAAAGCTATTGATAAATACAAATTCCAATTATATTTTGTAATTGAAAGCACAGTGGTGCATTTGTTCATCTTGCACTTTACTATCTGATACAAACAAGGTGGTGATTTGAATGATAACATTTCAAAACTTAACATGAATATAATTATAAAGACATGAGCAGACATGCATCAAAATCAAGAAAAATAGGTGTTGCTGATTTTTTAAAAAAGAGGAAAATGTAAATATTAGTTTCTACCAGTCAGGAACTCGGTGCCAATCTGTAAATATTCCACCAGTGCACTGGGCTCCGCACTCAATCAGGTGACCTGCAAGACTAAACACCAAATGAAAATATCCTGTAAAATGTAGAAACACACATCTTTTTGAGATAAACAAGATGAAGACGCAAAGTTCAACACAGCTAGGCGCCCAATGAACTGCACAGTACAATGGTCCAAAAACCTCTATCTGCGAGCTGTGTTAAACCGAACCCAGGCTGAAAATTTGGAATCTTTCTCCCCCTGCTGGATTCAAGATGTGTGGCGAAATTAATTTCAGCTGTCCAGCTCTGAGAGCATAATGCAAAATTCCTCTTAATTCAGCCAATCTGGCAATCTCATTAAAAGATGCCATTAAGCATGGCTGGTGTGGACAATGGAAAAGATGGCACAGGAGTTGAATGCTCCCCTGAAGTTGTCAATGTTCAGCCCAGACAATGTTATTCTGAATTTACTCTGTACTTTTTACAAATGTGAATGCCAGCACGAGGGCTCCTATGTTAATGGGGAGTGAAGGATGGAGTGCTGTTGGAGAACCAAAAATCTTGAGTGCAGATGTCCTGCTGAATTTAACTACTAAACCTGAATAGCAATTTTTCTTCTATTTCCTGCTCAGCAGGCAGCCGGATTATCATCCTGGCCTGCTGTCAGGCAAGAATGCAAACGGCAAGAGGCCACACCAGGGGCCATTTGGGGATGGTGCCCAACAATTCGATGAGATTGGTTGTTGATGGGAGTTGGATCCTGGCAATCGGCAGGAAGGAAAAGGCCAGGTTTGGGGTTGGATGGTTGATCGTGGCAGCAAGGATCGGCTGGAAGGAGAAAGGCCAAAGTTTCTTTCAGGGGTTGAGAGGGGCACGCTGTTTCTCCAAGCTCACAAGGAGACTCTATAAAGCACTTAAAGTTCTGCAGTCAATTGCTGACATCACCATTTAGCTTTTAGGTTTCCAGATCTCTGGGAAACTTGGCCAGAAACCAGGCACCCAACTGCACCCTGGGAGCCTAACAATGAAAAAACTAGCTATATGATTCATAGTGAAGAGGAAAGATGTAGATTGCATGAAGATAGCAATGGAACTAGTTAGAGGCAAATGGAGCTCAATCCAGAGAAATATGAAGTAATGTATTTGGAGTAGGCTAACAAGGCAAGAGAATGCACAATAAATGGTAGGACACAGAAGCGTGGAGAACGGAGAGACCTTGGGAGTGCCTGTCCATGTATCTAGATAGGTAGATAAGGTGACCAATGAGGAACAATATCAATGAAGAATGCCATGTGGACCCGACAGGTTGTAGTCTGCAGTGCTGCCTGCCTCTGGGATTTTACGCAAATCTGGGACATGAACAACCTTCTCTCCCTAAAATATCTAATGACATGTGGACCAGTATTTTCTAACATCTGAAGAAGTAATGGTATCTTACTCTTGGCTCAAACAGTGTAGTGCAAGGATAGATACAATACTATTTTCATCACGCCCGCCTTTTAAAGGAATCCTAAATCTGTTCAGAAAAGTCTCCTCCCAGATGTATGCAATTAGGGTATCAAAGTTTCTAGATTAAAAATCATGATGATATACTCCATATTGTAACAAAGTGATTCCAGGACACGGAAAGGTCAGATCTGATTTGAACATTTTATACCACTTTGAAATAGAACATAGAACATAGAACAGTACAGCACAGAACAGGCCCTTCGGCCCTCGATGTTGTGCCGAAAAACAAGGGCCTTTGTTCCCTCTCAAGTGGACATGGAATATGTCATAGCGCTATATTGAAATTAGTACAATAAAATCATTGGAGTTTAGGGAGTCATAGCCAGTCTGATTTACACACAACTCCAGTCCAACATTGTGCAGCTGATTCTTCATTCCACATGACATGGTCCAACAAGACGCTCAAAATGGTACCAACTTCGGAAAGAGGAGGCTGTTTTATTAGGATGGGCTCACTTATACTAGGACTAGGATCAGTGTTCTGATGAATCATTTAGTTAGGGCTATGAACAGGACTTTAACCAAAGAGGGAAGAGGGAGGATTCAGAGGAAGGGAGATTTAGAAATCTGAAGAGAAAAGTCAGCACAATAGAACAGTGCAGTAATTTAGATAAAGACAGTGGTCCAGATTTTCATCCCCGATCAGGTGCGCAGAGACGGGAGAATTCCTATCATATGGACGGAATTTTTAAAAATGTCCATCCGCAGGTCAGATATGCAGCAGGACAGGAAGTTGAGCTGAAATAGCAATCTGAGAGGACAGCCGCAGAACAAGTGAGGAGGCTATCAGCTGCGGAGGCCTGCCTCTGTGCTCCACACTGTGGTTGATTAAAAAAATAAACAGCCCTCAACCCTCCACATACTCCTTATGCCCCATTCATGACAATCTATGCCAAGGCACATGTCTCCTCATACCCCCACACCAACTTAGTGCCAACTCATGCCAGCCAATGTCTCCCACCCAGCCCACTTTTCACTTCACCCCTCTGTGCCAACTTACCTGATTAGTTCCTTGACAGCTGAACGGTCATAGACAGTTCTTTGACAAGTTGACAGTTCCAATGCGTTTGTGCATACAAAAGTGCATAATCATATTCACTTTAGACAAAGGGGACTTTGTGGATTGGCCACGCTAAATTGCCCCTTAATTGGAAAAAAATAAATAACTGGGTACTCAAAATTTATTTTTTAAAACGTATGTGCAAAACCCAGTCCAACTCTGGTCCCAGGCCTGCAAAGATGGGAACTGCTGGGTTCTGGGATGAGGACTTTGAAATTTTGGCCATTTCCAGGATTTTCGTGGAGAGCCTCTCCATCATGGCAAAAGTCTGGGCCAAGAAGTTTAATGCTAGTAGGATATTAGCGAATAGGGTACCCAATGAGGCATCTTCAGAGATGGTGGATGTGCCTGCTACGATTTTCCAAATTCCACAGATTCTAGAATGGTCCCAGCAGATTGGAAGTTAGCAAATGTAGCACCACCAAAATTAAAACAAATTAAAAATCTAAATCAATAATATAGGAATGAAAGGCTCGGCGAAATGTTATAGCTGCAGCCTTTGGGAGATAGTAGACCCTATTATGGTTCATAGCGACCATATTTGTAGCAAATATTGGCTGCTCGAGGAGCGCCGAATCAGAGTTAATGAGCTGAAGTCTGGGCTTCAGACATTGCGATACATCAGGGGCTTACTTGGACTCTGTTTCAGGAGGCAGTCACACCCCTTAGATTAACTTCCTTTAATTTGTTCAATGGTCAGGGACAGGAGAGTGTTACTACAAGTGAGGCAGGTAGAGGTATCCAAGAGGTATCACTGCAGGAGCGTCTGCCTTGCCCTTGTCCAACAGGTACTACATTCTTGCTCCCTATGTGGACGAGAGCGGGAACTGCAGGGAGGACGAGCAAACTGACCACAGCACCATGGTACAGGGGGCCATTCAAGTCGGGGGAGAAAAGCGAAATGTAGTCGTGAATGGCAATAGTATAATCAGGATTGTAGGCATTGTTCTCTGCAGCCATGATCGAAAGTCCTGACGGCTCTGTTGCCTGCCTGGTGCCAGGATTTGAGACATCTTCTCTGGGCTAGTGCAGAACTTGCAGTGGGAGGGGGAGGATTCTGTGTAGTGGTCAATGTAGGTACCAACTTTATAGGTGGAACGAGGAAAAGAGGTGCTGCATAGAGTTTGACGAGCTAGGCACCAAATTAAACCACAGAACCACAGGTATTACCTGAGCCACGTGCAAATGGCATAGGGTACTGAAAATTAGAGCGCTTAATACGTGGCTCAAACACTGGTGTGGGAGAAGGGGGTTTTGGTTTGTGAAGCACTGGTATCACGACTGGGGAAAGGGGGGGCTGTGCAATTGCGATGGCCTACATCTGAACCATGCTGGGACCAGTGTTCTTGCAAGCCACATAACTAAGGAAGTAGAGAGAGCTTTCAATTTAAAAAATGTGGGGCCAGTTCTGTAAGGGGATATGGAGGCTTACAATGCAAAAGGATATGACAGCATTACAAGGCAGCTATTTAGGTAATGGCACCCAGACAGCGGAAGGAAGGGACAGAGTGTACAAAGATTTTTTTAAAAGCAACAAATAGGGTTACAGAGGGAGAAAATGGTAACAAGGCAAAATTAATGGGGCTGGATTCTCTCCAGCGTAAAAACGTTGGAGTTTTACTCCAGAAATTCCGATAAAGAAGTTGACCTAATTCAGGGGGATACGAGCCCCCGCACGTCTGGTTCGGAGTCCGCACATGGACACGGCGGCGGCCTCCAGCGGCCACGCCAAGTTCCATGGAGGACTCGGACCGCGGAGCCAGACACAGAAAGGAGACCCCCCCCCCGATCGGCCGCGCCCGAGCATCTAACCGTGTGGATCTAACCCCTGGCTGCCTATAACGCCGCCCCCTGGTGTCTGATCCCCCCGCCCCCGACCAGGCCAGCCACGGACTGAGTCCGCAGCCGCCACGCCAGCACCCGACCGGCAATAGGTGGTTAGTTCCACGTCGTCGGGTACTCGGCCGGTCGGGAGTGGAGGATCGCTGGGCGGGCCTCTGGCAATGGGCCCCCAGCCGCGCGTCGTACTCAGCAGTCACGTCAATTTTCGGGTCCCGGAGAATCTCCGAACCGGTGCCGGGCCAGATTACGGCGTGAAAGTTGATTCTCCGCCCCCGCGCCAGCTGCAATTTCAGCGCGGGGCTAAGGAGAATCCAGCCCATGATTCTTTACTTAAATGCATTCGGCACAAAACAAATGTATTAACGGCACAAACTGAGGTTAATGGTTATGATCTTATAGCCATTACAGAGATTTTGTTTGAGGGAGATCAAAACTGGAAACTAAATATTCAGGGGTATGTGTTTTTTCGTAAAGGCAGGCAGGAAAGATAGGGTGGTGGGATCGCTTTGTTAGTACGTGATGGAATGAATACAATAGCAAGAAATGATCCTAGATAGGAAGATGTAGAATACATATGGATGGAGATAAGAAATAACATGGGGCAGAAGACACTGATGAGAGTGGTCTATAGGCCCCCAAACAGAAGCGATATTGTAGGATGGAGAATAAATCAGGAGATAATGAAGCAATGTAAAAAAGGCAATAAAAAGGGTGACTTTAATCTTCGTCTAAATTGGGAAAATCAAATTGGCAGAGTAGCCATGAGGAAGACGCAGAGTGTGTATTCGGGGCAGTTTCCTGGAACAATATGTTTGTGGATCCATCCAGGGATCAGGCTATTTTGGATTTGGTATTGTGTAATGAGACAGGTTTAATAAACAATTTCAGAGTAAAGGTCCCCTAGGAAACAGTGACCATAACATGGTAGAATTTAACATTCAATCTGAGAGTGAGAAACTTGGGTCAGAAACAACTCTGTTAAATAAGGGTAATTATAAAGGAATAAGGGTAGAGTTGGCTGGAGAGAATTGGAAGAACAGTTTAGCAAGAACGACAGTTCATCAGCAATGGCAGACATTTCTGAAAATAGTTCATGCCCACAACAAAGATATGTCCCAGGAGGAAGAAGGGTTCTAGGAAGGGGGTAAATCAACAATGGTTTACCAAGGAAGTGAAGGTTAGTACTAAACTGAAATAAAAAACATAAAATGTGGTAAAGATTAGTGGCAAGCCAGAGGATTGGGAAAGTTTTAAAAATCAACAAAAGATTACCAAAAAAAATAAAGAGGGGGAAGAAAACTATGAGGGTAAAATAGCAAGTAATATAAAAATGGACAGCAAGAGCTTCTTTAAATATAAAAAAGGAAGAGAGGTCAAAACGAACATAGGCTTCTTAGAGATTGAGACTGGGGAAATAATAAAAGGGAACCAGAGGGCAAAGGAGTTAAACAAATACTTTGCATTAGTCTTCATGGTGGTAGACACTATTACCATTCCAAAAATAAATAATCACGGGGCAGAAGTGGGGGGGGGGGAATAAATACAATAACAATCACCAGAGAAAAAGTACTAGGGAAACTAATGGGACTAAAGGCCGATACGTCCCTTGACCTGATGGGTTGCATCCCAGGATATTAAAGGAAGTAGCTACAGAGGTAGTGAATGCACTGGTAGTAATTTTCCATGAATCCTTAAATTCTGGAAAAGTCCCAGAGGTTTGGAAAACTGCCAATGTAACACCTTTATTCAAAAAAGGAGGGAAACAAAAAGCAAGTAACTATAGGCCAGTTAACTTTTGTCATTGGGAAAATGTAAGAGTCCATTATAAAGGATGTAATAGCAGAGCATTTAGAAATGCATAATAAAATCAAACAGAGTCAGCATAGGTTCATGAAGGAGAAGTTATGCCTGACAAATTTATTAGAATTCTTTGAGGTGGGGCAGCACGGTGGCGCAGTGGATAGCACTGCTGCCTCACGGCGCCGAGGTCCCAGGTTCGACCCCGGCTCTGGGTTACTGTCCATGCGAAGTTTACACATTCTCCCCGTGTTTGCGTGGGTTTCGCCCCCACAACCAAAGGATGTGCAGGGTAGGTGGATTGGCCACACTAAATTGCCCCTTAATTGGAAATGATGAATTGGACACTCTAAATTTAAAAAAAAAAAGAATTCTTTGAGGTGATAACAAGCAGGATAGGTGAAGGGGAACCAGTAGATGTAATATACTTGGATTTCCAAAAAGCATTCGATAAGGTACCACACAAAAGGCCACTTAATAAGATAAAAGCCCATGGTGTTGGGGATTAGCAGGGATAGCGGGCTGGCTAACTGATCGAAGACAGAGAGGTGGGATAAGAGGGGCATTTTCAGGATGGCAACCTGCAACCAAAGGAGTGCCACTGGGATCTATTCTGGGGCCACAATTGTTTGCAAAATATACTAATTACTTGGACAAGGGAAGTGAATGCACTATTGCCAAGTTTGCGGATGACACAAAAATAGGTGGGAAGGCATGTGGTGAGGGTGACACAAGGATATAGAGGGATATAATAGACAGGTTAGGTGAATGGGTTAAAACTTGGCAGATGGAATATGATATGAGAAATTGTGAAGTCATGCACTTTGGTAGGAAGAATAAAGGAGTTGGATATTAATTAAATGGAGAAAGACTGCAGAAAACTGCAGAACAGAGAGATTTCAGGGTCCTTGTGCAAAAATCACAAAAAGCTATCATGCAAGTTCAGTAGGTAATTGGGAAGGCAAATGGTATGTTAGCCTTTATTTCAAAGGGAATAGAGTATAAAAATAGGAGTGTCCTGCTAAAACTATTCAAGGCACTAGCTATACCACACCTGGAATATTGTGAACAGTCTTGGTCCCCTTATCTAAGGAACGTTAGGACAGCACCGTGGCGCACTGGTTAGCATTGCTGCCTCACGGCGCCGAGGTCCCAAGTTCGATCCCGGCTCTGGGTCACTGTCCGTATGGTGTTTGCACATTCTCCCCATGTTTGCCTGTGTTTCGCCTCCACAACTCAAAGATGTGCAGGGTAGATGGATTGGCCACGCTAAATTGACCCTTAATTGGAAAAGATAAATTGGGTACTCAAATTTTTTTTTAAATCTAAGGAATGATATATTGGCATTGGAGGCAGTCTAGAGAAAGTTCACGAGGTTGATCGTGGGTATGGAGGGAATTTCTTATGAGAAGTTGAGTTGATTGGTCCTGTAATCATTGAAGTTCAGAAGAATAAGAGATGACCTTATTAAGACATGGGTGGGATTTAATGCCCAAAAAAACAATCCCATTTTGGGTGCGTACAGCGGGGTAACAGGTGCTGAGAATGACCCTGCGTTCAAACAGGACTCTTGATTTTCTTTGGGCCTTGGCACGTACTTACCTCAGTTCCATTTCTAAATGCCACCCCGATCTAACAACCACCCTTGGGCACCACACCGTGGCCTCCAGACTGCCCACTGCCTCAACTTGCCTCTTGGGGCGGGTCCTCAAGTCCCCCCCTCCACCCCTATCCCCAACCCTCCCCCTCCACCCCTATCCCCAACCCTCATGTCACTTCTTAAGGGCAGGACACTCCCGGGCCCGATCCCAGCAGGCACGGGCAACCTGGCACCCGGTTACTGACACCCTGGCGGTGCCATCAGATGACAGTGCCATGGTGCCAGGCTGGCAGTGCCAAGGTGGCAGCATGAGTGCCAGGGTACCACCCTGCCCACAGCCCAACCACCTGCGGGCCTCCAATGGCCTGAAAGATCTCCCAGGTGCCATTATGCCTGATCCTTTGCCATAGAGAGCTGTGTCGTTAAGTATGTTCAAGGCTGAGTTAGTCAGATTTTTAATCAGTAACGGAATCAAGAGTTATGGGGTTACAGCGGAAAAGTGGAGTTGAGAATTAGCATATCAGATCAGCCATGATCTCATTGAATGGCCTGCTTCTGCTCCTACATCTTATGGAGAGAGAGATCTTATGGAGAGGGAGGGAGGGGGGAGAGAGAGTGAAAGAGAGAGTAAGGTATCACACAAAAGGTTAATACACAAATTAACTGGTCATGGGATTGGGAATAACAAATTAGCACGGATAAAGGATTGGTGAACAGGCAGGAAGTAAAGAGTAGGGATAAACAAGGCATTTCCAAGTTGGCAGGCTGTGACTAATTAAGTGCCACAAGAATCAGTGCTAGCGCTTCAGCGGTTTACAATCTAAGCTGATGATACAAAATTAAGGAGAATGTAAACTGTGAGGAGATCACAAAGAGATATAGACATGTTAAGTGAGTGGGCAGTATATTGATAGATGGAATATAAGGAAGTGTAAGGTTATTTATTATTTTTGTAGCAGGATAGCAGACTATATTTAAAAAATCATGACATTTGTGAATGCTGATATTCAGAGACTTGGGTTTACTCATACAAGGAACACAAGATCAACATGCAGGTACAGCAAGCAAGTAGAAAGCAAATGGTCTGTTGCCTTTTATTGCTAGGGGAGTGGAGTACAATGATAAGGATGCTGTATTACAATTGTACAGGGCTTTGGTGAGACTACATCTGGAGTACTGTGCGCAGTTTTGGTCTATTTAAGAAAGGATATAGTTGCATTGGACGCAGTACAACGAAGATTCACCAGATGGGTTCCTGGGATGTGAGGGTGTCCTAAGATGAGAAGCTGAGTAAACTTGGCCAATACTCTCGAAAGTTTAAAATTATGAGATGATACATACAAGATTCTGAGGGAAAGCCAGAGGATGGAAGCAGGGTGTTGAATGAATACTTCACATGTCTTCACCCAAGAGAATGAGGATATGGTATGGAACTCAGAGACTGCGAGTTTCTTCAGCAAATTGACATAGGGAGGGAGGAAGTGTTATACGCCCAGAAACTTAGTTTATTTACGATAACTATTAAAAGCATCACACGGTAGATCCCAACTGGGTCTACCTTTCTGGCGCACAACTGGCCAGCTTTATATACCATACAACTATACATTGTTTAGAGGAACCCCTGCCCACTTTGGAAGAGCTGGTATTCTGCAAAATTCACAGGGAAGTTAATTGTTCCCACCCTCTAAGATTCTTTAAAAAAAAAAAAATTTAGAGTACCCAATTATATTTTCCAATTAAGGGGCAATTTAGTGTGGCCAATCCACCTAACCTGCACATCTTGGATTGTGGGGATGAAACCCACGCAGACATGGGGAGAATGTGCAAACTCCACACACACAGTGACCCGGGGCCGGGATCGAACCTGAGTCCTCAGCGTCATAGGCAGCAGTGCTAACCACTGCGCCACCTTGACGCCCTCTCTGTAAGATTCTTGTGGGTTATAACAGAATGTCAAGATATTGTAGGTGTTGGCAGGCTTAAAAATGGGCAAATCTCCAGGTCCGGATGAATTGTGTCCCAGGCTGCTGAGGGAGACGAGGAGGTGATTGCAGGTGCTTTGACCCAAATTTTTAATTCCTCTCTGGCCACACAGGAGGTGCCAGAGAACTGGAGAACAGCTAGTGTGGTTTCACTATTTAAGACACTATTGTAGAGATAAGACAGGGAACTACAGACCAGTGAGTCTCATGTCAGTGGTAGAAACACAGAAAACAGGAGCAGGAGACCATTTTGCACTTCGAGCCAGCTCTGTCATTCATTACGATCATGGCTGATCATCCAACTGAATGGAGAAAATTCTGAAGGAGAGAATCTATCTCCACTTTGAAAGGCAAGGTTTGATCAGGGATTGTCAGCATGGCATTGTCAGAGGGAGGTCATGCCTAACAAATTTGATTGAATTTTTTCAGGTGACTAGGTGTGTATATGAGGGTAGTGCTGTTGATGTAGTTTATATAGATTTCAGCAAGGCAAATATACATGGGATACAGGGTAATTTGATAAGGTGAATTGAAAATTGGCATAGTTGTAGGTGACAGAGGGTGATGACAGAAGGCTGTTTAGTGACTGGAAGCTAGTGTCCAGTGGCGTACCACAGGGATCCGTGCTGGGTCCCCTACCATTCATCATTTATATAAACAACATAGATGACTATGTGGGGGGTAGGATCAGTAGGTTTGTGGCTGCCACAAAGATTGGCCAGGTGGTTAACAGTGAGATCGAGTGTTTTGCGTCACAGGAAGATATAAAAGGGATGGTCAAATAGGCAGAAAAGTGGCAGATGGAATTTAATCCCAAAATGTGTGAGGTGATGCACTGTGGAAGGAATAATTTGACAACAAAGTATTCAATGAATGGCATGACTCTGGGATGTTCTGAGGAACAAAGGGACCTTGGTGTGTTTGTTTATAGATCTCAGAAGGTGGAAAGGCAGGTTAATAGAGTGGTGAAAAAGGCATATGGGACAATTTGCCTTTATCAATCGGGGCATAGATTACAAAAGCAGGGAGGCCATGTTGGAGTTGTATAGAACTTTGGTTCACAGGACACAGCTGGAGTACTGTGTACAGTTCTGGTTGCGACATTATAGGAAAGATGTGATTGCACTGGAGGGATTACAGAGGAGATGTACCAGGATGTTGCCTGGGATGGAACATTTCAGTTATGAAGAGAGGTTGGATAGGCTTAGATTATTTCCGTTGGAGCAGAAAAGAATGAATGGGCGACCTGATCAAGGGGCTTGTGAGGGGCATGGACAGGGTGGACAGGGAGCAACTGCACCCCTTAGTTGAAGGGTCAGTCACGAGGGGACACAAGTTCAAGGTGAGAGGCAGAATGTTTAGAGGGATGTGAGGGAAAACTTTTTTTACCCAGAGGGTGGTGACAGTCTGGAATGCACTTCCTGGCCACGTAGTCAGTTGGGTCTCTGCGTTCAATTCCCTCTGGCAGGCCCACTATTCGAATGATTTGTCACCTGAGTCGTTCTCTTGGTCCACGACCTTCCCCTTCAGGCTCCCTTGGGTCTCCACTAACCTCTTTATCTCAGCCTCCAGGGCGATGATCCGGTCGCTCTGATCCATTGATGCCTTTTCAAGTTCCTGGATTGTTCTCCCCCTTCCAATCCCGTTGACTGCTGTCTGCATAGAAGTAAGTGCCTGCGCCATCTGGATTTCCGCCTTGGGTGTGTGTGTGTGTGTGAGAGGAGCGCTCTGTCCTGGTCGCCGGTCACCCGCTTTCTGGGGTGGCCGGGAACCCCTCTCCTCGTGGGTCCGCGGATCCGCTCGCTGCCCCTGCCCTTTTCCGCAGTTTCTGGCTTCTCTGCGGCCCCTTGAGCTACTGCTTTCTGACATACTTTTCTTCTTCTCGGTCTCTCTGGATGAGCGGATGAATGAGTCTGATTTTCCAGGCTAAATTCGGCCAAATGTGCCTTTTCTGCTGTGTTCTGGAGGAGAGCCACCTGATGGGCGACTACTCAGCACATGCCCGTCACCGGAAGTCCCTTGGGACATTTCATTACATTAAAAGTGCTATATAATTATATCTGTTGTTACTTCCACACTTGTCACTTCAACAACAGCATACAGATGTAAAGTTTTATTAACTAATTCTGATGCCGATTTCCTAACCCCATTGGTCATTTAAAGTTTCGAAGTTTTATGATCAGTTATCCAGTGATATGTAACTATGGACATAAAATGATATAACTAAACAACACGTGATTGGTTGCAAGATGACAATTTTATCTAAATAGGCCCTATTATGCAAAGAAAATCCTGCCCTGCTCCACCAATGTGTGCTTTATCATTTTCCAGACTACTTAACCTTATGGAATCACTAAAGAAGTATGTGAACACTGAATTTTGGGGCAGTACAGTTCCACATAGACTTGCGCTGGGGCCTGTGATAGCTGGTTGAACAGTCATTGAACAATCAAAGGTTGGCAAGAGACATTTTTATCTTCTGATATGCATTAAATTTGAACCCACATCTGAGAGGTCAACAGTGTTCTTACCAACTATGTTATGTAATCATGTTAAAAGATTTTAATATGGAAGTTATTTTCAACTAAAAGTTGAACAAAATGTAAACACAGTTTTTTAAAAGAATAATTTCCTAAGTGAGTAACTTCTAAACAACAGGAAGGCAGTAATGATGTCGATGAGAAATTATAACTTTTAAAAGGGCACAAAAACATGTAGTCCTTAGACAGAAAAGACACAGAAAACGTTTTACCTTCCAGCAGCCAACAGGTCAAAATCATTTTGCTTCCAGCCAAACTGCAATGAAACATAGATTCAGGATGTTACTGATGAACTTGGAAACAAAATGAAAAGAGAAAAGATAATAGATGGAAATGAAAGAATACTTGTTGACCCAGTTATGTAGCACACCACAGCAAACAAGCTGCAAAAATAAAATACCACATGATAAGTTATATAAAGCCTCAAGATAATAACGTTCAATTGTTATAAAAACAGATAGCAGTGGGACACAAAAGTGTACATCTGGAGCTAAGCATGTACTGCACAGCAACTGGCTCCAATTCTTGATAACAAAATCTTTACAATTTTCATCATGTATTTTTCGCCTGAGGGGTCAAAACAGGGCAAGTTGATAAAACAGTACCGGGATGGGTATTATGTAGCTTCAAAAAATATGAAAGCTATTTCCATTTAGCCAACACAAAAAAATAAAGTGATGAAAATCTGAAACAAAAAACAAAAATGGTGGAAAGTGACTGGTCAATTAATGTCTCAATGAGTGTAACAGTTTTGTGACTTTTCACTAAAATGCCTAATGAAGGGTCACTCCCAAAGTAATAGTCTTTTTTCCAGATGCTAATTAAATTGCACTCTCTTTTTCATTGATTTCCATTTAATTTTTTCACTCGTTAAAATTTGCCAGCTAAATTACATTTGTAGGACGTTTTTGTATTTAAATTTGGCACCGCAACTGGGAAGGAAACAAAGATATGGGACGGGGACTCTCCGTTTCTGAGACTAAGTGTGACGCCGATGACTTTGATGATAGCAAAACTGGCGTCAAACCTGGATCGATTCAGCAACTGTGGAGGGGCTAGCACTGGCGCCACCTGGAACGCAATCAATTCCAATGAAAAAGGGTGTGAGATTTGCCGGGTCTGTTATTGACACGCGGGAGGCTGACAAGCTGCAGTCGCATATACACATTACAATCCCCACACACACTCAGCCCAGCCAGCAAGATGGCACTGGTGGTGTTGGAGCATGCCCATAGTTTATGGGTCGGTTGGGGCACCTGGGGGGGGGGGGGGGGGGGGAGACACCTATACGACCCATGGCCCTAGGTTCACAGTGGTCTGTCAGCGGCATGTGCAGCTGCATGGCTGCCTTTCCAGCTGCGGCAATGGTGTTCCATATCTGTCCACCCTGACCCCACAGCCCACCTCTTGGCCACCCCACTGCTTCACCCCCCCCCCCCCCCACTACAACTGTCAGCAAACTATGGCGATGTTGGACAGTTCTTGTAACCCCCCTCTCTTCCTCAGCAGCCACATGCCAGTTTCACGATTTTTAAAAGTACAAGTGAACTGCGCTGTTGGAACTCGGCACATCGGAGGCGGAGAATCACGGTGGCCCTGGAGAATACCGGATCAGGCCCGTTAATGATATGCAAATGCCTTTTACTGTACGTGCATTCTGGACCCATTGACGCCACTGTCGAGATGACGGTGAATTGCGATTTGGTGTCAAATAGGCATCCTCCGCAATTTTTGCGTCGTAACCAATTCTTCGCCCAACTGGGTTTTGCAATTTTGGCGTTTGCCAATGGAGAATCCCGTCTATGGTCACCAAACCTGACCTAACACTAGGAGACTGCAACGTTTAGATTATAATTCTGTCACAGAATACATCAGAGGAAACCTTCAACTTCTACACGGGTATAAAACTGGGATTATTAGATCAAGGACAATGGAGATGAAAATTAGGCAGCCTATATAATGGCCAGCCAAATAACTACCAGTTTTATAACCTTCAAATGGAAGGTACCCTCACTATAACTGCTGGATAAATACAGAGGGTCTTGATGGCTGGCTATTGGTTTGCAATATTACACGCTACAGAGGGGCTCTTTGCATTACAATTGTTAGCACCAGTCATATATTATTTCTGACTCTGACAACATTCAGATGCAGAATGTCGAAGCCTGGACTTTGGGCGAGTGCCGGATTTGTGAACTTGCTGCTGGTGGGGTTGGCGGGGCGCGGGTGAAAGGTCGCTTGGAGCGCGGGAAAGGGTCGGGGCGAGAAGCTGATCAGTTGTCCGCCGAGCCCCCGGGTCAAAGCTGCACCGAACGAGTCGGTAAGTTACATTACTCATTTAAAAAGAATTGAAACTCCTGCAACGGCAGCTTATAAGCATGTCCAGGTTTCGGACATCTCGCTTCTGGAAGATATTTATCACCACTGTGATCCATATATATTTGTCAGGAAGCGGGTTAAATATTTTATTATAATTATTTCAATTCAAAAGTTGAACAATCTACACAATTTTTGATTAATTAATTACCGTCATGCAGGATGTTAATTTAAAGTGGCACTTGATGGGTACAGAACTACACCGAACAGGTCATTCATTGAATAAGGTCTTGAGAGCCCATTCACACGTGGGTCTAACCGAGGGAGGAAGTCGTTTTATCTCCATTTAATATCCACTCAATCACGTTTTGCAACAGGACTCGCTTGATGGTGGTCAGGCCTGGTAAGTCTGTATGGAGTCGTCCCCCCCCCAACCCCCGGGTGTCCTGTCGACTTCAGCACTCATCATTTTAAATACAGTTACCTCAGCTGAGATCAACTAACTCCGTGGAGTGAAGCCATTCTATGTGGCCAGCGGAACAAATGTTCAAATTGCTGGTGAGACAACAGGAGTGGTTGCTGGAGCTTAGGAGGAAAGAGGCTGCTGCCAGGGCGCGAAGGAGAAACGAACCCAGATTCGGGCTGGGTTAGGTGTGTTGTATACGAAACTCACAGGTGGGGCGGTGAAGAGACTTGTGGGGTTGTGAATGTGTGTGAGGGAGACTGAGTGTGTGTGAGAGAAAACACCTGAGACAGCCTCAAAGCCTCCCTGAAAAAATGCACTGAATTGTGGGAATCCCTTGCTCGAGACTACCCAAAATGGGGGGGAAAAAGCATCTGCGAAGGCATCAACCATTTTGAATGTCTCCAACAAGCCCAGCTGGCAGCCAAGCACAACAGCGGAAGGAGTGCACCAGAATCCGAACATCCCATCCACCTGTCTCATCAAACACTATCTGCCCATTCCAGCATTGGACCTTTTTAATCTCCTCACCAACCACAATGCGGGTGTGGAAGAAAGGCATCTGAGGGACTGCCTAAGGAGAAGACGGACTGTATTTTGCGCGCGCGTATTTTGTGTGTGCTGAATTTCACGAGTGCCAGCCACACACTAGGCAGGAGCGGAGTGAACCTACATTTGCTCAACATTCCTGAAAAAAACTGCCACATCACTACAGGACCAATTAACGCCATGACGGATTGGGAAACCTGCTAGAGGCTGTCATGAAACTGATTTGCATCCTGCTAATGTAAATTATGCCATCACACTAGCTAGCGCCAGGAGGTACGAGAGAGAGGGGGAGGCTGTGGCGCATCTCCTGTGGGGGGTGAGAGCACCTGGCGAAGGAAACGACACAAGGAGGGGAAGAAAGCGGATGGGCAGCACTGAATCGTTGGGGAAACAAAGGAACAAGGAGGGGGAGGAAGAGGGGGCGGGGGGGGGGGCACTGAATCATAGGGAAAACAAAGGAACGCGGGGGGGGGGGGGGGGGGGGAGCACTGAATCATAGGGAAAACAAAGGTGGGGGGGGAGAAGGGCTCCAGGCTGGCTACAATAGGCCACACATGGCAACAGGGAACAAGATGGCACTGCAAACAACCACTTTGGAGGTCCCCAAAGAAAGCGAAGCCCTCGAGTGCAGGGGCCCGGACTCATGGTGAGTATGGTGACCGTGGCCGTTTTGGATGGCCCCCTAACAAAGGGAAACCCTCGAGTGCAGGGGCGCATCCAAAAGGTAGGTATGGTTGATCTCACAGGAGGGGGGGTACAAAAACCCTTCATCAGAATAGTCACCTGGGATGGCCCATTGAAAGATCCAGTGTCTTTGCCTCCCTGAAAAGTTTGAACGCCGACATAGTCTTCCTCCGAAAGACACACCTGAGAGAGAAGGACCGACTGCGGGTAAGAAAGGGCTGAGTGGGACAGACCTACCATTCCTGCTACGGGACGAGAGCTAGATGGGTAGCCATACTGATAAATAAGAGGACGGTGTTTATTGCAACAAGAATGGTTACAGACCCAGGGGGAAGGTACATAATGGCCAGCGCTGTCCTGGATGGACCACCACTGGGTCCCGGTCAATGTGTACGTGCCCAACTGGGACAACAAGAGAGTTTATGAAGAAAACCATGGCGGAAATCCCCGACATAGTCTCGCACTGACTTATCAGGGTGCAGGACTTTAACTGCGTACAGGACCCATGGACAGACTGGTCGAACCCCAGTACAGGGAAGACCTCTAACATGGCAAAGTAACACTCTGGGAGGCGCTGACGGCTGTGATCATGGGTGAGATTATTGCCTATAAAAGCACGTTGAGACAAGGAAGAGAGGATGGCTAGGCAACAGCTAGTCGACTCCATACTGGAGGTAGACCGGCGATAATCCAAGGCCCTGACTGTAGAGCTCCTGACAGAGAGGAAAAATCTACAAATAACTTGGACCTGGTCTCCACAAAGAAAGCAGTGTACCAACTCCGCCAGGCACAGAGGACCCTGTATGAACGCTGAGACAAAGCCAGCCGCCTGCTGGCTCACTGCTGGGAAAGTGGGCAGCCATGAGGGAAATAGCACAGATTACAGACAACTAGGGCAAACTAGTAGTGGAGCTAGAAAAGGTCAACAACGCATCCGAGACCTTCTACTGGGGGCTGTGCATCACCAAGCCCCCCCAAATGGGACTCTAGGATGAAGCAATTCCTTCATGGACTGGATGTGCCAATCATGGGGGAAGGATAGAAAACGGGGGCTGGAAGCACCAGTAAACTGGGAGAAGTCATGGAGAGCATCAACTCCATGCAGGCAGGAACGATGCCAGGACCAGATGGATTCCCGGCAGACTTATGTTTAAAAAAAAATTTTTTTTTAATTGCAATTGCTGTGGCACTAGCGCCGCATCTGCAGGGAGATGTTCACGGACTCAATGGCAAGGGGCACCCGTCTGCCTACACTACCATAAGCCTCAATCTCGCTGATACCCAAGAAAGGCCAGGACCGTACAGACCCACCTCGCTGCTCCATGTAGACGTGAAAATAATGGCCGAAATCCTAGCCAGGTGACTGGAGAAATGCGTACCAGAGGTGGTGGCAGAAGAACGCTTTGTTAAGGGTAGACAGCTAAAATCGAACATCAGGCGCCTGCTAAACGTGATAATGGGCTAATCGGGGGAGAGAGCACCGGAGGTGATCTCCTGGACGCAGAAAAGGCTTTCGACAGGGTCGTATGGATGTACCTCAAAGCGATTCGGCTTGGAGCAGGGTTCACTGCCGAGGTGAAACTCTGTACAGAGCTCCCATGACGAGTGTGCAGACAAACACCACCAGCTCTCAAGTACATCCAGCTGCACAGAGGTATAAGGCAGGGATCAAGCCACTAGCGTTTGCACTCAGAGCAGTGAATAACTGGAAGGGGATCCGGAGGGAAGACAGCGCACAGGGAAGACAGAGTCTCACTCTATGCAGATGACCTGGTCCTCTACATCGCAGACCAACAAAGCAGCATGGACGGAATCAGGGCGCTCTTGAGAGAATTTGGAGCCTTCTCGGGCTACAATCTCAACCTGAGCAAAGGTGAAATCTTCCTTGTGAACCCGCAAGGGAGAGGGGCAGAGCTGGAGGGACTGCCATTTAAACAAGCCCGAAACGAGATCAAAATCGCCCACAACTGGACATGGATCCACAAATGGAACCTGGCCAGCCTGGTGAAGGAAGGTAAAAAGGAGGTGGCACACACTCCCACTGTCCCTGGCAGGGAAGGTACAGACGATCAAGATTAACGTACTGCCCAGGTTCCTCTTCCTGTTTAGATCCATGCCGACCGACATCTCCAAGGCCTTTTTCAGGGTGTTTGTGTGTGGATGGATTGAGGGGTGGGGGGAGTGAGAACCCCCAAAAAGCCCTGCAAAGAATGAGAAGCGTGGGGGTCCTGGCCCTCCCAAACCTGCAATCTTACCACTGGGTAGCAACAGCGGAAGGAGTGAAGGGATAGATAAAGGAAGCTGAATGGGTAAAAGATGGCACTGCAAACAACCACTTTGGAGGTCCCCAAAGAAAGAGAAGCCCTCGAGTGCAGGGGCCCGGACTCATGGTGAGTATGGTGACCGTGGCCGTTTTGGATGGCCCCCTCACAAAGGGAAACCCTCGAGTGCAGGGGCGCATCCAAAAGGCCCATCGAATCTGCACCGACCCTCAAAGAGCACCCCACCTAGGGGAAATTTAACATAGCCAATCTACCTAACTTGCACAATTTTGGACTGTTGGAGGAAACCAGAGCACCCTGAGGAAATCCATGCAGACCGGGAGAAAGTGCAAACTCCACACAGACCGTCACCCGAGGTCGGAATCGAACCTGGGTCCCTGGAGCTGAGAGGCAGCAAACATTGCCATCGTGCCGCCCCAGATGTCCATGCCGGCTAGATTTTCCGGTCTCACCAATGGAGGACCCTGGTCGCGGTTTCCCAGTTGCATGGTTTGGATTCGGTGGGAAATACCATTGACAGTGGTGGACCAGATGAACCCGCCGGCAAGAAACACGCGCGGGGGAGGGCAGAGCGAGAATCTTGCGCTTAAGAGACAGAACTTGTATGGATTTGCAAACAAAAAAAAATTGTGTTTTTTTTTTATGGGCAGCACAGTAGCACAAGTGGATTGCACTGTGGCTTTGCAGCGCCAGGGTCCCCAGGTTTGATTCAGTGCTGGGTCACTGTCTGTGCGGAGTCTGCACGTTCTCCCCGTGTCTGCGTGGGTCCCTCCTGGGTGCTCCGGTTTCCTCCCACAGTCCAAAGACGGCAGGTTAGGTGGATTGGCCATGATAAATTGTCCTTAGTGACCAAAAAGGTTAGGATGGGTTATTGGGTTACGGGGATAGGGTGGAAGTGAGGGCTTAAGTGGGTCGGTGCAGACTCGATGGGCCGAATGGCCTTCTGCACTGTATGTTCTATGTACTATGCATCATATTTTATTTATCTGACAAAGAGCTTCTGTCATCCTCCATCGATGCAGAAACCTTCACTATTAGAAATAGAACAGGAAACACCAAGGCACTGATTCAAATACTAGCACCACTTTCTATGTGCAGTCAAGAAAAAGGAACAAACACAACAAGAGAATTGAAAGTAAAGTTGGGGCTTGGTGTGTGGGAAGTTTTAATTCTACTTTCTGTTCCATGATCAGTACAGAATCTTCACCACCAGGAAGTGGTAAAGAAGTTGGAACATAAAGGAGAAAATAACATCCCAACAGTGACCATAGATAACCTGTGACCAAAGCAAAGCGACTGATGTTTGAAGATTTACCCAACAGGATAGGGTAATATCTGTACGGAGAATGAATAGATGTAAACATGGTGAGTTGTTGGCCATGTGGAACAATTTTAGAGCAACCCAGATGTGTAAGATGTGTTTACATTTCAAACCCCTCGATAGCTCATAAAATGGGCACGGATAAGAACTAAGAGGGAACAACCAGAATCCTTCTGTTTTTGAAAAACTGCTGGAAAGAAAAATTAAAATATATCCTCATTTTCATACATGCCTCATGTTCTAGCTGCCAGGAACGGAAATTTGCTTTTATGCCTCCGATTCTACAAGTGTCTTGTTGCACAGCCTAAATAACAGCAAAAGTCTTCCTTTTGGTTCCTCTGGGGAAGACCTTCAGATATCCCATACAAATGTTTTTAAATGGGTTTCTTTGTCGTGTCACCTTGATGTTCACCCTTTGGGTAATCCGGGCAAATGGGAGAGTTTCAATATTTCTTCTCAAATTTTAACTAAAAAAAACTGCAATGAAAGGAACCATTACCTAAACATCAGGTTATGTCTGGGATGTCTTGAGTTCACAATCTCCCTAAAGAATCTTGAGTTTGTCAAAGTGAGATCTTGCACAATAATCCACCACCTCTCCCACGTAATTGCCCAGAAATCTTAAGAAATGCCAGACTGCCGGTGTCACAGACTTGGTGCAACTACACCGGGAACCTTAAGACAATCGTTGAAGAACATTAGCTGAGACCTCCGCAGTTGTATTGGCCAGAATTTTACATTGCTCGTGTATGCATGCCTGACCCAGAGGCGCTTATCGCACGCAAAGACTTGGATACGCGTCCTGACACCATTGCGTATTCCCACAATATTTCTGTGGATGGGCATTTGGGGGAGTGGGAAACGTGCTATCGACAAAGTAAGCGGCCTGTAAGGCCCATTTAAGGAGTCAATTAAAAGCGATTTCATGTGGCTCGTCTACTTTTACAGTTGACACGTGGACCAATTGGCCAGGTAGCCTTGATGTTTTAGCTACAACCTTGATCCAGGGTGGGATATAAACATACCAAAATGGAGCAGACGTAGTTCATTTGGCCCTTTAAGCCTGCTCCCCATTCAGTAAGATCATGGATGATCTATCTGTGTTGAGTTCTACATTCCTCATCTACCCCAATAACCTTTGATTCCCTTGCCTAACAAGAATGTATCTACTTCCACATTAAAATAATTTGATGACCCCGCTTCCAGTGCCTTCCGAGTTCCAAAGTCGTGCAACCCTCTGAGAGAACATAATTCTCATCTCTGCCCTATAAGGATATCCCCTAATTTTAAAACAGTGCAGCCTAGTTCTGGACTCGCCCACAAGAGGAAACATCCTTTCAAAATCCATCTTGTCAACACCGTTCAAAATCTTGTATGCTGCAATCATGATACCCCTCACTCTTCTAAACTCCAGTGGAATAAGCCCAGCCTTTCCAACCTATCCTCCTAAGATAATTCGGGTATCAACCCAGTAAACCTCTGAACCCCCTCCAATGGGATGAAATAAAATTTAAAAGGTGTCTGGAGTTTGAGGTTGACTGAGTTCTGCCGTCAGGTGTTTGAACATGCTGCCCAGATTGCTACGTTTTCTCACCACATTTAATTTGTAAAGGTCTGCAGCCCCACAGCTGACTGCCTCGAGGGAGCCAATTAGAAGCGCTAGCCCGCACCTTCTCTTTACTTTGTGCCTGTCCTCCTCCTGCCCCCAGCCCCCACCCTTTTTACCTAGTATTTGCAGATAATGTTTATAGCAAGGCTTCTGTAAAGTAGGCTAATCTACAAGGAAAAAACCCTGACAACAGTTAACTTTAAAAGGGGCCAGCACCTGTAGCCATGGTGACTAGGAAAATATTTTGAGCGCTGAGCCTTTCTCAGCAAGTGTTTTACGTTGGCTGCCCATTAATTGGCCAGCCAGCATCAAATTGCGTTTTGCGGCCGAAGCGCAATTTGGGTCTGCTTCCAGACCCGCTGAGTGTGCGCGCCCAACGGGCGCAAAATTCAGACTACTGCGCCCGTAAGAGTTAGCAGCTTTCTTGAAAGCCTTCCTTGTCTAGTGACACTTGGGAATTCTGATCAATTTTGAGCACAAAAGGAGGAAAAATAGAACTGCAAAGTTAACATATTGAACCCAGACTGAAAACTAGTGGCCTTCGTCTTTTTTAAAATGTATTTTATTACAAACATGTATCAAAACAGGTGACCGCGTATAAACGCCCCTGGGAACATACTTTCCAGCAATCAGCTATACAGTCTGTACAGATTTTTCCCCTTTTTCACCCTACCCACCACCCCCCCCCCCTTGATGAACAGCCTCTCAAATACGGTCACAAACATCCTCCACCTTTCCCCAAACCCCCCTGAAGAGCCTTTTAACTCATACTTTATCTTCTCTAACCGCAGGAAGTCGTACAGGTCACCCAACCAAGCCGCTACCCCCGGTGGCGATGCCGACCGCCACTCCAGCAAAATTCACCGCCGTGCAATCAGAGAGGCGAAGGCCACGACATCGGCCTTCCTCCTCTCCATGAGCTCCGGCTTCTCTGAAACCCCAATATCGCCACTAAAGGTTCCGGGTCCACCTCCTCCTCCACTACCCTGGCTAAGACTGCGAACACTCCCACCCAGAATCATCCCAATTTTTCGCAACTCCAAAACATGTGCACGTGATTCGCTGGCCCCTGCCCAAACCTCTCACACTCATCTACTACTCACTGAAAGAACCCACTTATTTTCGTTCGAATCATATGTGCCTGTGCACCACCTTAAACTGTATCAGACTCAGCCATGCACAAGAGATCCCGTTTACCCTGAGTGCCTCACTCCATACTCTCCAATTGATCTCCCCTCCGAACTCTGCTTCTCATTTCTCCTTGATCTTCACCACCCGCTCGCCTCCCTGTTCCCCCAGCCACTTGGATATATCCCCAATTTTTCCCTCCCCTTCCTCACCAGGAAGCAGCAGTCGCTCCAGCAGGGTGTATCCCGGCAAGCTAGACAACCTCCTCCAGACCTTTTGCGCAAAGTCCCTAACCTGCAGATACCTGTAACCTGCAGATACCTGAACTCCCTCCTTATCGGCAGCTCTCCCTTAGCTCCTCCAGACTGGCGAACACTTCCTCCAAATACAGATCCCTCATCTTGACCAGCCCCACTTCCCTCCACCTACTATATACACTGTCCATTTCCCCCCCCCCCCCCCCCCCCCCCCCAACCACACACTGGCTCAAGCCCATGATTCTCTCACAGCGCGTTAGCATAGTCATTCCTTCCACCCTAACATGCCTCCTCAACTGATTCCATATCTTCACTGTGGCTCCCTGAATACCTACTCGGAGCCATTGGCAATGCTGCCGTCACCATAGCCCTCAAACTAGACCCCTTATATGATGATTCCTCCATCCTAACCCACTCTACCCCTTCTCCTTCCCACCACCGCCACACCTTGTCCACATTCGCCACCCAATAATAATGAAGCAAGTTCGGCAACGCCAACCCCCCGCTGTCTCTGCCTCTGTAGCAGGGTCTGCCCCACCCTCGGCACCTTCCCCGTCCATACAAAGTCAGAAATGATTGTGTCCACTTTCCGAAAAAAGGCCTTTAGTATCAAGATCGGGAGAGCTTGAAAGATAAACAAGAACCTCGGCAGAATATTCATTTGGACCCTCCCCGCCAACATTAAGTGCAGTGTATCCCACCTCTTAAGATCCTCCCTGGCCTCCTCCACCAGCTTCATTAAGTTCCACTTATGGAGTCCATTCCCTTGCTACCTGAATCCCCAAATACCTAAACCTAGCCCTCGCTACCGTAAATGGCATCTCCCCTAAATTAGCCCGCTGTGCCAGCTCATTCACCAAGAATACCTCGCTTTTCCCTACATTTAGTTTGTATCCTGAGAACCCTCCAAACCTCCCCAACAGGCCCATAATCCTTCTTATACTCTCCAAACGGATCCGAAATATACAGCAAGAGGTCATCGGCATAGAGCGACGTTCCCGATGTTCCATCTGTTCCCTCATAATCCCCCGCCGACCCCCTGAGAGCCATCGTCAACGGCTCTATGGCCAGCGCAAACAGCAACGGCGACAACGGGCACCCCTGCCCCCTACCCCTGAAGTCAAAGCTTCATGAGCTCATATCATTTGTCCTCACCCTCGCCCTTGGTGCCACATACAGCAACCGCACCCATGCCACAAATCTCGGCCCAAACCCAAACCTTCCCAAAACCTCAAACAAGTACCGCCACTCCACTCGATCAAATGCCTTCTCCACGTCCACGTACACCACCATCTCCGATACCAGAGCCCCCGACGGATTCATCAACACATTCAACAGCTGCCTTATATTACTTGCGAGCTGCCTGCCCTTCACGAAGCGTGTTTGATCTCCTGCAACCACCCCTGGGAACCAGTGGCCTTCGTTATTGGACTAATTCCCACACGAGTTGTTAGACTGAGTAGATGAAAAATTAGTGATCCGTATGAGATTAGATTCTTTGATCCACTTATGAATTAAGGAAATTGTGCATTGTATTGACAGCCACGCTGAGTAGATAGCTGGGCGAAATATTAATCATTGCAGACTACCAATTTATCTCCAAAACCAAGAGACCAAACAGGAGACAGACAGGGGATTGTGCCTCCTTCAAGCAGGAACTAATTAGAAGAGGTTGAAGGGAAAAACCCAGAATGATTGAATATGGGACAATAGGGACATTTATCTCAATAAATATCAGTCTGTGGCCAAAACTAGCACTCTAGAGAAAAAATAACTTGCAATTTATTCACGCCTTTCACAACCTCATGACGTCCAAAGTGTTTTACAAACAGTGAAGTAATTTTTGAAGTGTAATCAATCACTGTTGTAATGTAAGAAGTGCATTAGTCAATTGCGCATAGCAAGCTCCTACAAACAGCAATGTGATAATGACCAAATATTCTGTTTTGGTGATGCAGGGATAAATATTGACCAGGATATGCCTAGAGTATAACAGTAAGGTGTTTATGCCAGAACTGAATAAAATCTTTGTTGGACCGCAGCTAGTGTACTGTGTATATTGCTGGTCACCACATTATAGGAGGGCTGTGATTGGACTAGAGGGGATACAGAGGAGATTATGCGTATGTTGCCAGGACTGGAAAATTTTAGTTATGAGGAAAGATTGGATACATTGGAATTGTCTGGAACAAATGAAGCTGAATGGAGATTTAATTGAGGTATAGAAAATTGAGGAACTCCAATAGAGTGGAAAGAAAAAACTATTTCCCTTTCGACCAGGCGTTCCCTTGCAAAAGGGAAACGATTTCCCTTTTGCAGAGAAGTCGATACCCAGGAGGCATAGATTTTATTGTAATTGATAGAAGGATTCGAGTAGAATTGAAAATATTTTTTTTTCACCCAGAGTGGTGGTGGGCTGGAACTCACTGCCTGATTAAGGCAGAAATCCTCATTGCATTTAGAATATACTTGATATATATTTTAAATGCTGTAACCTACAGAGCTACTGGCCAAGGGCTGAAAAATGGGATAGCTATTCCTCAGCTGGCACAAACATGAGGGGCTTCTGTGCTGTGCTGTTTTATAGGATACTTAGGAAAGATTCCTTGCTCTTATTTGCACTGTGCCTTGGGATCTTTATGCCCACCAGAGAGGTAGACGACCCATCTGAAAGGCACCTCCTCTGCCATTGCAGTACTCTCTCAGTACTGCACTGGAAAATCAGCCTAATTTTCTTGAATTCAAGCCTTTGGAGTCGGCATTGAATCCATAACTTTAAGACTCAGAGAGACCATAAGACATAGGAACAGATTTAGGCCATTTGGCCCTTCGAGGCTGCTCCATTCAATTATGGCTGATTTGTTTCTCATCCCCGTTCGCTTGCCGTCTCCCTGATCCCCTTAGTAATCAAGAACCTATCTATCTCTATCTTAAAGACACTCAGTGATTTGGCCTCCCACAGCCTTCTGCAGCAAGGAGTTCCACAGATTCACCACCCTCTGGCTGAAGAAATTCCTCATCTCTGTTTTAAACTATCGTCTCTTCAGACTTAGGCTGTGCCCTCTGGTTCTAGTTTTTCCTGCAAGTGGAAACATCCTCTCAACATCCACTCTATCCAGGCCTCGCAATATACTGTAAGTTTCAATAAGATCTCCCCTCATCCTTCTAAACTCCAACGAGTAAGGACCCAGAGACCTCAACTGATCCTCATATGATAAGCTGTTCATTCCAGCGATCATTCTTGTGAACCTCCTCTGGTCCCTTTCCAAGGCCAGCACATCCTTCCTTAGATACAGGGCTAAAAACTGCTCACAACACTCCAGATAGGGTCTGACCAAAGGCTTTTACAACCTCAAAAGTACATCCCTGCTCTTGTATTCTAGCCCTCTCGACATGAATGCTAACTTTGCATTTGCCTTCCTAACTGCCGACTGAACCTGCACATTAACTTGCACAGTAAGAAGTCTTACAACACCAGGTTAAAGTCCAACAGGTTTGTTTCGAATCATTAGCTTTCGGAGCACTGCTCCTTGAAATGATTCGAAACAAACCTGTTGGACTTTAACCTGGTGTTGTAAGACATCTTACTGTGCTCACCCCAGTCCAACGCCGGCATCTCCACATCATGGCTAAGAAAATCTTGAACTAGGACTCCCAAGTGCCTTTGTGCTTCTGATTTCTTAATCTCTACCTAACACAGGCCCTCTATCCAACCCCACTGCTCCAAGCACCCTCCCTCCCTCAAAGTAGTATAAATCTGACCATTTATCCAGTCTTGACAATGTGTCATCCAGACCTGCTGAGATTGTCCAGTATTTTCTGGCATTGGTTTGGGAATGTTTTTCCTTCTTCAATTTTCCCACTCACTTCCTTGCCTCCTCTCCTGAAGGCTGCCTCATAAATCCATGGGCAGTGAAGCTCTTGGGTACCTCAATCATGTTTTCCGACAAGATAGTGATAATTTATTTTTCTTAAATTTAGAGCACCCAAATCTTTTTTTTCCCAATTAAGAGGCAATTTAGCATGGCCAATCCACCGATCCTGCACATCTTTGGTTGTGGGGGTGAGATCCACGCAAACTTGGGGATAATGTGCAAACTCCACATGGACAGTGACCCGAGGTCGGGATCGAACCCGGGTCCTCAGCGCCATGAGGCAGCAGTGCTAACCACTGCGCCACCGTGCCGGCACTAGATGGTGATTATTAATGGAACATTGAACTTTGGGGGCATCACAGCCAAATTGCTTCCTGCTCCCATCCAATATCTACATGTGTAAGTTTTGGGTCACAGTTGCTTTTTGTGTCAGAAGCAAGAACTCCGTTAGCTTCCTATTCCCCTTGCATTAGAAATTGAATTTAACTGGTATACTAACCACTGTCAAAGACCAGCAAAATAGTGAACCGGTAATTTGTGCATTCGTGATGGAAAAAAATATTATATCGGAATTGATTTGAAACTATAGTTATTCATTTAGCATTGAAGGGGTTAAACACTTCTTTACCGAGCTGTGTCACACAAGGTTTTAGCTGAACTAGCGAGCTGTAAGAAAAACACTCCCAAGGACACATCTAGCTGGTGATGGGGGCCCAGGAAAGGGAATCACAGATGGTCATTATCAAGGATGGCAATGAACAATGTGGGATCTTTTCACCATTTGTATTGGTTTCAGGTTATCTGGTAAGAAAGACATAATCATACAGAATTGTTATTGATGTGGCCATTTTTACCTTAGGAAGGCCCTTATTCTTAGCAGGGTAGGTGATTGATACCCACATTCTTGATATTAGGAGACAGCGTGTTTGTGTCTTTGCACTGATTGGACATTATGGTTAAGTAAGCATCTACTTGTAATTGGTTAATTATTATATCTTATGCATGACTTAAATCTAATCAATAGTAGCGATTGTAAATAGATAGCTAGTAAAAATGACTGGTATATGCTAATTTCTTGTAACCGAACCCCATGTATAACTGTCGGTACAATTCTTGAATCCGTGCACTCTGGCATACCAGTTTGGAATGTCATTAACCCAGTTTTGGCTGTAAGAAAGACCTTGTTCATAACTCCCAAGAGTCTTTGGCTGGTCTCTCATGAGCGTGAAGGTGACGTACACTATAGTCGGATAGCTGCATAATTTCCCCAGAACAATTAGTACAAGAAAGAAAAAAAAGTGACTCTCTCAATCTCTGGGTGTTCCAAAGCACTTTACAGCCATTAAGTACTTTGGAAGTGTAGTCACTGAATGTAGGAAACTCAGAAGCCAATTTGCACACAGCAATGTCCCACAAACAGCAATGAGGCGAAGATCAGATAACTTTTTTTGTGATATATGTTGATAGATAAATATTGACCAGTACTGGAGATCTCCCCATGCTTTTTTTCAAATAGCGCCAGGAGATGTTTTTGCATCTAGCTGAGTTTGGTCCAATGTCTCATCTAAATGATGGCACCTTGGATAGCATAGCACTCTCTCAGGTAGCATGGTGGCAGAGTGGTTAGCACTGCTGCCTCACAGCGCCAAGGACCCGGGTTCGATCCTGACCCCGGATCACTATCCGAGTGGAGTTTGCACAGTATCACCCCCACAACTCAATGATGTGCAGGGTAGGTGGATTGGCCATGCTAAATTGCCCCTTAATTGGAAAAAAAGAATTAGGTACTCTAAATTTATCTTTAAAAAGCATAGCACTTTCTCAATACTGCACAGAAGCATTAACTTGCCTCTCATGTTCAAGTCTCTGAACCTTTCTTAATCAGAGGTGAAGTTTTACCCAAACTTAAAATGCAAAACATTTGAGATTGTTCAGACTGGAGATTTATTTGGACTAACAAATTATGTAATGTTTAGTCACCTATAAAAAAAATCTTTAATGTTATTAGTTTTCCTACATTAGTGTAATTTTCTATGACACAGTATGATCTTTTTGCTGATGTCAACCACTCATTCAACAGGAACTGCCCATTTCAACCATTACAGTTTAAGACAATATAGCAAGTCCTCATTTCGATTGTTGATATGTTTGGATCAGCAACACTGCAACTAACAATGTTCTACTGTGATGTAAGATTGTTATTTTTACAACTGTAAATTTGTATGTTTTGCATACAAAATATCCTCATTACTCATGGATTAACGGAATAATTTTACTTTAACTGTGCTGTTAATTTATTTTACCTTTATTACAATTCAAAAATGTATTATTTGGTATAACAGTTGGAAAGCTAAGAGCTATATTAATGTAAAGAGTGCCTTACAGAATGAATGAGAGGTCCCAGAGCAATGCCACTATCGATGCATCTGCCAGTTACGACTATGTCAGCTCCAAGATCCAAAGCCCTGCTGATTGGTCTGGCACTGTGCAAACAGAAATTGAACAACAGAATAAGAATTCTGCATAATTTATCCTGATGAGCCAATTTTACCTGAAGGGTTCCAGCTTGACTGTCCACTTGGTATGGCTCTTTACACCATAAGAAAATACTTGTCACCTCCTCTGTTTTGTTCTCATCCTGTTACACTTGCTCAGACATTTCACGCCAACCTGCTTAACACACCAGAAAGCTAATACGACAGTTCAAGGAGGGGTAGGAGTAGCAGATACCTGTTAAGTTAGATAGATAGATGCAACAGTAATGCAATGCCAGATTATGTGCACTTTTGTTTTGCTGTGAGAATTAACAGCCATCAGCAGCAGCTGTTGGTAGTAAGATTCATGGAAAAGAATGAGTCACAGCTGATATTTACAGAATTTTTAAAAAGTTCACATTAGATTAATGAACAGGATTTAAGAAAAGGGGTTGGTAGACCTTTTCTGTGCATTAGCTTGAGTGCAAGCGTCACAAATTCCAATGTATGTGTCTGACTGGTTCAGGAACCTAGCGCGGGATTCTCCGTTGCGCCAGCAGCGCACCCACGCCTGGGGATTTCCCTGCCCACAATGGGAAATCCCATTTGCCGGCTGGCGGGACGGAGAATCCCGCCCCAAGAGAGGCATCTTTTTATTTGTTCATAATAATAAGATTATTTTTTGACAAAATTGTCACAAGTAGGCTTCAATGAAGTTACTGTGAAAAGCCCCTAGTCGCCACATTCCGGCACCTGTTCAGGGAGGCCGGTACGGGAATTGAACCCATGCTGCTGGTCTTGTCCTGTATTACAAGCCAACTGTTTAACCCACTGTGCAAACCAGCCCCATAAGATGTGAGCATCACACTGGCAAGGCCAGCATTTATTGCCCACCCCAGTGGCCCTTGCAAAGGTGGTGGGGAGTTCTTACAAAGTTCATTATGTCAGGAAATATGTTCAATTTTTGGCCACCACATCATAAAGGTAAACATGCTTTGGAATATGTCCGGGAACAAGAACAATATTGATGTCAAATGTAAAGGGGATGTCTTATGAATAAAGATTAGGGAAAAAAAGCTTTACACTCTAGAAAAAAGTTGATTAAAGGAGGATTCACTGAAGATCTGAATATATAAATCTAGAAGTCTTCTAGAAGTCTTCCATGCACTATGTGGCAAAACGAGGAATGGGACTGATTAGGGACGGAAGGAGAATGGAAGCGAGGAAGTTATGATAAAACTACATAACATGCTGATTCAGCCTCAATTGGGAGTATTGTGTCAAATTATGTGCACCGCACTTCAGGAAGGATGTGAAGACATTAGAAAGATTTCAGAAAAGATTCACAAGAATTATTCCAGGAACAAGAAACTTCAACCATGTGGATAAATTGGAGAAACCAGGACTGTTCTTCAAAAAAAGACTAAAGGAGATTTGATAGCATTTTCAAATTCATTAGGGGTATGTACAGCGTAGATAAGGAGAAATTGTTCCCATCGACAGAAGGGTTGGGAGCACACAGATTTAAGGCGATTGGCAAAAGAAACAACTGACAAGAGAAAAACATTTACGTAGCACATGGTGAGAATCTGGAATACTCGGTCTGAGTCTGGTGTTAATGAAAGCCTTCAAAAGAGAAATGGATAATTATCTGAAGTCAAAAGATATGCAAGGCTATGGGGAGAAGGTGTGGTCTCCTTCTCTGCTGTAACCATTCCAAGATTCTATACTGCCGATGTAACAACAGTCCTTCCACTAAAATAATTCATTGTGAGAAGCAGGGAAGATATAAAAATGCCAGAAAGATGATAAATCCAGATTATTTCTAAATAACCAGGAAAATGGAGTTCACTGACACGAAAAAGTCCAAGAAAAGCTTCTTTCCTCAGAGTATAGTAATTGGTTTCATTACAGCCTTGGTTCAAACATGGACAAAAGAGCTGAATTCCAGAGATAAGGTAAGAGTGAGCGCCCTTGACATCAAGGCAGTATTTGACCGAGTATGGCATCAAGGAGCCCGAGCAAAACGAGTCAATGGCAATCGGGGGAGGGGGGGGGGGGGGAGCTTTCCATCGGTCGGATTCATATCTGGCACAAAGGAAGACGGTTATGGTGATTGGAGGTCAATCATCTCAGCTCCAGGACATCACTGCAGGAGTTCCTCAGGGCAGTGTCCTTGGCCCAACCATCTTCAGCTGCTTCATCAATGACCTTCCTTCCATTATAAGGTCAGAAGTGAGGATGTTTGCGGATGACTGAACAATGTTCAGCACCATTCGCGACTCCTCAGACACTGAAACAGTGGACTTCCGGTTGCAGTGATGCGGAGCTAAGCCGCACATTTCGGCAGCTCCCGCGATAACTGACTTTTGGGCTCTCCAGAGGAGCCCCAACGGAACTTTTTTGATTTAATCCCATGTGGGAAGGTGAAGTAAGGTCCCCCCTTACGTTGTATGGTCGAGATTAGCGGTGGAGTGGCGGGAAAAACGAGGGGGGAAAAGCAAGATGGCGGAGGGCGGAGATCGAGCAGCATGGGGGTCGGACCAGCAGGAGTTCCTTAAGCGCTGTGTGGAGGAGCTCAAAAAGGAGGTGCTGGCGCCAATTCTGTTGGCGATCGAGGGGCTGAAGGAGACCCAAAAGGCCCAGGCGGTAGAGCTTCGCGAGGTGAGAGATAAAACGAATGAGAATGAGGACGAGATCCTGGGCCTGGCGGTAAAAATGGAGGCGCACGAGGCGGTGCACAGGATGTGGGCCGAGAGAATCGAGGTCCTGGAGAACAGGTCGAGGAGGAAGAATCTCCGGATTCTGGGTCTCCACGAAGGAGTGGAGGGAGCTGATGCTGGGGCGTATGTGAGTACAATGCTCCATTCGCTGATGGGTGCGGAGGCCTCTCCGAGCCCCCTGGAGCTGGAAGGGGCTCACCGGGTCCTGGCGAGGAGACCCAAGGCTGATGAGCCGCCAAGGGCGATAGTGGCAAGGTTCCATCGCTTCGCGGACAAAGAAAGTGTTCTGAGATGGGCCAAGAAGGTGCGGAGCAGTAGATGGGAGAATGCGGTGATCCGAGTTTACCAGGATTGGAGCGCGGAGGTGGCAAGGAGGAGAGCTGGCTTCAACCGGGCCAAGGCGGTGCTGCACAAAAAAAGATCCGGTTCGGCATGCTGCAGCCTGCGCGACTGTGGGTTACTTATCAGGGCCGACACCATTATTTTGAAATGCCAGAAGAGGCTTGGACCTTTATTCAGACGGAAAAATTGGACTCCAACTGAGGGGATGTGGTTGTGGGGGGAGATGTTGGTTGTACACGGGGTTGTAAATATGGTTAAAGATTACTTCATGGGTGGGATGATGGATGGGGATGTGGGTAGAGTTCTGGTTAAAATTCCCCCTTTTTTTCTTTTCTGTAGATGAGATGATGGGGAATTTGGGCGTCGGTGCTGAAGGGAGGCGAGACTCGGGGATGAGGGAACTGGGATAATGGCCGCAACAGGAGCTGCGCCATAGGGGGCGGGGCTGGCTCAGGAAAGCGCGGGCTTTTTCCCGCGCTAAAAGGGGGGGGGTTGGAGGAAGGCAAGGAGGAGGAGAGACTCCCACACGGGGAGATCAACGGGAAGGCGGGGGAAGCCGGGGTCAGCAGAGGTCAGCTGACTCACGGAAGTAATATGGGGGGAGCAAAAGTGCTAGATGCGGATCTGGGGAGGGGGGGGAACATAAGGGTTGCTGATGCACTGTCCGAGGGGGAACTGAAAATGGAAGAGGTGATCGGGATGGGGGTTCCCCGCCTGCGGGACTGGAGGGTGCGGTAGGCGCGAGCACAGGACTGGCCTAAGATCGGAGATGGCTAGTCGGCCGGGAGGGGCGGGGGGGGGGTAGCTCCCCAATCCGGCTGATCACGTGGAATGTGAGAGGCCTAAATGGGCCGGTTAAGAGGGCCTGAGTGTTCGCGCACCTAAAGGGACTGGAGGCAGACGTGGTCATGCTTCAGGAGACACAACTGAAGGTGGCAGATCAGGTCAGGTTAAGGAAGGGATGGGTAGGACAGGTGTTCCATTCGGGGCTGGATGCGAAGAATAGAGGGGTGGCAATACTGGTTGGGAAGCGGGTGTCGTTTGAGGCCAAGAACATAGTAGCGGACAATGGAGGCCGATACGTGATGGTGAGTGGTAGGTTGCAGGAGACGGAGGTGGTACTGGTGAATGTATATGCCCTGAACTTGGACGATGCTGGATTCATGAAACGGACGTTGGGGCGTATTCCAGACTTGGAGGTAGGGAGCTTGATAATGGGTGGGGATTTTAACACTGTGCTGGACACAGCATTAGATCGTTCCAGATCTAGGACGGGGAAGAGGCCGGCTGCGGCCAAGGTGCTTAGGGGGTTTATGGACCAGATGGGGGAGTAGATCCGTGGAGATTTGCCAGGCCTTTGGCCAGAGAATTTTCTTTTTTCTCCCACGTACATAAAGCCTACTCCCGGATAGATTTTTTTGTTCTTGGCAGGGCATTGATCCCGAAAGTGGAGGGAACGGAGTATTCGGCCATAGCCATTTCAGACCATGCCCCGCATTGGGTGGAGCTAGAGCTGGGGGAGGAGAGGGACCAACGCCCATTGTGGCGGTTGGATGTGGGACTGCTGGCAGACGAGGAAGTGTGTGGGAGGGTGTGTGGGTGCATCGAAAGGTATCTGGAGGCCAACGACAACGGGGAGGTGCAGGTGGGAGTAGTATGGGAGGCACTGAAGATGGTGGTCAAGGGAGAGTTAATCTCCATCAGGGCTCATAGGGTGAAGAGTGAGGGCAGGGAAAGGGAGAGGTTAGTGGGGGAGATTTTAAGGATGGACAGGAGAAAGTGAATGAGGCATTCAAGGCCTTTTACGAGGAGCTGTATAGGTCCCAGCCCCCAGGGGGAAAAGAGGGGATGCGACGATTCTTGGACCAACTGAGGTTCCCGAGGGTGGGGGAGTAGGAGGTGGCTGGTTTGGGGGCACCAATTGGGGTGGAGGAGCTGGTTAAAGGACTGGGGAGCATGCAGGCAGGGAAGGCCCCGGGGCCGGATGGGTTCCCGGTGGAGTTCTATAGGAAGTATGTAGACCTGTTAGCCCAGTTGCTGGTAAGGACCTTCAATTAAGCAAGGGAGGGGGGGGACCCTGCCCCCGACAATGTCGGAGGCGACGATCTCTTTGATCTTGAAGCGGGATAAGGACCCACTGCAATGTGGGTCGTATAGACCGATCTCGCTCCTCAACGTAGATGCTAAGTTGCTGGCAAAAATCTTGGCTACGAGGATTGACGACTGTGTCCCAGGGGTGATTCACGAGGACCAGACGGGATTCGTAAAGGGCAGGCAGCTAAATACTAATGTGCAAAGGCTCCTAAATGTGATAATGATGCCATCGGTGGAGGGAGAGGCGGAGATAGTGGCAGCCATGGATGTGGAGAAGGCCTTTGACCGAGTAGAGTGGGAGTATCTCTGGGACCAGCCATGTAAATATTGTGGCTACCAGAGCAGTTCAAAGGCTGGGAATTCTGCAGCTATTCCGCCTGTCTATCCACCCTCATACAAGGCACAAGTCTGAAGTGTGATGAAATACTCTCCATTTGTTTGGATGAAGGCAGCGCCAAGAACACTAAAGAAGCGCAACACCACTCAGGCCAAAACAAAAGTCAATCCTTCCACTACTGGCACATAGTGGCAGCAGTGAGTACCATATGCAAGATGCACTGTAGCGACTTGTTGACTCTCACTCCCTTTGTACGCTTCCCTCATGGTCCTTCCGTTTCCTCATCATTTTCCCAATAGGCCAACTATTTTGGAAAAGAGAGTTTTAATGAAAAGACTCCCTTGGAAGATGGTGGTGCCATTTGTATTTTTCATTCAAAACAAAGATTCCTTTTGGAAAATAACAATTTGAGGGACATACCCTTTGAGGCCTGGTGTGTGGCCTAGTGTGCTTGTGAGCAGGTGACAGGCGACTTTGAACTTGTGGTTTCAGCTGCTCTCCACCATCCGGGGTATCCTCACCTTATCTTTGCGTTTGTTGCTGTTTTTATTATTCATTGTCAGGATGATGATGTTGCCGACTAGCCAGCATTTGTGGTCCATGCATAGTTGTGTTGTCACTACAGAGGGCCGTTGAGAATCATTCACACTGGTGTAGCATTGGAGTAATATATCGACACAGACTGGATTTTGATGGCAGATTTCATTCCCTAAAGGAATAGGTCAACCAGTTCATAGAATTCCTACAGTGACGAAGGAAGACATTTGGCCCATTGAGTCTGCACCGACCCGATACCTAGGCCCAATTTCCCATCTTATCTCTGTAACCCTACCCAACCCCTTTGGATACAAAGGGGCAATTTAGCATGACCCATCCACCTAGCCTGCACATCTTTGGACTGTGGAAGGAAGCCAGAGCACACGGAGGAAACCCATGCAGACATGGAGGAAATATGCAAATTCCAGAATGACATTAAACCAAATTTGGAGTCAGATGCGGGTCCCTGGCGCTGTGAGGCAGCAGTGCTAACCACTGTGCCACTGTACCATTCAGTTGGGGTTTGATGACAATCTGACAGTTTCACGGTTACTTCATCGACAAAACATGTTAAAAAGAAAACAACTGAATTCATCAAACTCAGATTTTTCAGTGTCTCCCCACTTTTCTCCTTAAATCCTTTTTTGCTGGTGTCCTCTTTTATTTGGGCGGGCAGACCCCAAAAATCTGTAGGAACTTTTCTCCAGAGGGATAGACAGTCAGGTGGTTTAGCTTTACCCAATTTGTTACTTTATTATTGGGCTGCTAATATTGAGAAAGTTTTGGGGTGGCTTAGTGATCAGAGTTCCATTTAGGGGCAAACGGAAGCGAGTTCTTGGAGGGTGTCCTCACCTTTGCTTCGTTAATAGTCCAGAGGCGAGTTCTGCTTGGGTGGAGGTCCCCTACTGCACCCAGTGCCTCGGCCTGGTTAGGTGACCTCATGGAATTTATACATTTGGAGAAGGCTGAGAACACCTTAAAGGGGTCGGTAGAGGGGTTCTACCTAAGATGGCAGCCATTCATTTACTTTTTTCAGGAGTTTGTCACTGACAGATGTTAAGGGGGTTTTGTTCAGTCCAATATGGGGGTAGGATTGCTGTGTTCTTGTTTGTTGATTATGTTCTTTTTATATCGTAACTTGAAGCATCTGTTTTGTATTATGTTGTTATACTGTTTTCTAATGAAACAGCTTTTATTAAAAATATTTTTTTTAAAAGTGAATGAGTGCTATGTGCTATCCAGGACAAAGCAACCCACCTGATTGGCACCCCTTCCACAAACATTCACTCCCTCCACCACGGACACACAGTAGCAGCAGTGTGTACCATCTACAAAATGCACTGCAGTAACCCATCAAGGTTCCTTAGACAGCACCTTCCAAACCCACTACCATCTAGAAGGACAATAGCAGCAGATTCCTGGGAACGCCACCATCTGCAAGTTCCACTCCAGGCCACTCACCACCTTGACTTGGTTCCTTCAATGTCTCTGGGTCAAAATCCTGGAACTCCATTTCTAACAGCACTGTGGGTGTACCTACACCACATGCACTGCAGTGGTTTAAAGAAGGCACCACCATCTCAAATGGCAGCAAGGGATGGGTAATGAATGCTCCAAATGAATCCAGCAAAGCCACATACCAGAAAGTTGTAAATACATTGGAAGCAGTTCAGAGAAGGTTTACCAGACTAATACTTGGATTGTGTGGGTTGTCTTATGAGGAAAGGTTGGACCCACTAGATTTGCATCTACTGGAGTTAGAAGAGAAAGAGGCGACTTAATAGAAATATATAAGGTCCTGAGCTGTCTTCACAGGGTGGATGTGGAAAGTATGTTTCCGCTTGGGGTAGAATCTAGAACTCGGTGTCACTGTTGAAACATGAGGTGCTGCCCAATTAAGGCAGAATTGAGAAGTATTTTTTCTCTCTGAGAGTGATGCGTCATTGGAACACTCATCCTCAAAAGGCAGTGGAAGCAGAGTCGCTGAATATATTAAGGCAGATGTAAATAGATTATTGATAAGTAAGAACGTGAATGGTTATTGGGGGTAGCTGGTAAGTGGGGTTGAGATTACAATCAGATCAGCTTGATATTATTGAATGCCGAAACAGGCTGGAGGGGCTCAATTACCTCCTGTTGCTCCTAATTCACGTGTTCATATGTTTGTATGACATTAGGCTACCTGGCCTCCTAGTGCACCATTTCCGCTCCCTCATTTCCAGAATAGCAATCTACCATTTGTCAATTTCAAATCTATTAGGACAGTTCCAAATCGGCAGAATTTTGGAAAATCAAAGCTTGTGTATTCTGGTAATTTATCAATTTTTTGTACAACCAGCCCGTCTAATATCTCCTCCAACAATTCTGAGCTCATATAGTGTTTTAACAGCTTTGATAGCATCATCTTCCTTGTTAAAGACTGATAAAAGCACCCATTTAGTACCTCAGCCATGTCCTTTCTCGTGCACAAATCCCCTTTTTGATACAAATCAGCTCCACTCTACCTCTTCCTATTCACATGTCCATAGACGTTCTTTGGATTCAATGGGAATTTAGCTGCCAGCTTCTTCTCATACTCTCTCTTTACCCTTCTTATTTCCTTTATCAATTCCCTTCTGAATTTTCTACATTCAGCTTGTTTCTCACCTGATTATTAAGTTGACGTTAGCCACCCTATTTCAGCTTCATTTTGCACTCGAGCCCTTTTGTCATCCAGAGAGCTCAACGAGTTGTCCTTTATCTTGTGCAAATGAACGCTGACAGTATCAGAAATAGCTAATCTCTAAAGAGAACCACTGTTCTGTTACAGTTTTGTCCGCCAATCATTGGTTCCAATTTACCTAGGAAAGACTTGTGCTCAATCCACTGAAATTGGACCAAATGTTTTTATTCTAGATTGTTTCTTTTCTTATCCAGACCTGATTTAATTCTTATCCGTTCTTTTTACTGTTTCCGAAAGGTTGTTGGGAAGAGCAGGCTGGATAAATGGATGTCGTCGACAGCAGCGAGCATTAGATCAGCAGGGAGGATAAAGGAGCAGTGAGAGCAACGCATGAAGCCAACAGCGACGATAAAGGAGTCTGATGGCAGTAAGATCATCAGAGAGCTGGTGCGTTGCTTCAGCGCCCACCCACCACAATTGGAAAAACAAACGCTGATGTCCCCTCAGGTTTCACAATAAACAACAGACAATTGAGCTGCCAGTAACAGCCTCAGTGCACCTCATCTCCCTGTGGCAATCCTCTGATGGAAGAGCAGTCAGCATCATTTGGTGAAAGTAACAAACTGGAAAATGTACTTGGCAGCTTCACGTTCAGCACTTGTGGAGGAACCTGCTTCTTTTGAATTGGCTTCACAGCCATCAGCAAAGGGGCACCGTAGGAAGACACTCCACCTGAATGGATTGTTTGTTGTGTGTCCCTCCTCTCCCGTAGATAGAAGGATGTCAACACAAATATTCCCCGACTGACATTATTAAACTAACTGAACAGAAACAATCTTAACAGCTTAAACAAAATGTTCACCAGCTGTCCCCCAACCAGCTCCTTCCCTTGTGCTGGTTTCACCATCTTCATTTACCTCTCCCTGAAGCTTGTTCTCCCTCACTGTTGAACACTCAAATTCAACAAAGTTTTGAAACAAGTTTCTCTATCTAGACAAAGTTAGACGTAGATTGACTTATATTTTATATCTACTTATATAATATACAAATCTTAAGGTTCTGTATTTAATTAAGTTTACATTTTAGTTTTTAATTAAATAATTGATCCACCTTATCTTAAGGGGGTTTATATATTCAATTAACCACTTACCTACTTAGCTGTGCGGCCCATTGTGTTCTCTTGCCTGTTCTCATTTCTAAAATCCTGTTATAAACCTCGCCAACAGGAGAGGACCCAATGTGGGGGGAACAAACGGCAGGGAGCCCTTTAATGTGATTTTCATTTATTTAAATGAGGTTCCTGTCCAGAAGAGCAAGATTTCATTTTGTCAACAGCAAAAGCGGACCCAAAATTCTGGCCAGCATCTCTTTCCCTTCCTTCTCCCCCATCTGTTTATCCAGCTTCCCTGAAATGCATATTCGCCTCAACCATGCCCTGTGGTGGACAGTTCCACATTCTCAGCACTCTCTGGATAAGAAGCTTTCTCCAGACTTGCCTCATTGGACTTATTTGTAACTATCATACATTTAAAGCTGCCTAGTTCTGATCACACGTTTGCAACATCTACCTTACGAACCATTTTAAGAATTTTAGAGACATCTATGAGATTGCTACCCCTCAAGAAAAGAGCCCCCACGACAGCTTGTTCAGTCGTTCCTGATGGTTAAAATCTATGATGCCAGAACTGATGATCTCATCTTCCATCTCCATTATTTCCATCCTTTTTCACTTACAACCCTGAAAAAAATTGTTTTTCTTTTCTCTTCTGCTGTGTCTTACACTTTGGACTTTGTTTCCTGATTTGATTCACTAAATTGGGGAATTATGGATCCCTGTGACATCACACTGTCGGGAATGATGCTATTGTGTCAGAGTCCCACGTTGTCACAGTACCCACCATGTTTGTTTACGTTATCCCGCATCATCCATTTCATTAGTTACCCAGTTTAACTAGCTGTTGACAGAATGTTTACCATTGATTTAGTGTTCTACCTGCCAACTGCTCATACGGAAAACGATAGCTAAGAGTCAACACTGAATACTGCAACTCTGAACAATAATTGTCACAACTTAGATTATATATTTTTGGGCAAATGGAAGAATACACGGAGCAGTTCATTCCATTTCCATCTCAACAATGACTGCTGAAATGGAAAAGCCAGAGTGTAAAGAAATTGTCCACGGTGGAGATCAGGTACAATGTGACAACGGTCAAAGTTCCTCAGTTGTAATTGTGTCTGCTGAGCCAGCCCTTAAAGGTGGGAAGATGGAAGTTCCCGTCAACCAATCTGACATTGGAGATGAAGAGGTGCCGAGTCTCACAGTCTGCTGACAGATAGCAAAAGTCGGCTGCTTTGGAGGAAAGCGGCCCAAGAACAGATAATTCAAAGCAGTCAACAAGATCTTTGAACATCACCACTACTGGCGAACAGGGAAGGTGCGAGGCACAGCAGGATACTCGAGCGGTTAAAGATGGCACCTCAACCATTGGTGGAACATCCTCCAGTTATGAGTCTTTCTGACATTGAAGGCCCAATTAAAATGGAGGAAATTAGTCTGGGTAAGAGTGCTGATGACAGAAACATCTATTGGTGAAGTCTCCTGTGTCTCCCATGTACCAACATACCAAAATCCAGAGAGAATGGAGGACCAGTACTCACTGATTAGTGACATTGAGGGACTCACAATGGACAATGATGTCTCAATTAGAGCCCGTGAATTTCTCCAACGTGTAAGGGATGGATACTGAAACCTCGTTGGACATAGCATGAATCCCATCAGACTTTCATGGATTCCATACCCGTGCAGTGGTAAGAATGAGCACAGATTCACAGTCACTCCCTCCGCTCAAAGACCATTTTTAAAGTATTCTATTCAGAAAATGAAGTCTTCGTTGTATGTCAGATCAGCTCATGACAGGAAAGGACTGAAGAAAAGACAAGGCCCGTCAGCCACCATGCGCTTCCTCAAATGCTCCATTGTGCACATCAAAACCTGGAAGGCAGGGATTCAAGCCATGTTACGCAGGCAACTAGGAAAGGACGATTGGATTAAACAGACTACTGGCCCACACTGGAAAGTCTTAAGAGCCGAACAGAGGGAAGTTAATGTGAATTTCCACTTTTAATCATTCTTCTTTACTCTAAACAATTTATTGCATTTCTATAATTATCGTAATTGTAAATTAAATACGAAGAACACTGCACTGCCGGAGTAGTGTAACTTGAGAACAGTGCCCAGTTAATTCATTTCAGGAAGCATTACTGAGAAAGGAATATTGATCAAGAAGGAACACTGAAACATGACTGCAATCTTGGCTGTTCGGGGATTACAAAGAAACAAAGAAAAGTACAGCATAGGAACAGGCCCTTCGGCCCTCCAAGCCTGTGCCGACCATGCTGCCGTCTAAACTAAAATCTTCTACACTTCCTGGGTTTGTATCCCTCTATTCTCATCCTATTCATGTATTTGTCAAGATGCCCCTTAAATGTCACTATCGTCCCTGCTTCCACCACCTCCTCCGGCAGCGAGTTCCAGACACCCACTACCCTCTGTGTAAAAAAAAAAATACTTGCCTCGTACATTTCCTCTAAACCTTCCCCCTCGCACCTTTAAACCTATGCCCCCTAGTAATTGACCCCTCTACCCTGGGAAAAAGCCTCTGACTATCCACTCTGTCTATGCCCATCATAATTTTGTAGACCTCTATCAGGTCGCCCCACAACCTCCATCATTCCAGTGAGAACAAACCGAGTTTATTCAACCGCACCTCATAGCTAATGCCCTCCATACCAGGCAACATCCTGATAAATCTCTTTTGCACCCTCTCTAAAGCCTCCACATCCTTCTGAAACATGACTTGCCAATTCTTATACTCAATGCCCCGGCTAATGAAGGCAAGCATGCCGTATGCCTTCTTGACTACCTTCTCCACCTGTGTTGCCCCTTTCAGTGACCTGTGGACCTGCACACCTAGATCTCTCTGACTGTCAATACTCTTGAGGGTTCTACCATTCACTGTATATTCCCTACCTGCATTAGACCTTCCAAAATACATTACCTCACATTTGTCCAGATTAAACTCCATCTGCCATCTCTCCGCCCAAATCTCCAAACGATCTAAATCCTGCTGTATCCTCTGACAGTCCTCATCACTATCCGCAATTCCACCAACCTTTGTGTCGTCTGCAAACTGAAGAACCTCACAGTCCCTCTGTCTGAATTCTGCACCCACATTCTCCTTCTTCAAAGTGAAAACCGATGTGAAGTACACATTTAACACCCTACCAGTGTCATCAGGCTCGGCACACAAGAGTACCCCCTTTGTCCCCAATGGGTCCTCCTCTTTCCACAGTAATCCTCTTCCCTTGTTATATTTATGGAATATCATGGGATTTTCCCGAATCTTATGCACCCGTGCTTTTTCTCTTTGCTCTCCTAATTGCTTTTTTGAGTTCCCCCTGCACTTTCTAAACTCCACGAGGGCCTCTGTGGATTTGTTTCCTTTGTACCTGTTAAAAGCCTCTCTTTTCCTTCCTATCCAGTCCTGAATATTCCTAGACATTCAGGAATCATCCGGACTTGTCACTCCTACATTACACCCTAAAGGGAACATGTTGGACATGTACTCTTGCCAATTCCATTTTGAACGTCCCTCACTGTTCTGCTGCAGATTTGCCTAGAAGTAGCTGTTCCCAGTCTACTTTGGCTAGATCCTGCCTTACTCTAAAATCTGCCTTCCCCCAATCCAAAGCCCTTTTTGCAGACCATCTTTTTCCTTTTTCATGACAAATTTAAAACGTACAGTGCTGTAGTCGCTATCACTAAAATGCCCCCCAACTTCGTTCCAGGACTAGATCCAGCACTGTACCATCCCTTGTTGGACCTTCAATATTGATATAAAAAGCTCTCTTCAATACATTTCAAGAAATCGGATTCGTCTAAACTCTTTACAATGTGACTATTCCAATTAATGTTGGGAAAATTGAAATCCCCTAATATAATTGCTCTCTTATTATTTCTACACACCTCAGTGAATTGTCTACATACCTGCTCCTCTTTTGCCTGCTGACTATTTGGTGGTCTATAATACACTCCCAGCAGTGTGACTGTCCCATTTTTACTCCTAAGCTCTGCCCACAAAGCCTCATTTGAAAACCGTTCCAAGATATCGTCCCTCTTTTCTGCACTAACAGACTCCTTAATTAATAATGCAACATCACCTCCTCTTTTATATCCTCCCCTGAAAATCCAGCCTGAAAATCCTATACTCCGGAGTGTATAGCTGCCAGTCCTGTCCCTCCCTCAACCACGTCTCTGTGATGGTAACATCACAACTCCACATTTCAATACACACTCTTAACTCATCTATCTTACTCCTAGAACTAAAGTAGAGGCCATCCAGCTTTGTCTACTGAACATGCTGTGCCCCTATTGCATAGTACTCTCTGTCCCTTCCCCCTGCCAAACTAGTTTAAATCCCTCCCAACAGCACTATCAAACCCACCTACAAGGATGATTGTCCCATTCTTTCTCGGGTGCAGACCATCCCACTTCTCACCTTCCCCAGAAATGATCCCAGTGATCCTGGAATCTATACCCCCCTTCCTCATGCACCAACTCTTGAGCCATATTCTCCTATTTCTATGCTGAATAGCACGTGGCATCAGGAGTGATCCGAGAGATTACAACCTTTGACATCCTGCTCTTTCATCTATTGCCTAGCTCCCTAAATTCTTGACGCAGGGCCTCATCCCTCATTCTACCTATATCGTTGGTACCAATGTGTACCACAACCTCTTGTTTTATCAGCCTCCCCTTTTAGGATACCCTGCAGTTATCTAAGAACCAGCAATAATTAGTACTAAGGCAAGTGATTAACTGTTAAACTCCCACACTTAAACAAACTATCAACTCCACTCACTACTCGCTGCAAACTGTCTTGGGTTTCAACTCCACTTTCTTGCTCACTCCCTTGATTCCCTAAGAGACCAAAATGTGTCTATCTCAGTCTGAAATGTATTTAACGATGGAGCATACACAACCCTCTGGGCTAGAAAACTCGAAACGTTCACAATGCTCTGAATAAAGTCATTTACTTTCATCTCAGGCCTAAATGATGTGTCCTTGTACTGAGCCAGCTTAAACAATCTCTCAGCATGCACAAAATCAAGCCCCTTCACAATCTTGTATGTTTCAATATTTCAACTCAGAATATAGGCCCAATATGCTCAGACTAGCATCATAGGATAACCCCCTTATCCCAAGGATCAATTTACTGATCCTTTATTGGTGTGCAAAAGCATAATGTGAAAAACCTTTTATGCCGCAGAAAATAATTGAGGTCTGGAATGCATTGTCTGAGAATGTGGTGATGCAGGTTCAAGCGAGGCATTCAAAAGGGAATTGAATTGTTAATTGAAAAGCAGCAATGTGCCAAGTTATGGGGAGAAGGCAGGCAAATAGCATTAATTGAAATGCTCATTTGGAGAGCTGGTGCAGACACAGTGAGGAAATGGCCTTCTGCGTTGTAAGAATTATGTGATTGTGTAATGCTGCCTCCAATGCAAATATATACTTCCTTAATTCCACATTTAATAAATAATAATTATTATTTATTAAATGTGCAATCCAAAAATGCCCCCAGTGGTGGTGTGGTCTGAAAAAGCCCTGTAAATCTTTATTCCTATACTTCAATTGTTGTCTTGTAAAAAGGCAAACATGCTATTTGCCTTTCTAATTGCTTGCTGTATTTGCATGCTTACTTTCAGCATCCCTTGTATCAGCACAACCAAGTCCCTTCAAGCATCAACAGTTACAAGTTTCTCAACTTTTCAAAAATATTTTGCTGTTCTATTCTGACAACATCTGCTATTTTGTTGAGCATTCAATTAACCCATTCATATCTCTTTGAAGGTTTTCCATCTCCTCCCCACATCTTACCTGCCATCAGGAAATTTGCACACTTTACTTTGTCTCTTCATCTAAGTCATTAATGTCAATTGTGAAATGCTGAGGACTTGTGGCACTCAACCATTCACTGCCGACTTGAAATGCTCCCAATTTGCCCAGTTACTGCTTGTTTTCCTAACCCATCCTCTATCCATACTAATATTTTACCTCAAATCCATGAGCCCTTATTTTGCCTTTTGACCTTTTCTGTGGCACCTTATCAAATGCCGTTTGGAAATCCGGATAGACTACACCTACTGTTCTTCTTTATCTCACCTGTTAGTTAAAAAACTCTAATATATTGGACTTACAGGATTTCCCTTTAGTAAACCCATACTGATTTGTTCTAATCATACAATACATTGCATTGTTAAGACCTCCTTAATAATAGATTTCCGTATTATACCAATGACTGATTACATTTAACAAGGACAGTGGATGGGAAAAGGTTGAAGGGAAACTCTTAATTGATGGTGGTATTAGCACAATACAGAGGGATGGCCTAAGTACAGGAAGATAAGAACTAGGAGCAGGAATAGGCAATTCAGCCCCTCGAGCCTGCTTCGCCATTCAATACGAACATGGCTGATCCCATCTCGGCCTCAACTCCACTTTCCTTTGCGTTCTCCATAACCCTTCAACTCGTTACTAATTAAAAATCTATCTCTCTCCTTAAATTTTACTCAATGTCCCTGCATTCACCTTACTCCAAGGTAGTGAATTCTTTTTTAAAATTTGAGTACCCAATTCATTTTTTCAAATTAAAGGGCAATTTAGCGTGGCCAATTCACCTACCCTGCAGATCTTTGGGTTGTGGGGGCGAAACCCACGCAACACGGGAAGAATGTGCAAACACCACACGGACAGTGACCCAGAGCCAGGATCGAACCTGGAACCTCGGCGCTGTAAGGCAGCAGTGCAGTGAATTCAAAGATTCACGACTCTTGTGAAGCAATTTCTTCTCATCTTGTTTTAAATCTGCTACCCCTTATCCTAAAACTATGAACTCTCATTCTAGATTCCCCTAGGGGAAGCATTTGCTCCATGTATGCATTGTCAGTACCGTTTATTTATCATTTTATATACCTCAATTATATTTCCTCTCATTCTTCAAAACTTGAGATAGTATAGACCTAAACTGCTCAATCTCTGTTCATAAGACAAACCCCTCATCTCTGGACTCAATCTAGTGAACCACTTCTGAACCGTCTCTAATGCAACTACATCTCAAATAAGGGATTCAAAATTGTACAACTACTCCAGGTGTAGTCTCACCAGCGCCTTGTACAGTTGCAGCAACACTTCCTTACATGTATACTCTATTCCTTTAACTTTAAAGGGAAAGTTTCATTTGCCTTCCTTATTTCCTTTAGAGAAGCACTCTAAAGTGTCTCTCTATTTGGATAATAAGTTGTCTTGCCATTTCTCCGACCAAAATGGATAAACTCACACTTATTCACGTTAAACTCTATCTGCCAAATTTTGGCCTACTCACCTAACCTATCTATATCTATTTGTAAATTTCATATTTCCTCATTGCAATTTACTGTCCCACATATTTTAGCGTCATCTGAAAAATTGGCTAAACCGTCTATCCCTGTATCTAAGTCAGAAGAAGTGTTTTGTGTAGAGATCGGGGCGGGATTCTCCGCCCCCCGCCCCCCCCCCCCCCCCCCGGGCCGGGTTGGAGAATCGCCGGGGGGGGGGGGGGGGGGGGGGAGGGGGCGGGCGTAAATCCTGGCCCCGCCGGCCGCCGACTTCTCCGGCCCGCGATGGGCCGAAGTCCTGCTGCTGTCATGCCAGTCCTGCCGGCGTGAATCAAACCACCTCCCTTCTCGGTGGGACTGGCAGTGCAGGCGGGGTCCTGGGGGGATCTGGCCCTGGGGGGTGCCCCCACAGTGGCCCGGCCCGCGATCGGGGCCCACCAATCCGCGGGCGGGCCTGTGCCATGGGGGCACTCTTTTCCTTCCGCCTCGGCCATTGCCTCCGCGATGGCCGATGCGGAAGTGACCCCCTGCGCATGCGTGGGGATGACGTCATCAGCCGCCGATGCTCCCGCGTATGCGCAGCCTTCCACCAACCGGCGAGGTCCCTTCAGCCCCGGCTGGCGTGGCGCCAAAGGCCTTTCCCGCCAACCGGGGCCCGCCAACCACTCAGACGCGGGGTTAGCCCCTCAAGGTGAGGGCTTGGCCCCTAAAGGTGCGGAGCGGCCCGACGCCGGAGTGGTTCCCGCCGGGACCCACCGCCCCGCCGGGTAGGGGAGAATCCCGGCCCAGAAATCATGGATGCAACAAGTCACTTGTGCGAGTGGTGTACAGGCTGCCTAACAGTACCCACACGGTAGACACAGTATAAAAGAAGAAATACTGGGAGCTTGACAGAAAAGTACGCCAATAATCCTGGGGCATTTCAATCTACATTCAGACTGGAAAATCAGATGAGCAAAGGGAGCTTAGATCAGGAATTCATAGAATGTTTTCAGGATAGTTGATTAGATCAACATATTCTGGAGCCAAGAAGAGAGCAGGCTGCACTACAAGTGGTATTGTGCACTGGATGGGATTAATGATCTTATAGTGAAGGTGCCCCTAGACAGCAGCAATTATAATATCACTGAACTTTACATTCAGTTTGAGGGAGAGAAGAGTGGATAAAGACTAATATCTTAAACACAAGTAGAGGGATTTGTGAGGGTATGAAAGCAGAGCTGTCTGAAGTGTACTGGAAAATTAGGTTAAGGGATCGGTCAATGGAGATGCAGTGGCTGACAGTTAAAGGGATATTTTAGAATTTACAGAATAGATACATTGCAGCGAGAAAGAAAAAATTCCACGGGGAGGATCCACCACTCGTAGTTAACTAAGAAAGTTAAAGATGGATATCAAACTGGTCAAAATCTTGAAACTCCCTCTCTAACAGCACTGGGTGTACCTATACTATGCGAACTGCAATGGTTCAAGAAGGCAGATGGCCACCAACTTCCCAAAGAGCAATAAGTGATGGACAATGAATGCTGGCCTAGCCTGCGAAGCCACATCTCATGAATAAATAAAATAAAAGTATTGGTCTCCTTATTCATAGAAGATTGAGAATGCATTCAAAACAATTCAGCGAACTAAACTAATACTTGGATTGCGTGGGTTTTCTTATGTGGAAAGGTAGGACTGGCTAATTTGCATCTGCTGAAGTTTAGAAGAGCAAGAAGCGATTTAAAAGATCCTGAGGTGTTTTGACGGAGTGGATGTGGAAGAATCTAGAATGAGGTGTCACTGTTTAAACATAATAATTTTATTGTCACAAGTAGGCGTACATTAACAATGCAATGAAGTTACTGTGAAAAGCCCCTAGTCGCCACATTCCGGCCCATGTTCGGGTACACAGAGGGAGAATTCAGAATATCCAAATTACTTAACAGCATGTCTTTTGGGACGAAACCTGAGCAGCCATAGGAAACCCACGCAGACACTGGGAGAACGTGCAGACTCCACACAGACAGTGTCCCAAGCCGGGAATCGAACCCGGGACCCTGGAGCTGTGAAGCAACAGTACTAGTCACTGTGCTACCGTTGCCTATTTAAGGCAAGGATGAGGAGAATAATTTCCCTCAGAGTGGTGTGCCTTTAGAACACTCATCCTCAGAAGGCAGTTGAAGTAAAGTTGTTGAAAATATTTAGATAGATTCTTGATAAGTAGGAACGTGAATCTCTGGGAATGTGAGTTGTGGTTACAGTCAGATCGGCCATGATATTATTTGAATGGCGGAACAGACCGGAGGGGCTCAATGGTCTCCTGTTGCTCCTAATTCACATCTTCATATGTTTGTATGTTAGGCTCCCTGACCACCAAAACACTGTTTATTCTCCCTCCTTTCATGAATAGCAGTCTACCATTTGCCAACTTCCAATCTGATACGACTGTTCCCAAATCTCAGGAATTTTGAAAAATCAGAGCTCGTGCAAGCTAGTAATTTATCAACTTTTGTACAACCAGTCCGTCAAATATCTCCTCTAAACTCAATCCTAAGCTCATCCAGTGGCTTAAGAGCCTCCTCTTTCACAGCGGCTTTGACAGCATCTTCTTCCTTGTTCAAGACTGATCAAAGCCCATTTAGTACCTCAGCCATGCCCTTTCTCATGCATAAATCCCCTTTTTGATACAAATCACCTCCACTCTACCTCTTCCTATTCACATGTCCATAGATGTTCTTTGGATTCCCTGGGAATTTAGCTTCCAGTTTCTTCTCATATTCTCTTTACTCCTCTTATTTCCTTTGTCAATTTCCTCTGTCAATTCACTTCTCATGTTCCGACATTCATTTTGCTTCTCCCCTTATTTTAAGCTGACAAATAACTACCCTATTTCTGCTTCATTTTACACTCTAGCTCTTTTGTCATCAGGGAGCTCAACTAGTTGTCCTGCTTTTCCTTCTTGTGCGAATTAACACTGACGGTATCCAAAATACTTCATCTCTAAAAGGGACTACTGTTCTGTACAGTTTTGCCACCAATCATTGGTTCCAATTCACCCAGGAAAGATTTTTTCTCAACCCCCAGCAATTGGCCCCAAGTGTTTTAGTTCTAGGTTATTTCTTGTTCTTTTCCAGGCCGTAAATAATTATTACATGTTCTTATTTTTATTGTTCCCTAAATGTTGCAGAGACCAGCAGGAAGGAAAAATAAGTGACAACAGCAGTGAGAGCAGCGAGTGTGAGACCAGCAACGAGGATAAACGGGTGGTGACAGCAACGAGATGGGGATTAAGATCATCAGAGACCTGGTGCGATGCTTCAGAGCACACCCACCACAATTGGAAAAACAAACCCTGCTGTTCCCTCAGGCTTCACAATAAACAATCAGTAAAGATAGACAATTGAGCTGCCAGTAACAGCCTCAGATTTCTCGGGTGGGATTTTCCGTTCCCCGACGCCAATGTCGTAATCGACAATCCCTTTTGACGCCGAAATCGGGAGTGGCGCCTGTTTGACAGGTTTCTTATGCTCCATGCCCTCAAACGCGTCATCGCCTCACGTGCTAAACACCGTTGGGATGGCCTCAGCGCACCACTTGAAGCCCCTCCCCTGATTCTCCACCCCTAATGGGCTGAGTTCCCGACCGCACGTTTGACGTGTGGTCTCAGTGGTCGGGAACCCGGCGTGGCGGCTGCTGGGTTGGGGGGGGGGGAGGGACACGCTATCTGGCAGGTCGGGTCCGCACACGGCCGGCGCCATGTTTTACGGGGCGACTACTGCAGGTCGCCGCTGTGTGCATGCGCGGCCACGGACCCGGCAATTCTCCAGCCGTTTATATTGTGGAAGCCGGGTGTTTTACGCGACACGGCTGCTAGCAATCCTGCGACCGGTGAGGGGGTGCCGCCAATATTTTTCATGTAAAACGGCACAGATCCTCCGCACTTAGCCTCAGAAACAGAATCCAGCCTCATCTCCCTGTGGCAATCCTCTGATGGAAGAGCAGTCGGCATCATTTGGTGAAAGCAACAAACTGGAAAACGTACTTGGCAGCTTCACGTTCAGCACTTGTGGAGGAACCTGCTTCTTTAGAATTGGCTTCTCAGCCATCAGCAAAGGGGCATCGAATGAAGACACTCCACCTAAATGGATTGTTTGTTGTGTGTCCTTACTCTCCCGTAGACAGAAGGATGTCAACACAAATGTTCCCCGACTGACATTAAACTAACTGAACAGAAACAATCTTAACAGCTTAAACAAAATGTTCACCAGCTGTCCCCCAACTAGCTTCTTCCCTTGTGCTGGTTTCACCATCTTCATTTACCTCCCTCACTATTGATCACCCTTATTCACGTTTTTAAACCAATTTCTGTTTCTCAAAGAAGTTCTGTGTAGATTATCTTATTTTTATATTTTATAATTTTTTACTTATATAATATACAATGTGGAAAATAAGAATGTGTTATGCATTTTATCAAGTTTACATTTCGGGGGGGGCGGCACGTGGCACAATGGTTAGCATTGCTGCCTCACTGCGCTGAGGACCCGGGTTTGAATCCCGGCCCCGGGTCACTGTCCATGTGAAGTTTGCACATTCTCCCCGTGTCTGCGTGGGCTTCACCCCCACAACCCAAAGATGTGCAGGGTAGGTGAATTGGCCACGCTAAATTGCCCCTTAATTGAAAAAAAAATAATTGGGTTGGGTACTCTAAATTTATTCTGTAAAAGTTTACTTTTTAGTTCTTAATTAATTGATCTAGCTTGTATTAAGGGTGTTTATATTAAATAAAATGTTTATCTACAGTTTAACCTACATGCCTTTATGTGTTGTGATGATCGATGTGAATGCTTCTTCCATCTCCAATTACAGACTCGAGAGAAAAAAAGAGAACGGCGAGAGAGAGCATGAAACAGAGCATAATAAGTAGCAAAAAAGAGCAGGAGAGAGGGTGCGAGGGAGCAAGACTGAAGACCTCATGCTTTGTGAACAAAATACCCTGCTCACAGCCTGAACCACAGCGTCCACTCCCTCATGGTCTCTGTTTCAGTGCCCGCTCCGCTCGCAGTCTCGCCCAGAGTCCCTGCTTGGCTCAGGGCCTCGGCCTCTGCGACGCTATGGCCTCGGTCTCTTGTCACCGCACTGTTCGGGGCCTTAGCCTCTGCAACCACACCACTTACAGCCTCGTTCTTGGAATCTATTCTGCTCACAGCCCCACCTTCTCTGAGGCCATATAGGTTGAAGAGAGGAACAGAGAAGGATGTGCAAGACAGATATCAAGTTGATCACACAATTGAAGATCAGCCTGAATTTAGGAGGTTTGGAGTGAATATGAGAAAACAAAATAGAGAAGCAAAAATAAACTGGGTAAACACAGCCAGCTAGCATATAAAAGAATACAAAAGGCTTCAATTGGCATATAAAAAGTTACAGGGTAGTAAAAGGAGGAGTGGGGCTTATTATGGACTGAAAGGGAATTTCCTTACCTTTGTACTCTATTCCTTTAGCTATAAATGCCAACATTCCATTTGCTTTCTTTATTACCTGCGGTACCTGCATGCTAGTTTTCTGTGACTCAAGCACGAGAACACCCAGATCCCTGAAGTCTCCCCATTTATATAACAAGTTGCCTTTCCATTTTTCCGACCAAATGTGATGACCTCACACTTGTCCACGTTAAACTCCATCTGCCGCATTTTGGCCCACTCCTAATCCATTGATATCCATTTCCTCACTGCAACTTGCTGTCCCACCTATTTTACTGTCATCTGCAAATTTGGCCATCTCTGTATCCAAGTCGTTAATATCGACTAAATAGTTGAGCACAAGGACCAAACCCCGCGGCACCCCAATAGTTACATCTTGCCATCCAGAAAAAGACCTACTTATCCTGACTCTGTCTTCTGTCCGTCAGCCATTCTTCTTTCCAATCTAGTAAATTACCACAAACCCTATGTGATCTGACCTTATGTATTAACCTTCTGTGCGGCACCTTATCAAATGCCTTCTGGAAGTCCAGATATACTACATCTACAGGATCCCCATTATCCACATGGCTTGTTACACCTTCGAAGAATTCCAGCAAATTAGTCAAACATGATTTATCCTTCATAAAACCATGCTGACTCTGATGGATTGCATTTTAACTTTTCAAATGTCTTGATAGTACTTCTTTTAATGGCATCTATCAATTTCCCAACAATAGATGTTAAACTAACTGGTCTGTATCTTCCCAAATTCTATCTCCCTCCCTTTTTGAATAAGGGCGTTACATTAGCATTTTTCCAATCCACTGGAACCTTTCCCGTGGCCAGGGAATTTTTGAATATTATAACCAGTGGATCTACTATCTCTGCTGCCACTTCCTTTAAAACCCTAGGATGTAGGCCATTAGACCCTGGGGACTTGTCTGCCTTCAATAGTTTGAGTACTTTCCCCTATTGATGCTGATTTTCTAAGTTCCACCCTTTCTATTGCCTCTGAATTGCCTGTTCTTAAGGGGATGGTACTAGTGTCCTCCACCATGAAAACTGAGGAAAAATGTTGATTTAACATCTGCCATTTCTGCGTTCCCCACTATTAACTCTGGTTTCATTTTCTAAGGGACAAACATTCACTTTAGCAACTCTACTTCCCTTTTACGTACTTCTAGAAGCTTTTGCTATCCTTTCTGATATTTTGTGCTAGCTTTTGTTATTTCCCGAGGCTCTTTTTATTACATTTTTGCTAACCCTTTGTTTGAAAGTTTCCCAATCTTCCAGCCTGCCACTGGCCTTTGCAACATGGTGTACCTTAGTATGGTCTTTATAATGTCCTTAACTTCCTTGCTTAGCCATGGATGTTTGTTATCCCTCTTACCTCTCTTGAATATATTTTAGTTGTGAGAAATCAGATTGTGAAGGTCATTGGTCTCGATACATTCAATGGTCGGCTTTGACTGATTCTCCATGCAATTAGCTACTCTTTCCAAGAAAGCAGACATAATCTCAATTGCCAGATGACAGCCTTGCTATTTCTAATGCAGGACCCACTGAGTTGTATGTATCTACAGTGGTGGATAGTGAGTAGGATTCATATCATAGTACACCCTCAGGATGCTCAATCTCCTCAGAGATCTCCCTATCATCTCTGTTGGGACATCTTCCGCTTCCAATGTAAGTACATACTTTCTTAAATGTAGAGTCCAAAACTGCACCCAGTACTCAAGATGTGGTCTAAACAAAACCTTGCACATCTTTATTTCTGTGCTCCAATTCTCTTGCAACTCATATCAACATGCCATTTGCCTTTCTAATTGCTGTTCTAACCTTTTAAACCTTAATTCTAACACGAATATAACCTCTCACCCGATGTTTATGTAGTTACTTTGTATATCTATCGTACATCCTGTTTTTCATGTATGGAGCGATCTGCCTGGACTGTACGCAGAATACTTTTCACTGTACCTCGATACACATGCCAATACATTTAAATCTTAAATCTATTTGCTTACCAGTTTTCTGCATTCCTTATCCCAGCACGCCCAAGTCCCGATGAACATCACCACTTAAAAGTTTCTCATCTCTTCAAAAATATATTACTGTTCTATTCTGACAACCAAAGTAAATAACTTCACACTTTCCTAAATGATACTGCACCTGCTACCTTGCTGCCCACTCAATTAACCTGTCCATGTCCCTTTGAACAGTTTCCATACCCTCCCCACAGCTTACCTTTCCACCGAGCTTTTTATCATCAGCAAACTTGCATATGTTATTCTCTTCACCTAAGTTATAGATTGTAAATAACTGAGGCCCCAGCACTGACTGTTGCGGTACTCCACTATTCACTGCCTGCCAATTTGAAAATGCTCTCCATATCCCCAGTTTCTGATTGCTATCGTAACCAATCCTCCATCCATGTTACCACAACTTCATGATCCTTTATTTTGTCTTTTGACCATTGCTGTGGCACCTTATACTACATCTACTGTCCCCCTTTAACTCACCTACTTGTTAAATCCTTAAAAAACTCTTAATACATTTGACATACAGGCTGCACCTTTAGTAAAACCAAGACTTGTTCCTATCATACAAATCATACAAAACTTTTCTAAGTGCATTGTTAAGACCTCCTTGCTAGCAGATTCCAGCATTTTACCAACAACTGATGACAGTCAGCAAAGAAGTGAGATTGGAAAAATTAATTAATGGTGGTATTAGCACAATATAGATGGATGTCCTACTTACGGGAAGCCAAGATGCAGAAGCAGTTTGGGTAGAAATGAGAAATTATAAATGCAGTAAATCACTTGTGATATTCATGTCCCCTAACAATACCCAGACCGTAAGCAAGAGTTTAAAGGAAGAAATAATGGGAGCTTGGCAGAAAAGTACGACAATGATCATGAGGCATTTTGGCGTACATATAGACTGGAAAAATCAGATGGGCAAAGGTAGCTTAGTTGAGGAATTAATCTAATATTTTCAGGATAGTTTATTAGAACAGCATGTTCTGGCGCCCATGCAAGAGCAGACTATACTGGAACTAGTATTGTGCAATGACATAGAATTAATTAATACCTCACAGTGAAGGTACCTCTATGCAGCAGCAATCATAACATTAAAGTTTGAGAGAAAGAAGAAAGGGGAAACAACCCAATCTTAAATATAAGTAAGGCCAGTTCTGGGGGCATGAAAGAAGAGCTAGCTGATGTGAACTGGAAAATTAGGTTAAGGAATAGGTCAAAAGAGATGCCGTGTCAGACATTTGAAGGAATTTTTCAGAATACATAGGATAGATACATTCCAATGAGAAATAAAAATTCCAAGGGGAGGATCCACCACCTGCGGTTAACTAAAAAAGTTACAAATAGTAAGTATCAAATGCAAAGAAAAAGCATATAATCAGGGAAGGAGGGGTGGCAGGTCGGAAGATCAGACAGAATATAAAAAAGGCAAAGAATGACTCTAAGTCCAATTAGGAGGAAGAAATTAGAGGATGAAAGAATGCTAGCCAGAAATCTGAAATTGGCAGTAAGATTTTCCACAGATACTGAAGAACTAAAAGTGTTAACAAAATGAGCTTTGGTCCAATAGAAAGAGTCAGGAATTAATAAGGAACTGGCTGACAAAATGAAAAATAATTTGGCATCATTATTCATTAAAAAGTAACATCACGACTTCCGGGTGCGGCGATGACCAGCTAAGTCGCACGTTTCGGCAGCTCCCGGTGGAACGGACTTTTGGGCTCTTAATAAGAGCCCCAAAGGCAATTTTAATGGCTAGAAGCACTGTGCGGAAAACCAGAAGGGAATCCCCCCTGGAAACGGATGGAAAAAGGAGAGGGAAGTGGCCAGATTGCAGTGGATCCTTTGGAGCAGCGGCAAGGAAGGCAAGCAAGAACCAAGATGGCGACGGAAGGTGGCAGTTTAACATGGGGCCCTGAACAACAAGAGTTTTTGAAATGTTGCGTGGAAGAACTTAAAAAGGAAATGAAGAAGGAGCTGTTGGCCCCGATATTACAGGCGATCGAAGGGCTAAAGGATGAGCAAAAGACCCAGGAGCGGGAGCTTCGGGTCGTGAAGGCAAAGGCTGCCGAGAATGAGGACGATATTCAGGGCCTGATGGTGAAGACGGAGATGCACGAGGCACACCATAAACGATGTGTGGAAAGCCTGGAGGTGCTGGAGAATAACGCGAGGAGGAATAATTTAAGGATTCTTGGTCTTCCTGAAGGTGCAGAAGGAGCAGACGTCAGGGCATATGTGAGCACGATGCTGCACTCGTTAATGGGAGCGGAGGCCCCGGCGGGTCCGCTGGAGGTGGAGGGAGCATACCGAGTGATGGCGCGAGGACCGAGAGCAGGAGAAATTCCTAGAGCCATAGTGGTGAGATTCCTCCGTTTTAAGGACAAAGAGATGGTCCTTAGATGGGCAAAGAAAACTCGGAGCAGTAGGTGGGAGAACACGGTGATCCGCGTATATCAAGACTGGAGTGCGGAGGTGGCGAGAAGGAGGGCGAGCTTTAATCGGGCCAAGGCGGTGCTTCACAAAAAGAAGATAAAATTTGGAATGCTGCAACCGGCAAGACTGTGGGTCACATATCAAGGGAGGCACCACTACTTTGAGACGGCGGATGAGGCTTGGACTTTTATTGCGGAAGAAAAACTGGAATAAGCGGGTTATTAAAAAAGAACGTTTGAAACAAAGTGGTGGGGCGAGTATGGGGGGCGAAGAGGGGGGAAAAAGGGGGGGAAAGATGAGTTTTATGTTATTAATCCTGCGATGCGGTAACTTTTCTCTCTTCCACAGGTGGTGGTGGAGGAGATGGGGCGTTGGCCATGGGGGGCGGGGCCAAAAGGGAAGCGCGGGCTTTGTTCCCGCGCTATGATAATCATGGTGGGAATAGGGAAGCAGGAAGGAGGGGGCGTCGCACGGTGCGAGCCGAGGTCACGGGGGGGAAGCCGAGGTCGGCCAGAGTTTGCTGACTTCTGGGAGCAACATGGGGGGGTGTAACTACGCTAGTGGGGGATCTAGCGGGGGGGGTGGGTGGGGGGAGTTACTGGGTTGCTGCTGCTGGGGAGAGGGGGGAGCCGGAATGGGGTGGGGTGGGCGGGGGGGCACCGCCTGGAGGGGACACAGCTGCGTGGGAACCGGGTGAGGAGCTGGAAAAAGGGGATGGCTAATCGACAAGGGGGGGGGGTAAAAAGCCCCCCAACCCGGTTGATCACGTGGAATGTGAGAGGGCTGAACGGGCCGATAAAGAGGGCACGAGTACTCGCACACCTTAAGAAACTTAAGGCAGACGTGGTTATGTTACAAGAGACGCACTTGAAACTTATAGACCAGGTTAGACTACGCAAAGGATGGGTGGGGCAGGTGTTTCATTCGGGGCTAGATGCGAAAAACAGGGGGGTGGTTATACTAGTGGGAAGCGGGTTATGTTTGAGGCAAAGACCATAGTGGCGGATAGCGGGGGCAGATACGTGATGGTGAGTAGCAAATTACAGGGGGAGGCGGTGGTCTTGGTAAACGTATATGCCCCGAACTGGGATGATGGCAATTTTATGAGGCGCATCCCGGACCTAGAGGTGGGAAAGTTGGTAATGGGGGGAGATTTTAATACGGTGCTGGAGCCAGGGCTGGACAGGTCGAGATCCAGGACTGGAAGGAGGCCGGCTGCAGCCAAGGTGCTTAAAGATTTTATGGAGCAGATGGGAGGAGTAGACCCGTGGAGATTGAGCAGACCTAGGAGTAAGGAGTTTTCGTTTTTCTCCTATGTCCACAAAGTTTATTCGCGAATAGGCTATTTTGTTTTGGGAAGGGGGTTGATCCCGAAGGTGAGGGGGACGGAGTATACGGCTATAGCCATTTCGGATCACGCTCCACATTGGGTAGACTTGGAGATAGGGAAGGAAACAGAAGGGCGTCCACCCTGGAGAATGGACATGGGACTAATGGCAGATGAAGGGGTGTGTCTAAGGGTGAGGGGGTGCATTGAAAAATACTTGGAACTCAATGATAACAGGGAGGTCCAGGTGGGAGTGGTCTGGGAGGCGCTGAAGGCAGTGGTTAGAGGGGAGCTGATATCAATAAGGGCACATAAAGGAAAGCAGGAGAGTAGGGAACGGGAGCGGTTGCTGCAAGAACTTCTGAGGGTGGACAGGCAATATGCGGAGGCACCGGAGGAGGGACTGGACAGGGAAAGGCAAAGGTTACACGTAGAATTTGACTTGCTGACAACGGGTACTGCAGAAGCACAGTGGAGGAAGGCACAGGGTGTACAGTATGAGTATGGGGAGAAGGCGAGCAGGTTGCTGGCCCATCAATTGAGGAAAAGGGGAGCAGCGAGGGAAATAGGGGGAGTGAGGGATGAGGAAGGAGAGATAGAGCGGGGAGCGGAGAGAGTGAATGGAGTGTTCAAGGCATTCTATAAAAGATTATACGAAGCTCGGCCCCCGGATGGCAAGGAGAGAATGATGTGCTTCCTGGACCGGCTGGAATTTCCTAAGGTGGAGGAGCAGGAGAGGGTGGGACTGAGAGCACAGATCGAGATAGAGGAAGTAGTGAAAGGAATTAGGAGTATGCAGGCGGGGAAGGCTCCGGGACCAGATGGATTTCCAGTCGGATTTTATAGGAAATATGTGGACTTGCTTGCCCTGATACTGATGAGAACCTTTAATGAGGCAAAGGAAAGGGGACACCTGCCCCCGACTATGTCGGAGGCAACGATATCGCTTCTAAAGAAAGAAAAAGACCCGCTGCAATGCGGGTCCTATAGACCTATTTCCCTCCTAAATGTAGACGCTAAGATTCTGGCCAAGGTAATGGCAATGAGGATAGAGGATTGTGTCCCGGGGGTAGTCCATGAGGACCAAACTGGGTTTGTGAAGAGGAGACAGCTGAATACGAATATACGGAGGCTGCTAGGGGTAATGATGATGCCCCCATCAGAGGGGGGAAGCGGAGATAGTGGTGGCGATGGATGCCGAGAAAGCATTTGCTAGAGTGGAGTGGGATTATTTGTGGGAGGTGTTGAGGAGATTTGGCTTTGGAGATGAGTATATTAGATGGGTACAGCTGCTGTATAGGGCCCCGATGGCGAGCGTGGTCACGAACGGACAGGGGTCTGCGTATTTTCGGCTCCATAGAGGGACGAGGCAGGGATGTCCTCTGTCCCCATTATTGTTTGCACTGGCGATTGAGCCCCTGGCAATAGCGTTCAGGGGTTCCAGGAAGTGGAGGGGAGTACTCAGGGGAGGAGAGGAACACCGGGTATCTCTTTACGCGGACGATTTATTGGTGTATGTGGCGGACCCAGCGGGGGGGATGCCAGAGATAATGCGGATACTTGGGGAGTTTGGAGAATTTTCAGGATATAAGCTGAACATGGGGAAAAGTGAGCTGTTTGTGGTGCATCCAGGGGAGCAGAGCAGAGAAATAGAGGACTTACCGCTGAGGAAGGTAACAAGGGACTTTCGCTACTTGGGGATCCAGATAGCCAAGAATTGGGGTACATTGCATAGGTTAAACTTAACGCGGTTGGTGGAACAGATGGAGGAGGACTTCAAGAGATGGGACATGGTATCCCTGTCACTGGCAGGGAGGGTACAAGCGGTTAAAATGGTGGTCCTCCCGAGATTCCTCTTTGTGTTTCAGTGCCTCCCGGTGGTGATCACGAAGGCTTTTTTCAAAAGGATTGAGAAGAGTATCATGAGTTTTGTGTGGGCCGGGAAGACCCCGAGAATGAGGAAGGGATTTTTGCAGCGTAGTAGGGATAGGGGGGTGGCTGGCACTACCGAGCCTGAGTGAGTACTACTGGGCCGCCAACATCTCAATGGTATGTAAGTGGATGGGAGAAGAGGAGGGAGTGGCGTGGAAGAGATTGGAGAAGGCGTCCTGTAGGGGGACTTGCCTACAAGCCATGGTGACGGCGCCGTTGCCGTTCTCACCGAAGAAATACACCACAAGCCCGGTGGTGGTGGCTACCCTGAAAATTTGGGGGCAATGGAGACGGCATAGGGGAAAGACGGGAGCCTCGGTGTGGTCCCCGATAAGAAATAATCATAGGTTTGCTCCGGGGAGAATGGATGGGGGATTTGGAACATGGCAAAGAGCAGGAGTAACACAATTGAGAGATCTGTTTGTAGATGGGACGTTTGCAAGTCTGGGAGCGCTGACCGAAAAATATGGGTTGCCCCAAGGGAATGTATTCCGGTATATGCAACTGAGGGCTTTTACGAGGCAACAGGTGAGAGAATTCCCGCAGTTCCCGACGCAGGAGGTGCAGGACAGAGTGATCTCAAAGACATGGGTGGGGGACGGTAAGGTGTCAGACATATATAGGGAGATGAGAGACGAGGGGGAGATTATGGTAGACGAGCTGAAAGGGAAATGGGAAGAAGAGCTGGGGGAGGAGGTTGAGGAGGGGCTGTGGGCTGATGCCCTAAGTAGGGTGAACTCATCGTCCTCGTGTGCCAGGCTAAGCCTGATACAATTTAAGGTGTTACACAGGGCGCATATGACTGGAACACGGCTTAGCAAATTTTTTGGAGTAGAGGATAGGTGTGCGAGATGCTCGAAAAGCCCAGCGAATCACACCCACATGTTCTGGTCATGTCCGGCACTACAGGGGTTTTGGGTGGGGGTGACAAAGGTGCTTTCGAAGGTAGTGGGGGTCCAGGTTGAACCAAGCTGGGGGTTGGCTATATTTGGGGTTGCAGAAGAGCCGGGAGTGCAGGAGGCGAGAGAGGCTGATGTTTTGGCCTTTGCGTCCCTAGTAGCCCGGCGCAGGATACTGTTGATGTGGAAGGAAGCCAAGCCCCCGGGTGTGGAGACCTGGATAAATGACATGGCAGGGTTTATAAAGCTGGAACGGATTAAGTTCGTCCTAAGGGGATCGGCTCAAGGGTTCACCAGGCGGTGGCAACCGTTCGTCGAATACCTCACAGAAAGATAGAGGGAATGGAAAAGAAGAAGACAGCAGCAGCAGCCCAGGGTGGGGGGGGGGGGGGGGGGGGGGGGAGGAACCAGAAGGACTCTCAGTGATGTTAATATATAAGCATAATATGTATAGGTTGTTGTTATAGATAATTGTATATTGTGTATATTGGACTGTTAAAACATATTTTTGGAGAATATCTGGGACAAGGCAGTTGCCATTTAGTTTTGTTTTTGTTTATATATTATTTATTTCTTGTTTATAAAACTGGCCATTGTTATTTATATTGTTATATTACTGTGTAAAGGATACACAATGTACTGTGATGGTTGGCCAAAAATTTTCAATAAAATATTTTTTTTAAAAAAGTATCATCACAGAAATAACTAAATCAGGAAACGGGAGGGAGGAACTCAAAATTACAATCACCAGGGAAGAGGTACTGAGAAAATTGATGGAACTGTGGACTAACAAGTCCATGGGTCCTGATGGATTTCAAACTAGAGTCTTAAAAGAAGTGGCAAATGAGATAGTTGATGCGTTGACTTTAGGACAGATTTGGGGATGGTCCCATTAGATTGGAAAGTAGCAAATGTAACCCCTGTATTCAAAAAGGTAGGGAGACAGAAAGCAGGAATCTATAGGCCAGTTAGCTTAACATCTGTCAGGATGAAATTGTCAGAAACTAATAATTCAAAAATTTATAGCAGAGCACTTAGATTGTTTTTTCATTTATGAAGTGTGGACATCACTGGCTAGACCAGCCCAAGAAACAGTGATATAGTTCAAGTCAGCATGATGTGTGATTTAAAGGGGCACCTCCAGGTGATGTTCCTATGTATCTGTTGATCTCATCCTTTTAGATGGTAGTGGTTGTGGGTTTGGAAGATGCTGTCGCAGGAGACTTGATGAGTTCCTGCAGTGCACCTTGGAGATGGTACTCACTGCTGTTACTGTGGTGGAGGGAGGAAATGTTTGTGGAACGGGTGCCAAACAAGCGGGCTGCTTTATCCTGGATGGTGTCAACCTTGAGCATTGTTGGAGCTGCACTCATTCAGGCAGGTGGAAAGTATTCCATCACATTCCTGACTTGTGCTTTGCAGATGGTGGACAGACTTTGGAGAGTCAGGTGGTGAGTTTCTTGCTACAGAAATCCTAGCCAGAACCTGTCCTGTAGCCACAGTATTTATATGCTAATCCAGTTGAGTTTTTTATTAATGGTAATTTTTAGGATGTTGGTGGTAAGCAATTTAGCAATAGTAATTCAATTGAATGTCAAGGGGCAATGGTTGACTTGTCTCTTGTTGGAGATGGTCATTGCCTGTCACTTATGTAATGCAAATGTCACTTGCCACTTGTCAGTCCAAGCCTGGATATTGTCCAGGTCTTGCCACATTTGGACATGGACTGTTTAAGTATCCATGGAGTCATGAATGGTGCGGACATTGCGCAGTCACCAGCGAACATCCCCATTTGATGGAAGGGAGGTCATTGTTGAAGTAGCTGGAAATGGTTGAGCCTAGGACACTACCTGAAGAACTCCTGCAGTGGTGTCCTGGAACTGACCCAACTGACCTACAAACAGCACAACCATTATCCTTTGTGTCAGGTATGATTCCAACCAGAGAAGGGTTTTCCACCTGATTCTCATTGACTCCAGTTTTGCTGGGGCTCTTTGATGCCACACTGTGTCAACTGCTACACGGATGTCAAGGGCAGTCACCCTCACCTCACCTCTGGAATTTAGCTCTTTTGTCCTTGTTTGAACCAAGGCTGTAATGAGGTCCTGAGCTAAGTGGCCCTCGCGGAACCCAAAGTGAGTTGGTTATTGCTAAGTGAGTGATCCCTTCCATTACGTTACTGATGAGTAGACCGATGGGCCGGTAATTGACTGGTGGAATTCGTCCTGCTTTTTGTGTGCAAGATATACCTGGGCAATTTTACACATTACAGCGCTGATACCAGTAACGTAGCTGTACAGGAACAGTGTGGCTAGGAGCACGACAAGTTCTGAAGCACAAATCTTCTGTAGTATTGCCGGAATATTATCATGTCCCATAGTCTGCAGGATCCAGTACCGTCAGCCACTTCTTGATATCATGTGGAGTGAATCCAATTGGCTGGCGACTGGCTCTGTGATAATGGGACCTCCGCAGGAGGCAGAGACGAATCATCCACTTTGCACTTCTGGTTGAAATTTGTTGCATTCATATGTTGGGCTCCTCCATCATTGAGGACAGGGGATATTTGTGAAGCCTCCTCCTACAGTGAGCTGTGTAATTCTCCACCACCATTCACAGCTGGATGTGACAGGATTGCAAAGCTTATTCGTGGAATTGCTTAGCTCTGACTATTGCTGCTTACAATGCTTCATCACCTGATGAAGGAGCTGCGCTCCGAAAGCTAGTGATTCAAAACAAACCTGTTGAACTTAACTTAAGACTTCTTACTGTGCCTACTCCAGTCCAACGCTGCATCTGCATATCATAATGTAATTATGTTTAGGCTAACTGGAAAAGGACAAGAAGAAATCCAGATTTAAAATAATTCATTGGCTGGGTCAGGGCCAAATTCACCTCGGCAAGAATGGATATGGCCCAGATAAATTGGGATGAAAAATCGGCAGGCAAACTTCAATGGAACAACAGGCTACCTTTTAAAAGGAGATAATTCAGGTGCAATTCAGGTATACTTCCATGTGGGGGAACGGTAGGGCAAACAAATCGAGAGGTCTCTGGCTCATGAACCAGACAGATATTAAGATAAAGCAAAAAATGAATGTAAATGACAGATGTCAAGTGGACAACACAGTTAAGAATAAACCAGAATACAATCAAACAATTCAAAGAAAAGTAAGGAAATACTCTCAGCGTCTTGTGGCAATGCATGTTACTCAACTGACATGGCCAAAAAAATATATTAATGAGTTAATGGTCCCATTTTCTGTTTGTGGAGTTCGCTGTATGCAAATAGGATACCATATCTGCCTACATAACATCAGTGACTGCACTTCAAATGTAATTAATTGGCAATGAAACACTTTGGAACATTGTGAGTAAATGAATGCCACTATAAAAGCAAGTTCTTTCTCTTATTTGTAAATTCAATTTTATTCTTATATCCAATATTTATATACATACAACCAGAAATTACATTTGCTTGCCTTTCCCATCTGCACTCACATGTTCTAAGACCTAGATTTCTGGGCCGGAATTTTTTCCCGCTGGCAGCGCACCCCTGGCCGTGTGTTTCCTGGCGGTGTGGGGTGGCTTCAATGGGAAATCCTATTGACAAGCAGCAGAGAATCCCACCAGCAGTGAACAATGCGCCGCCGGGAAATACGCGGCTGGGGAACCAGAGAATCAAGCTTGATCTTCCACTATGCTGACTCTGCATTTAGGCAAAGATCAGTGTCACTCTACTGGTACCTGCCTCGAAATCAGTTATGAGTTTCAACATAGACACCAGGGCACGCTACTACATACAACCCATTGATCTATATAGTTTAAATTCTGGCTGCCTTTTTGACTTTAATAATATCACTTGCACCTGCCCACATAGAATCATAGAATCCCTCAAGTGCAGGAGACCATTCAGCCCATCGTCTCTGCACTGACCCTCTGAAAGAGCACCCAATCTAGGCCCACTCCCACGTCCTATTCCCCCCCTTAAGCGCACATCTTTGGACAATAAGATGCAAATTTAGCATGGCCAATCAACCTAATCTGCACATCTTTGGACTGTGGGAAGAAACTGGAGAACCCAGAGGAAACCCTCAGACACGGAGAACGTGCAAACTCCACACAGACAGTCACCCAAGGCCAGAATTAAACACGGGTCCCTGGCGCACTGTGCCACCAAGCCGCACATCTCTCCCTATGGTACGAAATCCACTTCTGTCAGTGTACTGTTAATCATTGAGGTATATTTCTAAAATGTTGATACAAAGACTTCTCTGAATTCAGATGAACAGCTTCAACTTGCACTGACATTGTGTTAGCTCATGCTGAACTGCAAGTATAAATTTTAACTTGTTATGCAGTTTGGTAAAAAAAGGGATAAAGTACATACATCATTTAATCCTGGGTTTCATATCGACAATAAATACATACCCTATATATGCATTCATACTTTGAACACTTGCAGGGAAAGGATTTCCGCTATCCATGTCTGTGATGCCCGCTTCTTTCAGCAAGTCTTTCTAATGAAAAGATAAAAAGGTGCTTACAATCCATCATTGATAGCTGCAAAAAGAGTGCTCTTTCGTCCCCAATTAGAAACTGAATTACATTTATGCACCATGATTCAATTATCCCCCACCCCTATCCCCACTTCACCTAAAGGCTGCACTTGGTATTGATTCCCTGATTGGTAGTAACAAGTGGTAGAGAGGCAAATTATTTGAGGAAAAATCCTTTCACTAGAGGGTGGTGGGAGTCTGGAATGGACTGCCTGGGAGGGTAGTAGAGATGGGGAACCTCACAACCTTTAAAATGTACATGGATGAGAACTTGAAATGTCATAACATTCAAGGCTATGGACCAAGTGCTGGAAAGTGGGATTAGTGTAAACTTAGTGTAGTTTTGTCATTGCAGACTCGAAAGGGCATCTTCTGTACTGTATAAAATGCCAAGATTTTCTAGCTATGGTATTAGGAGGCAGCAGATTTCACTACACTCATTAATACTGCTGCAATATGTGACAGCCAACTCTGCATTTTCAAATTCATTTTCTGATCAATTTAAATTAACTCGAACAAAGAAAGCCTGAGGAGAGAAGGTAGCTCTACATTAGAACAGTGACCATACATTAAAAGTACTTCACTAACAAAGACATAATTACTTTAGGACATCCCAAAGTTGTGAAAAGTATTCCATAAACATATTTTCTTCTTTAATTGTAATGGAAACAATTTCAATATAAAATCACATCCGAAATATATAATAAAACTTCTAGGAGATATTTAAAATTTTGTGTAACTTGTCATTCTCATGGAGGCCTATTATTTCAAGTCTCTATTGAATTTTGGAAACTCTGGATCCTTTATCCAGGTCACGTGGGCAGATTTTTCCAAAGAAAATGGCAGTGTCAGGTTCTGACTGAAAACCCATGTGTTTCCCCCCATCAACACAGCCAGGTTTTCACTCTAGATCTGACACTGTCAAAAAAAAGCAGGGGAGCATATTTTACGCCGTCATTCCATCAGCGACTAATAGCCAGCACGCTCAGCACAATAGAGATCGACCCGCAACCCTAGACGACAGAGGGGCAACCTTCCCCCCACCGCTCAATGTTCAAATCAGCCCCCTCCCCCCGCAATTACTGGCAACGGGTATCATTCCCCAACCCCCATCATTGTTGACATCGGGGCATGATCCCCTACCCTCCGTCGTCAATGGTATCGGTGCTCCCCCACCCCCGCCACAATGAGAACCCCCAATATGGTGTTCCCTGGAGGCTGTTCCATGGAACATTCAAAGCTAAGTATAGCCCTTGGGTGATGAGGGCCATGACCTTCACCATCTAAGAGCTATATTCACCTTTGAGTCCATGGCGTGGGCATCACGGCTGGTTTCCAAAATCGACGACCCTGGCAGCAATGATGTAAACTGAGATATTGCTGCTGCAAATCCCGTTGTGGCCCTCTCCCTCTCACGAGAGTTAGTGGCCATAATGGGATTTGTGCCCAAGGTGAAGGGCCCAGAAATTAATGTATTTAATCTTTTAAATCTGTACATTACTCTTGTGCACTTGTGGTTTCCAAGTCATAACATAAACTTGTAGCTCTTTGTCAGTTTACAAATATTTTTCTGGCTTTTGACAGTTAAAGGGATATATCCTATGGTAGTTAAGCTGAAATTTATCTAGGAATTTCTCCTTACAAGTTTATGTTTTCAGGAAAGGGGAGCAGATTTCCCCCATTGACAGTTCCCTTGCTAGGCTACGGTGTTTTAGAATTCAGTCCAAATGATCAGTGTGTGGTTTCCTTAGCAAAATGAGAATGCAGTTTTTATAGTCTAACCAGTGTTTGAGAATGGAGGGAATTGTCTCCATGTTTACAGATCAAACTAAACTAGGAAGTGAAACTGTCAAGAACTGCAAAAAGCCATTTTATGGCTTAAGCAAATGGCAGCAGAAATTTAATGTAACAACTGTAAAATAGTACACTGGATGCAACAGCAACAGTTCAGAGTGTAAATTAAACCTAAAAAGTACAGCAAAGGGGGTTTAGATGAACAAATGGATTTTACTTCAGCAGTCTCATTAGCAACCTAAATTTTGGGTGGGATTCTCTGGACGGAAGTTCCTGCGGTCAATGAACCTTTACATGGTTTGTGTCCTGCCAATGGCGGTCTTGCAGCGGGCGGGGCGGAAGAATCCAGCCTTTTATAACTATAAAAATGTGCAACAATACCCAAAAGAACAAAGAAAAGTACAGCGCAGGAGCAGGTCCTTCGGCCCTCCAACCCTGTGCCGATCACGATGCCCTAACTTTCTGCCCTTACTCGGTCAGTATCCGTCTTATTTCCTCCCTATTCATGTATCCATCCAGGTGCCTCTTAAATGTTGCTAAAGAACCAAAGGTTAATATTTTTAAAACAAATATAGAGTACCCAATTCTTTTCCAATTAAGGGGCAATTTAGCGTGGTCAATCCACCTACCCTGCACATCTTTGGGTTGTGGGGGTGATGAAACCTATGCAGGCACGAGGAGAATGTGCAAACTCCACACGGACAGTGCCCCAGGGCCTCAGCGCCGTAAGAACAAAAGGTTAATAATCCATCCACCTAAATTAAATCTTTAAATACAAAACCTAATGCAACTTTATTATGCTGTGACAGATTATAACTCATCTCAATTTACAATGCAGAAATTAATTCTAAATGGAGATCAATTCTAAATGAAGATCAAGTAACAATCACATCAGGAAAAGAGAGGCAGCAGACCCTTCAATACTCTGGAAACACTATTTGGCAAGATCCCTGCGAGATCCTGACAGATAGGACACAGGATGGCCAATCTTTCTATTTGCTTCGTGAAATAAAGGATAAACTTAATTGTTTGGTTCATTGTCAGAATTTAATGGGTTGTGGTCAGCAAGTATCCATCTGAACATTCTATCTAAGATCTCATCTGCACAGTTAGGACTTTACTGTCACTTGATACTCCTGAACTACCATCTCTGATCCAAGTGAATTGACAGGAACAATGGGCTCAACTAATCCGTAGAAAAATAAACTTCAAAAGAACGGAGAAAGTACCTGATCAACTCTGAATATGTAACATTTACAGTGATGAGCTGTCAATCTTTCAAATGAAACACGAACTGGGCATGTCCATCTGCTGGAAATAAGTCTGTGGAGTTACTGCTGTTATGTGTTTCCTTCTTAGCCATCGGCACATACCTCATTTAATGATGCAGCTAATAATGCTGTTGAAAACTGAAAGACATTGCTCCTGGGATAGAAGTACTAAGTGCTCAATTTAGTGGAATGCTTTCATCTGCTGTTTATTAAGAGTGACTAAACCCACATTTTTTCAGTTCACTGTTGTATGAAGAAGGCCACCTTATTATGCTTTAAACTCCTGAAAATAAGGTTAAAATTATAGTACACTATTTTTGCTACAAAGAGGAAGAACACACTTAAAAGGACACCATTTCTCTGTGTTGCTGGAAGCATGACATCTGTGTAATACTGCTTGCTGTCTGTACACAATAATTGATTGGAATTTTAAAAAGGAAAAGCTGAAAATGCTGGAAATGTTTGTGATGGTGAAATATATTTATCCTGCGAGCTAAATAATGGAAGGAAATTTTAAAAAGTTCATAATACTGAAGATATGAAGAAATGTTTTCATCAAAAAGGTTAAATAGAAAAGGAAATTCTACTTTTATTTCAAACAATACTATTTAGTAAGGCTTCAATCTTTACATTATTTTAATACTAGGAATATAATAATAATGGCCATTAAAGTGTCTGGCTGCAAAATTCAGATGCACGGTGCCTATAGTTTTGGTGCTATAGTTGCCCATTATAAAGACTACAACCCCCGGATGCTATTTTTGTGCTGGTATTACCATGGGCTCTGCGCTCTAAGTTTGCAGAGTAGGCAGTTTGTGATGTCCGACAGTGGAGAGATTTGAAGCAGTCACTGCCCTTTAAAACCATACACCTCCAATGAACGTCCTCTTTTAAACACAAACAGCTGAACTTGTGTGCAACAGCAGGATCGAAAGAACCCCTACTGGCACTATTTAAAGGATCATCAACTGATTTCAGATTAGTTGCTGACTGACTGGCTCTGAGTTTGTATTCATGCTGTGAGTACTGCTATTTAGAGTTGGTGAAGTCAACAATGGTGTTGCACAGGAGGAAGGTGTTGGTTTTGATTTTACGGGTTCTGGTCAGACCACTTGCCCCAGTCGTGGATGCTATAGCGGCCACCCTCCTTGCCTTACAGCATGGCAGTGAGATTGAACAACGGCAGCACAGGAAAGGCCAAGCTACTTTCAGTGGGAAGAGGAGAAAGGTGGCGGCGGATGCCGGGATTTTCCAGCCCTGCTGCTGATGGAGGGATGTGGCAGGTCAGCAAAATGTCAGATTTTCGGCAGGCCCAGATAACTTTGGCTGTGGGCATAGTCAGGAAACCCCACCTATGTGCACTGACTTCATTTCACAAATACCTACAGGTCTGTTAGCCTTATATCAATGCTAGAATCTATTCTTAATTTTGGTCACATACTCTTTACAGATAACCAAACAAATACTGATTATAATAAAGCTGGTTATTGAACAATTAGTGTCATGGTACATCATCGTTATTAAATTTATAATTGTGAACACTGGAGATAATTGTACAGGAGGAACCATTTGATATATTTTCTTGTTGATGTACTATTAAAGAAAACACACTTTCGACATACCATCAACATTAGATCATCTCCTGTCACAACTCCAATCTTCATGTCCAAATCTGCTTTCTTAATTACCCCCTGTAGAGCAGCAGCACAGGCGTGAGGGTTGACACCTCCAGCATTGCATACTACACGGATACCTGAAGTAAACAAAAATGAGGTTTTAATTTGTGGACTTGGTTTTGAAATTTCTATTTCAAATGTTCAAAAATAACATAAAGCTTTTATTGATTGTCGTTTTGATTTATTTCCCCTCTTTCCTCTTCTAAAACGTGTTGCCTTTTTTTCTTTCAGAATTGCCTGCCACCCCCCCAACTCTTTGACTTTTTGGGACTTTTGCAGTTGGGAAACTAGATGGTGAGAGTCGGTCAAGTATCTTACTGTGGAGCCATCATGGTTGAGACCGATTTGGTCTTGTTCGATATCCTTGCGTGTGCACTTCCAAGCCACTGTCAGGGAATGAAGATAAGTAGAACTTCCTGCATTTCTTTGAATAGTGCTATGGGATATTTTACACCTAATTCATCAGGCAGCATGTTCATGCAACCAGCCTGCACGGCTGCACTCCAATCGCTGGTGGCGGGATTCTATGTTCCCGCCACTTGTCAATGGGATTTCCCATTGTAACCGCCCAGCGCCTCCGGGAATCCCACGGGCCGGGGTGCACTGCCGGCAGGAAAAGTGAATTGCAACGTTCGGAGAATTTCGGCCAGTGTTTTGAGTTTTGCAAGCACAGGCTGATTGGGTTTGGTCTGTATTTTGTCCATTGAGAACAGTAGCTGGGACATACTGTTTTTTTTCCTGTATTTAGAGTATCCAATTTTATTTTTCCAATTAAGGGGCAATTTAGCATGGCAATCCACCTACCCTGCACATCTTTGGGTTGTGGGGGTGAAACCCATGCAAACACGGGGAGAATGTGCAAACTCCACACGGACAGTGACCCAGAATCGAACCTGGACCTCGGCGCCGTGAGGCAGCAGTGCTAACCACTGTGCCACCACGCTGCCCCTTGGGACATGCTGTTTAATACAATCTGCCCATCTTTGGGTTGTGCAGCCTATATATCCAGCATCACACTGGCACTGAAATTCATATATCGCATTGCTCATTAGTGTAATAGGCAGAACGTCTTTTTGGATTGATGGCAGCATCGTGTTGGTGGCAATTACCACTTCTGTTGCTACTGCAGCGTGAGGCAGTTAGCTTTACCTATTGCTCACATTTTTAAGGTACCATGGGCTGGATTCTCCAATCCCCAACGCCAAAATCGCGTTCGGCGATGGGGTGGAGAATCCCTGATGACGTCCAAATTGGGGACGGCTCCGCTTTCTCGATGCTCTGCCCCCTGAAAAGCGACGTACTCTAGGAGTATGCTGCAAGCCTTATCCATGGCCTCAGGTCATTGCACCGTCCCCAACCGGCCAAGCTCCCGACAGCGTGGGACACGCGAGGTCTCCCCCTCGGGAACGCAGCGTGACGGCTGCGGACTCAGTCCAACACCGCCACAGTCGGGGGAGGGCCAATCCGCGGGCGGTGAGGGGGGGGCTTCAATCGGGGCTGGGGGCACTGCAGGGGGCAGTCCGGGGCACGTGAGCGGCCGAAGGGTGGCACTATTTATGCGGTCCGGGTCCGCGGGCTGCGTCCGCCATGAAGCACGGCACGGCCGCTGCAGGCCGCCGCCATGTGCATGTGCGGCCGCAGACCCCTCAATTCTGCAGACCATATCGGCAGCTCTACGCTGCCTGGCTGCTATCACCCCCCCCCCCCCCCCCCCCCCCCGCCGAACAGGGAATTGGTGGCCATTTTGCGCCAGTTTTCCTGGCATAAAACACCACCGTGTTCACGCCGGTATGGGGACCTAGGGCGTCATTCTCCGACCCCCCGCCGGGTCGGAGAATGGCCGTTGGCCGCCGTGAATCCCGCCCCTGCCCCTGCCGAAGTCTCCGATACCGGAGATTGGGCGGGGGGCGGGAATCGGGCCGCGCCGGTTGGCGGGACCCCCCGCTCAATTCTCCGGCCCGGTTGGGCCGAAGTCCCGCCCAGAAATTGCCTGTCCCGCCGGCGTAAATCAAACCTGGTATTTACCGGTGGGACCAGGCGGCGTGGGCAGGCTCCAGGGTCCTGGGGGGGGGGGGGGGGGGGGGGGGGGGCGCGGGGCGATCTGACCCCGGGGGGTGGCCCACGGTGGCCTGGCCCGCGATCGGGGCCCACCGATCCGCGGGCGGGCCTGTGCCGTGGGGGCACTCTTTCCCTTCCGCCTCCGCCACGGCCTCCACCATGGCGGAGGCGGAAGAGACTCTCCCCACTGCGCAAGCGCGGGAAACTGTCGGCGGCCGCTGACGCTCCCGCGCATGCGCCGCATTTCCGCGCCAGCTGGCGGGGCACCAAACGCCATTTCCGCCTGCTGGTGGGGCGGAAATCCCTCCGGCGTCGGCCTAGCCCCTCAATGTTGGGGCTCGGTCCCCAAAGATGCGGAGCATTCCGCACCTTTGGGCCGCGCGATGCCCGTCTGATTGGCGCCCTTTTTGGCGCCAGTCGGCGGACATCGCGCCGTTGGGGGAGAATTTCGCCCCTAGTCTCCCAAATGGAGAATCCCGCCCCATGTCTTTCAAAGGTAATGAGGTAGACTTTTCAGGGCCGACAACTACAGCCTTAGGCCTGTTCATCAGTTTGCGCAAAATGATCTGACCAGGGTAACCAGTATCCCACAAGAATATGTTACGCCTGTTTTAGCTAAACAAAAGAATTGAAAGCCATTCGCTGGTTCATTCCTCAGGGCAATGCCTTGACCAATCAGTGTCAAGCTACCTGGTTTAAATCTTCAAACAATGCTTGGTAGTTAACTGTCAGTCACCATTAACTGGTGCATTTTCAATGGCCTCATCTCTACCAGATTCCATTGTCAACTAATCAGCACCCTCTTCTCAACAATATAAAATTGTAATCTTTCCTAACATTGGTATTCTTGCAATTGTCCTGATGAGTGCAAGACAAAATGCTTCGACAAAACATTTTTTCAACAATATTCAAATATCATGATTTTATTAGAGTGAAATTCAGTTCAAATTTGGTGCATTCTGAGTGATGTTATTTGTTAATGCAAGATTGGTCCTGTTTTTCACTGTATTTGTTTGAATTTGTTTCTGGAGGAACATAATCGTATTCATTAAAGTGCAAGAGGGCCCAAGGCATCACTGTGAAGCGGAAACATTAGGAGCTGGAGCGCACAAGAGGCTTCAGTAATTTCTCAAAGAGTTCCATGAAAAGAAAAAGTTAGATACGTAGGACAAATGGTTTTAAGTGTCCCAAATGAAAGATTGGTTGAAAATCTGTCTCCTATCTATGGACCTTCTTTGAACAGATCAGGACAGTCAATAAATATTTTTCTTTTAAAGATTTTAAGAATGGAATACCAAGTCATAAGAACATGGGCATGTGGACGGCAGTGTGGCACAGTGGTTAGTACTGTTGCCTCACAGCTCCAGGGACCCGGGTTCAATTCTGGCCTTGGATGACTGTCTGTGTGGAGTTTGCACTTCTCCCCATGACCGTGTGGGTTTCCTCCGGGTGCTCCGGTTTCCTCCCACAATCCAAAGATGTGCAGGTTAGATGGATTGTCCATACTAGATTGACTCTCGGTGTCCAAAAGGTTAGGTGGGGTTACTGGGTTACAGGGATAGGGTGGAGGTGTGGGCTTAAGTAGGGTGCTCTTTCCAAGGGCTGGTGCAGACTCGATGGGCTGCATAGCCTGCTTCTGTATTGTGGGGATTCTATGAACATCATAAGAACTAGGAGCAGCAGTAAACCATCTGGCCCCTCGAGTCTGCTCCGCAATTCAATAAGATCATGCTGATCTTTTTGTGGACTCAGCTCCACTTACCCGTCCACTCACCATAATTCCTTTACTGTTCAAAAATCTATCCATCTTTGCCTTAAAAACATTCAACGAGGTAGCCTCAACTGCTTCACAGGGCAAGGAATACCACAGATTCATAACCCTTTGGGTGAAGAGGTTCCTTCTCAACTCAGTCCTAAAATTGCTCCCCTTTATTTTGAGGCTATGCCCCACTAGTGGAAACAACCTCCCTACTTCTATCTTATTTAGTCGCTTCATAATTTTATATGTTTCTATAAGGTTTCCCCTCATTCTTCTAAATCCAATGAGTATACTCCCAGTCTACTCAGTCTCACATAAGCCAATCCTTTCAACTCTGGAATCAGCCTAATGAATCTCCTCTGCACCCCCTCCAGTGCCAGTACCATCCTTTCTCAAGTAAGGAGACCAAAACTGTACACGGTACTCCAGAAGTGGCCTCACCAGCACCCTATGCAGCTGCAACATAACCTTCCTGTTTTTAAACTTCATCCCCCTAGCAATGAAGGACAAAATTCAATTTTCCCTCTTAATTACCTGCTGCACCTGCAAACCAACTTTTTGCAATCCATGCACAAGGACACCCAGGTCCCTCTGCACAGCAGCATGCTGCAATTTTTTACTATATAAATAATAGTCCAGTTCACTGTTATTCCTATCAAAATAGATGACCTCACATTTACCAACATTGTATTCCATCTGCCAAACCCTTGCCCACCCACTTAAACGATCTACATCCCTCTGCAGACTTTCAGTGTCCTCTGCACACTTTGCTCCACCACTCATCTTAGTATCATCTGCAAAATTTGACACATTACACTTGGACCCCCAACTCCAAATCATCTATGTAAATTGTAAACAATTGCAGTCCCAACACTGATCTGAGGCACATCAATAGCCACTGATAACCAACCAGAAAAACACCCATTTATCCCCACTCTTTGCCTCCTGGCAGTTAACCAATCCTCAATCCAAGCTAATATATTACCCATAATTCCGTGCACCTTCATCTTATGCAGCAGCCTTTTGTGCCGCACTTGTCGAATGCCTTCTGGAAATCCAGATACACCAAATCCACCAGTTCCACAGTGTCCACCGCGCTTGTAATGTCCGTTTATGGGCAGCACGGTCGCACAGTAGTTAGCACTGTTGCTTCATAGCGCCAGGGGGCCAGGTTTGTTTCCAGGCTTGGGTCACTGTCTGTGCGGAGTCTACACTTTCTCCCCGTGTCTGCGTGGGTTTCCTCTGGGTGCTCCGGTTTCCTCCCACAAGTCACGAAAGACATACTGTTAAGTGAATTGGACATTCTGAATTCCCCCCCTGTGTACCCAAACAGGCACCAGAGTGTGGCAACTAGGGATTTTCACAGTAACTTCATTGCAGTGTTAATGTAAACCTACTTATGACAATAAAAATTGTTATTATAAAGAATTCCAGTAAAATAGTGAAACATGACCTGCCTTTCATGAACCCATTACCACAAGCGCATTTACTATTTCTCCCGCCATCTCTTTTAGTACCCTGGGATGCATTCCATCAAGGCCCGGAGACTTGTCTACCTTTAGCCCTATTAGCTTGCCCAACACCATCTCCTTAGTGATAATGATTGTTTCTAGGTCCTCACCTGCCAAAGCCTCCTTGTCATCAATTATTGGCAAGTTATTTGTGTCTTCCACTGAAGACCGACACAAAATACCTGTTCAATGCCTCGGCCATTTCCTCATTTTCCATTATTACATCCCCCTTCTCATCCTCTAAAGGACCATGTTTACCTTAGCCACTCGTTTTGTTTTATTTATTTGTAGAAACGTTTGCTATCATTTTTATATTCTGAGCTAGTTTACTCTCAATCTATCTTACTTTTCTTTATAGCTTTTTTCATGGCTTTCTGTTGACCTTTAAAGATTTCCCAATCCTCTAGTTTCCTGCTAATCTTTGCCATTTTGTATGCATTTTCTTTCAATTTAATACTCTCCTTTATTTCCTTAGATATCCATGGCCGATTTTCCCTTTTCCTACAATCTTCCTTTTCACTGGTATATACTTTTGCCGAGCACTGAAAAATCACTTTGAAAGACCTCCTCAATTGTCCAACCATAAAGTATTTGCTCCCAGTCTACCTTAGCTAACTCCTCCCTCATCCCATTGTAGTCTCCTTTGTTTAAGGACAAGGCACTGCATTTGGATTTTACCTTCTCACCCTCCATCTGTATTTTAAATTCAACACTTCAATAGAACTCTTCACACTTTTAGATAACAATTAAACAGTCCAAATTCAGGCAAAGTATGGCTCTGATATTGAATGTAAGTTCTCTCTATTCTGTTCCAAAACTATGCCTTTGCTTAATCCTCAAAGGTGCATGCCATATTGCTCCAGTGTGAACTGTTTTCTTCTCTCATACCAGTTAGCATAATGGCCTTTCTGAATAGCAGTATAAATTTAGTGCAAACCTATTCGAAATTCAAGGGGGTGTAAATGAGAATTGAAGGGAGCAAATTTGTATATTTTGTAATTTTCTGAGAAAATAATAGTGAACTGCTGGTAGAATACAGGGGATATATTTAATGTTGTACTTTTTCTTTTAGTTAGTCTACTACTATAATGAATTTACAGAAAATAAACTGCAGTTTGATAAAAGGAGTAAGTAAATAAACCATGAATATAATTTAATTACCTCTTTTATGAATATCCTTAATAAATGGGGCCATTGCAACCTCCACAAAATCAGGCACATATCCATGGTTCTGGTAAAAAAAGATAGATTTTACTATTTCAGTACACATGGGAATAAATAATAATAATAAGGAAACTTTGTTTAATAATCACAATGTAAAGTCATATTAAAATGAATATTAAGCACAGGACCTTGACCCAGTAGACTGGGGCATAATATATAAAAGTGGAGAAATATTCTGATTAAAGGTCACCAAAGTAAAATGCTAACTGTTTCTCACTCCATAGAGTATTTTCAACATTTTCTGTTTTTACTGGAGAAATGCAGATTCAGCTTCTCATCAGCGGACAATTCCCATTTTAGCCATGTCACTGCAGAGTTGCCCAGTGAAGTTTAGTTGGCCACCCCACCGAGCCCCTCTATGGGAGAATGGGGATGACAGGAGAATTGATGTTGAGGTGCACTTCTGGAAAAATAAATCTGTAAAATTATGGGAATATTGGCCAAGGGAAAATGTATGATCAAATAAAACCAGCACATAACTTGGATCTTGAATTAAATATCTGATAAAATCCATTTGTTAATTTGATCTTCAAAATGTGAAGAGACCAGGGCCTGTAGCTGAGGAACCCATAGACACAGATTTTACAGGCCAAGTCATCAGAGAGCATCAATCTCTGATTGAGAGAGCAGCACGGTAGCACAGTGGTTAGCTCTGCCGCCTCACAGCACCAGGGACCCAGGTTCAATTCCGTGACTGTCTGTGTGGAGTTTGCAAATTCTCCCCGTGTGTTTCCTCTGGATGTTCCGTTTACCTCTCACAGTCCAAAGATATGCAAGTTAGGTGGTTGGCCATGATACATTGTCCTTTAGCGTCCAAAGATGTGCAGCTTTGGTGGATTGGCATATGATCAATATGCAAGTTTACCGGTATAGGGTGGATGGGCCTAGGTAGTGTGCTCTTTCGGAGGGACGGTGCAGACTCAATGGGCCAAATGGCCCCCTTCGGCACTGTAGGGATTCTATGGGAATCTCATATAGAGCCAGTTACTGTGTATCCAGTTAAAATGGCAGGGGAAGTGGGCAAGTCTACTATCTGCATCTGCAAGACATTTCAGAGAGCTTCCCTGAACCGGCAGAACGAGCTGGAGAGAGTGACAGCTCCTGAAGATTCATGCAGCAGCAAGGCACCATGTGCACGTACCAGGGATAGAGAAGCCGATAATGTAGCTTCACTAGGGGCTTTGTACGGGACGCTTCCACTGTTCAGTCTGCAATTTTACTGCCCTGTAACGCCGCTGAACATTTGCCCTGCATCAGTGGGTTGGAAGGGATTTATCATTACTCACAGCTGGGAACATCACTTCAAGGAGGAAAAACCTAACAATAGCATTTTCCCATCACTGCACCTAAAGCAGCAGCCCTCCTGAAAAACAAACTTCTTTGACATCACCTATGAAGATTGCCCTAGAATGAATGAACCTGATCCCTAATGCAGCACAGCTAGGGATGATACACTAATAATGTCCTCACGTGCTCTTCAATCCCTTGAAACGGAACCTTTGGACACACTGTGTACTATGACCTGGCTACATTCCAATGGTTGAATAATAAAAACATTCTCACAGAAGATTTCGCTTTAGCAGCTGCGAGCAGTGACATGGTGATTTCAGACAGGTAGTCAAACACCAGAAAATCCAGGTTTCCCCCATACACCAGCTGTGGAACTAAAAAAGGTGAAAATTATTTTTTCATACAGATGTACAAATGCACTGAAATATTTAATGTTACAGCACTGATTATGTACATACCCTCACGACATTCATGTGGTGATTCATTTAAAGAGATTGGAGATTTTGTTCTAACATTTTTACAATGTAATTCGGACTGCACTGCACATGAACATACAGTGCCAAAGAAACCTGGAGTGCGGTTTCAATGAGAGTCGGGTGCATTTATAATTCCTTGTTTCTCTGCTATATCTAATGTTTTCTGTGTTAGTACTCCCTTCCGCACTGATAGCCGTCTCATTTACAACAATGCTGAATTGATGGCTCATTCTCTTTCACCAACGTAAGTGAAAATCCTTGGATGAGAAATTAACTGAGTGATGAGGTATAGTGGTTAAGAGATGAGTTTGTTGCACATTCTCCCTATGTTTGCGTGGGTTTCGTCCCCACAACCCAAAAGATGTGCAGGGTACGTGGATTGGCCATGCTAAATTGCCCCTTAATTGAAAAAAAATGAATTGGGTACTCTAAATTTAAAAAAAAAGAGATGAGTTTGAACCATCCCAAATTTACTGCGAGTGGAAAAAGGCACAAAGATGTCAACAGTTCAACATTTTAGCCCAGGGCCCTTAGAATTATTACATCAAATATGGCTTTGGCCGTACCACTTATGGCAAATACAAAATGCTGAATTTTACCAAGGACACAATTAGTGGTGGCCCTTCAGAACTCATAAAAAATTAGAATCGTTAAATATGCTTCTCTCCTCTACAAACGCTGCCTGCGGGCCAGATTTTTCCTGTCAAAATAATGGTGAGCTTAATGGTGCTCAGTTGTGTAAATTGCCCAGCAAGTTGTACTAATTAAGAGATACTCTGTAAATTGTCACAGATTACTAGACGATTTGTACCACTCTGAGACACATTTTGCCCTCAAACTCCCCTTTGAGTTTCATGAAGTTGCTACGTTTCCGTGTTAATTCACCGCAGGTTAGGGCTGCTACCTAACAGTCTAAGTATCTTGTTAGATATGACTATCATCCTCTCCAGGGCAGAAAGGAAACAATTTAAACTGTGGTGGTCCATTCCTAGAGTAGTAAATTGCTAGGGATTTTAAATGTGTTAATTTTTTTACATTTCCTTTCAGTGCTTTTTTTCCTCTGTCTTAATCTGATCTTTCTTTTTATTTTCATCTGTACCTGATTTGATTTTAATACACCCTCTTTCTCTGTCATTCTCTGTTTTTTCTCAATTTGAAGTCTCATTGGTTAAGGAGACAGATTATCATAGAATTTACAGTGCAGAAGGAGGCCATTCGGCCCATCGAGTCTGCACCGGCTCTTGGAAAGAGCATCCTACCCAAGGTCAACACGTCCACCCTATCCCCATAACCCAGTAACCCCACCCAACACTAAGGGCAATTTTGGACACTAAGGGCAATTTATCATAGCCAATCCACCTAACCTGCACATCTTTGGACTGTGGGAGGAAACCGGAGCACCCGGAGGAAACCCACGCACTCACAGGGAGGATGTGCAGACTCCGCACAGACAGTGACCCAAGCCGGAATCGAACCTGGGACCCTGGAGCTGTGAAGCAATTGTGCTATCCACAATGCTACCGTGCTGCCCTTTCAAGAAAATAGATAGGAGCATCATGAGCTTCGTGTGGGCAGGGAAGGCCCCGGGGGTAAGGAGGGGGTTCCTGCAACGTAGCAGGGACAGAGGGGGACTGGCGTTGCTGAATTTGGGCGACTATTACTGGGCCGCCAATGTGGCAATGATCCGTAAGTGGATGATAGAGGGAGAGGGGGCAGCATGGAAGAGGTTGGAGATGGCGTCCTGTAAAGGAACGAGCTTAAAAACGCTGGTGACAGCGCCGCTGCCGCTCTCCCCGAAAAGGTTTACCACAAATCCAGTGGTGGCAGCAACATTAAGTATCTGGGGGCAATGGAGGCGACAGAAGGGTGTGTTGGGAGCCTCGGTGTGGTCCCCGATCAGGAACAACCATAGGTTTGCCCCAGGAAGGATGGACGGAGGGTTCCAGAGCTGGCACCGGGCAGGAATTAGGAGAGTGGGAGACTTGTTCATAGACGGGACGTTCGCGAGCTTGGGAGAGCTAGAGGAAAAGTATGAGCTGCCTCCGGGGAATGGCTTTAGGTATATGCAGGTGAGACATGCAGATATGCAGGTGAGATATGCAGACAACAGGTGAGGGAATTCCCACTGCTCCCGTCACACGGGATTCAGGATAGAGTGCTTTCGGGGGTGTGGGTCGGGGAGGGCAATGTGTCCAAAATATATCGGGAGATGAGCTGGTAGAGGAGCTGAAAGGAAAATGGGAAGAAGAGCTCGGGGAGGAGATTGAGGAGGGTACGTGGGCTGATGCCCTAAGTAGGGTAAATGGCTCTTCCTCGTGTGCCAGGCTTAGCCTGATCCAATTTAAGGTGCTACATAGAGCACACATAACGGGAGCGAGGCTGAGCAGGTTCTTTGGAGTGGAGGACAGGTGCGGGGGAAGCCCAGTGAACCACACACATATGTTTTAGTCGTGTCCGGCACTGGAGGGGTATTGGAGGGGAGTGGCGGGAGTGATCTCGAAGGTGGTGAAGGTCCGGGTCAAGCCAGGCTGGGGGTTAGCTATATTTGGGGTAGCGGATGAGCCGGGAGTGCAGGAGGCGAAAGAGGCCGATATTGTGGCCTTTGCGTCCCTAGTAGCCCGGCGAAGGATTTTACTCATGTGGAAGGAAGCGAACCCCCACGGTTGGAGGCCTGGATAAACGATATGGCAGGGTTCATAAAACTGGAGAGGATTAAGTTTGCACCGAGACGATCGGCTCAGGGGTTCTCCAGGCGGTGGCAACCGTTCCTCGACTATCTAGCGGAACGTTAGGGGGAAAAAAGATCGTCAGCAGCAGCAGCCCAGAGGGGGGTGGGAGGGAAGGGGGGGTAAATTGTTTTTGTTCTAGATGGGGTGAAGGGGTGGGGGGGGAGCACTATTTCGTGTTATTTTGATAGTTCACTATTTTATTTAAACAATGTTATCTATCAGTTATCACGTTACCGTTTTTGTTGATTTGTAAGGGGGAAAAATTGTGTTTGAAAACTTTAATAAAATATATTTTTTTAAAAAGGAGACAGATTGTTGGTAGTTACTCATTTCATTTATTTATTTTTAAAACAAATTTAGAGTACCCAGTTCTTTTTTTTCTCCAATTAAGAGGCAATTTAGCGTGGCCAATTCACCTACCCTGCACATCATGTTGGGTTGTGGGGGTGATACCCACTCAGGCGGGGAGAATGTGCAAACTCCACAGAGACAGTGACCCAGGGTTGGGATCGAACCTGGGTCCACGGGGATCGAACCCGGGTCCACGGCACCGAGAGGCAGCAGTGCTAACCATTGTGCCATCGTGCTGCCCCTCGTACAGACACTATTAATGTCCCAGGTGCCCATTTGTCCTCAGCACATCATTATCAGTCTGCACTTCCAGCAACTCACAGGACAAAATATTTGAGGTATTGAGGAAGGAAATAAAATCTAACTATTCAGGGCAACCATGAGATGTTCCCCACCAGCAAAATCTGGGCCTATGTTTCCTTCTTGGGGGCCATATGCAATGTTCTTTGCTTTCAGTCAATGATGTGACATTTGGCTTTTAAAAGCAGACTTCAGTAAATCCTAAAACAAGATTAACCACTATACTGGAACAATTGCAAAACAATCGAGATGTTCAATTATTTTAAAACATCCTGAAGTATTCATTTCAATTAATGCGTGTAGAATTACTTTTTTAAAAATGGTAGTCATACATCATGTAGTTAATTCTTCTCAATGAAATTTAAGGACTGAAAGTTTGTGATAAGCAGCATTTAGTAACCACAATGGAAGTAAAATACATATAATAACCATTGTCCCAAGAATCCTGAAGCATTTAAAAATCAAAATCATGTGTAAGAGAATAAAGATTGCTCTTCCAACACATTGCCATATTATATTTATGTTTTAGGAAGTGTGTAATAGCAGAACATTTTAAAATGAAAACAAATGCATTCATAAAATAGCATTTGAATTATAAATTTACAGCATGTTATGTGGAGGAAACAAAGAAAAGGAGCTGAAGCAGAGATTGCAGAAAACCATGGCAAAATTGGACAGTGCGTTCTGGAGCAGCTTGGCCGCAGCCCCCAGAGTGAGCTATCACACAGCTGCACACCAACCAGCCACCCAAACTGATGACTAGACAGACACTGTCAGCTGTGCTCACTTGACCATTCATCTCACAACTCCGCCGCCTGCAGCAAAAGGACAACTCGGGATCCAAAACTTATCGGAGCCATGACATTAACATCGTGAGTTACAGTCCAGGAAAGACAGCAGGGTCAGAAGAATGGAGGGAATCAGCAGTGGGAGAAACCCCTTTCGGATCCTCGACTTAAGTCGCTGGTCCGTCGCATATGCGCGGCACAATGACCTGGAAGTGCGGAGGCACGGGCATGCACGATGGAAGTGTGCGGCGTTTAAACTTCCAGCCCACTGTTTTTAACCGCTTGACTTCATGCGCTGTGCTGGACCTGCTGTATTAAAAATCCCGGGTCAGCGCTATCTTGGTCCACTTTCCCCCATGATAGATATGTTTTTACACCTTTCTATTTGCATTTTTTTCCCTCTATCCTGTATCATTGAGCAGAGGCAGGAGCCATTTGTTTATTAGGTTTTCTGTTATTAATGTTTATAGATGTGTTTATAATGCAAATAAAATGAAAGGAAGTTATATTTTTATTTCTTTTAAACTTTGGTTTCTCATGACATTGTTAATTCCATTAAAAAGGTTCTTTACTGTATAAAGTGAGTTTGGAATCACAGAAAGTGAAAGAAAGATTTTTTTTAAACATTAGTTTGTCATGAGGATGTTATTCCATTTTGGGAACTATAATGGATAGAATGCGGTGATCATTCACTAATGAGTAGGATTGTCCACCGAAGATACTGTGTGTCACGTGTTCTGTGGGTCCTTGAGTGGCTGATGAGTCCGATCCTAGAGCGGCATCTTCAATAGTCACTTGCAGGAGTTTCCAAAAGGTGGGATCAGTCCTTGAACGCTAGGTCACAGGCATTCCTTTCTCAGGCTTCTTTTCCGGGCCTTCTCTTGCCATTGGGTGTTCTCAAAGAATTGTGTCCCTTCAGTCAGAAGGTTCCTCCAAGTAGGTTTCTTCTGAGTAAGGATCCCCCAGGCATAGATGTCTATGTTCCATTTCTTGAGGTAAACCTTCAAGGTGTATTTGAAGAGCTTCCCTTGTCCTCCTCATGTTCATAGTCCTTCCTTGAGCTGGGTGAAGATGATTTGTTTTGGCAGTCTGTACTCTCATCCTAAGCTATGGGCAGCCCAGCTGAGTTTGTTTCACATGATCATGGCCTCGATACTGGTGCTATTGACTCCTTCAAAGACACTAACGTTAGCATGCTTATCCTTCCAGAGTCAGCGCTAAAGTACATTTGGATTTTGCAATGTATTTGAAGCTGTATTATTTAATTTAACAATCTCCCTGATGCAATTTGCATCTTTACAAGCCTCAGTGATTACTTCAAATGGTTTAACAAAGTTGACCTGTGCAAGCCACCTGTAAGCTAATGTGAACTATCTCTCTGACAGGGATTGCAGAATCCAATGTCTGCAGTCATGCTTCATCTCCGCTGAGTCATCACACTAATAGCTTGGCTTCTTAAAATCCTTGAACTTCTTTTGAGACTTCGACGTAATGATCTTGAGAGAAGAGTCAGGCTACATCTCTGCCTGGTGAGAAAGCAAATCAATTACCCACCTCTAAGAGTGTATAGGCAAAGGATATCCCAAAATATGTCAGAGGAGATGTGTGCCAATGTGCGCTTCAGCAGCTGCTGCTTTCGAACTTTGAGCTTGTAAAATTAACAATTGATATGTCTGAACCCTCTCTCCATCCTCTTCTCACTCCCTCTGTCTGTCCTGTTCTGCCCTCTCTCCCATTCTCCCCTCTCTCTCATTCTCCCCTTTTCTCTACAAATAGACAAAACCGTAGTGTTTATGTGGAAAAATACATTTTATTGACCTTTATGTTTAAGTGAGAAAATATATTTTATTGCATGAAATTTGTAAAGTTGAGATTATTACACAAAATGTCATTGTTCAGCTCATAATGTTAAACATTAAGTTAAATGTTAACTGGTTTCAATAGGGATAAGGCAGAGGCGTGGGCCTGAGTAAAATGTTCTTTTGCAGCGTCGGTGCAGACCTGATGGGCCGAATGGCTTTCTTCTGCATTGCAGTGATTCTATGATTCGAGAAACACAAATCAAAGAAATATCCACTGTTACAAGGATGGTGACAGCAAAAAGCCCTGGGACGCTTTTAAAATCTTATGACCACAATCTAAATTAAAACATATGAACATTTTTAAGCATGCCACACATAAAGTTATATAATAATATATTACAGATTTAAATAGTTTCACAGATTTAAAACAAATAATGAAATCTATGTTCACTTATAATCACCTTTAATCATTTTAATCAAAATTAAAAATTACGTTAAAAGGGGCCGACATGTGGCGCCGTGGTTAGCACTGGGACTGCAACGCTGAGGACCCGGGTTCGAATCCCGGCCCTGGGTCACTGTCCGTGTGGAGTTTGCACATTCTCCCCATGTCTGCGTGGGTTTCACACCCACAACCCAAAGATGTGCAGGGTAGGTGGATTGGCCACACTAAATTGCCCCTTAATTGAAAAAATAAATAATTGGGTACTCTAAATTTTGTAATTTTTAAAATTAATTTAAAAGAACCAAATAACAACAGCAATGCCTGTATAAAAGGGCAAAAACACGGTTTTAAAAAAAACTTCTAGGGCAGCACGGTGGCGCAGTGGTTAGCACTGTTGTCTCACGGCACCAAGGTCCCAGGTTCGATCCCAGCTCTGGGTCACTGTCCGTGTGGAGTTTGCACATTCCCCCCGTGTTTGTGTGGGTTTCTCCCCCACAACCCAAAAGACGTGCAGAGTAGGTGGATTGGCCATGCTAAATTGCCCCTTAATTAGAAAAAATGAATTGGGTACTCTAAATTTATATTATACAAACTGCTACTTCACAGCGCCAGGGACCCGGGTTCGATTCCCAGCTTGGGTCACTGTCTGTGCGGAGCCTGCACGTCCTCCCTGTGTCTGCGTGGGTTTTCTCCGGCTGCTCCGGTTTCCTCCCACAAATCCCAAAAGACGTGCTTGTTAGGTGAATTGGACATTCTGAATTCTCCCTCAGTGTACCCAAACAGGCGCCGGAGTGTGGCGACTAGGGGCTTTTCACAGTAACTTTATTGCAGTGTTAATTAATGTAAGCCTACTTGTGACATTAATAAAGATTCTTATTATAAATTAATAGTTCAAATGCCTGCCCTCAATGAGTGTTCCCAACCTGGCCCCTTCATAAGGGGGCAGGGCTACACTCCTCCTGAGCCATGCTGGAGCCTGCGCAGACTGCCGCGCTGGAGGCCCAAGGATGCATCTGGAAGAGGAAGGTTCACCGCAATTTCTGAGGGCAGGTAAGTGGGCATTTTTCTATCTTAGAATTGGCAGCCTGTGGATTTCCACTGCTTGTCAGGCGTTACGGGCCAGTATGTCTCTTGAATCATAGAAATATCCCACAAAGAGCTTCAACCTTTCCTATTAAGCAGGAGGTTTACTGTAAAGCTGATTGTTTCAGCTAGCTCCCAATTCTGAAATCTCTTCGGCTCCAACTTGTAGTATTCAGCTGTCCAATTGTTTGGTGTTTGATTATGTATGTCTGTTAACTCTTCTCTGTTCTGTGTGCTGTCTGTCAAGCCTAGGTGTGATTACCTAGAAAGAGATACTAAAAGCAAGCTGTAAGCTTGTGACTTTGGACATTTAAAAATATAGCTCCTGTTGAGACATAAAAACTGGTGTGTCATCTCTGCAAATATCTGAGACACAAAACACAGCTGGTGGCTAGGTTAATGGAGAAAGTTTACATTTACTGGCTCCAGTGCCACTCCTTTCTTCACCGGGAGGTCCAAACATGCCATGGGATCAATGAATTTCCAGGTTCAAGACCTACTTGGTCTCGGTGTATATGGATGGTCTGTAGGTGACAGTGACCCGCAAGAATGCAATACTCATCTGCTGCCTCAGAGGTGAAGGCCAGTGTTTGATCAGCTCACAGAAGATACATTTGGTATTAAATGCTCTTGAAAAATACTTCAAGCTAAAGAAAAATGATTATTGAATTGTATATGTTTCACCAGAGATGCCAGGGAGCCTTCACAGTCAAGTACTCTCAAAAATGTACCCAGATTGTGGTGGTACCCATTGATTCCCAACATCATGACCAGCTGGTGGGAAAAAGTGTAACTCCTGCTTACGGTGGAATCACTTCGCAAATGTTTGCAGGTCAGAGAAGACTTCATCAGTTTGGCAGGTGAAGGAGTTTCCTTTTGAGATTGAGGTACAGCATATGTATAATCATCCTGGACAGTAACGGACCAGGTCATTTAAGACTGCTCAGTCGAGATTACACTGTTGCTCCTCCTTGACATTTACACAAAAGTGTCTATACTGAGTGACAAACACTACCAGTGTTATCTTTTGCAGTTTTCTCACGAGGCAGATTCATATGCTACAAAGTTAAAGGCGCAATGCAAATGGACAATTGCGTGGCTCTTTCCAAGGGTCGGTGCAGACTTGATGAGCCGAATGGCCTCCTTCTGCACTGTAAATTCTATGATTCTATGATGAAACAGCTTTTGACCTGTTTTAAAACAAAGATAACGGGCGGGATTCTTCATCTCGCCACGAAAGGGGACGTGTAAAGGCCTGAAAATGGAGGGGGCCCTCAGCAGCCCCATAGCAGGGTGTCCTCACTCAGGTGCGGGTTGTGGGGTCATGCCCATGTGTGTGAGGGAGTGACATTGTCTGTGGAGTGTGTGAGGGACCCTGAAGTTCACTTAGAGATTGGAGCAGCCTTTCATAGAATCATAGAATTTACAGTGCAGAAGGAGGCCATTCGGCCCATCGAGTCTGCACTGGCCCTTGGAAAGAGCACGCTACTTAAGCCAACTTCTCCACCCTATCTCCGTAACCCAGTAACCCCACCTAACCTTTTTGGACACTAAGGGCAATTTAGCATGGCCAATCCATGCTAAACTGCACATGTTTGGACTGTGGAAGGAAACCGGAGCACCCGGAGGAAATTCACACACACACTGGGAGAACGTACAAACTCCACACAGACAGTGACCCAAGCCGGGAATCGAACCTGGGACCTTGGAGCTGTGAAGCAACTATGCTAACTACTTTGCTACCATGCTGCCCACTAAAATGGTCTGGCCAGCGAGTTCAGCTCCCAGTGATGGGAAAAATTCAAAGTGTGGGCTAGCCCAGGGCGAAACTCCCCAGGGCCTGAAAAATTGACTAAGTGTGGTTAGATAGCGGTCAGGGAGCCACCGACAGAGCTGGGGATAAGGTCTCAGCCAAACCTGCCCGAAATGTCACTTAGAAACATTTCTGTGAATTGCACCCAGCATTAGCTATAGCGAAGCGACTTGTGACATTGAAGATGACATGATCGCAATGATTTCACATGCATTAGCGAATCTGGTTATGTGAAAGGAGTTGATGGCAGAATCGAGTGGTTACCCCGCCTACAACACCATTAATCCGACAAGACTTTATAACCAAACTCTGCAATTTTGGACTTGACCCCTCCCTGTGCAGCTGGATTCTTGACTTCCTCACCAACAGACCACAATCTGTCAGGATAGGTAACAGCACCTCTTTCACAGTAGTCCTCAACACCGAGGCCCCGCAAGGATGTGTGCTCAGTCCTCTACTGTACTCCCTATACACACATGACTCTGGCAAGATTTAACTCTAACTCAATCTATAAGTTTGCGGATGAAACAATGATGAATCAGACTACAGAAGGGAGATGGTGAAGGGAGATCGGTTGCATGGTGTACCGAAAACAACCTCTCTCTAAATGTCGGAAAGACCAAGGAACTGATCATCGGCTTCAGGAAGCGTAGCCCCCCCCGCCCCCCGTCTGCATCAATGGCTCCGAAGTGGAGATGGTCGATAGCTTTAAGTTCCTGGGGGTCACCATCACCAACAGTCTGTCCTGGTCCACCCACGTTGATGCAACAGTCAAGAAAGCCCAACAGAGTCTCTACACCCTACGGAAGCTAAAGAAATTCAGCATGTCTGCATCAACTCTCACAAACTTCTACAGATGTGCCATAGAGAGCATCTTATCCGGCTGCATTACAGCTTGGTATGGCAATTGCTCGGCCCAAGATCGCAAGAAACTGCAGAGTAGGGTGAACTCAGCCCAACGCATCACACAAGCTTGCCACCCGCGCATTGATTCTGTATGCACCTCCTGCTACCTCAGGAAGGCAGACAGTATTGTCAGAGACCCCTCCCACTCAGGCTTTGCCTTCTTCCAGATCCTTTCATCAGGCAGAAGATGCAGAAGTCTGAAGACCCGCACATCCAGACATAGGAACAGCTTCTTCCCCACAGCTCCTCAACGACTCTCCCTTGGACTGATCTGTTCCCTGTAAGAACACTATTCATGACATCTGATGCTGCTCTTGTTCATGTATTTGTTTTGTTTGGCCCCTTGTTCCACACTGTAACCAATCACTGTTTGTCGATGTACCGTTTGTCAATGTACTCTTGTCAATTATTCTTTGTTTGTCTACAATGTACGTACTGTATACATTCCCTTGGCCGCAGAAAAATACTTTTCACTGTACTTCGGTACGTGTGACAATAAATCAAATCAAAATTAAATCAAATCAAAGTGTTACAGCAAAGTGAAATACATCTCACCCGTGAAGTACATGAAGATGTTAAGATGAAAAGCAATTCTGTGATGCAATCTGATGACCAGCAATGGATCGTTGTATAGCAGGGCACTTTAGAGTACTGGTGTCGATCTGTAGGAACCATAGGTTTATGCCAGCTCGGATGGATTCATATAAGATCCGGGAGAGAGAGGGCATGGAGAGGTTTAGAGATTTCTTCGTGGAGGGCAGGTTTGTTCGGCTGGAGGAGTTGGTGGTGAAGTTCCAACTCCCAGGAAGGAATGTTTTTAGGTATTTGCAGGTATGGAACTTTGTGCATAAGGAACTCTCTTTGTTTCCTTGGTTGCTGGCGCCTTCACTTATGGATAAGGTGCTGACTCTTAACGAGATTGGGGAGGGGAGGATATCAGCTGTATATGGGCAGATGATGGTGATGGAGAAGGCTTCGCTTGAGAAGGCTGTGCTGGAGGAAGTAAAGGGGAAATGGGAGGAAGAGTTGGCTTTGGTTTGTGGTGGGGGGGGGGGTGAAGCGAGGTTCTGCATAGGGTCATTTTTACCTCCTCGCTTACAAGACTGAATGTGATTCAGTTTAAAGTGGTACATGGGGTGCACTTGACCAAGTTCTGGGTAAATACAGATGGGGGGGCTGGGTTGTGGGATAGATTTATGAAAATTGTAAAACTTTGTTTGACCATTTTGTATGTGACAACTGAAAATTTTCTGAATAAAAATATTTTTTTTAAAAAAAGAAGAAACTGCATGTTTGTGCACTCAGAAAAATCTGTTAAACTGTGCCCCGCACTCCACAATGAACTCCATAGCTAACAAGAACCTGGCAACTACTCTAAACGGATAGTTTTTAAGGGAAGTACAAGTAGCCCCTAGAAATCAACATATTTTGCTTGTTGTTCATGATCTACAAAGCAAATGATAGGAAGTTGCTGCAACAAATTCCATAACCACCACTTCGGTCATTGACATTCTAAACAAATTGTTTACAAAATGGGGTTTGCTGGAAAGTATCACTACAGACAAAAGACCGCAGTTTGCTTCCAGTCAGTTCAAGAAGTTCCAAGCAAGCTACGGAATTCACCAACAGACACTGTAATCTAACCCGCAATTGAATGGTGGAATCAAATGATTCAACCAAGTGTCTAGGATGTCGGACAGGAAACTGTTTCCAAACTCCAATCATATCCTACTCCGCGCATGTAGGATGGAATTCCTATAGGATCAAAAAATTTCCATGTATCATTTTGGGCAGGATTTGGCAGGGTGTTTCTTGCCGGCTTTTTGTGTGAGATCCATGCCACTATTCAACCACACTTAGTCACTTGTTTGGGCCTTGAAGAGTTCCTCCCCCATCTAGCCCACGTTTTCCATCACTGGGGAGTTGAACTCGCCGGTGAGACTGGCTCCCCAGAGACCGGGCCGCCATTTTGAAAGGGTGCACCAATCTCAAAGTGAAGTTGAAGGTCTCCCACACAGCCCCATCCACGGGCAATGCAACCTCTCGCACACATGGGCATTATTGAGCGGTGAGGTAGCACAGTGATTAGCACTGTTGCTTCACAGCGACAGGGACCTGGATTCAATTCCCAGCTCAGGTCACTGTTTATTGGTGAAGGCTCTCCTGGCGTCTACGTGGGTTTCTTCCGCTGCTCCGGTTTCCTCCCACAAGTCCCGAAAGACATGCTTGTTAGGTGAATTGGACATTCTGAATTCTCCCTCTGTGTACCTGAACAGGCGCCGGAGTGTGGCGAGTAGGGGATTTTCACAGTAACTTCACTGCAGTATTAATATAATCCTCCTTGTGACACTAATAAAGATTACATTATTATTACCCCCCCCCCCCCAAGTGAGGACACCATGCTATGGGGTCGCTGAGGGGCCCCCCTTTCCAGGCCTTCCCATCCATCTTTTGGGCCACCCCCTTTCATGACTGCCAGCCTTATATCCCCCAAACCTTTATGAAGCCCTTTCATACCCGCCCTTCACCCCCTCCCTTAGGCCCCGACCTTTGGCAGTGCCACCCCAGAACCTGGGCACTCTGGCAGTGCCACCCAGGAATCTTGGCAGTGCCTGGGTCAGTGCCAAGGTACCAGTTTGGCAGTGCCAAGGTACCAAGCTGATAGTCCCTAGGTGCCTGGGTGCCAGAGGGAGAGCTAGGGGCCTACCCTGCCCTGTCCCCAACCATCCCTGGGGTCTCCAATGGCCTGGGAGACCCCCAGGTGCCGTTATGCCTGGTCCACGTTTCTGTGGACTCGTACGAAATGGCACCCGGTTCAGGCTTCACTGGGAAGACCGTTACTTCCCTGGCGCCGGGCAAATCCAGCGCATGCATAGTTAAATTATCCTAATGGTTCATTTAAATATGCTGATCTGGATCTAGCCCAGCACTGGGGTTTGGTTGAATCTCGGGAGACGTCTCAAACGTTGCAAATCTCGCAAGATTCAACGGTTTCATCGTGTCACCAAGTCGGGCGTGACGAGGCCGGTAAATCATGCCCATAGATCCATCCCTCACTCTCAAACTGGAAAGACACAAGCCAAACCTATGGCAAGTCATGACTTTCCCAGGCCGCTGACCATTCTTATGCCATCATCAGTGTCCAACAAGAGTCTCAGTGAAACCAAGAGAAATCACAAAGCGACAAGTTGAAACAAAAGTGTAAATCTAATTGCAAGAGAACACAGTTTGAACTTGGAGATTGAGTTTGCACAAAACGGCCAAATTGAGACCACAAACTCCATCAGGATCAAAGCCAAACAAGCGGTTGCTCAGCACCAATGCTTATCTATTCTACTGGATGACAACACAAAGTGAAAAACAAGACGCTTGATAGCGAACAGACCAGGTTATTTCCAGAATAGTCACCCAGAGGGTGACTGCGATGTTGATCATCAAGGTGATCGTACAGAACCTCAAGGTCAGAGATCTCAGCATCATAATCAGAGACCTTCATATCTCACAGACTATTTCTGTACTCACAGAACAGATCTCCCAAGAAATGTCTCAGTGTACATCTGTGGCATTTAGGAAAATTGAATGTAAAATAAGGTATTTTAGTTTCTCAAGAGGGGGAAGGATGTTGGATTCAATCGACATGCGTTTGATTATATTTGTCCGTTAACTGTTCTCTGTTCTGTGTGATGTCAGTCAAGCCTGAATGTGGTGACTAAGAAAAACTAAAAGCAAACTGTACGCTTGTGACTGCAGGCATTTTAAAGTATCGTAAAATTTAGCTCCTATCCAGACATAGAAATTAGCATATTGAGCGGGATTTCGGTGAGGGAGGCAGCCCGCCGCCAGCGGCATCTACTGGTCCCGCCATTGTCAACAGGATTGCCCCTTGACAGCACCCCTCATCGCTGGGAAACCCGCGTACCGTCGTGGGACTGGAATTTCCTACCACTCTGAACAGCCGGTAAATTCTGTCCTACCTCTCTGAAAATCACCAAGGCAGAAAACACACTACTTATGATTCAATAGTGCAGAACAAATTCTAACTTTCTCAGCTTAGAAACTGAGGGTGCCTATAAACAAACCAACATCTCAGTGATAAAGAATTAGATTAGAGGCTTTTTAAATTTCAACTATTACATTAAAACAAGTGACTGATATGCCCCATTCTGCTTCTGCATCTTTTAAAACATGCTTTCAATCTATCACTGCCACCTTGAGGCGATTAGAAGCATAATACAACAAACGAACACACATGAAAAGTTCCCAGTAAAATAACAGTCTGTTGAACTCAACCACAAATAGAAAGTTGAGACAACAAAACTTGTAATAATATAACACCTTTAAGGTAGAAAAAGAATTTCCCAATTTACATCTCAGATGTGACAAAAAAATGAACATTGAACTTGGATTTCCTCCGGGTGCTCTGGTTTTCTCCCATAGTCCAAAGATGTGCAGGTTAGGTGGGGTTACAGGGGTAGGGCGGAGAATGGGTCTGGGTGGGGTGCTCTTTCAGAGGGCCGGTGCAGACTCGATGGACCAAATGGCCTTCTTCTGCACTAGGAATTCTATGATTCTAAAGGAGATTATGGTGGGTGGCAAAACCTGATCAATGAGGTGGAGTCTAAAGGAAAGATTCTAAAACTGAGAGCAAGGTTGAGGAATTTAGGGAAGCAAATCCAAAAATTGGGACCCAGGCACCTCAAGAAATGTGTGTTAGGAACACGGCAAATGGGAAACACCAGGTTATTCCAAACCCTAGAAGGAAAGCTCACAACTGCCCTCAACTATTTTACAATTCAATATAATGTGAGGAAACATTTGAACTCCAGAAAATTATGTCCCAGATGTTTTGCGATGATTTTAAATAAATGTTTATTAAACAATAAAATAAACAACAATAAAGTCAACTAGAAGTACACTTAACTAAAACAATGGCTACAGCATCACTAACTTTACCCAGTTCCAAACACGTTTATTTCACTACCTTCAGAGCTAATTCTCCTCAAACATCCACAACATCTTATAGGTTTTTTAAAACTATAAACAAAATCCACAAAGTTACCACATCAATCAATTACATCTCTCTGAGGTTGCTTCCAAAGTACAACAAGACAATTCTTCTTTCACGGCAAACTTTCTTCACAGACACGGCTTGCTGGGAGTTAAAATAGCTGTTCTTGCATTTGGCTGCGGTCTCAAACAGCTACTCTTGCATAAGATGAATGCTTCTGATACATAGATTTTTGCTTTCGATCTTCCCTCATCTGAAATAACTTCTTCAAAAGTCAAACTTAATACCTTCATTTCATGATTCTAGCTTTTAGAATGCAAATGTCATAAATTTTTCCTTTGAACCACTAACACCTTATTAAAATCCTTTATGTTCTATTCCCCATTGTTACCAACTTACCTTAAGTAAACATTTATTTGGAGTGTTGCTGAGTTCATCAACATCTCAAACATATGAATTCCATTAACATAATCAATCTGTCCCTGCCTTTTAAGCTTAAAAAAATATATATATAACCAGCAGAAAACATTCCAATTTCTAAGATTTACATGATACTTTCATGACATCACTATTTTTCCTGACATGGAACGACGGGAGGAGGGGTGCACACAAGAGGTTAGCGTGAGCAGAATGGAGATCATGACCTGGGAGAAGAGAGGCTTGTACGCCTGAAGGAAATTACAGAATTAAGCGAGGGAAGGATGTTTAAACATAAGAATGCAAATTTCAAAATTTAAGTAGGCGAGAGATGAGGGGCCTGTGGATGTCAGCAAGGTCAGGGACAATGGGTGATCCAGATTTGATGGGAGCAGAATAGGTTCATTAGAATTTGGATGAGCAGGGATGAGGGGGAGGGGCAGGGATGAGAGGAAGAGTAGGAAGAGGGGGGAAAAGCAGGGTCAGGCGGACAAGGAGAACAGGGGGAATAGCAGGAATCGGGGGACGGAAGTCAGGGGAAAGAGCAGGAAAATGGAAAGAGCAAGAACAGGGACAGAGCAGGACACCAGGGTTCAAGGGAAAGTGTCAGTGAAGAAGGAAGCTTCTTTTGCAGCAGAGAGGGGAGAGCTGGAGAGGCACACAGTACCACTCAATGTCAGATGGCAGTAATTAGCACTGAACAGCTAAATACTGAACATTACTGAATACTAAATACTGTCTCCTTGATAAATAGAAAAATGACTGCAAAAAGTAATGGTAATGGTACAGGAAGAACGTGGCATCCACAAGTCTTTAAATAGTATATTATTGATAGATATGTATCATGGAACATGTTCAAGTAAGATCAGTTGGCAGGGAGTCAATGGTTTATTAAGGGGTTTACATTCATGGGGCACTGGCATCAGTACTCAGGAAAGAAGGAGCTGTTCTACTGCTTTGGACTCTACTTAAACTGGGCTGGGATTAGTGTCCCCGAAAATCATATAACGAGGGCTGTAAACAGGGCTCCAGAGTTCCCAAGAAGAATCACATTGAACTCGAAACATTAACTCTATGTTTCTCTCCACAGATGCTGACAAGACCTGCTGAGTTTTTTCTAGCATTTTCCGTTTTTATTTCAGATCTCCAGCATCTGCAGTATTTTGCTTTTATTTTAGAATAATTTTAGATGTACAATTGTGCAATGGGACTGGTTTCATTAATAATCTCATAATAAAAGATCTTCTGGGGAAGAAGTGATCATTTTACAGTTGAATTCCATATTAAGATTGTGAGCGACATACTTCAGCCTAAATAAGAGTCATGAGCCATGGCTAATTAAGTAGGGATGAGGGGAGAGCTGGTTAGTTTTGGGTAAAGGAAATATATGGTGGTAAATAGACGGTGGCAAAAATTTAAAGAAACAATTCAAAATATTCAAAAAAGATAGATTCCTTTGAAAAACAAAAATTCAGTAAGAAAGATCCATCTGTGGCGTACCAGGAAAGGTAAGGAGACTATGAATTCAATGAAGAGTATAGGAGAGGATACCAGGAGAAGCACCAGACATACCTTAGAATGATGTGCAAACCAGGTGAAGCTGCAACACGGGACTACATGGATGTTCAACAGCGAACACAGCATGTGGTAGACAAAGCAAAGTAATCCCACAATCAATGGAACAGCCCAAAACTCTAAAGTCTGATCACTTTCAGTTGTGAATGGTGGTGGACAATTAAACAACTAAGTGGAGGAGTAGGCTTCTCAAACATGCCCATTCTCAGTAATGGGGAAGCCCAGCACGTCAATGCAAAAGGTAAGACTGAAACATTTGCAACTATCTTCAGCCAGGAGTGTTAAGTGTTAATCCATCTCAGCCTCCTCATTAGTTCCCCAGCATCAGAAGACACCAGGGGCGCGATTCTCCACTCCCGCGCCGGTTGGGTCACCAAATTTTCCCGCAACGCCGGTCCGACGCCCTCCCGCGATTTATGGAAGCGGCCAGATCGGCACAATTGCGTTTTGCACGGCGCGGTCCAGTGAATCGCCCGAGACAGCCAAAATGGCGATTCACCAGTACCCCCGCGACTCTCCGGCCCGGATGGGCCGAGTGGCCTGTCCAAAATGGCGGGTTCCCCCCGGCGGCGTCCACACCTGGTCGCTGCCGGCGGGAACAGCGCGGGAACGCTTGGGGGGGGGGGGATCCTGCACCGGGGGAGGGGGATCCTGCACCGAGGGGACCTCAAATGGGGTCTGGCCAGCGATCGGTGCCCACCGATCGTCGGGCCGGCCTCTCTGAAGGAGGACCTCCTTTCTTCCGCAGCCCCGCAAGATCCGTCAGACATCTTCTTGCGGGGCGGACTCGGAGAGGATAGCAACCACGCATGCACAAGGCCTGGCGCGCGTAAATTACGTGGCGCCACTCCTAGCCCATTATCGGGCCCTGAATCGGTCGGGATAGGGGCCGCTTCGCGCCGTCGTGAACCTCGACGGCGTTCACGACGGCGCGAACACTCTGCCTCCATTTCGGAGAATCCCGCCCCAGTTTTCAGCCCATTTGATTCAATCTATGTGATATCAAGAAATTTAGCTTAAGGTATTGGATACAGCAAAGGTTATGGGCCTTAACAACATCCCAGCAACAGTACTAAAGACCTGTGCTCCAGAACTAGCTGTGTTCCTGGCCAAATTGTTCCAGTACAGCTACAACACTGGCATCTATCTAGTAAAGTAAAAACTGCCCAGGTATGTCATGTACACAAAAAGGAGGACGAATCTCATGAGGTTAATTGTTGCTGTGTCAGTCTATTCTCAGTCATCAGCGAAGTGATGGGCGGTGTCATTAACAGTGCCATCAAGCAGCATTTGCACAGCTATAACCTACTCAGTTTGGGTTCCACCAGGACCATTCAGCTCCTGGCCTCTTTACATCCTTAGTCCAAACGAGGACAAAATAGCTGAACTCCAGATGAGGTGAGAGTGACTGTCCGCGACATCAAGGCAGTCACTGACACCATGTAGCAAAGCTAAAGTCAATAGGACTCAGGGGGAAACATCTCAGCCACAAGACATTGCTGCAGGTGTTCCTTAGGGTAGTGTCCTAAGCCGATCCATCCTCAGTTTCTTTGTCAATGATCTTCCCTCCATCTTAAAGTCAAAAGTGGGGATGTTGCTGATGATTGCACCATGTTCATTAACATTCGTAACCCCTCAGATATTGAAGCAGTCCATGTCCAAATGCAGCAAAGCCAATATAATTGACAAGTAACATTCATATCACACAAGTTCTAGGCAATTAACATTTTGTTATGGACAGGGGGGGATTAATTTAAACAGCCCTGATTTCTCCTCTCCTCTATCTGTAAACTGAAAGAACCTTTTGATTTCCCCTTTATAAATAGCGGTGTATTTTCCCAAACCCTTGAGTTTGGAGTGTTCCAATCCTCTATGAATAACTTGCACAACTCAAGACAAGATAAAATAAGAGGGTTGGTTTATTTCACACACACACTAACACGGAAAAGGGGTTAGAATTAATACAGTGCAGAAGCAGCCCATTCAGCCCATCGAGTCTGCACCTACCTGCCCTACCCCGTAACCCCACCCAACCTGCACACCTTTGGACTGTGGGAGAAAACCAAAGCACCTCGAGGAAACCCACACAGACAGGGGGAGAAAGTGCAAGCTCCACACATGCAGACACCCATGGCCGGAATCGAACCCGCGTCCCTGGCGCTGTGAGGCAGCAGTGCTAACCACTATGGCACCACCATATCCGCCCCTTAGCACTCATACAATAAAAGAGGGAGAAGGGAAATAAAGGGGTACAGGGCCAGACCACAATGAAAATACAACTAATTTTTAAAAATGAATTTAGAGTACTCAATTATTTTTTTCCAATTAAGGGGCAATTTAACGTGGCCAATCCACCTACTGCACATCTTTGGGTTGTGGGGATGAGACCCACGCAGACACGGGGAGAATGTGCAAACTCCACACGGACAGTGGCCGGTCTAGAACCAGGGCCTGGCACCGTGAGGCAGCAAAAGTTATGGTTTTAGTTGAGTCCAGAATCTTCCAAGGATAGGTCAGTTGGCTGTCTCAGGGTGATACATCTTTCCAGAAGTGAGAGTTCCACGAGAGCAAAAGGCACTTAAGAATTGAATTAGTCTTGAAGGCACCAGTTCCAATGTTCCAACAGTGCATAGGGTAGATGAGGGCCAGGCAATTGGATCTGGACATAGCTCCTTCTGCTACTACCTGTTTGATGGTAAGATGGTAGACAGCGACAGGCTGTTTGCTTGGAATTACTGTTCTCTTCAGGGATCAAACTGTGACTGCCTGAGTTCTGGTCCACAGGGCAATATTACAAGTTCAAGCAACTTGGCGGAGGTCATGTAACATACTTCTCCTGGGTGTTGAACAAAGGTTGTGATTTCCCAGGGCAAGAATATTGAGGTGTTTGATAGGAGTCAGGATTGGAACAAAGAAGAGTACAGAACAGGAACAGGCCCTTCGGTCCTCCAAGCCTGTGATGTCTGTCTAAACTAAAACCTTCTGCATTTCCAAGGTCCATATCAATCTATTCCCATCCTATTCATGTATTCGTCAAGATGCCTCTTAAATGTCACTATTGTATCTGATCCACCACCTCCCCCAGCAGTGCATTCCAGACACTTGCCACCCTCTGTGTAAGAAACCTGCCCTTGCACATCTCATAATAATAATAATCTTTATTGTCACAAATAGGCTTACATTAACATTGCAATGAAGTTACTGTGAAAATCTCCTAGTTGCCACATTCCAGCACCTGTTCGGGTACACTGAGGGAGAATACAGAATGTCCAAATTACCTAATAGTACGTCTTTCAGGACTTGTGGGAGGAAACCGGAGCACCCGGAGGAAACCCACACAGACACGGGGAGAACATGCAGACTCCACAGTAACCCAAGCCGGGAATCGTACCTGGAACCCTGGAGCTATGAAGCAACAGTGCTACCCACGGTCTCCTCTAAACTTTCCCCCTCACACCTTAAACCTATGTTCCCTAGTAATTGACTTTACCACCCCGGGAAAAACATCTATCTACTCTGTCCATTTCACTCATTATTTAGTAAACCTCTATCACGCCGCCCCTCAACCTCTGTCATTCCAGTGATAACAATTCAAATTTGTCCAACCTCTCCTCATAGCTAATACCCTCCAGACCGCACAACATCCTGGTGAACCTCTTTACACAATGTCAAGGATCATTTCTTCAAGACGGCAGAGGAAGTGGAGGCTTACATTAAGGCTCAAGGACTTGGACTGAACTGAGTGGGTTTGGAAGAGACTTTGCTGGTGGTTGGGACGGGTTTATATGGGGACGTTTGATGTAAAGATGTGTGATTTGTCTTATTTTTTCCCTGTTCCCCTTCTTCCTTTTCTTTTTATGTACAGAGTTGTTGTGAATTGAAATTGGTGTGGTTTGTTTGGGGCTTATTTTGCTTGTGGGGTTTTCTCTTTTTGGTGGGCATTTATGGTTTAGAGGGAGTGTTTGATTGGGGAGAGGGGTGTGGCTAGATTCAGGGTTGAGTGAGAGGGCAGGGTAGTTTTGGTTTTTGGGTGTGGCGGTATGGGTCTTTAGGTTTTTTTTGATTGTTTATTGTGTGAAATGGGCTCTGCTAGCGAACAAGAGCAAGGTGGAGGGAGGAGCTGCGGCTTGCTGTGCCTGTTAGGCAGGTTTCATGAGCCTAGAAGGTGTGGGTGGTGGGCAGACAGGGATGGAGGGGGGAGGTGTTGATTAGAGAGGAAGTAGCTGGGGGATTTCTGGGATGGGGGAGTTGGGTGCTGACAGTGACTGGGGTTGTTCTTTGTCCCAACAGGAGGGTGTGGCTGACAGCCACCTTGGGTGGGCTCTGGTTTTAGAGTTACGGGGGATGGAGGAGAAATTCCCTCGCTGTGAAATGGCTAACTTGAAGTGGGGGGGGGGGGGGGCGGTGAGAAGCTCCCGGTTCGATTGGTTACGAGGAATGTGCGGGGGTTGGGCGGCCCAGTGAAGTGAGCGTGAGTTTTCTCGCATTTGAAGAGTTTGAGGACCGATGTGGTGCTTTTGCAGGAGACCCACCAGCAGGTGAAGGATCAGATTAGGCTCTGAAGGGTTGGGCTAGGTGTTCCACTCGGGCTTTGACAGCAGAGCCCTGGGGGGGGGGGGGGGGGGGGGGGGGGGGGGAGAGAGATACTAATTGTCAAAAGAGTTCAGTTCCAGAAGGGGAAGGTGGTAGAAGACCAGATATGTCATAGTTTCTGGGACGCTGGAAGGTAAATTGGTGGATTTAGCGAGCATATGTGCTCTAAACTGGGACAATGTAGACTCCATGAAGAGGATGCTGGCAGCCATACCAGATATGGACATGCACCAGCTGATTTTGGGGGACGATTTGAATTGTGTTCTGATCCAAGATGGATCGGTCTAAGCCAAAGAAATTGGCCCTTTTGGGGGTAACGAAGGTACACCCATGAAGGAGATGGGTGGATCGGACCCACGGTGTTTTTTGTGGCCTGGGGGTAGGAAATTCTCTTTCTTCTCTCCAGTGCGCAATGTGTACTCGCGCATTAACTTTTCTGTGATGGGGAGAGGTCTCTGCTGCCAGAGGAAAACGGTATATTCGACGATAGTGGTTTCAGATCACGTTCCGCACCTGGTGGATGTGGTCTTGGAGGTAGGACGGTCCAGCAGCCAACATAGAGTTTGGATGTGGGGCTGTTAGCAGATTTGGGATTTTGTGTGAAGATGGCCAGGGTGATTGATGGGTATGTGGAGTTTAACAAGAATGGGGAGGTGTCGCCCTCGGTGCTGTGGGAGGCCCTGAAGGTGGTGGTGAGAGGGGGAGATAATCTTGCATAAGGGCAGGTGGATAGGGAGGAGAGGGAAGAGTTGGACAAGCTTTTGGAGATATACAGAAGGTACTCGAGTGATCCCACCCCTGAGCTTTTGGATATTAGAAAGAAGTTACAGATGTAATTTGATCTATTAGCCACTGATAATTGTGTTCAGTTTTGGTCTCCTTACTGCTCTGTCCACCATCGAGAAGCACAAGGACATACTGGCACTGGAGGGTGTGCAGAGGAGATTCACTAGGTTAATCCCAGAGCTGAAGGGTTGGATTACGAGGAGAGGTTGAGTAGACTGGGACTGCACTTGTTGGAATTTAGAAGGATGAGGGGGGGATCTTATAGAAACATATAAAATTATGAAGGGAATAGATAGGATAGATGCAGGCAGGTTGTTTCCACTGGCGGGTGAAAGCAGAACTAGGGGGCATAGCCTCAAAATAAGGGGAAGTAGATTTAGGACTGAGTTTAGGAGGAACTTGTTCACCCAAAGGATTGTGAATCTATGGAATTCCTTGCCCAGTGAAGCAGTAGAGGATCCTTCATTAAATGTTTTTAAGATAAAGATAGATAGTTTTTTGAAGAATAAAGGGATTAAGGGTTATGGTGTTCGGGCCGGAATGTGGAGCTGAGTCCACAACAGATCAGCCATGATCTCATTGAATGGTGGAGCAGGCTCGAGAGGCCAGATGGCCTACTCCTAGTTCTTATGTTCATATAAGGCGGTGCAACCAGTTGTGGGGCTCGATGGAGGTAATGTACGAATATGTGGAGAAGGTCACCTCCTGGCCGTTCAGTTGAGGCAGCAAGCAGCTTCCTGAGAGATTATCCAGATTTGGGATTCAGGCGGGGGTCATGTGTCGGTCAGGTACCAGAAAGTACACGGGAAGAAAGGTGGTCTCTGGTCAAAAAGACGCATTCCAGAGCAATCTAAAGACTCTGCAAGATTTGCCCTGGCAAAGCCGAGAGAGGTATTTGCTGGAGTAAGCCTTACTGGTAGTAGTTTGTTTAGAAATTCTCCAAAAACTAAGGGATGTTCCTCACAACATTAATTTGATATTAAACCTCGGCAAAAAGTGGAGACATTGTCCCACTTGATGTTGTGTGTCTATGGACTATTTTCTATAAAGATTGTAATCCTATGGAGAACATTTTGAAATGTATTTGTATGCAGCGTGAGGTTTTCGGCCAAGTTAAAACATTTATAAAGGTTAGCTTTTCTGTATTGTAAAGTAGTGGTCTGCAGAGTAATGTTCAGTCAATGTTGCTTTTATAAGTCTTAAATCGTGAAATCTTGTCATGAAATTCCTTTGACTTGGTCACTGGGAATTCAAATATCTTTTTTAAAGTTATCAGTTTCAACAGGGATCATAACATCTGGCTACCATTGACCATAAGGTTAATTGGACCAGCCATCTAAACATTGTGGATAAAAGAGCAGGTCAGAGACTGGGAATTCTGTGAAAAGTAACTCATATCCTGATTCCCCCAAATCTGTCCACCATCGAGAAGCACAAGTCAGGAGTGCGATGGACTACCCACTTGCCTGGATGGGTGCAGCATCAACACACAAGAGCTTGATACAATCCAGGTCAAAGCAGCCTGCTTGATTGCACTCCGTCCACCACCTTAAACATGCACTTCCTCCACCACCAACGCAAGTGGCTGCAGTGTTTATCATCTACAAGATGCACTCCAGCAACTTGCCACAGCTCCTTCAACAGTACCTTCCAAACCCTCTACCATCTAGATCAAGGGTAGCAGATACACAGGGACACCACAGCCTAAGTCACAGATCATCATGCCTTGGAACTATATCACTTTTCCTTCACTGTCACTGGGCCAAAAACCTGGAACTCCCATCCTAACAGCATTATGGGTGTACCTATACCAAATGGAATTCAGAGCAGTTCAAGGCAGTGGCTCACCACAATCTTCTCAAGGGCAATTAGGGATGGGCATCAAATGCTGCTGTCTCCAGCAATGTTCATCTCCCATGGAAGAAAAAAGAAAATGTGATTAAGAGGCATACAATGTTGCAAAGAATAATAGCAAGCCTGAGGATTGGGAGTGGTTAAGAAAGTAGCAATGGGCAAACAGAAAGTTAGTAAAAAGGGAAAAAAAATAGAATGAGAGTAAACTAGCCAGGGATATAAAAACAGATTAAAATAACTTTTAAAGGTATATAAAAACAAGAACAGCTAAAATGTGGTCCCTTAGTAACAGAAATGATCATGGCGAGCAAATAAATGGCAGAGATGTTAACAAATATTTTACGTCCACTTTCACAGTAGAAAACTCAAAATACATACTAGAAAATGAGGGTAATTAACTAAGGGGCTAATAAAAGTGGAAACTTAAGATAATCCACATCAACAGAGAGTAAGTGCTGGAGAAACACAAAGGATTAAAAGCTGACAAATCCCTATGACCTGAGGGCCGACAATCTAGGATACATCCTGGGGTTCTGAAAGAGATAGCTGCAGAGATAGTGGATGCATTGCTTATGATTTTCTAAAATTATTTAAATTCTACAAAAGATCCAGCAGTTTGGAAGCTAGTAAACGTTGCACCATTATTCAAGAATGGAGGGACTAGAGAAAACAGGGAATTACAGGTCTTTTGGACAGACATCAGTCATCGGCAAAATGCTGTCAGCATTTATTTTGTAAGTCTTAATAATGCATTGAGAAATTCATAATATAATCAGACAAAGTCAGCAAGGTTTATGAAAGGGAAATTATAGGTTTGAAAAATGCATTAGAATTTTTTTGAGATGTAATTAGTACGGTAGATAAAGGGGAACCAGTAGATGTAATATATTTCTATTGCCAAAAGACATTCTATAAGGTGTCATATAGGAGGCTAATACACATAATAAGGGCAGATAGAGTTAGGGCTAGCGTATTAGCATTGATAGAGGATTGGTTAATAGTCAGAAAGCGAGTCATGACAAATTGAACATTTTCAAGTTGGCAGGCTGTGACTAATACAGCGCCGTAAGGATCATCCATGAGGCCCCAGTTATTTACAATCTATATTAATGACTTAGACAAAGAGACCAAGAGTGATGCAACTAAATTTGCCGATGATACAAAGCTGGGTGAAAATGTAAGTTATAACAAGGACACAGACTGAAAAGAGTTACAGGCAGGCAAAGCAAATGGGCAACAAGGTGGTAGATGGAGCATAATGTGGGCAAGTCTGAGGTCATTCAGTTTGGTAGTAAGAACAGAAAAGCAGAATATTTTTTAAAAGATGTGAGACTTTGAAAGGTTAACGTTCAGACGGACTTGGGTGTCCTTGTACAAAAAACATAGGAAGTTGGCAGGCAGGTACAACAATTAGGAGGCAATTGACATGTTGGTCTTTATTGTAAGGAGATTAGAGTACAAGAATAAGGAAATCTTTTTTTATAAATTTAGACTACCCAATTATTTTTTTCCCCCAATTATGGGGCAATTTAGCGTGGCCAATCCACCTAATCAGCACATCTTTGGGTTGTGGGGGTGAAACCCACGCAGACACAGGGAGAATGTGCAAACTCCACACAGACAGTGACCCAGGGCCGGGATTCGAACCCAGGTCCTCAGTGCCGTAGTCCCAGTGCTAACCACTGTGCCACCGTGCTGCCCTAAGAATAAGAAAACTTGCTACAATTATACAGGGCTTTGGTGAGGTCGTACCTGGAGTGCTGTGTGCAGTTTTGGTCTCCAGACTTTATGAAGTATGTACTTGGATAGGAGACAGTAAAGCACTAGATTGGTCCTAAAGATGAGAGGTTGAGTAAACTGGACCAATGCTCTTAAATTTAGAAGAATGAAAGGAGATGACATTGAAACATACAAGATTCTGAAGGGACTCGGCAGGGTTGTTTCCCCTGGCTGGGGAACCTAGAATACAGGGGCACAGTCTCACGATTAGAGGTCAATCATTTGGAATGAGATGATCAGGAACTCTTCCACTCAATAGGTGTGAATCCTTTAAATTGCCCCAGATTATTGTGAATGCTCCATTGTTTAAATATATTGAAGGTTGGGATGGACAGATATTTGGGCCCTGGAGAATCAAGGGATATGGAGAGCATGAATGAAAGTGGAATTGGAGCAGATCAGTTATGAACGTACTGAATAGTGCAGCAGACTCGAGAAGCTGTAATATCTACTCCTGCTCCTAGTCCTTATGACAATCAAACCAGCATTTAATGCATGTTATCAACTTCAGCCCAGCTCTTTGCCTGTGATGAGACACGCTCCAAATTGATTCCTTTGGTTTGGGTTTTGAAGGGGCAATATTTGACAAAAGTGTGGTTTGAAGAGAATTAGGTTGACTGCGTCTTAAAAGGTCATCAAGGTGCACATTGTAGAGTGACTATAACAAAAAAGTTGGTGTCATCTTCTCACCCGAGGTCGCAGTGTCCCCCCAGAAGCCAGATGCACAGCCAATCCGCACAGGTCTCCGCTCTGTTGTCAGGGGCCGACTGTTCAGATAGTGAGAATGGGGAACTGGATTCCATTGATAGTGGGAATGGGGAGCTGGATTCCATTGATAGTGGGAATGGGGAGCTGGATTCCATTGATAGTGGAAATGGGGTGCTGGATTGCAATGGAAATCAGCAGCTGGATTGCAATGGGAATCAGCAGCTGCATTGCAATGGAAATCAGCAGCTGCATTGCAATGGGGATTCCAGCGGGATGGGCCCACAATAATCTGGGGCAGTTCTCCGGGCGTTGAGGCAATGATCATCCGGCTCAGGCCCCTCGCAGCCCGGAGCCGCCACAAGAAGGGCTTCAGTCGGTGACAGGCTCTCCAATGTCTCAGCATTCCCGGGTTTTCAATCAAATAATTAAAATCGGGAATCAATAAACTTTCACCGAGTTTCTTTTCGCTGAACTTCTGCTCCGCGCGAGAAAGGACGTAAGTGCACCAGCGCAGTGGAGCTCCCCGGCAATGTAATCCCCGCTTTCGGGTTCCGCAGAAACATCACTTCGCAAACAGCAGATGGCAGCAAAATACATCTTTCCAGTCATTTCCTGCTTATTTTCAGCCATCATTTAACCTTAATTTGTGCCGTTACTTCCGCCACGCACAATCTGATATTTAAAATCTGTCCAGACTCCTCCATTATCAGCCATGGGCATGTCCTGGTCATGGAGATAGTGGCACCATTGGACAGTCCATAACCAGAGGAAACACCCTCTCAGTGTCTACTCTGCCAAGTCCCTTCAGAATCTTGTATGTTTCTATGAGATTCCCTCTCTCATTCTTCTACATTTCAGAGAGCATCAGCCTTATTTACACACTCACACCAGGGGGCAACCTTTTCATCCCAGAAACCAATCTGCTGAAACTTCTCTGTACTGCCTTCAATGCAAGTAAATTTTGAAGACCAAAATATGAAGACCAAAACTACACATACTCCAGGTAGAGCCTCAACTGTACAATTGGAGCGAGCCTTCTTCAGTTTTGTACTCCAACCCTCTTGCAATAAAGTCAAACATACCATTTGCCTAATTGCCTGTTGTACCTGCATACCACCTTTCCATGTTCCCTGTACAAGTAGATCTAAGTCTCACAGAGCAGCAGCATTTAGAAGTTTCACACCTTTTATAAAATATTCTGCTTTCCTATTTTTAAAAACTTTTTTTTGGGAAAACATTTTATTGAAAATAATTTTAACATTTAAACATTGTAAACAACAGAGCAGTCCGACACACGCAACAACATCAGAATAACATACCCAACTTCCCCCCCACCCTACCTCCTGACTGCCCGTATATTAGATTCCCTATCCTTAATCTACAATGCCATGCCTCCCCCTCCCTTCTGCTGATGGTCAGTTGTCCTTAAAGAAGTCGATGAACGGCTGCCACCTCCGAGCAATCCCCTGAATTGAACCTCTTATTCTTTTTTAAAATAAATTTAGAGTACCCAATTATTTTTTTTCCAATTAAGGGGCAATTTAGCATGGCCAATCCACCTAAACTGCACATCTTTGGGTTGTGGGGGTGAAACCCACGCAGACATGGGGAGAATGTGCAAACTCCACACGGACAGTGACCCAGGGCCGGGATTCGAACCCGGGTCCTCAGCGTCGCCGTCCCAGTGCTAACCACTGCACCACATGCCGCCCCTGAATTGAACCTCTTAAGGTAAATTTTATCTTCTCCAGCCTGAGAACCCCTGCCATGTCGCTGTCGCACACTCCTGACTTTGGAGGCTCCTTCCATCCCAGCAAAATCCATCTCCAGGCCACCAGGGAGGCAAAGGCCAAAATGTCAGCCTCTCTCCCCTCATGGGCCCCCGGATCTTCCGACACCCCAAATATTGCCATCTCTGGACTCGGAGTAACCCTCCCTTCCAGGACCTCTGACATGACGTCCGCAAATCCCTGCCAGAATCCCCTCAGCTTCGGACACACCCAAAACATGTGTACATGATTCGCCAGACTTCCCCCGCACTCCCACATCTGGCCTCCATCTCCTCAAATAACCTAATCATCCGGGCCACAGTTATATGAGCCCTATGGACCACCTTGAACTGACTGGATCAGGCTAAGCCTGGGACACAACAAAGATGAATTGACTCTCCTCAAAGCCTTTTGCCATAGTCCGACTTCTAACTCCCCTCCCAACTCTTCCTCCCACTTCCTCTTCACCTCCCCAATTGGGACCCATTCCCACTCCATCAATTCCTTACATATTTCCGAGACCCTCCCCTTCCCAATCCCTGTTTTTGACCACCTTATCCTGCAGTCCCCTTAGAGGGAGGTGAGGGAAGCTTGGAACCTGCCTCCGGACAAAGTCCCGTACCTGCGGGTACCGAAATCCGTTCCCACCAGGTAACTCAAACTCTTCCTCTAAACTCTCCAGGCTCGGGAAACCCTCTTCAATGAAGAGATCACCAAATCTGTCAATCTCTGCCCGCTGCCACTTCCTAAAGCCACCGCCCAGCCCTCCCGGTGGTTATCACAGATCGGTGACCACACTGATGCCCCTCCAGTCCCATGTGCTGCCTCCATTGCCCCCACACTCTCAGGGCTGCCACCACCACTGGGCTTGCGGAGCACCGAGTCGGCGAGAACGGCAGAGGTGCCGTTAACAAAGCCTCCAAACTCGTACCCTTACAGGGCGCCGCCTCCATTCGCTCCCACACCGACCCCTCCCCCACTACCCACTTCCTAACCATCGATATATTCACCGCCCAGTAATAATTAATCAAATTTGGAAGGGCCAAGCCCCCCACCCCGTGCCCCCGTTCTAAAAGGACTTTCTTCACCCTCGGGGCCTTATCAGCCCATACAAAACCCGAGATCACCACGTTCATCTTCGTGAAAAATGCCTTAGGGATAAAATTGGAAGACATTGAAACACAAACAGCAATCTCGGGAGGACTGTCATTTTCACAGTCTGTACCCTCCCCGCCAATGACAGCCGGAGCATGTCCCACCTGCGGAAGTCCCCTTCCATTTGCTCAACCGCCCTGCCCAAATTTAACTTATGAAGCTGACCCCAATCCCTTGCCACCTGAATCCCCAGGTACATAAAACTCCTTCCCACCACTTTAAACGGTAACTCCCTCAGTCTCCTCTCCTACCTCTGAGCCTGGATCGCGAACACCTCACTGTTACCCATGTTTAATTTGTAGCCTGAGAACCAACCACATTCCTCCAATATCTCCATAATCCCAGTCACCCCCCTAAGGGTCTGTTATGTAAAGGAGCAAGTCGTCCACGTAGAGTGAAACCCTATGCTCCACCCGCAGCCCCCCCCCCCCCTCATACTATCCCCCGCCAGATGTTCGATGACCTAAGCGCCATTGCCAAGGGCAAACAGTAGTGGAGAGAGTGGATACCCCTGTCCCGTCACCCTACACAAACTAAAATAATCTGACCGGAACCGGTTGGTCCTTACATTCGACACCGGTGCCTGATATAACAGCTAGACCCAGTCAACGAATCCCTGCCCGAACCCAAACCTTCCCAGGACATCCCACAGGTACTTCCACTCTACCCGATCAAAGGCCTTTTCTGCATCCATGGCTACCAACACCTCAACCACGCGCCCCTCCGCTGGCATCATTATCATATTTAACAGCCGTCTAATGTTGGACGTCAGGTGAGGTCCCTTCACAAACCCCATCTGGTCCCCCGCTATCACCTCCGGGACACAATCCTCTATGCACGTGGCCAAGATCTTTGCCAACAATTTCGCATCCACATTTAAAAGAGAGATTGGCCTATACGATCCACAGTTCTCTGGATCCTTATCCCGCTTCAGAATAAGGGAAATCAATGCCTGCGATAACATTGCGGGGAGCACTCCCAGCTCCTTGGACTCATTAAAAATCTTTACCAGGAGTGGCCCCAGCAGCCCGGAAAACGTTTTGTAGAACTCGACCGGGTATCCATCAGGTCCCGGAGCCTTACCCGATTGCATCACCCCCAATCCGTCTATAATCGCCCCAAGCCTGATTGGGCCTCCCACGCCTTCCACCAACTCCTCATCTATCCTCGGGAACTCCAGCCCCCCAAAAAATCGCTTCATACCGTCCTCCCCGGCTGGAGGTTCTGATTTGTGTAGTCTACTATAAAATTCCCAAAACACATCATTCACCCCCGCCAGATCCACAACCACCTTCCCCCCATATCCTTTACTTTCCCAATTTCTCTCGCCGCCTCTTGCTTCCTCCCCATATTCATACACCGCCCCCTTTACCCTCCTCAGCTGCCCCTCCACCTTACCTATGGACAGGAGCCCAAATTCCATTTGCAGTCTCTGACGCTCCTTCAGAAGCCCCTCATCCGGAGACTCCGCATACCTCCTGGCCACCTGTAAAGGTTTGCCTACCAGCCTGTTCAACTCCGCCTGTTCAGCTTTCTCCATATGGGCCCGAATCGAAATGAGTTCCCCCCTGATAACCACCTTCAGTACCTCCCAAACTATCCCTGCCGAGATCCCAGCTGTATCATTGATCCTTATGTATCCCCGAATGGCTTCCCTCACCCGCTCACACACCTCGTCCTCAGCTAGCAGCCGTACATCTAACCTCCATTGCGGCCGCTGGGCCTTTCCTTTGCTCACTTGCAGGTCTACCCAGTGTGGGGTGTGGTCTGACATCACAATTGCTGAATATTCAATATCCACAACCTCAGCCAGTACGTTTTGTCCAGCACAACAAAATCTCTTCTATTCTTACCAACAAAGTGAATGATCTCATCCTTTCCCAATTCCTTCTGCCACCTTGTTGATGGCTCACTTGTCTTTATCTTTTTGCATCCTCTTTATGGCCTCCTCACAGCTTACATTCTCACCTAGTACCATATTGTTAGCAAAATTGGATATAGTGGTCTCTAAGGTAAATTTTGGTCCTTTAGAGGATGAGAAGGGAGATTTAATAATAGAAGATGAGGAAATGGCTGAGGAACTGAACAAGTTTTTTGGATCAGTCTTCACAGTGGAAGACACAAATAACATGCCAGTGACTGATAGAAATGAGGCTATGACAGGTGAGGACCTTGAGATGATTGTTATCACGAAGGAGGTAGTGATGGGCAAGCTAATGGGGCTAAAGGTAGACAAGTCTCCTGGCCCTGATGGAATGCATCCCAGAGTGCTAAAAGAGGTGGCTAGGGAAATTGCAAATGCACTAGTGATAACTTACCAAAATTCACTCGACTCTGGGGTGGTCCCGGCAGATTGGAAATTAGCAAACGTGACACCACTGTTTAAAAAAGGAGGTAGGCAGAAAACAGGTAATTATAGGCCAGTGAGCTTTACAATATCCTGACCTTGTAAAAGGCTGGAGATTTGCATTGAAAAATGTCAGGAATTAGCTGCAGAAAAGCTCAGTAATCTTGTATTGCTCAGCGTGCAGTCTACGGAACTGCACAAGACAGTCAACTCTGTCACTAACACAGTAAAACATGTCTTCGGTATTCTCGTGGTGTCGTACAAAATCCCAAAGTATCGCTTTGGCCTTTGTGGCATCGGCTAGGGGAACAGTTGGGTAAGCAGACGGGCATTCACCAGACTCTTCAAGATCACCGGCCTCCTCAGGTTCTCTGATTTTGTGCTCTTGTGTGGTCTAGCCCCACTTTTATTGGTCAGCAGCATCATATGATTAGATTAGACAAATGCAGCTAATCCAGAGTAACCAGTACGGCATTTCATGCTTCCACATCCTTCCTATAATGCGGCGACCAGAATTGCAGGCAATACTCCAAGTACGGCCGCACCAGAGTTTCGTACAGCTGCAACATGACCTCATGGCTCTGAAACTCAATCCCTCTACCAATAAAAGCTAACACACCATACGCCTTCTTAACAACCCTCTCAACCTGGGTGGCAACTTTCAGATCTATGTACATGGACACCAAGATCTCTCTGTTCATCCACAGTGCCAAGAATCTTACCATTAGCCGAGTACTCTGTCTTCCTGTTATTCCTTCCAAAATGAATCACCTCACACTTTTCTGCATTAAACTCCATTTGCCACCTCTCAGCCCAGCGCTGCAGCTTATCTATGTCCCTCTGTAACTTGTAACATCCTTACGCACAACTCCACCGACTTTAGTGTCATCTGCAAATTTACTCACCCATCCTTCTACGCCCTCCTCCAGGTCATTTATAAAAATGACAAACAGCAGTGGCCCCAAAACAGATCCTTGTGGTACACCACTAGTAACTGGACTCCAGTCTTAACATTTCCCATCAACCCCCACCCTTTGTCTTCTTCCAGCTAGCCAATTTCTGATGCAAACTGCTAAATCACCCTGAATCCCATGCCTCCGTATTTTCTGTAGTAGCCTACCATGGGGAACCTTATCAAACGCTTTACTGAAATCCATATACACCACATCAACTGCTTTACCCTCATCCTGCTGCATATGAGCATGGGCTGCTTCAGTAAATGAAGAATTGCAAATGGTTCTGAATATAATGCAATCATCAGTGCAGATCCTCACCTCTGACCATTTGATGGAGGGAAGGTCATAGATGAAGCAGCTAAGATGATTGGGCATCAGACACTATACTGAGGTACTCCTGCAGTGATGTCCTGGGATTGAGATGATTGGCTTCCAACAACGACAACCATCTTCCTTTATGTTAGGCATGATTCCAACCAGCAGACAATTTACCCCTGATTCTCATTGATTCTGGTTTTGTTAGGGCTCTTTGATGCCGCACTGTCAAATGCTATCCTGATGTCCAGAACAGTCAGTGTCACCTTACCTCATAGAGCCAGAGAGTTTTAAAGCACAGTATCTTTGACCCATTGTGTCTGCGCTGGCCATCAAGCCCCTATCTATTCTAATCCCACTTTCGAGCACTGGTCCATAGCTTTGTATGCTGTGGTGTTTCAAGTGCTCATCTAAATGCTTCTTAAATGTCATAAGGGTTCACACCTCTATCACACTTTCAGGCAGTGAGTTCCAGATTCACTCTCTAGGTCAAAAAACCTTTCCTCAAATCTCCTGTAAATCTCCTGCTCATCACCTTAAATCAATTCACCCTGGTTATGGACTCCTCGACTAAGGGAAAAAGTTTCTTATTTTCTACCCTACCTATATCCTCATAACTTTGTACACCTCTTGAATTTAGCTCCTTTGTTCATGAACAAAGTGGCTCATCACTGCCTTCATAAGGGCAATTAGGCTACAAGGAAGCCAGGAGCTGAGTGACCCTGGCGGAACTGAGCACCAGCAAATAGGTTATTGCAGAGTAAGTGTTGCTTGATAGCACTGTCCATTACTTTGCTGATGATCAAGAGTAGACTGATGGGGTGGTAATTGGCCAGGTAGGATTTGTTCTGCTTTTTGTGGTCAGGACATTACTGGGCAATTTTCCACATTGCCAGGAGGATGCCAGTGTTGTAGGTGTACTGGACCAGCTTAGTTAAAGGCACAGCTAGTTCTGCAGCACAAATACACAGTACCATTGCTGGAATGTTACCAGGGCCCATAGCCATTATAGTATCCATTGCCTTAGGCCATTTCTTGATATTACATGGAATTAATCAAATTGGCTGAAAACTGGCATCTGTGATGCTGGGGACGTCAGGAGGGGGCCGAGATGGATCATCCACTCTGCAAATCTGGCTGAAGACTGTTGCAAATGCTTCAGCCTTGTCTTTTGCTTTGATTTGCTGAGCTTCCCCATCATTGAGGATAGGGATATTTGTGGACCCTCCTCCTCGGGACTGAAATTTCCTCGACCAGTCACTGTTGGGTGTGGCAGGACTGCAGAGCTCAGATCTGATCCATTGGTAGCGGAAATGCTTAGCTCTGTCCAACACTTGCAGCTAATGCTGTTTGGGACTCAAGTAGTCCGGCAGCTTGAAGGAGGTCATCATCTTCTTTCTGCATTGCAGGGTGATCCTCCTGGTCAAGCTGCCAGCATTCATGGCAGTCTCCGCCATCTCATCCTAGGCTTGGGACATGACCTGGGCTGGGTGCCTTCTGCCCACCCTGGAGAATAGGATGTCCCTCCTCTCCTCCACAATGTCCAGCATTCTTTCAATGTTGGTATAGAGGAACCCTGGAGGAGGTCTTCTTGCAGCTGACTCTGAACTGGAATGACAGTCTATGCTGAGTGGAGCGCTTAAAAGCTGCTCCAGCTTGTCAGGCTCTGAACACAAAACCCTATCCCAGTGAATCACTGGCCTGGCGAATTGGGAATCTGGCGAGATTCACATGGGCAGAGTGATTGTCCATTTGCATGCTCAGAATCTCGCCTCTTCAGCACTCCTCACAACAGTGGGATACATCTGGTTTTCCTGCTGGCGGGACCATAGTGACGCATTCTGAAAAAGCTGGTACTGCACATGCTTAGATTGTACCATCTGAATTCAACTACAAATGTCACCGCTATGTAGAATAATAATCAGTCCAAGCCCAAGCTTTTTGAAGAAGCTGAGTCCTTTTGAGCAAAACCTTTAATGAAGACATTACAATTATGAAGAGGCAGGATTGGGTCGATAGAAGCAATGGCCTTTGCATTAATGACCACACCCATCATAAGAAGAGATGCTGTGCAGAACATATTTCTAGCATGTTGAATATGTGCCCGCTGGCATTTTTACACAAGCAGTCTTTGTGCCATGCGAGGGTCCCACCTTGGAGAGGTGGGATACTTCATTAACATTAAGCATGTTTCCACAGTGCAACCGGGATTTAAATTTAACTGATGCCAAATACAGTTTGCAAGGCTCAGGAAACCTGGCAGACAAAGGAGACAGAAGCTGCTAACTCCTGAATGTAAGTGTTTTTTAACATCACTTTGTCAGCCAAGAGGAGCAGGAGTGCCCCCTCCCCCACCCACCCCAGCTCTCCATCATCCCTTTAAGGGAACTTTCAGCCTGTCTTTACTGATCATGGCCTTTCTCCCTCCAGCATTTATCTGCAGCTTGCCCACAAACACTGACCATGTTCCTTCAAACCACAGCCTTCAACCTTTCGTCGGACGTCGGACCCGATTGCGGGTCTGACGCCCCATTCTCCACCCCCGCGCTGAGCAGGATTTCGGCTCGGAGAATCCCGGCCATGGAATCTTTTATCACCAAATGGACAAATTCGAAATTCCAAAAATATTAGATTTGTTTTTCCGGGCCAGCAAGTTTGTTCATGAGTAATTATGATCCCGACCTCGGGTGACTGTGTTTGCACTTTCTCCCCGTCTGCATGGGTTTCCTCCGGATGCTCCGGTTTTCTCCCACAGTCCAAAGATGTGAAAGTTAGGTGGATTGGCCATGCTAAATTGGTCCTATGTGGGGTTACAGGGATAGTGTGGGGTTACAGGGATAGTGTGGGGTTTAGGCCTAGGTGGGGTGTTCTTTCAGTGGGCCGGTGCAGACTCGATGGGCTGAATGGCCTCCTGTACTGTAATGATTCTATAACTTTTTCAAGAGTTTTCATACCAAAAATAACAGAGTTATAAATGGAAATTCAGGCCAGTTCAATGATTTCTAAATCATTTCCATCTTTGAGGAGTTCAACAGTGCATCTTGCAGAGGAGCAGGAAATCGCTGAGAGCAACTTCTGGATTTCTGCCTTTAACGGTGTGTGTGTGGACACTACAGGTTTCACAGAGTAATGATAGAAAATGCTGATTGCCCACTGTGATCACAGCATATAATCCAGCCTGTTAGTTTCTGGTTCAGAGATGACAATCAGTGAATCTTTTCACAGTTCAGAATCATGTGAATTTCAGTGCCACTCAATGAGTGGCTGATGGGAAATTTTCTTCCACGAAGTGACACTGGACCTGCCACTTTTCCGGCTCTCCACATTACTTGTTGCATCTACTCCCTCTCCAATCCTCTAATTGGTAATCACGTCCATCTCCAATACTTAAACCATTCTGCCCATGAACCCAACCATGGACTAACAAACGTTGATCATTGAAATTGGATGAAATGTCTTGTTAATTGCCTAACTAGGGGGTCTTATGGCAGAGTGGTTGCATCCCGACCTGAGGTTTGTGTTTGAGTCTCACTCTGGGGCTTGATGGTCACAGAAACTATATTCATAATGTGGCCAGACTAGGCTGATTAACAATCTGCAAATCCTTCCAACACACCTATGGTAGGAGGTCAAAGTGGGAGAGTCTCCTGCTCAACCAGCACCATGTCGTAGATACAACATAACAGCCTCATCATGTTTTTTTTAAATAAATATATTTTATTAAAGTTTTCAAACAGAATTTTTCCATTTTGCAAATCAACATAAAAATAGTACAGTAACTGATAAATAACATTATTTAAATAATATGGTGAACTAACAAAGTAACAAAAAAAAAATAGTGCTCCCCCCCCCCCCCCCGGGCTGCTGCTGCTGTCAATCTATTTTCCCTTAACGTTCCGCGAGATAGTCAAGGAACGGTTGCCACCGCCTGGAGAACCCCTGAGCCGATCCTCTCAGCGCAAATTTCATTCGTTCCATATCATTTATCCAGGCCTCCACGCCGGGGGGTTTCGCTTCCCTCCACATAAGTAGGATCCTTCGCCGGGCTACCAGGGACGCAAAGGCCAGAATATCGGCCTCTTTCGCCTCCTGCACTCCCGGCTCTTCCGCTGCCCCAAATATAGCTAACCCCCAGCCTGGCTTGACCCGGATCTTCACCACCTTTGAGATCACCTTTGCCACTCCCCTCCAGTACTCATCCAGTGCCGGACACGACCAAAACATATGTGTGTGGCTCGCCGGGCTTCCCAAGCACCTCCCGCACCTGTCCTCCACTCCGAAGAACCTGCTCAGTCTTGCTCCCGTCATATGTGCTCTGTGTCGAACCTTAAATTGTATCAGCCTAAGCCTGGCACACGAGGAAGAGGAATTTACCCTACTTAGGGCATCAGCCCACAGACCCTCCTCAATCTCCTCCCCCAGCTCTTCCCATTTTCCCTTCAGCTCCTCTACAAGTGCCTCCCCCTCGTCTCTCATCTCCTGATATATTTCGGACACTTTGCCCTCCCCGACCCATACCCCCGAAATCACTCTATCCTGGATCCCCTGTGTCGGGAGCAGCGGAAATTCCCTCACCTGTTGCCCCGTAAACGCCCTCACTTGCATATATCTAAAGATATTCCCCGGGGACAACTCATACTTTTCCTCCAGCGCTCCCAGGCTCGCAAACGTCCCGTCTATAAACAAATCTCTCAGTTTCCTAATTCCTGCTCGTTGCCAGCTCTGGAACCCTCCGTCCATCCTTCCTGGGACAAACCTGTGGTTATTCCTGATCGGGGACCACACCGAGGCACCCGTCACCCCCCTGTGTCGCCTCCACTGCCCCCAGATCCTTAAGGTTGCCACCACCACTGGGTTCGTGGTATACCTTTTCGGGGAGAATGGCAGCAGCGCCGTCACCAGCGCCTTTAGGCTCGTTCCTTTACAGGACGCCATCTCCAGCCTCTTCCACGCCGCACCCTCTCCCTCCCTCATCCACTTACAAACCATCGCCACATTGGCGGCCCAGTAGTAGTCGTCCAGGCTCGGCAACGCCAGTCCCCCTCTGTCCCTGCTACACTGCAGGAACCCCCTCCTTACCCTCGGGGTCTTCCCTACCCACACAAAGCTCATAATGCTCCTGTCTATTTTCTTGAAAAAGGCCTTTGTCTTCAGAATGGGGAGACATTGAAACACGATAAGAAACCTCGGGAGAACCATCATTTTTACCGCCTGCACTCTGCCCGCCAATGAGAGTGGCAGCATATCCCACCTCTTGAAATCCTCCTCATCTGCTCCACCAGCCGCATCAGATTAAGTCTGTGTAGAGTTCCCCAGCTCCTAGCTACCTGGATCCCCAAATATCGGAAGCTCCTTTCCACTCTCCTTAATGGCAGGGCGTCTATTCCTCTTCCCTGGTCCCCAGGGTGCATTACAAAAAGCTCGCTCTTCCCCATATTTAGCCTGTATCCCGTAAAATCTCCAAACTCCCTCAATATCTGCATAACCTCTGTCATCCCCTCTACCGGGTCCGCAACATATAGCAGTAAGTCATCTGCGTAGAATGACACTCGATGTTCCTCTCCCCCTCTAACCACCCCCCTCCATTTCGTAGAGTCTCTCAACGCTATGGCCAGTGGTTCAATTGCCAACGCGAACAGTAATGGGGACAGGGGACACCCCTGCCTTGTTCCCCTGTGAAGCCGAAAATACTCCGATCTTTGCCGGTTCGTGACTACACTTGCCATTGGGGCCCCATATAGGAGTCTGACCCATCTGACAAACCCCTCCCCGAACCCAAACCTCCTCAACACCTCCCATAAATACTCCCACTCTACCCTATTGAATGCCTTCTCTGCATCCATCGCCACCACTATCTCTGCCTCCTCCTCCGCTGGGGCCATCATTATCACCCCCAGCAGCCGTCGAACGTTGACATTCAGTTGTCTCCCCTTTACAAACCCTGTCTCGTCTTCATGCACCCCGGGACACAATCCTCTGTCCTCGTCGCCAGCACTTTTGCCAGCAGCTTGGCGTCTACATTTAGGAGTGAGATAGGCCTACATGACCCGCATTGCAGCAGATCTTTATCCCGCTTCAGGATTAGTGATATTGTCGCCTCCGACATTGTCGGGGGTAGTATCCCCCCTTCTCTGGCCTCGTTAAAGGTTCTCACCAGCAGCGGGGCCAACAGGTCCACATATTTCCTGTAGAATTCCACCGGGAACCCGTCTGGGCCCGGGGCCTTCCCTGCTTGCATGTTCCCTAGTCCTTTAGTCACCTCATCCACCTCAGTTGGCGCCCCCAGACCTGCCACCTCCTGCTCCTCCACCCTCGGGAACCTTAGTTGGTCCAGAAACTGTTGCATTCCCTCTTTTCCCTCCGGGGGTTGGGACTTATATAGCCTCTCATAGAAGGTCTTAAACACCTCATTTACCTTCCCTGCTCTCTGCTCCGTAGTTCCCGTTTCATCCCTAACTCCCCCAATCTCTCTCGCCGCTATCCTCTTGCGAAGTTGGTGGGCCAGCAGCCGGCTCGCCTTTTCCCCATACTCATATCTCATCCCCTGTGCCTTCCTCCACTGTGCCTCTGCCTTTCCTGTGGTCAGCAGGTCAAACTCCGTCTGAAGTCTTCGCCTCTCTCTATATAGTCCTTCGTCCGGGGCCTCCGCATATCTTTTATTCTCCCTCAAAATCTCCCCCACTAATCTCTCCCTTTCTTTGCCCTCTTGTTTCTCCTTGTGAGCTCTAATGGAGATCAACTCTCCCCTAACGACCGCCTTCAGCGCTTCCCATACTACCCCCACCTGGACCTCGCCATCGTCATTGACCTCCAGGTATCTCTCATACATCCCCGCACCCTTCCACAGACCCCCTCATCCGCCAATAGTCCCACATCCAGTCACCAGAGTGGGCGCTGCTCCCTCTCCTCTCCTAATTCCAGATCCACCCAGTGCGGGGCATGGTCTGAAACGGCTATGGCCGAGTACTCCATTCCTGCCACCTTCGAGATCAGTGCCCTACTCAGAACAAAGAAATCTATTCGGGAGTATACCTTGTGGACATGGGAGAAAAAGGAGAACTCTTTGGCCAACGGCCTTGCAAATCTCCACGGATCCACTCCCCCCATTTGTTCCATAAACCCCCTAAGCACCTTGGCCGCTGCCGGCCTTCGTCCGGTCCTGGATCTAGACCGGTCTAGCCCTGGATCCAGCACAGTATTGAAGTCCCCCCCCATTACCAGGCTTCCCACCTCCAGGTACGGGATACGTCCCAGCATCCGCTTCATAAATCCCACGTCATCCCAGTTCGGGGCATATACATTTACCAGCACGACCTCCTTTCCCTGCAATCTACCACTCACCATCACATATCTACCCCCGTTATCCACCACTATATTCTTAGCCTCGAACGACACCCGTTTCCCCACCAGTATCGCGCCCTATTTTTCGCGTCCAACCCTGAATGGAACACCTGTCCCACCCATCCTTTCCTTAACCTAACCTGATCCGCCACCTTCAGATGCGTCTCCTGAAGCATGACTACGTCCGCCTTCAGTCTTTTTAAGTGCGCGAACACCCGGGCCCTCTTAATCGGCCCATTCAGGCCTCTCACATTCCACATGATCAGCCGGATTGGGGGGCCACCCGCAACACCCCCCCCCCCCCCCCCCACCCGCCAACTAGTCATCTCCTATTCTGGGCAGCCCCCGTCCAGGTCCCACGCACCCAGCCATCCCCCAGGCGGCACCTTCCCGCCCCGACCACCTCTTCTCTTGCCAGCTCCCCCTTGCACTCAGCAGCAGCAACCCAGTTAGTCCCCCCCCCCCCCGCTAGATCCCCATCTAGCATGGTTATTCCCCCCATGATGCTTCCGAAAGTCAGCTAACTCTAACTGACCCCGGCTTCCCCCATTCTCTCTTTGACCCCCCTGCGTGTGGAACTCTCTTCCTTCCTGCGCCTATCTTCCCGCCATCATCTCCATAGTGCGGGAAAAACCTTGCGCTTTCCTATCAGCCCCGCCCCCTATGGCGCAGCTCCCTCATTCCCCATCCCCCCTCTCAGTCCCTTTTCCACCGGCGCCCACATTTCTCCATTTCCCCCCATCTAGAGGAGAGAAATTCCCCATCTATCGTTTCAATATTATAAACCTCCCATTCCCCAATTTACATTTCTGTACCACAACCTCGTTGTTTCCCCCCCAACATCAGTCTCTCAGTTCTAGTCCAGTTTCTCTTCTTGGATGAAGGTCCATGCCTCATCCGCCGTTTCGAAGTAGTGGTGTTTGCCCTGATGCGTGACCCACAATCGCGCCGGCTGCAGCATCCCAAATTTTATTTTCTTCCTGTGAAGCACTGCCTTGGCCCGATTGAAGCTCGCCCTCCTTCTCGCCACCTCCGCGCTCCAGTCCTGATACACTCGTATCACCACATTCTCCCACCTGCTACTCCGTACCTTTTTGGCCCAGCTCAAAGCAGCCTCTCTGTCCGTGAAGCGGTGAAATCTCACCACTATCGCCCTTGGTATTTCTCCCGCCTTTGGTCTTCTCACAAGGACCTGGTGAGCCCCTTCCACCTCCAGGAGACCCAATGGGGCCTCAACTCCCATTAGCTTATGGAGCATCGTGCTCACATAAGCCCCAACGTCAGCTCCCTCTGTTCCTTCAGGGAGACCTAGAATCCAGAGGTTCTTCCTCCTCGAGCTGTTCTCCAGGGCTTCCAGCCTGTCGATACATCTCTTATGTAGCGCCTCATGCATCTCCGTTTTTACCACCAGGCCCTGTATCTCATCCTCATTTTCGGCTGTCTTTGCCTTCACTCCATGGAGCTCAATCGCCTGGGCCTTTTGTGTTTCCTTCAGCCCATCGATTGCCAATAACATCGGCGCCAGCACCTCCTTCTTTAGTTCCTCCACACACCGTCGGAGGAATTCCTGCTGGTCCGGGCCCCATGTCGTCTGGGCTCCATCTGCCGCCATCTTGCTTCTTCCTTCTCTTCTCTGCCACTGCTCCAAAGGATCCTTCGCAATCTGGCCACTGCCACTGGTCTTTTCCAGACACACCCGGGCGGGGGCACCTTCCTTCGTCACCCCACACTGGGTTTGGTGTGAAAAAATTTCCGTTGGGGCTCCCGAAAAGAGCCCAAAAGTCCGTTAGAACGGGAGCTGCCGAAACGTGCGGCTTAGCAGTGCATCGCCGCAACCGGAAGCCCAGCCTCATCATGTTAAAAGACTCCATGCACAGGTTCTTGCCACAGAATTGTTGAGTGTCGGAGCTTACATCTTGGTTGTATTCAATATAATTTGGATAGCTACACTGCAAACCAAAAACATTTTCTGGTGTTGCCTTTGGGAGCATTTTATGAAATTTGTCTTTAGGTCTATATTATTGAGGTAAAAATATGAAAAAGCTCCAGATGTATTTTTCATAGTTAGGGCTTTATGAAGTGCAGTGACAAATTCAAATGTCACCTGATTAGCATGGATGGGACTAAGCAATGTGAGGGCATTGACTTGCTCAGCACTGTAGAATAAAAGGACAGGATTTCTACCGTGCAGGCAGCAAGGAGCTGGTTTAGCACAGTGGGCTAAACAGCTGGCTTGTAATGCAGGACAAGGCAGCAGTGTGGGTTCAATTCCAGTCCCGGCCTCCCCGAACAGGCGCTGGAATGTGGCGACTAGGGGCTTTTCACAGTAACTTCATTGAAGCCTACATGTGACAATAAGCGATTATTATTATTATTTGATGTTGACGAATCCAAAATTCCAATACAGACCAAGTCACATTGGGGAAAATCTCCAGACAAGTGGCTAGTAAATGTTGGGGTAGGGGAACCAGTTTGTCACTGGATTCTGCCCCATTTTTCAGGTTCAGCCATTTTATGAAACTTCTCCCTCCAAATTTCCTGCATTAAAGGGTCGTGAAATGAGGAATTCTGTCCATGTGTCCTTCAAGGGCCTCACTGAAACTATCAGCTGAGAGCAGCTATGAGTCTTGATGAGGCCCAGTAATAGCCCTCAAGTGTGTATTTAGACCTTGCTGCATCCTAATTCCTGAACTCAACAACTGATATTGTTTAAAACTTGCTCTCCAGTCAGCAGGTTGCAGCTTTGTGCAATTCCATCTACACTTATTATTCCTTATCATGTTCTGCCAACCCCCAGTGCTTCCTCCTGAAATTCACTAAGTTAAAAAAGGGGAAGGTCCTACTCCTCGGGCACTCATGGGATACTTAACATCAATTCTTGCTGATCTTCTACTATCTGGCACCAATCGCTAGGTTGTTCTGATCATGTTCTACCTTCACCGGGTACAAAGTGATGACCATACATGCAAAATAAATTGAGGAATCCTGTGAACAGGTATCGCCTTTTTCCAACCTCACTCCAGTGATCTTGAGGTGGTGGCTAGTGATTCTGCCTGACACGATTGTGGTGTTCTTTGTGTTGCTAAATTCAGGATGGTCGGTGTAGTGTTCACCAAGACCACAAAATAGCTTTAACTTAAACAAAGCTACAAATTTATTAACACTACTAATTTGGATTCGGCACTTACTCCTAAAGAATACACAGTTGATTAATAACATCTAAAATACTCTCATCTACAGCTAATCTCACTACTGGTTTAAACTATGATCGGCACTCACTTACACTATCTGCTCTTCTGACTCTCACTACCTAACTCCTGCACACACTCTCCCACAAGGCTAAGCATCACTGCTTTATATAGTTGTAACCGTAGCTCCCTCTAGTGGCTACTTCATTAACCCTTGCAGTACTGACAGTTATGATAATACCACAACGATCAATCTGGAATTTTAAGCCAAGGCTCGGGCCCAGTGTAATCAGGGGCGTCATTCTCCGACCCCCCGCCGGGTCGGAGAATGGCCGTTGGCCGCCGTGAATCCCGCCCCCGCCCCCGCCGAAGTCTCCGAAGGAAGAAAAGTCGGCGGGGCGTTAATGGCGCCGCTGCCGCGGAGAATGTCACGGGTCTGCGCAAGGCAGCCGATTTTCGGCCTGCCGATATTCTCCCTTCCGGATGGGCCGAAGTCCCGTCGACGTGATGACCGTTCACGTCGACGTGAATCAAACCTCCTTTTCATCGGCGTGACCCGGTGCTCCAGGCTCACGCCGACCAGCGAGGAGGTGAGTGACGGCCTGGGGGGTTGGCTCTGGGCAGGAAATGGCGTGGCCGCAGACTGATTGCCTGAGGAGAGGTGTGTCTCGGCTTGTGTGTGTGTGCGGCGGGGGGGGGGGGGGGGGGGGGGGGGGTGGTTAGAGTATGCTGGGCTCCGGGGGAGTGCCGGGAGGGGGTCCGTGCCGGGGTGGAGGTTGGGGGTTGTGGAGGGGGTCCGTGCCGGGGTGGAGGTTGGGGGGGGGGGTCCGTGCTGGGGTGGAGGTTGGGGGTTGGGGAGGGGGTCCGTGCCGGGGTGGAGGTTGGGGAGGGGGTCCGTGCCGGGGTGGAGGTTGGGGAGGGGGTCCGTGCCGGGGTGGAGGTTGGGGGTTGTGGAGGGGGTCCGTGCCGGGGTGGAGGTTGGGGGGGGGGGTCCGTGCTGGGGTGGAGGTTGGGGGGGGTCCGTGCTGGGGTGGAGGTTGGGGGTTGGGGAGGGGGTCCGTGCCGGGGTGGAGGTTGGGGAGGGGGTCCGTGCCGGGGTGGAGGTTGGGGAGGGGGTCCGTGCCGGGGTGGAGGTTGGGGAGGGGGTCCGTGCCGGGGTGGAGGTTGGGGGGGGGGGGGGGGTCCGTGCCGGGGTGGGTGATGGGAGGGCAAATGAGTTGGTCCACCTGGCCAGGTGCCAGCCTCCAACAGTTGGACCCATGCGGTCCATGCCACCTGGCTGGGGGGAGGAGGGGATATGGGCAATGATGACATGTCGTCGTTCCCCTCCCCCCCACCAGGCCGTCATGTTTTCAGACCATCCAGCGATGTTGGCCGCCGTGGTGGCAGCCGCTCATGTCTATGTTGCCCTGGATGAGGAGGAGGAGGAGGAGGAGCGTGCCAGAGAGGCGGCGCAGGCTGCCGCAGAGGGGCAGGCGGCAGCCGCCCAGGCTGGAGGGACACCTGACCGACAGGACGAGGAGGGGGAGGAGGACGTCGCGGCCCCACGGCAACGGAGGCACCCGAGGGCGCCCCGTGTGTACCGGCCCCGGCAGTCATACCAGGACCTCACGGACCGGGAATGCAGGAGGAGACTCCGGATGAGCCGGGAAACCGTGGCACACATCTGCCACCTGCTGGCACACCTGTCACCGCGTGGCACTGGCGGGGGACACCCTCTCCCCGTGTCCGTCAAGGTTACGGTGGCCCTGAACTTTTATGCAACGGGGTCATTCCAGGCACCGAGTGGGGACCTGTCCGGCATATCGCAGACATCGGTGCATCGGTGCATCCGGGCAGTGACAGATGCCCTTTATGCCATGGCGCACCGCTACATCCGCTTCCCCGTGGACCGGGCCAGCCAAGATGCCCGGGCCGTGGGCTTCTCTGCCGTTGCCGGGTTCCCCATGGTCCAGGGCGCGATCGATGGGATGCACGTCGCCGTGCGGCCACCTGCAGATAACAGGGCCGTGTTCACTAATAGGAAGGGGACCTATTCGATGAACGTACAGGTGGTCTGCGACCACCGCATGATGATCCTGCACGTCTGCGCCCGTCACCCAGGCAGTGTACACGACTCATTCGTGTTGTCGCGGTCAACCATCCCCGGCATGTACGAGGGACGCCATCCCCGGCTGAGGGGCTGGTTGCTGGGCGACAGGGGCTACCCATTGCGATCGTGGCTGATGACGCCTATACGGAGGCCACGCAATGAGGCGGAGAACCGCTACAATGATGCCCATGTAGCGACAAGGGGAGTGATCGAGAGGTGCTTTGGCGTGCTGAAGATGCGTTTCAGGTGCCTGGACCTCTCTGGGGGCGCCCTCCAGTATCGGTCAGATAGGGTCGGCCGCATCATTGTGGTGTGCTGCGTACTGCACAACATAGCCCAGCAGAGGGGCGATGTGCCGCAGGCAGAGGAGGGCGGAGTGGAGGAGCAGCAGGAAGAGGCCCAGTCCTCCCCAGATGAGGGGGATGGGGGCAATGGTCAGGGCAGACGGGGTAGACACAGACGGGTGGCTGTCCACCGTTACCGGCTGGCCCAGCGGGCACGGGACAGACTGATAGACGCCCGCTTCACTGACTAGATGGGCGTGGGAATCGGGTAGTATGGCCACAGACCGCACACCATGACAACAGCCGACCACCCACACCCCCCACCCATCCACCCACCCAGCACCCTCACCCCCCTCCCCAACCCCACACACCCCACCCGCATGCACACCACCCCCCCACTCCCAATTGCCGATCCACCGGCGGCACAACGGGCCGGGCTCACCCAGTTGCGGGTGGACGCGTGTCTATCGCAGGCCATGGAGAATGATGACAACCCGCCTCCGATGAGCTCCTGGCTCTACATCGTTGGACTATGTCTGACCCATGGCCACAGTACCACCATCCACCCGGACCATCCCTGCATGCGGCTGTGACACTGCAGCGCACGGTCCCGTCCTCTGCCCGGGGGATGGTGATGGCGGCCCAGGGGGAAGGGGGCAGACTCACCTGGGGCTGAGGTAAGCCCACCCCTCACACACACACTTGCGCTCAACGTACATGACACCCCCGCACACTTTGGACAGAGCACAAAGGCAGCTTCGGTAGGTGTAACAATGACTTTAATAACCAAAGGAGTTCATGCACGTGCCCTAGCGCCTAAAACTCATCTGTGCCCTGCACCCGTGCCAACTTACTCAGTGTCTAATTGTTTGGCCTTACGGGCCCTTTGACTACGTCTACGTGGTTCCCCAGACGGTACAGCAGAACTGGAGGTGGACTCCTGTGATTCCTGCCCTCTGACACTGGATCCCTTTGGCGGCCGTTTCCTGGGGCGTCCTGGCCTAGATGGGCCAGGCTGCGGCCCGGGCGACTGGGATGGCGAGCTGCCAGCCTGTCCTGCCCGTTGCCCACCCGATGCACCTGGGACGGAAGGGGGGGAGTCCGAGGTGTCGCGGTGTACCGGGACCTCCCCTACAGAGGGAGCCGGGACGGACCACACCACCTCCTCCTCCCTCGGGGTGCCCGATGGCCCCCAGGCCTCTACATGGGTGGGGGATGCGAACGGACTGGCCATCCGACGCGCCCCCGACATCTGGCGCTGCCAGTCCTGGAGGCCCGTGCTGGTATCGACAGGGGTCTGCAGGTTTGCAGCCATGGAGCCCAGGGGGTTGTCGAACCCTGTCTGCGACAGTGCGACGCCAGCTCGCACATGGCCACTGGCGCCGATGCCCTCAGCGATGGCCCGCTGAGACTGGGCCATGGCCTGCAGAGACTGGGCCATGGCCTGCAGAGACTGGGCTATGGCCTGCTGAGACTGGGCCATGGCCTGCTGAGACTGGGCTATGGCGTTGAGCGCCTCTGCCATCTGGCGCTGGCACTGGCTCATGGCCTCCTGTGAGAGGGCAGCCATTTCCTGGGCCACAGACGCCGCCTGCACGGAAGGCCCCAGGCCTCGCAAACCGTTCCCCATGTCTGACACCGTCGCACCCATTGCCTCCACCGCGGACGCCACCCGTGCGGTGTCAGCCTGGGTGGCACGCATGACCGGGACCACTCCCAGCTCCTGGACGCGGGTGGACTCCTCCACCTGCGACCGCAGCCGCCGCAAGCCACCCGTCACCCTATTCGCTCGTCTCCGTGTCGGTGGTTGCATCGGATCTATGTGTGGGTGTGGTAACTGCAGGAACCCGGGATCCATCTGGGCGGCAGATGTTCGCTTGGCCTGGGCTGCCCTCCGACCGCCCGGTCCCTCTGCTGCTCCTACCTCCACCTGCTGTACCGGGACGGCTGTGTTGTGCGCACCAGTGAGTGTACCAGACGCCTCATCACTAAAGTGCCCAACCGTGGTGAGTGTTTCTGCGATGGTGGAGGGTGTTGGTGACAGCAGTGGCGTTGTGTCGTGCTCTTCGTCCCACTCTGAGTCCATGGCACTTTGGGGTGGGGGTTCGTCTCCACCCATCCACTCTGAGTCACTGTCCGGTATTTCGTCTTCCCGGGTAGGGGTGTCCTGGGTAGTGGTGTCCCGGGTAGTGGTGTCCCGGGTAGGGGTGTCCTGGGTAGTGGTGTCCCGGGTAGGGGTGTCCTGGATAGTGGTGTCCCGGGTAGTGGTGTCCCGGGTAGGGGTGTCCTGGGTAGTGGTGTCCCGGGTAGGGGTGTCCTGGATAGTGGTGTCCTGGGTAGTGGTGTCCTGGCTCGGATGTGACGGGGGCCTGTGGCTGCCCCCCTCATCGCTGGGTGGTCGCTCCCGCACGTGACGGGGGTGTCGTCTCCCTGTTGCTCCAGGTCTCTCCGTCTCCCGTGGTCTCCGAGGGGCATCCTGCGGGCGTCGCATGCTGGAGGGTGCGGGTCTCTCCGTCTCCCGTGGTCTCCGAGGGGCATCCTGCGGGCGGTCTGCATCTGCGGGGATGGGTGCCTGGACGTTTGGTCCTGCGATACACAATGAAGCATGCATGGTTAGACATCAGGCAGTGATCAGGTGATACGGGAGAGGGGGATATAGGGGAGGGGGGATATGGGGACGGGCTGTTGGTGGCTCACTTGCTCGTGGGGCCCCGACCTCTGCATCAGCAACCTCCCGGTCCTCAGGTCCGCCAGCCAGTTCCAGGGCCCTTTCCTCGTGTACGGTCAGTGGCCTCTCATCAGCGGGCCCTCCTCCAGTCCTCACATGCTCCCTATTGTTGTGTGCTCGCTTCTCCTGGGGGGGGGGGGGGGGGGTGGCAGGGGTAAAAGGCAACAGTGTTAGGCAGGTATATGAATGCACGCCATCGGTTGCGCGTGCATTGCAGAGGTTAAGGTTAGGGCTGGATTCACTTGGGGATATGGGGGATATGGGGGAGGGGGGATATGGGGGAGGGGGGATATGGGGGAGGGGGGATATGGGGGATATGGGGGAGGGGGGAATATGGGGGATATGGGGGAGGGGGGGATATGGGGAATATGGGGGAGGGGGGATATGGGGGATATGGGGGAGGGGGGGATATGGGGGAGGGGGGAATATGGGGGATATGGGGGAGGGGGGATATGGGGGATATGGGGGAGGGGGGGGATATGGGGGAGGGGGGATATGGGGGATATGGGGGAGGGGGGATATGGGGGAGGGGGAATATGGGGGATATGGGGGAGGGTGGATATGGGGGATATGGGGGATATGGGGGAGGGGGGATATGGGGGAGGGGGGATATGGGGGATATGGGGGATGGGGGATATGGGGGAGGGGGGATATGGGGGAGGGGGGAATATGGGGGATATGGGGGAGGGGGGATATGGGGGATATGGGGGATATGGGGAGGGGGAATATGGGGGATATGGGGGAGGGGGGATATGGGGATATGGGGAGGCTCACCCTGCCTGCTCTGACGAGGTCGTTCACCTTCTTGTGGCACTGGGTGCCTGTCCGTGGTGTTAGGGCCACAGCGGTGACGGCCTCTGCCACCTCCCTCCACAGACGCCGGCTGTGGCGTGGGGCAACTCTGCGGCCGTGCCCGGGATACAGGGCGTCCCTCCTCTGCTCCACCGCATCCAGGAGCGCCTCCACATCGCGTGACTCGAACCTCGGGGCTGAGCGACGGCCAGCCATCAAGTCGGGTGTTGCGGTCGGCTGTTCCGGTCGGGTGGGGGGGAGCTGCGCGGCCTTATGAGCCGTCACGCCGTGCAGCGCGTATGACGCTGCACGGCGTGAACCACTGCGCAAGCGCGGATCCCGTTACGTCGCTGCTAGCCCATTTCGGGCCGCAGACTATCGGCCCATTTTTATGACGTGAAGCAAGTGGGATTTGCGCCGTTTTTTGCGCCGATCGGCGGAGTTTCCGCCGATAACGGAGAATTTCGCCCCAGGTCCCAGCTGGGTTTGCAGTCATTCTGATAGACTCCCACCAAAGATGCCATAAGAGTCTATTTGAACATCTACGGTTTATTTAAACCCCAAGATGTTTAGGAATGCTGTTGAAGACCGCAGTAACACATTGTGATGTGTTACGCTAAAATATATGCTCATATGGAAAAACAAATGATGAAATGAATAAGGCGGTAAAGCTTAAGAGTAAAGAATACATCTAATCTACCCCACTACTCCAGTATTGCTAGTGCCACTGTTATGTTCTGCTATTTGATGCAACTGTACCAATGACAAGACAAGAATTGTTGGAAGAATAATCTGGTTTCTTTATTTGAAGCTAGGACTATATCTAGATAGTGTTGACTTGGTGGCTATGAAACCTACTGCTGCTTCTTATAGTTGGATTTCAATTCATGAGACTAATATATCACATCCTATCGAGGTGGAGTGATTGACAGCAGTTAAAGAAACAATCCCTTAAAGCTACATATAGCAATTAGATTCAGAATTTCCAGAACATACTTCTCTTCAGGATTCATGAGTGACAGATTAGGCAGACCTTCCCACCCCCTTCTGTATCCTTTGACACCAGTGATGAGCAGGTTTCTTTTGCAAGCCAATACAAAAGAGATGTTGTAATAAAGAATATAAGTTAAGTTTCTGAATGAGCATACAGCATGGCTGTGATTTCTTTGTGAATCAATAAGTCTGGAAGGCGGGGACAGAAACGGGTGACACTAACTCTGCGACCTCACCAAAATCTCACACTGGGTGTCCGATTACGGCCCGCAGGCAGGGAGAAGGGGGGCGACCAGTCAGCTGTTGGAGGCAGGTAATGAGGTGGCCGCTGCACATCGGCTGGCGCCATTTTTAAAGGGACAACAGCACCGGAATGTAGCCGAAGACCTCTGCAATCCAGCCAGCCTTCCCTGAACCTCCAACCAGCAGAGCAGTCCAGTGGAGAATGCCTAGAGGTCAGAGAGGCCGACATAGTGAAGGCCAGAAGGGAGAAGTGCTTGTTGGCAAGGCAGAAGAAATAGCCCACAAAATCTCACAGTTCAGTGACAACTCCCTGCATGTTCTTCTCAAAGCTGCTGTGAACAGATTTGGCCCTCTTACTCAAGAAAAGATATACTGGCATTGGAGGCAGTCCAGAGCAGGTTCACCAGGTTGATCCCAGGTATGGAGGGATTTTCTTATGAGGAGAGGTTGAGTAGGCTGGGCCTGTACTCATTTGAGTTTAGAAGGATAAGAGGCACCATTATTGAGACATAAAGGATTCTCAGGGAGCTTGACAGGGTAGATGCTGAGAGGTTGTTTCCCCCTGGGAGAGAGTCCAGGACCAGAGGACATAATCTCAGAATAAAGGGTCACCCATTTAAGACCGAGATGAGGAGCAATTTCTTCTCTCTGAGGATAGTGAATCTGTGGAATTCTTTACCACAGAGAGCTGTAGAGGCTGGGTTGTTAAGTGTGGTTAAGGCCAAGATAGACATATTTTTAATCAGTAAGAGAATCAAGGATTATGGGGATAGAGTGGAGTTGAGGATTATCACACCAGATCAGCCATGATCTCCCTGAATGGCAGAGCAGACTCGATGGGCCGAATGGCTTATTTCTGCTCCTGCATCTTATGGCCTACTCATTAAAGGCAGGAGGTCTTCTTTCACAGGGACAAAAAGAGGAAGCCGTATTCCTTCTCACTTTCTTTTCAAAGCACCCAATTGTCAGTAGCCAGATGACATCGTGAAGGCTCAACCCAGAACTCTGGCACCTGAATATCCCCACTTCACTGCTGTATAAACTAGCTATGGTTCCCCAGCCTTCCTGTGAAGGCATGCTGCCTCAACCAAAGTCAGCCAAATACTGCACGAACCTGAGCTGCCACCCTGTTGCCACCTTGATATATCTACAGTGGCTCAGGCGCCTCATGGTCCCCTGAAAGAATTCTTCAGGAAAATTGGAACAGGCCAGTAAGATATCATTCAATTGCCACTTTAATTGCCCGATCACACTAAATAACAACCCACTGGAAGTAGTTAACAAATTCTGCCAACTTGTGTCCACACTGACAATCAGTCACTTGATGAAAAACCTGACCCTTATAACCAAGCGGATAGTTTGTAAAGCCTGTGCTCTCAGCACTTTGCTGTATGGCTGTGAAACATGGACGACATATAGCTACCAGGAAAAGAGGTCCAACCATTGCCAGCTGCGCTGACTGGCACATCATAGGTATATCCTGTCAGGACAACATCACAAATGTGGCGGCCATCCAGAGCTCCAAAATGCATTAGCATCGTCAAACAGAGATGGGTTTGTTGGCTCGGGCACATCCACAGGAGGGAAGACAGTTGCATACCAAAGTATAGTGAGGTAGCCTGAGCCAGCAGCCTAGTGTAATGCTTCATTTCAAAGCTGCTTGCAAGAATGATATGAAAGACTAAACATCGATTATCAGACGTGGGACTCACTAACTGACTGCAAAGGAAAAGAATGACACCTCCGTGGGCTGGGGTGCACCACCCCAATGACCAGTCTCCATGTCAACTTGGCAACGGTGTGCCAGCGGCTAAAACAACAACCATGTGCTATATGAAGCCACCCCATTTGAAATGGATTGTTTTCTGCACAACAAATTATCTTTTGTGGTTGGAAGGATGCCGATGGGATTTCTTAATTACTTTCTAATTGCCTTTTTTTTGAACCATATACCTTGTCCAGTTGATTTGCTGCCTGTCATTGGAAATCTGTGCCGATGCCACCCATGCAACTTTTCGCCCCCCCCCCCACTTCCAAGGACATCTGCGGTGGGGTTGGAAAGACCCAGCCCTTATGTGAACGTGTGAACACGGGACATGCAAGTATCTTGTGTGTGCAGCATGCTTGGTGTTTCTTAGTAACCTCATCTGCTGGGCCACGGGGCAGATGCTTTGTGATACAATGCATGATGGATTTACCTGTGCATCTGGGAAATTGAGGGCAGCCCGTTAGCACAGTGGTTAGCACAGTTGCTTCACAGCTCCACGGTCCCAGGTTCGATTCCAGGCTTGGGTCACTGTCTGTGCCGAGTCTGCACGTTCTCCCCGTGTCTGCATGGGTTTCCTCCGGGTGCTCCGGTTACCGCCCGCAGTCCAAAGATGTGCTGGTTAGGTGGATTGGCCATGCTAAATTGCCCACAGTGTCCAAAAAGGTTGGGTGGGGTTACGGGGATAGAGTGGAGGTGTAGGCTTGCGTGGGTTCTCTTTCCAAGGGCCGGTGCAGACTCGCAGACTTGTTGGGCCGAATGGTCTCCTTCTGCACTGAAAATTCTATGATTCTATTGATATGGGCCAGTGTTTAGAGAACCCCAAAGTGTATCATGGAATTCACCTGACCCACAACTTTTAATAGATTGTGGTACGGGGAGCACACGGCCCATTCTACAGGTGTGGTACAGCACAAGTGGAAAAGTTTTTTTTTTTAACAAACAATTTTTAATGATGTATTTTTGGCATAACAAACAACCACCGTACAAAACTCATTTCCACCCTTGTCTTCAATATCCTGGACATGACATGCGCGAACCCCTGCCAATATCCCCTAATTTTTGGGCATGCCCAGAACATGTGGACATGGTTCACTGCTCCACCCACACACCTGACACGCTTATCTTCCACCCCCAAAAAATCTACTCATCCAGGCCGCTGTCATCTGCACCCGGTGCACCACCTTAAACTGGATCAAGCTGAGCCTTGAGCATGGAGCGGTCACGTTGACCCTGCTCAGCGCCTCCGCCCATATGCCGTCCTCCATCTCACCCCCTAGTTCCTCCTCCCACTTACGCTTCAGCTCTTCTATATGTGTCTCCTCCGCCCCCATTAATTCTTTGTAGATATCCGAGACACCCCCCTCCCCCACCCATCCCCTAGACTCTACCCTAGCTTTAATCCCTCTTAGTGGCAGGCGTGGGAAGGATGATATCTGCCTGCGCAGAAAATCCCGCACCTGAAGATATCTAAAATTATTCCCTACTGCCAACCCGAACTTCTCCTCCAGCGCCCTCAAGCTAGGAAAGCTCCCTTCCAGAAACAGGTCCCCCATCTTCTCAATTCCCGTCCTTTGCCATACCCGAAATCCCCCATCTAAGCTCCCCGGAGTGAACCGATGATTGTTGCATATTGGGGACCATACCGAAGCCCTCACTGCACCAACGTACCTCCTCCACTGACCCCAGATCCTCAGGGCCGCCACCACCACGGGACTGGTAGAATATCCCGCTGGCGGGAACAGCAACGGTGCCGTTATCAGCGCCCCCAAGCTGGTGCCCCTGCAAGAGGCTGCCTCCATCTGCTCCCAAACCAACCCCGCCCCCACCACCCACTTCCTTATCATCGCAATATTGGCCGCCCAGTAATAATGACTAAATTTTGGCAGGGCCAGCTCCCCCTCCCCCCGATTCCTCTCAAGCATCACCTTTTTCATCCGTGGGGACTTACCCACCCAAACAAAGCCCAAAATAATTTTGTTGGTCCTCTTAAAAAAGGACTGCGGGATGAAAATCAGGAGGTATTGGAACACAAATAAAAATCTTGGCAATATCGTTATCTTAACCGACTGCACCCTCCCCGTCAGTGATAGCGGGAGCGCATCCCATCTCCGAAATTCGCCCCTCATCTGCTCAACCAGCCGGGACAAGTTCAACTTGTGTAACCAGCCCTAGTCGCCCGCCACTTCTATCCCCAGATATCTAAAATTGTCTCCCACTAACCTGAACAGTAACTTCCCCAGCTGGCCCTCCTGACCTCTTGCCTGGACTACAAACATCTCACTCTTCATCATATGATGATTCTGGATAGGAGCGAAAGCAACAGGGTAGTTGTTATGGGGGACTTTAACTTTCCAAATATTGACTGGAAACGCGATAGTTCGAGTACTTTGGATGGGTCCGTTTTTGTCCAATGTGTGCAGGAGGGTTTCCTGACACAGTATGTAGATAGGACAACAAGAGGCGAGGCCATATTGGATTTGGTACTGGGTAATGAACCAGGACAGGTGTTAGATTTGGAGGTAGGTGAGCACTTTGGTGATAGTGACCACAATTCGATTACGTTTACTTTAGTGATGGAAAGGGATAGTTATGTACCGCAGGGCAAGAGTTGTATCTGGGGGAAAGGCAATTATAGTGCGATGAGGCATGACTTAGGATGCATCGGATGGAGAGGAAAACTGCAGGGGATGGGCACAATAGAAATGTGGAGCTTGTTCCAGGAACAGCTACCGAGTGTCCTTGATAAGTATGTACCTGTCAGGCAGGCAGGAAGTGGTCGAGCAAGGGAACCATGCTTTACTAAAGCAGTCAACACTTGTCAAGAGGAAGAAAGAGGCTTATGTAAAGATGAGACATGAAGGTTCAGTTAGGGCGCTCGAGAGTTACAAGTTAGCTAGGAAGGACCTAAAGAGAGCTAAGAAGAGCCAGAAGGGGACATGAGAAGTCTTTGGCAGGTAGGATCAAGGATAACCCTAAAGCTTTCTATAGATATGTAGGAATAAATGAATGACAAGGGTAAGAGTAGGGCCAGTCAAGGACAGTAGTGGGAAGTTGTGCTTGGAGTCCGAGGAGATAGGAGAGGTGCTAAATGAATATTTTTCATCAGTATTCACACAGGAAAAAGACAATGTTGTCGAGGAGAATACTGAGATTCAGGCTACAAGACTAGAAGGGCTTGAGATTCATAAGAAGGATGTGTTAGCAATTCTGGAAAGTGTGAAAATAGATAAGTCCCCTGGGCCGGATGGGATTTATCCTAGGATTCTCTGGGAAGCTAGGGAGGAGATTGCTGAGCCTTTGGCTTTGATCTTTAAGTCATCTTTGTCTACAGGAATAGTGCCAGAAGACTGGAGGATAGCAAATGTTGTCCCCTTGTTCAAGAAGGGGAGTAGAGACAACCCTGGTAACTATAGACCAGTGAGCCTTACTTCTGTTGTGGGCAAAATCTTGGAAAGGTTTATAAGAGATAAGATGTATAATCATCTGAAAAGGAATATCTTAATTAGAGATAGTCAACACAGTTTTGTGAAGGGTAGGTCGTGCCTCACAAACCTTATTGAGTTCTTTGAGAAGGTGACCAAACAGGTGGATGAGGGTAAAGCAGTTGATGTGGTGTGTATGGATTTAAGTAAAGAGTTTGATAAAGTTCCCCATGGTAGGCTACTGCAGAAAATACGGAGGCATGAGATTCAGGGTGATTTAGCAGTTTGGATCAGAAATTGGCTAGCTGGAAGAAGACAAAGTGGTGGTTGATGGGAAATGTTCAGACTGGAGTCCAGTTACTAGTGGTGTACCAGAAGGATCTGTTTTGGGACCACTGCTGTTTGTCATTTTTATAAATTACCTGGAGGAGGGCGTAGAAGGATGGGTGAGTAAATTGGCAGATTACACTAAAGTCGGTGGAGTTGTGGACAGTGCGGAAGGATGTTACAAGTTACAGAGGGACATAGATAAGCTGCAGCGCTGGGCTGAGAGGTGGAAAATGGAGTTTAATGCAGAAAAGTGTGAGGTGATTCATTTTGGAAGGAATAACAGGAAGACAGAGTACTGGGCTAATGGTAAGATTCTTGGCAGTGTGGATGAGCAAAGAGATCTCGGTGTCCATGTACATAGATCCCTGAACGTTGCCACCCAGGTTGAGAGGGTTGTTAAGAAGGCGTACGGTGTGTTAGCTTTTATTGGTAGAGGGATTGAGTTTCGGAGCCATCAGGTCATGTTGCAGTGTACAAAACTCTGGTGCGGCCGCATTTGGAGTATTGCGTGCAATTCTGGTCGCCTCATTATAGGAAGGATGTGGAAGCATTGGAAAGGGTGCATGGGAGATTCACCAGAATGTTGTCTGGTATGGAGGGAAGATCTTATGAGGAAAGGCTGAGGTACTTGAGGCTGTTTTCGTTAGAGAGAAGAAGGTTAAGAGGTGACTTAATTGAGGCATACAAGATGATCAGAGAATTGGATAGGGTGGACAGTGAGAGCCTTTTTCCTTGGATGGTGATGTCCAGCACGAGGGGACATAGCTTTAAATTGAGGGGAGATAGATATAAGACAGATGTCAGAAGTAGGTTCTTTACTCAGAGAGTAGTAAGGGTGTTGAATGCCCTGCCTGCAATAGTAGTGGACTCACCAACACTAAGGGCATTCAAATGGTCATTGGATAGACATATGGACGATAATGGAATAGTGTAGATGGGCTTTAGAGTGGTTTCACAGGTCGACGCAACATCGAGGGCCGAAGGGCCTGTACTGCGCTGTAATGTTCTATGTTCTATTCAATTTGTATCCCGAAAACCGGCCGAATTCCCCCAGAATCGCCATAATCTCCCTCATCCCTGCCCCTGGATCTGCTACATATAGGAGTAAGTCATCCGCATACAGCGATACCCTACCCTATGCTCCCCCCCCCCCCCCCAACCAGCCATTTCCAGGCTCTAGAAGCTCGCAGAGCAATTGCCAGCGGCTCTATAGCCAGCGCAAACAGCAGCAGGGAGAGGGGACATCCCTGTCTTGTCCCCCGGTGCAGCCTAAAATAGTCCGAGGTCGTCTTATTCATCATTACACTGGCTTCCGGGGCCTGGTACAACAGCCTGACCCAGTCGATAAAGCCCCTACCAAACCCAAACCGTCCCAGCACCTCCCATAGATAGTCCCATTCTACCCGGTCAAATGTCTTCTCCGCGTCCATGGCCACAACTACCTCAACTTCCCTTCTCTCCGGGGGCATCATAATCACATTAAGCAGCCTTCTTATATTGGCTACCAACTGCCCACACTTGACAAATCCGGTTGGCCCTCCATAATCACCTCCGGCACACAACCTTCAATCCTGGAGGCCAACACCTTGGCCAGCAACTTACCGTCCACATTGAGCAACGAGATCGGCCTATAGGACCGACACAGATCCGGGTTCTTGTCCCGCGTCAATATTAACGAAATGGTGGCCTGTGACATCGTCGGGGGCAGCACCCCTCTATCCCTCGTCTCGTTAAAAATCTTAACCAGCAACGGCCTTAATATCCCCAAAGATTTCTTGTAAAATTTCACCGGGAACATGTCTGGCCCCGGCGCTTTACCTGACTGCATCTCCTTCAAGCCCTCAGATATTTCTTTGGCCCTAATTGGAGACCCCAACTCACCCACCCTTGGGAAAGTCAACTCGTCCAGAAAGCGTTTCATCTCCTCGGGCCCTGTGGGGGGCTCCGAGCGGTAAAGTCCGTTATAAAAGTCCCTAAGCGCCTTGTTTAGCCCGGCCAAGTCCCCTACCAGGTTCCCATCTCAGTCGACCACCTTATCAATTCCCCTGACCGCATCCCTCTTCAGCTGCTGTGACAACATTCTGCTGGCCTTTTCTCCATTTTCATCCAGCGTCCCCCTCGCCTTTTTAAGCTGGTAAACTGCCTTGCCCGTGGACAGTACCCCAAACTCAGCCTGCAGTCTCCGGCGCTCCCTTAACAGTTCCGCCCCTGGGGTCACCGCATACCTCCTGTCTATCCATAGGATCTCCTTGATCAGTCGGTCCGGCTCTGCCCTATCCATCCTGTCCCTATGAGCTCAGATTGAAATCAGCTCCCCTCTCACCACTGCCTTCAGCGCCTCCCATACCACCGCTGCTGAGACTTCCCCTGTGTCATTGACCTGCAGGTAGTCCCGCATGCACTTCCCTTCTCTCTCGCACACTGCCTCGTCCACCAACAAGCCCACGTCCAATCGCCACTGCGGGCGTTGGAAGCTCTCCTCACTGGCCTGCAGTTCCACCCAGTGTGGGGCATGGTCCGAGATAGTGATGGCCGAGTACCCCGAGTCCACCACCCCCGCCAGCAGATCCCTACTCAAAATGAGAAAATCGATCCGGGAATAAACTTTATGTACATGCGAGTAGAAAGAAAACTCCCGAGCCGTCGGCTGCCTAAACCTCCATGGGTCAATCCCCCCCATCTGCTCCATGAACCCTATCAACACCTTTGCCATCGCTGGCACCCTCCCCGTTTTCGAGCACGACCGGTCCAGGCCGGGGTCGATAACCGTATTAAAATCCCCTCCCATCACCAGCTTGTGTGAGTCCAGATCCGGTATCTTCCCCAGCACACTCTTGATGAATTCAACATCGGCCCAATTCAGCGCATAGACATTAACCAATACCACCTTCCTCCTTTCCAGTTTACCGCTCACCATAACATAACGGCCCCCCCGTCCGAAACTATACTGCCCGCCTGGAATTGCACCCGCTTATTAATTAAAATCGCCACCCCTCTCGTCTTGGTATCCAGCCCCAAATGGAAGACCTGACTGACCCAACCCTCCCTCAGCCTAACTTGATCCGCCACTTTCAGGTGTGTCTCCTGCAACATCACCACGTCCGCCTTCAGAGCCCTCAGGTACGCGAACACATGGGCCTTCTTGACCAGCCCATTCAGCCCTCTAACGTTCCAGGTGATCAGCCTGGTTGGGGGAACGGCCCCCCCCCCCCCTGCCGATCAGCCATCCCCCTTTCTGGGCCCACCCCCACCCATGCGCCATGCCGCCTTCTGCCCGCCTCCAGGTACCCCTCACCCCCAACCTCCTCTCCGTCCCCGAACCCAGGTCTCTACCTCGTCAGCAGAGTAACTTCCCCCCTCCCCCCACTAGCAACATCACCCTATAACCCAACCCCTGTCCCGTATTGAACCAATACACCCTCCCCCCACTGTGCTTCCGTGGACTAGCTCACCCAGCTAGCCTGGTGACCCTCGCCTCCGGCACCACAAAGTCTCCCACCTATTGTTCCCTACTCCCCTCCCCCCCGCCCATTGAAACCGCTTCCCGCATCAAACCAAAACCAAATCATCTCCTAATTACCATAGGAAACAGCCCAAGAGAGACAGAGACCCCCACAAGAAAACCCCTCAATAATACAATTTAAAGTAGTACAAAATAAATATGGGGAAGGGGAATATGGGGGGATATGGGGGAAGTGGGATATGGGGGAATATGGAGGATTGGGGATATGGGGAAGGGGGATATGGGGGAAGGAGGCTATGGGGGAAGGGGGATATGGGGGAAAGGGGATATGGGGAAGGGGGAAATGGGCGAAGGGGAATATGGGCGAAGGGGGATATGGGGAAGGGGGATATGGGGGAAGGGGGGAAATGGGGGAACGGGGATATGGGGGAATGGGGGATATGAGGAAGGGGATATGGGTGAAGGGGGATATGGGGGAACGGGGAAGTGGGAAAGGGGGGCAGGAAGTGGGGGGTCTCACTTGGCACCGCATGACGGGCGGCCATTTTGCCGGTTCTCCGGGGGGGGCGCGTCTTTTGTGCAGTGGCGCCGCGGGCCGTCCGTGACGGGTGACACCGTCGTGAATGTCGTCACGCTGCTACTAGCCCATTCCCGGCCGGAGAATTCGCGACGTTTCGGGGTGCCCGACGCCGCAGTGATTCGTGCCGTTTTTGGCGCCGGCTTCGGGCCATCGCGCCGATTCACGGAGAATCCCACCTCTGATTTCTACCAATGCAAGTTTGTGATATTGTCAGACTTAACAAAATATATTCACTAAACTGCTCATGAAATTCCTTCCTCATAAAAAATGGAGGAAGACTGTGCCTCAGTTTAATGGGATTAAAGCTGAATTGGAGTCAGATTTTTAAAAAAACATAGTGTTGGGAAATTGTCACTTGTTCCAAAAGGGCATTTAAAATATAAATCCCTCCCCTACAAGCCGTGACAATGCTATATGTCAGGACCTTCTGGCATCCCTGCCCCCCAACACTATTGTGCTGCAAACCTGAGATTTTGTTCATGATACATTCCCTTGTTTACCTTTATGTATATAAAATTGCTTTAAAAACATGCATTGGACTGTGGGAAAATGCTAACATTAGGTATAATGACCCATGAGTTCGAAATTAAATTTATAGCACATAGGTCTTTTAAAGGTTATTTTTGGAGGAGTGTTGCAAAAAATGTCGAGCATAAAAATAGTGATTGCTTTGATAGACATAGCTCCCTCATGGTTTCATGATTGCAAAAGTAACTGAGATCTGAACCTCTGTGCTAAATCATGCTAATTTTTGTGAGGTAAGAATGCCTAGATAACACTTTCAAGGTTATGTTTAGTTTTACTTAATTTTTAGATGAATGATTCATATGCTCACTTAATATAAAACTGACCAGTCTGAGATAAGTTTGTTTTTCTGGTGCACTGTGAACTGCGTCACTTTGTCAATATTTGAAGTTTTTTTCATAGATGAAGTTTTCTTTATCTGAAACCAGTTTTTGTTGTTTCGCAAAACATTTGTTTAGCAAATAGAACGAAAGGTCAATGCTACGAAAGGCAGCTTAAAAAGTACATTTCTGGGGGCGATTTTGAAGGCAACACGATAACTGGTGTTTTCGTCCTTCCTTTTGTCAATAATTGCTAAATATCATTTGACTAAAATCAATGATAAATAAACTTATTGCACAAATGTGCTCTTTAAATTGATCACCCCTTTAAAGTTATGTCCCCTTTTCCTGAGTGACACGTACTGTCTTCTGCAGGACTAATAAGTTAGTTGGTTATATTTTGTCAGTCTTTTTTCAGTTTTCCGAAGTCTCATAACAAATTGGGGGCTCAAGGAGGATAAAAGTCTCTCTATTGGATTGGCTTAGTGAACTTAAAGACAGTGAGGGGTGAGCATGTTGTGGTTACTTTTCAGGTGTGGTATACTAGTTGAAGTAGGGAGTGTGTTGTGGACAATGGCTCTTTCAGAGGCTCAGAGGTTTTTGGGGGTGGAGACGGTCACACGCAGTGCACCCATGGGCATTGTCACCCTCTTAATCATTTCAGACATTGGAATCATATGTGTACAGCTTAAACAAAGAATCTACAGGCCAATCAGCCTAACCTCAGTGTTGGGGAAACTATTGGAAGCATTTCCTTTTTAAATTCAGAGTACCCAATTAATTCTTTCAAATTAAGGGTGTTATGGGCCAGGGTTTAGAGAACCCCAAAGTGTATCATGGAGTTCACCTGACCCACAACTTTTAATAGATTGTGGTATGGGGAGCACACGGCCCACTCTACAGGTTTGGTACAGCAGAAATAGAAAAGTATTTTTTTAAAAGCAAAACAATGTTTATTCTGTGAACTCAAGTTAACCTTTTAAAACATACGTGAACATCTCAGCAACCATTAATTCAAATACAACCCCCAAAGACTACAACACTAAGTAATCCTTTAAGCTTTCCTGTTAACATCCATAAGACTTAAAACACCTTTTACCAGAAGCACATCAGGTTAAAGTCACTACTGTTATTAGTTTTAAATCACCAGGATCGATTTATTCTTTAGATTACAAAGAAAAATTCATACACCTTGTGGCTGTGACTGCAGCTATCCAGATCTGAAAATGAAACTAAAATGCACCCTGCAGCAAACAACCTAAAACAAAAGTAAAAAGCTGACAGACAGCCCAGCTCCACCCACACTCTGACATCACTGCAGCAATAAACACACATTTCTTAAAGGTACTCTCATTAGATACTTATATACACACCCATTTATAAACACCCACTTCTTAAAGGTACTCTCACATGACACCTCTCCCCCCCCCCCAAGAAAAATCCCCCCATCAACTTCAAGATGGTTTCATTTTTCACCTTTTCACTATCCTTTAAGAAATGCACACAGTAAATATACTTTTTTGTTTCAAAAAAACAACACACGCAAACAGGTATAATAATATAGTCCATTTTCTTTTGTTCTTCTTCCTCCAAATGAAATCCTTCTGGATTGAGTCTCTTTAAACAAGAAGGTCTCTGCACGATCCGTCCATTTCTCTATGCCTCGGCATTTCTCTTAAAAGTCAGATACTTTAGTTCAATCTGATCACAGAGTTCCTTGCAATTCTCCAACACGAGCATTAGTTAACACAGTTTTCACGCAATCAAACTGCTGTTGAATGTCTGCTGTCCACTGAAATTTTTGACGTTTCTTCAGCAAGTCCATCAGTGAAGCAATCATGCTACAAAACCTTTTCACAACTGTTCAATCAAATCTACTCATGCCAAGAAATCGCATTATTTCCCTTCATCTTGAGGATATTGGAAACTCCTCAATAACTGTTGGTTTCACATCCCATGTGACCATTCGACTCTGTCCGATTGTATGGCTAAGGAAAGTGACTTGGGCTTTTCCAAATTCACTTTTGGCTAGGTTTATCACCAAACCAGCCTCCTGAAGTCGATCGAATAACTCCATCAGATGTTTTAAATGTTCTTTCCATGTCTGGTTGTAAATTACTAGATCGTCGATGTTTACCGCACAATTGGGTAATCCTGAAATGACTTTGTTAGTTAACCGTTGAAATGTGGCTGGTGCGTTTTTCATGCCAAATGGCATAACTTTGAATTGGCATATACATCTGGAGTCACAAAAGCTGAAATCACCGTTGCCCTTTTGGATAAAGGTACCTGCCAGTAACCTTTAAGTAAATGCAGTTTGGAAATAAAAGCTGATTGTCCCACCTTCTCAATGCAGTCCTCCAAACGTGGGAAAGGATAAGAGTCCATTCTTGTAACTGCATTAACCTTTCTATAGTCCACACACAACCGTTGGGTACCGTCTGGTTTTGGTATCATCACTATGGGTGAGCTCCATTGGCTGCAACCCACTTCGATTATGCCATTTTTAAGCATACTCTCAATCTCTTTGTTAACCTGTGCCAATTTTAAAGGGTTAAGTCTGTATGGATGTTGTTTGATTGGAACAGCATTTCCCACATTTACATCATGTCTAGCCATTTTAATACTTCCCAATTTATCTCCACAAACTTGCCCATGTGATATCAATAACTCTTTCAAGCCAGTCCGTCTTTCCTCTGGAAGGTAACTCAACAATTTATCCCAATTTTTAAGAATATCCTAATTTTCCAATTTAATTTGAGGTATGTCAAATTGACAGTCATCTGGATTTGGTTCGTCACTTTGAGTTAGAAACATTAAAACCCCCTCCTTTTTCTCTCCTTCCCTTTCAGAGTACCTTTTAAGCATATTCACACGACACACTCGGTGAGTCTTCCTTCTATCTGGTGTTTTTACCACATAATTCACCTCACTTAATTTCCTTCCAATCTGATAAGGTCCACAAAACCTCGCTTTTAAAGGTTCACCTACCACTGGTAACAATATTAAACCTTTATCTCCACTGGCAAAACTACAAACTTTTGATTTCTTGTCTGCTACCCGTTTCATCACATTTTGTGCAACTTTTAAATGTTGTCTAGCCAATTCACCTGCTCTATTTAATCATTTCCTAAAATTTGACATGTCATCCAATAATGTAATTTCCGATTTCTCACTCACCAATTTTTCCATAATCAATTTAAGTGGTCCTCTTACCTCATGACCAAAAATTAGTTCATAAGGACTGAATTTGGTTGACTCATTAGGTGCATCCCTAATTGCAAACAGTACAAATGGAATTCCTTTATCCCAATCCTCTGGATAATCGTGACAATAAGCCCTCAACATTGTCTTTAATGTATGATGCCACCTTTCTAACGCTCCCTGCGATTCTGGATGGTACGCAGTTGATTTAAATTGTTTTATTCCTAAACTATCCATAACTTCTTTGAATAACCTTGAGGTAAAATTTGACCCTTGATCCGATTGTATTTCTGTGGGTAGTCCATATCTAGTAAAGAATTTAAGGCACTCCTCCACAATCTTTTTAACTGTAATATTACATACTGGAATGGCCTCTGGAAACCTAGTAGACACATCCATTATAGTCAAAAGATATTGATTCCCACTTTTCGTTTTAGGAAGCGGTCCTATGCAATCAATTAGGACCCTTGTAAAAGGTTCCTCAAGTGTTGGAATGGGTATTAAGGGCGCTGGTTTTATCACTGCTTGAGGTTTCCCTATCACTTGACATGTATGACATGATTGACAAAATGTAACTACATCTTTATGTAGTCCAGGCCAATAAAAATGTTTCTGGATTTTAGCTTGAGATTTCCTTATCCCCAAATGACTTCTCACTGGTACCTCATGTGCAACTCGCAACACCTCCTTTCTATACCCTACCGGCAATATTACTTGATGAACTTCTGCCCACTTTTCATCCACCTGCATATGTAAAGGTCTCCATTTTCTCATCAAGATATCACTTTTACGGCAATAACACTCTGGTATACACTCAGATTCCTCTTCTGTGTATGCTTTCTGATATATCCATTTTATTTCTACATCTTTCTGTTGTAACTCCACCAATTTTCCTGAACTAAAAATATCCGCCTCATCCTCCATCTGTCCTTGTTCTTTTTCAACCATCTGATCAAAAACCGTTTCTGATAATTGCACTTCAACTTCATCTTCACTCTTTGATTTCTCCTCTTGCTTTAACCTGTGACTTTGCGACCTTGTTACAACACAATCCGGAAAAATCCCAGGATATTCGTCCTTCAACACTTCTGTTGTCTGATTTTCCACTGGCTTATCAACCACCGTAGGCATAACTCCCACCTGCGATCCAGCTGTATCATTACCAAGATAAACTGTATTCCTGGACAAGATAGTTTCTCTATTACTCCTACTACCACGTCACCACTCTTCACTGGACTTTCCAACCTTGCCTTATATAATGGAATACTACTCCTCTCACCCTGAATTCCACATATTACCACCTTTTCTGGCATCATTCTTCCCAAACTACATAATTCCTCATCTCTTCCCATTAAAGATTGACTAGCTCCCGTATCTCTTAAAATTGTGACTTCTTTACCTGCTCCTCCTGATACACATGAGTAAACTTTACCCACACAAGTAAATTCTTTAAAGAGATCTGGCACCTTCTTATCAATCACCTCTTGATCAGGCTGTACAATCATTTGCACCTCGTTCACTTCACTTGGGCTTTCCTTGACCACTTTCACAAACCCCACTGTCTTATCCTGTTTTACCACATCAGCCTTCCCAGTGCTTTTCTTCAACCACCAACACTGTGACTTTACATGGCCTAGTTTATTACAGTGAAAACATTCTTCCACCCTCCTGCATTTTATTTTAAATCTGAGGTACACTCTCCTTATTATCTCCCATCTGATCACCTTTACTTTTACCACTTGAGTATTTCTCATGTCCCCAGTTTCTATCCCTCACAGACTGAAACTGATGTTGGAAACCAAGCTTTGATTTATGAACTAATTCATAATCATCTGCCATTTCTGCTGCTAATCCCACAGTTTTAACCCTCTGCTCTTCCACATGAGTTCTCAGTACATCAGGAATTGAATTTTTAAACTCCTCCAAAAGTATAATTTCTCTGAGATCTTCATACGTTTGGTCTATTTTCAAAGCCCTTATCCACCTATCAAAATTATTCTGTTTGATCCTTTCAAACCCCATGTATGTTTGACCAAATTCTTTCCTTAAATTTCTAAACCTTTGTCTGTAGGCTTCAGGCACTAGTTCATATGCACCTAGGATGGATTTTTTCACCTCCTCATACGCCCCAGATACCTCCTCCGCAGTGATGCAAACACTTCACTAGCCCTACCTATCAGCTTTGTTTAAATCAGTACTACCCACATGTCCTGTGGCCATTTCATTTGTTTAGCTACCTTCTCAAATGAAATTAAAAAGGCTTCCACTCCCTTCTCGTCAAACCTTGGCAATGCTTGGACATATTTAAATAGATTCCCACCAAGCCTTCGACTTTGGTGCTCTTTCTCACTATCCTCATCAGTATCATCCAACTGTACATTTCCCTTAACATCTGCCAATTTTAACTGACTGTCATGTTTCATGGCCATTTTCTGAAGTTCAAACTCTCTCCCTTTATCTTTTTCCCTGATCTGTATCTCCCTTTTTCTTTCTTTTTGTTCTGCTAGGGCTATTCTTTCTTTTCTTCTTTCTTCTCTCTCCCTTTCTTTTTTCTTTCTATCTGTTTCGTATTCAAGCTGCTTTAATTCTTTCTCATGTTCCATTTGTTTAAGTTGTAACTGAATTTTTGCCATTTCCAATGAGTCAAACTGTATCTCAGGCAACTTTAAATGCTTAGCTACCGCCATAATTACCTCATCTTTCTGCATTTTGTCAGGTAATGTTAACTGCAATGTTCTTGCCAAATCTAACAGTCTGCTTTTAGTCTCTGTCTGTAAGGTACTGCGGGTGACCGTCTCCACCCCCAAAAACTTCAGAGCCTCTGAAAGAGCCATTGTCCACAACACTCTCCCCACTTAAACTAAAATACCACACCTGAAAAGCAACCACACTATGCTCAACCCTCACTGTCTTTAAGTTAACTTAGCCAATCCAATAGATAGACTTTTATCTCCCTCGAGCCTCCAATTTGTTATGGGCCAGGGTTTAGAGACCCCAAAGTGTATCATGGTGTTCACCTGACTCACAACTTTTCATAGATTGTGGTATGGGGAGCACACGGCCCACTCTACAGGAGTGGTACAGCAGAAATGGAAAAGTATTTTTTTAAAAAGCAAAACAATGTTTATTCTATGAACTCAAGTTAACCTTTTAAAACATACAGTGAACATCTTAGCAACATTAATCCAAATACAACCCCCAAAGACTACAGCACTAAATAATCCCTTAAGTTTTCCTGTTAACATCCATAAGACTTAAAACACCTTTTACCAGAAGCACATCAGGTTAAAGTCACTACTGTTATTAATTTTAAATCACCAGGATCGATTTACAATCTTTAGATTACAGAGAGAGACTCCAATACACCTTCTGGCTTTGACTGCAGCTATCCTGCTCGGAAAATGAAACTAAAACACACCCTGCAGCAAACAGCCTAAAACAAAAGTAAAAAGCCGACATACAGCCCAGCTCCACCCACTCTCTGACATCACTGCAGCAATAAACACCCATTTCTTAAAGGTACTCTCACTACAGATACTTATAGACACACCCATTTATAAACACCCATTTCTTAAAGATACTCTCACATGACAAGGGGCAATTTAGCGTGGCCAATCCATCTAGCCTGCACACCTTTTGGGTTGTGGGAGCGAAACCCACGCAGACGAGACCTCCGGTTGCGGCTATGCTGTGCTAAGTCGCACGATCGGCAGCTCCCGCCAGAAATGGATTTTTGGGCTCTTTTTAGGGGCCCCAGCGGCATTTGTCCGACAGTTCCCAGTGTGGGAAGGTGACAGTATGATTTCCCTGGCACTGTATGGATTGGACCAGGAGTGGAGCGGTGAAAAAAGTAATTCTGGTGCAGCGAAACGTGCGAGGGAAGAAAGCCAAGATGGCGGCGGGTGGAGACCAGGCAGTGTGGGCGCAGTGGTCGCAAGAGCAGCAGGAGTTTCTCAAGCGCTGCTTCACGGAATTGAGAGTAGAGCTGCTGGAGCCGATGAGGCTTCGATTGACAAGCTGCTCGAGACCCAGAAGGCCCAAGGGGCGGCGATCCGGGAGGTGCGGCAAAAGGCCTCGGAGAATGAGGTCGAGATATTGGGCCTGGCGGTGAAGGTGGAGGCGCACGAGGCGCTGCATAAGAAATGGCAGGAGAAGTTTGAGGACATGGAGAATCGTTCGAGGAGGAAGAATCTGCGGATTTTGGGTCTCCCAGAGGGAGTGGAGGGGTTGGATGCTGGAGCATATGTGGTCACGATGATGAACACGTTGATGGCCTTCCCGAGGCCCCTGGAGCTAGATGGGGCCCACCGAGTCCTGGCGAGGAGGCCCACGTTTAACGAGCCGCCGCGGGCGGTATTGGTGCGGTTCCACCGCTTGGTGGACAGGGAGTGTGTCCTAAGATGGGCAAAAAAGGGGCGGAGCAGCAGGTGGGAGAATGCAGAGGTCCGTATGTACCAGGACTGGAGCGCGGAGGTTGCCAAGAAGAGGGTCGGGTACAATCGGGCTAAGGCGGCTCTGCATTGGAAGGGGGTGAAATTCGGGATGCTGCAGCCAGCGCGACTGTGGGTCATGTTTAAGGACCGGCACCATTACTTTGAGACGCCGGAGGAGGCGTGGACCTTTATTCAGGCCGAAAAGTTGGACACGGACTGAGGGCCGGTTGTGAGGGGAGGTCGCTGGGGGCTACTGTGGTTACTGTGCTTTGGGGGATGTTGGGGGATTTTCAGTTCTGTTCTGTATTGTTTCCTTGGGTGCTGGGTGGGGTAAGGTGAAATGGTTCGAAGTGGGGAGTTTTGTGAGAGTGTGGGCGTCGGTGGTTGGAAGGACGGGGCCCTGTTGGGGGAGCTGGGATTAGGCCGCAAAAGGGAGCTGCGCCAGAGTGGGTGGGGCCGGTTTGATGGAAAGCGCGGGCTTTTTCTCGCACTGGGGAAGGAAGGGGGCAGGGCCAGGGGGAAGGGCGGTGTTGGAGAGGAGCGCCCGCTGATGGACAGGAGGCGGGGGGGGGAGACTACCGCACTGGGGGGTTGATGGAGTGGCGGGAGTGGCCAGGGTCAGCAGGAGTAAGCTGACTTACGGGAGTGCTATGGGGGGAGCAACGCAGCTAGGGGGGGACCTGGCAGGGGGGTGGGGGGGGGGGGGGGGCGGGGGGAGGAGGGGGAACTTGGTTGCTGCTGCATTGGCCAAAGGGGAGCTGGAGCTTGGAGAGAGAGTCGGGGGGTCTGCTGCTGGGGGGAATGGAGAGTGTGGGAGGCGCGGGCATGTGGCTGGCCTAGAAAGGGAGATGGCTAATCGGCGGGGGGGGAGGGAGGGGGGTGGGTGGCGGGCAGCCCCCTGATCCGGCTGTTAACTTGGAATGTGAGGGGCCTGAACGGGCCGGTCAAGAGGGCCCGTATGTTCGCGCACCTGAAGGCTGATGTGGTCATGCTCCAGGAGACGCATTTGAGGGTGGCAGACCAGGTTAGGCTGAGAAAGGGGTGGGTAGGACAGGTTTACCATGTGGGGTTGGACGCAAAGAATCGAGGGGTGGCGATTTTGGTGGGGAAGCGGGTGTCGTTTGAGGCGTTGAGCATCGTGGCAGACAATGGAGGGAAGTATGTGATGGTGAGTGGTAAGCTGCAGGGGGTGCGGGTGGTATTAGTGAATGTATATGCCCCGAATTGGGACGATGCCTGATTTATGTGGCGCATGTTGGACCGGATTCCGGACCTGGAGGCAGGGAGCTTGATAATGGGGGGGAACTTCAATACAGTACTGGATCCAGCATTGGACCACTCCAGGTCCAGGACGGGTTGAGGCCGGTGGCGGCCAAGCTGCTGAGGGGGTTTATGGACCAGATGGGAGGAGTGGACCTCTGGAGGTTTGTCAGGCCGGGGGCCAGGGAATTTTCTTTTTTTCCCACATACATAAAGCCTACTCCGGGATAGACTTCTTCGTTATGAGCAGGGCACTGATCCCGAGGGTGGAGGACAAGGAGTATTCGGCCATAGCCATCTCAGACCATGCCCCGCATTGGGTGGAGCTGGAGCTAGGGGAGGAGAGGGACCAGCGGCCGCTGTGGCGCCTGGATGTGGGCTTGTTGGCGGATGAGGAGCTGAGCGGGCAGCTCCGGGGATGCATTGAAAGCTATCTAGAGGCTAACGATAATGGGGAGGTGCAGGTGGGGGTGGTCTGGGGGGCGCTGAAGGCATTGATTAGGGGAGAGCTAATCTCCACTAGGGCCCACAAGGAGGGGAAGGAGAGGAGAGAGAGGGAGAGATTGGTGGGGGAGATTTTAAGTGTAGATAGGAGGTATTCAGAGGTCCCCGAGGAGGGACTACTCAAGGAGCGACAAAGCCTCCAGGCCGCGTTCCACCTGTTGACCATCAAGAAGGCAGAGGTGCAGTGGAGGAAAGCGCAAGGGGCGGTGTATAAGTACAGGGAGAAGGCTAGCCGGATGCTGGCACACCAGCTCCGGAGGCGAGAGGCAGCGAGGGAGATTGGGGGAGTTAGGGATAAAGGGGGGAACACGGTGCGGAGTGCGGTGGGAATAAATGGGGTATTTAGAGACTTTTATGAGGGGCTATATAGATCTGAGCCCCCGATGGAGGAGGGGGGGATGCCTCGATTTTTGGATCGGCTGAGGTTCCCGAGGGTGGAGGAGGAGCAGGTGGCTGGGCTTGGGGCACCGGCAGAGCTGGAGGAGCTGACTAAGGGGCTGGGGAGTATGCAGGCGGGGAAGGCACCGGGGCCAGATGGGTTCCCGGTGGAATTTTACCGGACGTACATGGACCTGCTGGGCCCTCTATTAGTGAGGACTTTCTTTTTTTTTAAAATATATTTTATTCAACTTTTTCAGCCATACAAAACAGTACAAAGGTTTTTCCCCTTTTTACAACAGCAAAACAATATAAATAACCATGACCGTATTTTAACAAATAAATAAATAATATACAAACTAAATGGTAACTGCCATAACAAAAATAATAGCTCTCCCAAATAATAAAATCAGCAATTCAATATACATAACCAAGTACCAATATCTTTACAAAAACACCCCTGAGGACCCACCTGAGCCCTCCCCCACCACCCCCCCCCCCCACCCCCACTCCCCCCTGGGTTGCTGCTGTTACCTTCCCATTTCCTTTATCGTTCTGCGAGGTAGTTAATGAACGGTTGCCACCGCCTGGTGAACCCCTGAGCCGAATCCCTTAGTGCAAACTTTATCCTTTCCAGTTTTATAAACCCTGCCATGTCGTTTATCCAGGTCTCCACGCCCGGAGGCTTGGCTTCCTTCCACATAAGCAATATCCTTCGCCGGGCTACTAGGGACGCAAAGGCCAAAACATCAGCCTCTCTCGCCTCCTGCACTCCCGGCTCTTCTGCAACCCCGAATATAGCCAGCCCCCAGCCTGGCTCGACCCGGACCCCCACCACCTTTGAAAGCACCTTCGCCACCCCCACCCAGAACCCCTGCAGTGCCGGGCATGACCAAAACATGTGGGTGTGGTTTGCTGGGCTTCTCGAGCATCTCCCACACCTATCCTCTACCCCGAAAAATTTACTGAGCCTTGCTCCGGTCATATGTGCCCTGTGCAAAACCTTAAATTGTATCAGGCTAAGCCTGGCGCACGAGGACGACGGGTTTACCCTACGTAGGGCATCTGCCCACAGCCCCTCTTCAATCTCTTCCCCCAGCTCTTCCTCCCATTTTCCCTTCAGCTCATCCACCATGTTCTCCCCCTCGTCCCTCATTTCCCTGTATATATCTGACACCCTACCATCCCCCATCCATGTCCCTGAGATCACTCTATCCTGAATCTCCTGCGTCGGGAGCTGCGGGAATTCCCTCACCTGTTGCCTCGCAAAAGCCCTCAGTTGCATGTATCGAAATTCATTCCCTTGGGGCAACCCATATTTTTCCGTCAGCGCTCCCAGACTCGCAAACGTCCCGTCCAAGAACAGATCCCTCAGTTGCACAATCCCAGCTCTCTGCCGTGCTCCAAATCCCCCATCTATTCTCCCCGGGACAAACCTATGATTATTTCTTATCGGGGACCGCACCGAGGCTCCCGTCTTCCCCTATGCCGTCTCCACTGCCCCAAAATTTTCAGTGTGCCACCACCACTGGACTTGTGGTGTATTTCTTCGGTGAGAACGGCAGCGGTGCCGTCACCAGTGCTTGTAGGCTAGTCCCCCTGCAGGACACCCTCTCCAATCTCTTCCACGCCGCTCCCTCCCCTTCTCCCATCCACTTACACACCATTGAAATATTGGCAGCCCAATAGTACTCACTTAAGCTCGGTAGTGCCAGCCCCTCCTCTCCCTGCTACGCTGCAAGAACCCCCTCCTTACTCTCGGGGTCTTCCCAGCCCACACAAAACTCATAACGCTTTTCTCGATCTTCTTGAAAAAAGCCTTCGTGACCATCACCGGGAGGCACTGAAACACAAAAAGGAATCTCGGGAGGACTACCATTTTAACCACCTGCACCCTACCTGCCAATGACAGGGACACCGTGTCCCATCTCTTAAAATCCTCCTCCATCTGTTCCACCAATCGTGTTAAATTAAGCCTATGTAAGGTTCCCCAACACCTGGCTATCTGGATCCCCAAGTACCGGAAATCCCTTGTTACCCTCCTCAGCGGTAAATCCTCTATTCCCCTGCTCTGCTCCCCCGGATGTACCACAAACAACTCACTCTTCCCCAAGTTTAATTTGTACCCCGAAAATTCCCCAAACTCCCCGAGCGTCTGCATTATCTCAGGCATCCCCTCCACCGGGTCCGCAACATACAGCAGTAAATCATCTGCATACAATGATACCCGGTGTTCTTCTCCTCCCCTGAGTACTCCCCTCCACTTCCTGGAGCCCCTCAGTGCTATGGCCAGGGGCTCAATTACCAATGCAAACAGTAATGGAGACAGGGGACACCCCTGCCTCGTCCCTCTATAAAGACGGAAGTAGTCAGACCTCTGCCTGTTCGTGATCACACTTGCCACCGGGGCCCTATATAGCAGCTGTACCCATCCAATGAACCCTTCACCGAAACCAAATCTCCTCAACACTTCCCACAGGTAGTCCCACTCGACCCTGTCAAATGCTCTCTCGGCATCCATCGCCACCACTATCTCCGCCTCCCCCTCTGGTGGGGGCATCATCATCACCCCTAGCAGCCTCCGTATGTTCGTGTTCAGCTGTCTCCCCTTAACGAACCCAGTTTGATCCTCATGGACCACCCCCGGGACACGATCCTCTATCCTTGTCGCCATTACCTTGGCCAGGATTACCTTAGCATCTACATTCAAAAGGGAAATGGGCCTGTAGGATCCACACTGCAGCGGGTCTTTATCCTTCTTCAAAAATAACGATATTGTCGCCTCCGACATAGTCGGGGGCAACTTCCCCCTTTCCCTAGCCTCATTAAAGGTTCTCGTCAAAAGCGGGGCCAGTAGGTCTATATATTTCCTATAAAATTCCACCGGGAACCCATCCGGTCCCGGGGCCTTCCCCGCCTGCATGCTCCCAATCCCCTTTACCACCTCCTCCACATCAATCTGTGCTCCCAGTCCCGCCCTCTCCTGCTCCTCCACCTTTGGGAATTCCAGCTGATCCAGGAAATACATCATTCCCTCCTTCCCTTCCGGGGGCTGAGCCTTATACAACCTCTCATAGAATGTCTTAAACACCCCATTCACTCTCTCCGCTCCCCGTTCCATCTCTCCCTCCTCATCCCTCACCCCACCTATCTCCCTCGCCGCTCCCCTCTTCCTCAATTGTTGGGCCAGTAACCGACTCGCCTTCTCTCCATACTCATACTGCACTCCCTGTGCCCTCCTCCACTGTGCCTCTGCCTTACCCGTAGTCAGCAGGTCAAATTCCACATGTAACCTTTGTCTTTCCCTGTACAGTCCCTCCTCCGGTGCCTCTGCATATTGCCTGTCCACCCTCAGAAGTTCTCTCAGCAATCGCTCCCTTTCTTTACTCTCTTGCTTCCCTCTATGTGCCCTTATGGATATCAGTTCCCCTCTGACCACCGCCTTCAACGTCTCCCAGACCACTCCCACCTGAACCTCTCCATTGTCATTTAGCTCCAAGTACCTTTCGATACACCCCCTCACCCTTAGACATATCCCCTCATCCGCCAACAGGCCCATATCCATTCTCCAGAGTGGGTGCTGTTCCTTTTCCTCTCCTACCTCCAGATCTACCCAGTGTGGAGCGTGGTCCGAGATGGCTATGGCCATGTACTCCGTCCCTGTCACCTTCGGAATCAGTGCCCTTCCCAGGACAAAAAAGTCTATCCGTGAATATACCTTGTGAACATGGGAGAAGAATGAGAACTCCTTACTCCTAGGTCTGATAAATCTCCAAGGGTCTACTCCTCCCATCTGCTCCATGAAGTCCTTAAGCACCTTGGCCGCTGCCGGCCTCCTCCCGGTCCTGGACCTCGACCGGTCCAGCCCTGGATCAAGCACTGTATTGAAATCTCTCCCCATTACCAACTTTCCCGCCTCCAGGTCCGGGATACGCCCCAACATACGCCTCATGAAGTTTGCATCATCCCAGTTCGGGGCGTACACGTTCACCAGAACCACCGCCTCCCCTTGCAATCTGCCACTCACCATCACGTATCTACCCCCACTGTCCGCCACTATGGTCTTTGCCTCAAACAGTACCCGTTTCCCCACTAAAATAGCCACCCCCCTATTTTTCGCATCCAAACCCGAATGAAACACCTGTCCCACCCATCCTTTACTTAGTCTGACCTGATCTGTCAATTTCAGGTGCGTCTCCTGCAACATAACCACATCTGCCTTTAATTTCTTTAGGTGTGCGAGTACCCGCGCCCTTTTAATCGGCCCATTCAGCCCTCTCACGTTCCACTTGGTGTGTGACCCACAGTCTCGCTGGTTGCAGCATTCCAAATTTCACCTTCTTTTTGTGAAGCACCGCCTTAGCCCGATTGAAACTTGCCCTCCTTCTCGCCACCTCCGCACTCCAATCCTGGTATACGCGGATCACCGCGTTCTCCCACCTGCAGCTCCGAGTTTTCTTCGCCCATCTTAGGACCATCTCTCTGTCATTATAGCGGTGAAACCTCACCACTATGGCTCGAGGTATTTCTCCTGCCCTTGGTCTTCGCGCCATAACTCGATAAGCTCCCTCCACCTCCAAAGGGCCCGTCGGGGCCTCCGATCCCATTAGCGAGTGAAGCATCGTGCTCACATATGCCCCGATGTCCGCCCCCTCTGCTCCCTCGGGAAGACCCAAGACTCTTAGATTCTTCCTCCTCTAATTATTCTCCAGGGCTTCCAACCTCTCCACACACCTCTTGTGCTGCGCCTCATACGTCTCTGTCTTCCCCACCAGGCCCTGAATTTCATCTTCATTTTCAGCAACCTTTGCCTTCACGACCCGAAGCTCCAGCTCCTGGGTCCTCTGCGCCTCCTTTAGCCCTTCAATCGCCTGTAGCATCGGGGCCAACACCTCCTTCTTCAGCTCTTCCACACAGCGCCGCAGGAACTCTTGTTGCTCCGGGCCCCATATCGAACGGCCACCTTCCGACGCCATCTTGCTTCGAGCTTCCCTTCCTTGCCGCTGCTCCGAAGGATCCACTGCAATCCTGCCGCTATCCTCTCCTTTTTCCATCAATATCCGGGGGGATTCCCTTCTATTTCACCGCACAGTGATTTTGGCCGTTTAAAATTGCCGTTGGGGCTCTTATCAAGAGCCCAAAAGTCCGTTCCAACGGGAGCTGCCGAAACGTGCGACTTAGCTGGTCATCGCCGCACCCGGAAGTCAGTGAGGGAGGGGAGGCCCTACATCCGACGATGTCCAGGGCGCTGACCTTGAAGCGGGACAAGGACCCATTACAGTGTGGGTCGTATAGGCCAATCCCTCTCCTCAACGTGGACGCGAAGCTGTTAGCGAAGGTGTTGGCTACCAGAATTGAGGACTGTGTCCTGGGGGTGATTCACGAGGACCAGACAGGTTTTGTTAAGGGAAGGCAGCTGAATACCAATGTGCGGAGGCTCATTAACGTAATCATGATGCCTGCAGTGGAGGGGGAAGCGGAGATAGTGGCGGCGATGGATGCGGAGAAGGCCTTCGATAGGGTGGAGTGGGGGTACCTCTGGGAAGTGTTGAGGAGGTTTGGGTTCGGGGAGGAGTTCATTAGTTGGGTTAGGCTACTTTACGAAGCCCCGATGGCGAGTGTGGCCACGCATCGGAGGAGGTCAGAATACCTTCAGCTGTACCGGGGGACGAGGCAGGGGTGCCTCCTATCCCCCTTGCTATTTGCATTGGCAATTGAGCCTTTGGCTATGGCTCTAAGGGAGTCCAGGAACTGGAAGGGGCTGGTGCTGGGGGGGGCGGGGAACACCGGGTATCACTGTATGCCGATGACCTGTTACTGTATGTGGTGGACCCAGTGGGGGGGATGCCGGAGGTGATGCGGATCCTCAGGGAGTTTGGTGACTTTTCCGGGTATAAGCTCAACGTGAGGAAGAGTGAGCTCTTTGTGGTACACCCAGGGAAGGGGGATAGACGAGCTTCCACTGAAGAGGACGGAAAGGAGTTTTCGGTACCTGGGGATCCAGGTGGCCAGGAGCTGGGGGGCCCTACACAAGCTCAACTTGACGAGGCTGGTGGAGCAGATGGGGGAAGAGTTTAAAAGGTGGGATATGCTGCCACTCTCCCTGGCAGGTAGGGTACAGTCGGTGAAGATAACGGTGCTCCCGAGGTTCCTTTTTTATATTCCAGTGCCTCCCCATCCTGATCCCTAAGGCCTTTTTTAAGCGGGTCAGTAGGAGCATCATGGGATTCGTGTGGGCGAAAAAGACCCCGAGGGTGAGAAGGGTGTTTCTGGAGCGGAGTAGGGACAGAGGAGGGTTAGCGTTACCTAATCTGTGTGGGTATTACTGGGCTGCCAATGTGGCGATGATACGCAAGTGGTTAATGGAGGGGGAGGGGGTGGCGTGGAAGAGGCTGGAGATGGCGTCCTGTGTGGGCACGAATCTGGGAGCGCTGGTGACAGCACCGCTGCCCTTCCCGCCGACTAGGTACACCACTAGCCCGGTGGTGGCGGCGACTTTGAAAATTTGGGGGCAGTGGAGATGCCACAGGGTGAGGTAGAGGCTTCGGTTTGGTCCCCGATCCGGGAGAACCATCGGTTCATCCCAGGGAGAATGGATAGAGGGTTCCTGAGCTGGCACAGGGCAGGAATTAGAACGATGGGGGACTTGTTTTAAGATGGGACTTTTGCGAGCCTTGGGGCGCTGGAGGAAAAATGTGGGTTTCCCCCCGGAAATGCCTTCAGGTACATGCAGGTAAGTGCGTTTGTAAGATGGCAGGTAAGGGAGTTCCCGCTGGTTCCTAGACTCAGGATCCAGGATAGGGTGCTCTCGGGGGTGTGGGTTGGAGAGGGCAGGGTCTCAGCGATCTACCAGGAGATGTAGGAGGAGGAGGAGACCTAGGTGGAGGAGCTAAAGGGTAAATGGGAGGAGGAGCTTGGGGAGGAGATAGACGAGGGTGCGTGAGCAGACGCCCTGGGTAGGGTTAATTCTTCCTCCTCTTGCGCCAGGCTTAGCCTGATACAATTTAAGGTTTTTCACAGAGCACATATGACAGGGGCGAGTCTGAGCAGGTTCTTTGGGGTGGAAGGCAGGTGTGGGAGGTGCTCGGGGAGCCCAGCAAATCACACCCACATGTTCTGGGCGTACCCGGCGCTGGATGGGTTCTGGAGGGGTATTGCGAGGACGATGTCTAAGGTGGTGAACACCCGGGTTAAGCCGAGCTGGGGGGTAGCACTATTTGGGGTATCGGACGGGCCGGGAGTGCAGGAGGCAAAAGAGGCCGGTATTTTGGCCTTTGCATCCCTGGTAGCCCGGCGGAGGATTCTGCTACAGTGGAAAGATGCGAGGCCCCCAAGCGTGGAATCCTGGATCAGCGACATGGCAGGGTTCATTAAATTGGAGAGGGTAAAATTTGCCTTGAGAGGGTCTGTGCAAGGGTTCTTCAGGCAGCGGCAACCGTTCCTCGACTTTCTATCGGAGCGTTAGGAGGTGGTCAGCAACAGCAGCAACCCAGTGGGGGGGGGGGGGGGGGGGGGATGTACTTTGTGTTTTCTACTGTGTTTATTATTGCTTAATGGGGGGTTTGTATATTGGGGGAATTCATGATGTAGTTGTAAGATGTTTATTTATGTGTTCTTTGTTTTTCTTTTTTCTGTAAGGGGGGGTTTGTTGAAAATATATAAAAATATTTCTAAAAAGAAAACCCACGCAGACACAGGGAGAATGTGCAAACTCCACACAGACAGTGACCCAGAGCCGGGATTGAACCTGGGACCTCGGCGCAGTGAGGCAGCAGGGCTAATCCACTGTGCCACCGCGCTGCCCTATTGGAAGCATTTCTGAGAGAGAGAATTAAAAGTAGACAAATTTCCAGGGCCAGATGAAATGTATTCCGGCTTTGGAATAATTATTTTGGGATATTGAAATTAATATCTTCCTCAAGAATTTGTACATTTCTCTAATTGACAATGGATTGTCAAAATTGAAAATCATGGGCTGGATTCTCAGTTTCGGAGACTAAAGTGTTCTCACCAAAACTGAATCACGTGCAATTCGTGTTACCACTGGGGCTGCTGTTTGAACTAAATTCAGGAGATGCAAATGGGCCAGCGCTCTGCCCATGTGAATTGTAAGCAATTCCCAGCCCTGCAGGCAACTTATTCGCTGGGGCCGGAATTCACATTAAAGAGCCTGACAAGTTGGAGCTGCGTATAAACACTCCACTCACCACACACTCTCATTCCAGCCAAGAACAAAGATCAAAGAAAAGTACAGCACAGGAACAGGCCCTTCGGCCCACCAAGCCTGTGCCAACCATGCTGCCCATCTAAACTAAAATCTTCTAAACTTCCTGGGTCCGTATCCCTCTATTCTAATCCTATTCATGTATTTGTCAAGATGCCCCTTAAACGTCACTATCGTCCCTGCTTCCACCACCTCCTCCGGCAGCAAGTTTCAGGCACCCACTACCCTCTGTGTAAAAAAACTTGCCTCGTACATCTCCTCTATACCTTGCCCCTCGCACCTTAAACCTATGCCCCCTAGTAATTGACCCCTCTACCCTGGGGAAAAGCCTCTGACTATCCACTCTGTCAATGCCCCTCATAATTTTGTAGACCTTTATCAGGTCGCCCCTCAACCTCCATCATTCCAGTGAGAACAAACCAAGTTTATTCAACCACTCCTCATAGCTAATGCCCTCCATACCAGGCAACATCCTGGTAAATCTCTTCTGCACCCTCTCTAAAGCTGTTAAATCCTCAGTTTCTTTACCCGTCAGTCTGGCCTCAATAAAAGTCAAGATGGATTTGCAGGTACAGCATTAGTTATTTTATTAGACTTGCAAGTCTTTCTCAGTTCACAGTAGTACAGATCACCTCTGCTCTCTGTACCTCCGGAATCAAGTGAGGCTTTAAGACAAAGAGCTCTGTACTGATACATTCAAATGGCATCAAGTTTCACATACTCGACGCCCATAGGTCATCCTATGTCCCTCCTGACCTGTTTGATCTATTCTGATTGGCTCACTTCCAATCCCTTCCTCTGGACCCTATTACTCAGCATCACTTTGGTGGACACACCTCTTCCTGCTTTTCCATGCGGTCTGAAATCCTTTGTCTGTGAACTAACCAGAATTAAACTGGCCTATCTTCTACATTACATTAACTAATATCTCTAAAGTAACTATTTTATATCACATTCGTCAAAGCCTCCACATCCTTCTGGTAGTGTGGCGACCAGAATTGAACACTACACTCCAGGTGTGGCCTAACTAAGGTTCTATACAGCTGCAACATGATTTGCCAATTCTTATACTCAATGCCCCAGCCAATGAAGGCAAGCATGCTGTATGCCTTCTTGACTACCGTCTCCACCTGTGTTGCCCCTTTTAGTGACCTGTTGTCCTGTACACCTAGATCTCTCTGACTGTCAATACTCTTGAGGGTTCTACCATTCACTGTATATTCCCTACCTGCATTAGACCTTCCAAAATGCATTATCTCACATTTGTCCAGATTAAACTCCATCTGCTATCTCTCCACCCAAGTCTCCAAACAATCTCAATCCTGCTGTATCCTCTGACAGTCCTCATCGCTATCCGCAACTCCACCAACCTTTGTGTCATCTGCAAACTTACTAATCAGACCAATTACATTTTCCTCCAAATCATTTATATATACTACGAACAGCAAAGGCCCCAGCACTGATCCCTGCGGAACACCACTGGTCACAGCCCTCCAATCAGAAAAGCACTCATTACTACTCTCTGCCTTATATGACCGAGCCAGTTCTGTATCCCTCTTGCCAGCTCACCCCGATCCCGTGTGACTTCACCTTTTGTACCAGTCTGCCATGACGGACCTTGTCAAAGGCCTTACCGAAGTCCATATAGACAACATCCACTGCCCTACCTGCATCAATCATCTTTGTGACCTCTTTGAAAATCTCTCTCAAGTTAGTGAGACACGACCTCTCCTTCACAAAACCGTGCTGCCTCTCACTAATACGTCCATTTGCTTCCAAATGGGTGTAGATCCTGTCTCGAAGAATTCTCTCCAGTAATTTCCCGACCACTGACCTAAGGCTCACTGGCCTGTAGTTCCCTGGATTATCCTGGCATCAGAAGATGGCTCAGAGAAGATCTGCCCCCCCATTCCTCCTCCTCCACCCCCCCCCCCCCCCCCAAACCACCACCACCACCAGCAACAACAACAACAACAGCTTCAGGAGTCTGAATCGGATCCACTGCTCAATGCCATTGAGTCGAGGAGGGACGAATTTCCTTTCTATCCTAAGGGCTAAGTCCTTCGCTCTAAGTCCTCCATGTGGGACCTGATCAGAAGCCTTGCTGAAGTCCAAGTCAAAGGCATTTCCCTCATCTACATACCTGGCCACCTCTTTGGAAGAATTCAATCACGTTGGTCAGACATGACCTCCCCTTAATAAAACCATGTTGATTGTTCTTGATTAATCCCTGCCTCTCCAAATGCAGATTAATTCTCTCTCTCAGAAATGCTTCCAATAGTTTCCCCAACAGTGGGGTTAGGCTGATTGGCCTGTGGTTTCCTTGTTTATCCCTTCCCCCCTTCTTGAATAATGGTACCACATTGGAAATCCTTCAGTCCTCCAGCACCTCTCCTGTGGCCAGAGAGGAATTGAAAATGATTGCCTGCGCCCCTGCTATTTCCTCACTCAACAGCCTGGAATACATTTAATCTGGCCCTGGAGACTTGTCTACTTTTAAGCCTGCCAGACCACTCACAACCTCCTCTCTGTCTATGTTAATCTCTTTCATTTTATCACAGTCCTGCTCCCTGATTTCTGTGCCCACACGGTCCCTCCCACGAGTAAACATTGACACAAAGTATTCATTTAGAACCCTACTTATGTCCTTGGGCTCACACACAAATTATCATTGTGGTCCTTAATGGACCCTACTCTTTCCCAAGTTATCCTTTTACCTTTAATGCAAAGCAACTTAGGATTTTCCTTTATTTTACCTGTTAGTGTCCTTTCATTGCCCCTTTTTTGCTCTCCTAATTTCCTTTTTAAGTTCTCTTTTGAACATTGTATATGTCTCTAAGGCTTCTCTTGTTTTGAGCTCTGAATATCTGTCATAAGCCTCCTTTTTTCTCCTTATCCAATGCTATATTGGATATCAGGGGTTGGTTTAGCACAGTGGGCTAAGACAGCTGGCTTGTAATGCAGAACAAGTTCAGCAGCGCGGGTTCAATTCCCGTTCCAGCCTCCCCGAATAGGTGCTGGAATGTGGCGACTAGGGGCTTTTCACAGTAACTTCATTGAAGCCTACTTGTGACAATAAGCGATTATTATATTAGGGGCTAGTTTAGCACAGGGCTAAAAAGCTGGCTTTTAAAGCAGACCAAGGCAGGCCAGCAGCATGGTTCAATTCCTGTATCAGCCTCCCCGAGCAGGCGCCGGAATGTGACGACTAGGGGCTTTTCACAGTAACTTCATTTGAAGCCTACTTGTGACAATAAGCGATTTTCATTTCATTTTTTTTCACATATATTCCTTGATATTCAGGATTCAGTGGATTTGTTGGTCTGACCCTTTCTCTTGATTGGAACATGTTGGCTCTGTACTCTCCCTAATTCCTTCTTGAATGTATCCCACTGTTCTGTCAGATTTACCTGAAAGTGTCCGCTCCCAGTCCACTCTGGCCAAACATATAGATTTTTATTGAAAAGGTTTTCATTATAAACAGAATAACATAATAACACAAAACAGATGCTTCAACTTACAATGTAAAAATAACACAATCATCAATCAAGAACACACCCAATCTTAACCCCCAACATTAAACTAAAAGTCGCTTAACAACTGACTGTGACTAACTCTTTGCAAAAGGAAATAAATGGCTGCCATCTTAGATAGAACCCTTCTACTGACCCCCTAAAGGTGTACTTGACCTTTCCACATGTAGGAACGCCATGAGGTCACCTAACCAGGCCGAGGCACTGGGCTGAGTAGGAGACCTCCACCCAAGCAGAACCCACCTCTGGGCTATAAACAAGGCAAAGGTGAGGACATCCGCCCATCAGACCCCGTCTGCAGCACCTGCGAGGCTGACACTCAAAATCGGCCACCAGTGAACATGGCTTCAGTTCAACGTTAAGAATCTCTGACATGGTGTTGAAGAAAGAAACCCAAAAGCTTATTAACTTGGGGCAAGACCAGAACATATGAACGTGGTTAGCTGCCACCTGAGAACAACAGTCACACATGTCCTCCACCCCGGAAAAAACCCCACTCATCCTCGCCTTGGTCAGATGAGCCCTGTGCACCACCTTGAATTGGATCAAACTGAGCCTAGCACATGAGGATGTCGAGTTGACCCTGTGAAGTGTCTCGCTCCTTACTTTGTCATCCAGAATAGGACCCAATTAATTCACCCTCCCATTTCACCTTTACCTCATTTAACGGAGTCAACTCCACTGATAGTATCTGGCTGTATATGCACAAAATAGTCCCCCCACCAGACCCGGCCAAAGACAAAATCCTCTTCTATAGGGAGGAGGGTGGTGCCAAGGGAAAAGAGGGAAAAGCCTTTTGCAAAAAAATTGTGAATCTGAAAATAAGCCCATTGGCAAAAAGTGGTGATTACTACACCGTCAAAGACATGGAGCTAAATTTAAAATGCTGTCTGAACTGCTTCCAGATTCTCTGGGTCGACACCACTACTGGATTCGAAGAATATCTTGCAGGAGAGAACAGAGGCGAAGCAGTTACTAAAGAATCCAGTCTGAAGCTCCGACAAAACTCACCTCCATTTGCCCCTGTATGGAACTTAGATCACTAAACCACCCCAGTACTTTCTCAATATTGACTGTCCAATAATAAAATAACAAAGTGGGTAAAGCTGGATCACCTGACTGTCATCTCTCTGGAGGTACACCCTACAGATCCTTGGGGTCGTACCCGCCCAAATGAAAGAGGACACCAACTTGTAGGGCGCAATTCTCCACTCCCACGGCGGTTGGGAGAATCGCCTGGGCCGCCAAAATTTCCCGGGACGCCGGTCCGATGCCCTCCCGCGATTCTCCCAAGCGGCGGGAACGGCCCGGTCGAGTTTCGCAGGCCGGGGAATCGCCGGAGACACCGAAAATGGCGATTCTCCGGCACCCCCGCTATTCTGAGGCCCGGATGGGCCGAGCGGCCAGGCCAAAACGGCGGGTTCCCCCCAGTGCCGTCCACACCTGGTCGCTGCAGTCGTGAACGGTGCGTGAACGCTGGGGGGCGGTCTCCGGGGGGGGGCGAGGGGGGATCCTGCACTGGGGGGTACCTCAGATGTGGGGTGGCCCGCGATCGGTGCCCACCGATCGTCGGGCCATCCTCTCTGAAGGAGGACCTCCTTCCTTCCGCGGCCCCGCAAGATCCGTCCGCCATCTTCTTGCGGGGCGGACTTAGAGAGGACGGCAACCGCGCATGCGCGGGTTGGCGCCGGCCAACCCGCGCATGCGCGGATGACGCCCATTATGCGGTGCCGGCTGCGTCATCTATGCGGCGCCGCCTTTATGCGGGCGACAAGGCCTGGCGCGTGTAGATGACGCGGCCCCGATCCTGGCCCATTGTCAGGGCCTGAATCGGTTGGGACCGGGACCGTTTTGCGCCGTCGTGAACCTCGACGGCGTTCACGACGGCGCAGCCACTTCCGCGTGGGAGTGGAGCTCCCGCCCGTGAACTCTGACAAAGGAAGATTTGGGGAGAAAAGTGTGGAGACACTGAAAAAGAAATCGGGAGAAAATTCTGAACCCTGTCCGCCATGGACAGGGGGAGGTTATCCCACTTCTGCAAGTCAGATTTTTCCTCATTAACCAGACTAGCATTATTAAATTTATGGAACGAGGCCCAGCCGTTGGCCACCCGGATTCCCAGATAACGTTGTCAAGATTAATAATAATAATAGCTTATTGTCACAAGTAGGCTTCAATGAAGTTACTGTGAAAAGCCCCTAGTCGCCACATTCTGGCGCCTGTTCAGGGAGGCTGGTACGGGAATTGAACCCGCGCTGCTGGTCTTGTTCTGCATTACAAGCCAGCTGTTTAACCCACTGTGCTAAACCAGCCCCTACTGTGTTAAACCAGTCCCTAGGGGTGGGACAGACAAATGTTTCATTCGAGCTTTGATGGTAGGGCCTGGGGTGCGGCAATTTTAATCAATAAAAGGGTTCAATTTTCGGCCACGATGATCTTGGCAGACTCTAATAGGCATGTGATTGTTAGTGGGTCCTTGACGGGCACCATGGTGCTCCCAATTAATGTTTATGCTCCAAATTGGGATGATATGGGTTTTATTAACAAGCTGTCAGCCTCCATTCCTGATTTGGACTTGCATCCGCTACTCTTGAGGGGTGGACTTAAACTGTGTCCTCGATCCCAGGATGGATCGATGCAGGCCCAAATCTCTGGCCAAATAATATCTGATCTTATTAAAATCGGCCTACCCCAGTATAGAACTTTAATCTCAGGCCCATCCTTGTCCTTTCCCGTAACAATCTTGACTCTAACAGAGCTATTATCACTGTCTGCAAAATGTTCCCCCACTGATATTTCAACCACTTTTCAGGCTTTGTTACCTAAAATTAAGCAGGACTGCCCCCTCTCTTGTCGGACTTTCTTTGTACTGTCTCAAAAAGTTCTCCGGGATGCATTTTAAGAATTCTGCCCCCTCTAAACCTTTTACACCTTGGCTACCCCAGTTAATGTTGGGGAAGTTGAAATCCCCCATTGTCACGATCTTATAACTTTTATGCTTCTCTGACATTTGCCTACATACCAGCTCTTCTATTTCTCCCCGCCTGTTAGGGGGCCGATAGAACATTCCCAGCAATGTGTTTGCTACTTTTTGGTCTACCACATGGATTAAGTTGAAAAGCCTTCTAGGATGTCGTCCCTCCTTACTGTTGTGATTGATTCCCGAATCAAAATCCCCTTTCACCACCTTCCCTATCTCGCCTGAAGATCTTGATTCCTGGAATATTGAGCTGCCAATCCTACCCCTCTCTCAACCATGTCTCAATGACAGCAATTACATCATACTCCTTGTTTTAATTTGTGCCCTCAATTGGGGCAGCACAGTAGCACAAGTGGCTAGCACTGTGGCTTCACAGCGCCAGGCTCCCAGGTTCGATTCCCCGCTGGGTCACTGTCTGTGCGGAGTCTGCACGTTCTCCCCGTGTCTGCGTGGGTTTCCTCTAGGTGCTCCGGTTTCCTCCCACAGTCCAAAGACGTGCAGGTTAGGTGGATTGGCCATGATAAATTGCCCTTAGTGACTAAAAAGGTTAGGAGGGGTTATTGGGTTACGGGGATAGGGTGGAAGTGAGGGCTTAAGCGGGTCGGTGCAGACTCGATGGGCTGAATGGCATCCTTCTGCACTGTATGTTCTATGTAATTCATCTGTCCTGTACAGCAGACTCTTTGCATTAAAATAAATACCATTAAATCTTGCCAAACTCCCTTGTGACTGAACTGATCGAGCCATTCTATGCCTTCCTGACTCACTTGATGTCTCCCCTAATTTTGGCTGTGCATCTATCCCTGTTGGACCTTCTCTCAGGATCCCAGCCCTCTGCCAAGTTACTTTAAACCTTCTCCAACATCACTAGCAAGCCTCCCTGCAAGGACGCTGGTTCCATTTCAGTTCAGGTACAAACCATCTGCCTTTTACAGGCCCCTCTGCACCCAAAATCGGTCCCAATGTCCCAGAAATCTAAAGCCCTCCCTCCTGCACCATTTTTCCAGCCACGCATTCAACTGGACTAACCTTCTCCTTCTATACTCACTAGCACGTGGCACCGGGCATAATCCAGAGATTACTACCTTCTTGGTCCCATTTTTTAATCTACTTCCTATTTCTCTAAATTCTGCTTGCAGGGCCTCATCCCTTTTTTCTGCCTATATTGTTGGTACTAATGTGTACCACGACATCTGTCTGTTTGCCCACCCACTTCAGTCTGCCCTGCAGCCGTTCGGTGACATCCCTGACCCAGGGATACAACATACCAACTGGAGTTTCTTTTGCGGCCACAGAAGCGCCTGTCTGCTCTCCTAACAATTTCCCCCCCTCTTGTGCAGCAGCCCCACCCATGGTTCCATGATGTTGGCTGCGACTGCTTCCCCTACACAGTCACCTCCCCCAACTGTATTCAAAACGTATATCTGTTAGAAAGGGGGGTTGCCACAGGGGATTCCTGCACAACCTGCCTTCCTCTACTCTGCCTGGTGGTCACCCATACCCTTTCTGCCTGTTCAATCTGCACCTGTGGTGTGACTACCTCACTGAACATGCTATCCATGACTTTCTCAGCATTGTGGATGCTCCACAGTAAATCCACCCTCAGCTCCAGCTCTGAAATGCGGTTAGCCAGCAGCTGCAGTTGGACATACGTCCTGCACACGTGGTCACCAGGGACAGCTGAAGCTTCCCTGATTTGCCACGTAGCATAGGAGCAGCATAACATGGGTGCACGCTCTCCTGCCATGACTACCCTTAAGCCACTCATTAATCCCTTCTTAACATATATGCTGCATAGAGTCACAGAGGTTTCTAGCTTGGAAACAGGCCCTTCGGCCCAACTTATTTATGCTGCCCAGTTTTACCACTAAGTTAGTCCCAATTGCCCGCATTTGGTCCATATCCTTCCATACCCATCTTACCCATATAACTGTCTAAATGCTTTTTAAAAGACAAAGTTGTACCTACTGCCTCTGGCAGCTCGTTGCAGACACTCATCACTCTCTGTCTGAAAGAATTGCCCCTCTGGACCCTTTTGTATCTCTCCCTCTCACCTTAAACCTCTGCCTTCTAGTTTTAGACTTCCCTACCTTTGGGCAAAGATGTTGGGCTAGATTCTCCGTTTGGGAGACTAAGTCCCTGTGCCAGCATGAAAACGGTGGTGTTTTTGCGCCAGGGAAACTGCTGCAAAACGGCCACCGATTCCCTACCCGGTGTGGGGGCTAACAGCCAGGCAGTGTGGAGCTCCCAGCTCTATCTGCCGATACAGTATGGAACATTTCCGGGTCCGTTGTTGCACCGTGCTTCATGGCGGATGCAGCCCGTGGACCCAGACCTCAAAAATAGTTTCCCCCCCCCCCCCTTCGGCTCCTCGCGCGCCCCGGACCGCCCCCCCCCCTCCCCCCCACCCCCACCACAGTGCCCCCAGCCCTGAATGAAGCCCGCCCGCCCGGGGATCGACCCTCCCCCGACTGTAGCAGCGCTGGACTCAGTCCGCAGCCGCCATGCTGAGTTGCCGACGGGTGAGACCATGAGAGACCCACGCTGTCGGGAACCCGACCGGTAGGCCGTGGATACAGTTTGTGGCCTACGCCTAGAGTACGGTGTTTTTCAGGGGGCGGAGCCTGTCGAATGCCTTCTTCACCACCTTGTCCACCTGTGACTCCACTTTCAAGGAGCTTGGAACCTGTACTTGTAGATCTCTTTGTTCTATAACTCTTCCCAGTACCCGACTTCCGGTGGCGGCCATGGAGGAGTAGGTCGCACATTTGATAGCTCCCGCCTGTGACGGACTTTTGGACCTTTTTCTCCTGTTTATTTCCGGATTTTATTGGATAAATCGGTGAAGAGTGAGACAGTGAGGAGAAATCCCCCTCCAGTGTATGGAGAATTGGACAAGAAGTGGCCATGTGAGAAGACAAATTTCTACAAGGAAGACGCGAGCAGAGCTGGCAACGCGAGAAAGCATGGCGGAGAAGCAGGGCCGCAGGGAGACGGCACAGTGGTCGATGGAGCAGCTGGTGAAGTTTTTTGAAGATTGCTTCGTCAAGCTTAAGAAGGACACGCTGGACCCGATCAAGGCTTCGATTGCAGAATCAAGAAACTCACGGACGTGCCATCCAGGAGATGGAGAAAAAGGTTGAGGCACGATCAATTGGACAAAGACAATAGTTGAATCCAAATGAGGTTTTATAGCTATCAGATGTGTGGCCTCCCACAGCAGCTGGCGAAATGGCTGCTGGCTGGAGGACACGCATATTTATACCCTGCCTCCTGGGCAGGGCCAGCAGGCAGGGACTACCGGCGAACCTGTAGTACAGGTCCTACCAGACATCACCTAATACAGGTGCAACAGTGGTTTACAACAAAGGTGCCCAAGCACGAAGAATACCTAATCGTGCTGGATACCAAGGTGGAGATGATGAATGACCGCCAGAAAAGAATGCAGGAGAAGCTGGATGACCTGGAGAACAGGCCCAGGAGGCAGAACCTGAGAATCGTTGGCCTCCCTGAAGGCAGTGAGGGATCGGATGCAAGGGCCTATGCGACGAACATGCTGGAGAGGTTGATGGAGGCTGAGGCGTTCCCTCGGCCCCTAGAAGTGGATATAGCGCACAGAGTCCTCGCAAAAAAGCCCTGAGCGAACGAGCCGCCGAGGGCGATGGTGGTACGTTTGCACCGATTCCTGGACAAGGAACACGTTCTGCGGTGGGCCAAGAAAGAACGGAGCAGCAGGTGGGAGAATTGTGAGCTGGGCATTTATCAAGACCTGCGTGCGGATTGGGCCAAGAGGCGAGCTGGGTTTAAAAGTGGCCCTCTTTAAGAAGGGGGTGAGGTTCGGTATGTTGCACCCAGCGCGCCTGTGGGTCACATATGAGGAACGGGATTTTTACTTCGAAACACCAGACGATGTATTGACTTTCATCAAGGAGAAAAGACTGGGGGCGTCACTCTCCGACCCCCTGCCGGGTTGGAGAATCGCCGGGGGCTGCCGTGAATCCCGCCCCCGCCGGTTGCCGAAGTCTCCGATACCGGATATTCGGCGGGGGCCAGAATCGCGCCGCGCCGGTTGGTGGGCCCCCACGCTGGATTCTCCGGCTTGGATGGGCCGAAGTCCCGCCAATAAATTGCCTGTCCCGCCGGCGTGGATTAAACCACCTTTTGCACGGCGGGACAAGGCGGCGCGGGCGGGCTCCTGGGTACTGGGGGGGGCGCGGGGCGATCTGGCCCCGGGGGGTGCCCCCACGGTGGCCTGGCCCGCGATCGGGGCCCACCGATCCGCGGGCGGGCCTGTGCCGTGGGGGCACTCTTTCCCTTCCGCCTCTGCCACGGTCTCCATCATGGCGGAGGCGGAAGAGACTCCCTCCACTGTGCATGCGTGGGAAACTGTCAGCGGCCGCTGACGCTCCTGTGCATGCGCCATCCGGGGATGTCATTTCTGCGCCAGCTGGCGGAGCAACAAAGGCCGTTTCCGCCAGCTGGCGGGGCGGAAATTCCTCCGGCGCGGGCCTAGCCCCTCAATGTTGGGGCTCGGCCCCCAAAGATGCGGAGCATTCCGCACCTTGGGGGCGGCGCGATGCCCATCTGATTGGTGCCAGTCAGCGGACATCGCGCCGTTTCGGGAGAATTTCGCCCCATATGTGAACTAAAGACACTGAATCCTTGGAGAGTATTGTAGTGGCGATTTGTTGACAATCACTTTTGTACTGGTTTGAATAAGGAGTGTTATGTGCAATAAGAGGCTGTTTCGATGGCTAAAGTTAACTTTGTCTGACTGGGAGCTCGTTGGGGGGGGGGTTTCTGTGGTTGTTTTTCCACTGGTTTTTCTGATGTTTGATTACTGGGGAATGTGATGCTTTGAATATGTTTGTCCACGTGGGGGGAGAGGGGAGAGAACAATGGGGAGACAGACTGTTTGGTGCCATGTGTGGGAGCTATCAAGTCAGCATGGGTCAGCTGACTCACGGAAGCACAGTGGGGGGCAAGCAGGTGCTAAGTTGGAGCTTGATATGGGGTTGGGTTTCTGGTGCTGTTACCAGGGGGGGAGGGAGCGGGGGAGGGGGGGGGGGAGCTGCTTTGCTGACAGGAGAGGAACTGTTACTAGGGGACAAATAGGAGGCCAGGGACGGTGAAAGCCCGAGGGGGGCTCGAGGAGCCAGGGACGCGAACTGGAGGCTGGCCTAAAAAGGGTGATGGCTAGTCGGCGTGGTTGGTGGTGGGGGGCAGGGGGCGGGGGGGGGGGGGTGTGGGGGTGGGGGGTGTGGAAGCTCCCCAACCAGCTTGATTACATGGAACGTTAGGGTCGGTCAAGAGGGCTCGCGTGTTTGCGCATTTGAGGGGGCTGAAGGCGGACGTGGCAATGCTACAAGAGACACATCTAAAGGTTATAGACCAGACGAGATTGAGAAAGGGGTGGGTTGGCCAAGTATTCCACTCAGGGCTGGACTCAAAGACCAGGGGGATAGCGAATTTGATCAATAAACGAGTGGCATTCGAGGCAGGGAGAATCGTGTCAGACACGGGGGGTTAGGGTACATAATGGTGAGTGGGAAGCTGGAGGGGATGCGGATGGTACTCGTGAACGTATATGCTCCGAATTGGGACGATGTGGAATTTATGAGGCGGGTGTTAGGTAGGATCCCAGACTTAGAGTCACATAACTTGATTATGGGGGGAGATTTTAACATGTCATTGATGTGGAATTGGACCGGTCAAAATCCAGGACAGGGAGGTTGCCAGTCGCGGCAAAGTAATTGAAGGGGTTTATGGAACAGATGGGGGGAGTAGACCCATGGCCAAGGGGGAGGTCTCTGCTTAACGGTTTGAGAAGCTTTGAAGACAGTGGTCAGAGGGGAATTAATCTCGATACGGTGTTGCTAACTTTTGCCTTAGTTTAATTGCTCTGTTTTATCACCTTTGCTTTTGAGTTGCCAGGTTTCTTTATGATACCGCCACGCGGTTCAAGTCCGAGTAATGATCAATAATCCAATACACCGCTTAGTAAGATTTAAATCAAAGCACATTTATTGTACACAGCAATCAATACTCATGCATAAATTCTACGTCTAATACTTAACTTGGAACTGGCCCACCAGGTCAGGGAAACGAATGGCCTTTTGTTCGGGTTCTGAGCCTGCGGGATTCGAAGTTGGTACAGATTGGTAGCTCGGAGCGCCTATCTCATAGCGAGCGTTGAAGTAAGACTTACTAGATATCAGCGATGGCTGGACCGGTCACTGTCAAGGGTTGGTTCGCGTTGCTGAGTGACCCGGTCAAGCAGAGAAGCAGAGGGACGATTTGAACTTGGGCTTAACTCTTATAGTCCCCAGGAGCTTCCTGCCTTTCTGGGCGGACCCTGTACCTGGTTCCAAGTGATTGGACTTTGTCCCAATCGCTTGGTTCGGTTTTCTCCAATGCTGGAGCGGTTCCCTGATCGATGGGCGGCCTTGAGGTGCTCGTTCAACTCCTTTGTGTAGGCTTCTGCTGGCGCCAAAGAGTCTGGTTTGGCTTTATGTTTCTAAATGTTGCTCATTGTTCCCGGGGATTGCTCATTAATATGCAGATGGCTGGTGTTTTGTTATGCTGATGGTTGCCGGTATCGATCTTGTCTGGCCTTTCCAGAGGTAAATACACACTCAACCTGCAGCTGCTCGTTTGTGTCCTGTTGGCTGACTTTCCCATCAGCCTTTGCCGTTCGCCATTCTAAATCGGGAGTTAGCCATTTTAACTGGCTACAACGGGCCCTTAGAGAAAAGGCAGAATAGGCTGAGAGGGATAGGTTAGTTGAGGAGATATTGAGGAGATACTCGGAGGCCCCGAGCACTGAGGGAGCGGCAGAGGTTACAGGTGGAGTTTTGGCTGTTGACTACAGGGAAAGCGGCGGAACAGCTGAGGAAGGCAAGGGGGGTGATTTATGAGTACAAGGAAAAGGCAAGCAAAATGTTAGCACACCAGCTCAGAAAAAGGGAGGCAGCCAGGGAGATGGGGAGAGTAAAGAGTAGAGGTGGGATTACGGTCCTGGACCCAGTGGGGGTGAATGAGGTGTTTAAGGACTTTTATAGCAAATTATATGAGTTGGAACCCCCGGCTGGGGTGGAGGGGGTGAAGCAGTTTTTGGGTCACTTGAGGTTCCCGAGGGTGGATGAGGATCTGGTGGAAGGGCTGGGAGCCCCAATTGAGATTGAGGAAATAATCGAGGAGCTGGAGGGCATGCAGTCGGGCAAGGCCCTGGGGCCTGACGGCTATCCGGTGGAAATAAGAAGTTTTCAGATATATTGAGCCCACTGCTGGTGAGGACATTTAATGAAGCAAGAGAGAAGGGGGTCCTCCCCCCAACAATGTCGCTGGCCTTGATTTCATTGATCCTGAAATGGGAGAAAGATCCGGAGCAATGGGGGTCATACAGGCCAATTTCTCTACTGAATGTGGATGCCAAACTGCTGGCTAAGATACTGGCCACAAGGTTAGAGGACTGTGTCCCGGGGGTGATAGGGGAAGACCAGATGGGATTTGTAGAGGGCAGGCAATTCAAGGCCAATGTTCGAAGACTTGTAAATGTTATTATGATGCTCTCAGAAGGAAGGGAGATGGAGGTGGTGGTTGGGATGGATGCGGAGAGACTTTTGATTGGGTGGAGCGGGATTACCTGTGGGAGGCTAAGGTTTTGGTTTGGAGAGGGCTTCAATGACTGGGTGCAGTTGCTCTATCAGGCACCAGTCGCGAGTGTGCATGCGAACCGGCTGAGGTCGGGGTATTCTAAACTACACCGAGGTACGAGGCAAGGGTGCCCCCTCTCCCCGGTACTGTTTGCTCTGTCCATAGAGCCATTGGCCATGGCGTTAAGAGCCTCTAGGAACTGGAAAGGGCTGGTTTGGGGAGTGGGGGTTGGGGGGGGGGGGGGGGGGCGGTGGAGCACCAGGTCTCGCTTTACGCAGATGACCTGCTCTTGTATATTTCAGACCTGTTGGAGGGGATGGGAGAAGTTATGTGGATCCTTGGGGAATTTGGTAATTTTTCGGGGAATAAATTGAACATGGGGAAAAGCAAGATGTTCGCGATCCAGGCAAGAAGTCAGGAGAAGAGACTGGGAGAGCTGCCGTTTAGAATGGTAGAAAGGAGCTTTCGATACCTGGGAATCGAGGTGGCCTGGGAATGGGAGGCATTGCACAAGTTAAACCTATCCTGGCTCGTAGAACAATTGAAAGAGGACTTTAAGAGATGGGACATGCTCCCGCTATCACTGGCGGGGAGGGTACAGATTGTGAAAATGACGGTCCTCCCCAGATTTCTGTTTGTCTTTCAGTGCCTCCCCATCTTCATCCCAAAGGTCTTTTTCAAGCGGGTGAATAAGGTGATTTCGAGCTTTGTGTGGGCGGGGGAAACCCCACGAGTGAAGAAAGTGTTGCTGGAGCGCAGTCGGGGGGGAGGGTGGGTTGGCGCTGCCGAAGTTCTGGCAGAGGAGCTTAAGGGCAAGTGGGAAGACGAGCTAGGAGGAGAGATAGATGCGGGTCTGTGTGCGGATGCCCTTGTGGTAAACCACTGTTGCACCTATATTATGATGTGGAGATGCCGGCATTGGACTGGGGTGAGCACAGTACGAAGTCTTACAACACCAGGTTAAAGTCCAACAGGTTTGTTTCGATGTCACTAGCTTTCGGAGCGCTGCTCCTTCCTCAGGTGAATGCAGAGGTCTGTTCCAGAAACACATATATAGACAAATTCAAAGATGCCAAACAATGCTAGGAATGCGAGCATTAGCAGGTGATTAAATCTTTACAGATCCAGAGATGGGGTAACCCCAGGTTAAAGAGGTGTGAATTGTATCAAGCCAGGACAGTTGGTAGGATTTTGCAGGCCAGATGGTGGGGGATGAATGTAATGCGACATGAATCCCAGGTCCCGGTTGAGGCCGCACTCATGTGTGCGGAACTTGGCTATAAGTTTCTGCTCGGCGATTCTGCGTTGTCGCGGGTCCTGAAGGCCGCCTTGGAGAACGCTTACCCGGAGATCAGAGGCTGAATGCCCTTGACTGCTGAAGTGTTCCCCGACTGGAAGGGAACATTCCTGCCTGGTGATTGTTGCGCGATGTCCGTTCATTCGTTGTCGCAGCGACTGCATGGTCTCGCCAATGTACCACGCTTCGGGACATCCTTTCCTGCAGCGTATGAGGTAGACAACGTTGGCCGAGTCGCACGAGTATGTACCGCGTACCTGGTGGGTGGTGTTCTCACGTGTAATAGTGGTATCCATGTCAATGATCTGGCATGTCTTGCAGAGATTGCCATGACAGGGTTATGTGGTGTCGTGGTCACTGTTCTGAAGACTGGGTAGTTTGCTGCAAACAATGGTTCGTTTGAGGTTGCGCGGTTGTTTGAAGTTACCTATATTAGGTGATGTATGGTAGGACCTGTACTACAGGTACGGCGGTAGTCCCTGCCTGCTAGCTCCGCCCAGTAGGCGGAGTATAAATATGTGTGTCGTCTGTGCAGCAGCCATTTTGCCAGCTGCTGTGGGAGGCCACACATCTTAGAGCAATAAAACATCAGTTGTATCCAACTCTCGTCTTTGTGCAATTGATCGTGCATCAATTTATTGCTCTAAGATTTTAAGAAGGTGGACCTCCGTATCAAGCCGGATTACCTGCAGCTGGATCCGCAATCAAGCAACGCCAAAATGGACTTTCAGCACTGGCCAGCTTGTTTCGAGGCGTACATCAACTCGGCACCCAGCCCTGTTCCGGAGGATCAGAAAAGACAGATACTGTACTCGAGGTTGAGCTCCAACATCTTTCTGCTGATGCAGGACGTGCCAAACTACGCCAAAGCCATGACGCTACTCAAAGAAAATTACGCCCAGAGGATGAACACGCTCTTCGTCAGGCACGTACTCGCCACTTGCTCTCAACTCCCTGGTGAGTCCATAGAAGATATCTGGCGGGCCCTATTCCCATTAGTCCGGGACTGTGACTGTCAGGCATTACGGTCATGGAACATTCAAACCTCCTTATGCGGGACGCTTTTGTTACAGGGATTGGGTCGGACCTCATACGCCAGCGACTTCTAGAGGGGGCGACACTTGATCTCACAGAGACAAAGAAGCTAGCGCTCTCTATGATGGTCGCCTCGTGCAATATCCAGGCCTACACCCCCAGCCGCGCGGCCCACCCCTGGAACGCATCGTGGACCCACAGACGGCCGCCCCCGCGGGGGCTTTACCCAGCCAATACGCCTGAGCCACATGATAGCCAGCGAACCCCGGGGGACCCAGATGTTACTTTTGCGGTCAGCAGAAACACCCCTGCCAACGCTGCCCAGCCTGCACTGCCCTTTGTAAGGCTTGCGGTAAAAAGGGGCACTTCGCCGCGGTGTGCCAGGCCCGCGCAGTCACCGCTATCGCCCCCACCCCCCTCGTTTATGGACAGTGGGCAGCGCCATCTTCTCCCCCTCAGACCACGCGTGGCCAGTGGGTGCCTCCATCTTCTCCCCCTCAGACCAAGCGCAGCCAGTGGGCGCCGCCATCTTCCTCTCCACGCGACTCGTGTGGCCCATGGGCGCCGCCATCTTCCTCTCCACGCGACTCGTGTGGCCCATGGGCGCCGCCATTTTGTCCTTCCCAAGATCTTCAGGTGCCGCCATCTTGTCTCCCCCACGGCACATGGGCATCACCAGCGTTCCAGGACCCGTGCCCCCTGGGCACCCCATCATCCGACACCAGCGACGACCAACCACGACTCGCCTCAGTGACCATCGACCAGTCTCGTCCGCAGAACCTGGCTACCTCATCGACCAGCGTTAAAATCAATGGACACGTGACCTCTTGCCTGATGGACACCGGGAGCACCGAAAGCTTCATCCACCCGGATACGGTAAGGCGCTGCTCCCTTGCGGTACACCCCGCCAATCAAAGAATCTCCCTGGCCTCCGGATCTCATTCCGTGGCAAACCGGGGGTACTGTACGGTCACACTCACGGTCCAGGGCGTAGAATTCAGCGGTTTCCGCCTCTTCGTCTTCCCTATTCTCTGCGCTGCCCTACTACTCGGCCTGGACTTCCAGGGTAACCTCCAGAGCCTAACCCAGAAATTTGGCGGGCCCCTACAACCCCTTACTGTGTGCGGCCTCGCGACCCTAAGGGTCGATCCACCTTCCCTCTTCGCAAATCTAACCCCGAATTGCAAACCCATCGCCACCAGGAGCAGACAGTACAGCACCTAGGATAGGACCTTTATCAGGTCAGAGGTCCAGCGGCTGCTTCGGGAAGACACCATCGAGGCCAGCAATAGCCCCTGGAGAGCCCAAGTCGTAGTAGTTAAAACTGGAGAGAAACACAGAATGGTCGTGGACTACAGTCAGACCATCAATCAGTACACGCAGCTCAACGCGTACCCCCTCCCACGCATATCTGATTTGGTCAATCAGATTGCACAGTACCGTGTCTTCTCAACGGTAGACCTCAAATCCCCCTACCACCAGCTCCCCATCCGTAAAGCGGACCGTCCATACACTGCCTTCGAGACAGACGGTCGCCTCTATCACTTCCTCAGGGTTCCCTTTGGCGTCACCAACGGGGTCTCGGTCTTCCAAAGGTAGCTGGACCGAATGGTCAACCGGTACGGTTTGCGGGCCACCTTTCCGTACCTAGACAACGTCAACATCTTCAGCCATGATCAGCAGGACCACGATGCCAACCTTGCCAAATTTCTCCACACCACCACTCTCCTAAACCTCACGTATAACAAGGAGACGTGTGTGTTCAGCACAAACCGCTTAGCCATCCTCGGCTATGTGGTCCAGAACGGAGTTCTGGGGCCCGATCCCAACTGCATGAGCCCTCTCATGGAGCTCCCCCTCCCCCACTGCCCCAAGGCGCCTGAGGTTCTTTTCATACTACGCCCAGTGAGTCACAAACTCTGCGGACAAGGCCCACCCACTCATACAGTCCACCCATTTTCCCCTGACGGCCGAGGCTCAACATGCTTTCGACCGTATCAGAGCCGATATCGCCAAGGTTGCGATGCACACAGTAGACCAGACGCTGCCCTTTCAAGTGGAGAGCGACGCATCAGACGTCGCCCTAGCCGCCACCCTCAATCAGGCAGGCAGGCCCCTGGCATTCTTTTCCCGCACCCTTCATGCCTCAGAAACTCAGCACACATCCGTCGAAAAAGGGGCCCAAGCTATCGTTGAAGCTGTGCGGCATTGGAGGCATTATCTGGCCGGCAGGAGATTCACTCTCCTCACTGACTGACGATCGTTAGCCTTCATGTTCAATAACACACAGCGGGGCAAGATCAAGAATGATAAGATCTTGAGGTGGAGGATCGAGCTCTCCACCTACAATTACGAGATTTTATATCGCCCCGGCAAGCTCAACGAACCCGCAGACGTCCTATCCCGAGGTACATGCGCCATTGCACAAGTAGACTGACTCTGGGCCCTGCATGACAGCCTTTGTCACCCGGGAGTCACATGGTTGTACCATTTTATAAAGGCCCGCAATCTGCCCTACTTCGTCGAGGATGTACGGACAATCACCAGGGACTGCCAGGTCTGTGCGAAGTGCAAGCCACACTTCTACCAGCCGGACCGTGCGTGTCTGGTGAAGGCCTCCCGCCCCTTTGAGCGCCTCAGTGTGGATTTCAAAGGGCCCCTCCCCTTCACCGACTGTAACACGTAGTTTGTGCAAGTTGCGCAGGAAGCCCAGCAAATCATGTCCACATGTTTTGGGCATGCCCGAAGCTGAGAGGGTTTCGCTGAGCTGGCAGGGTTTCGCTAAGACAGTGTCCACGGTACTCAAAACACGGGTGGTGCCAAGTCCGGAGGTGGCAATCATTGGAGTGTTGGAAGAGCCAGGAGTTCAGGAGGTGAAAAAGGCCGACGTCTTGGCCTTTGCCTCCCCGGTAGCCTCGAGACGGATCTTATTAATGTGGAGGGACTCGAGCCCCCGAGTGTAGAGACCTGGGTTAGTGACATGGTTGGGTTTCTCAGTCTCGAGAAAATAAAGTTCGCCTTAACTGGGCCAATGGGTGGGTTCACCCGGAGGTGGCAGCTGGTCGTCAAGTTTCTCGTGGAAAATTAAAATGTCAGCAGAAGCAGAATTCCAAAGGGGGGGCGGGGTTGGGGGGGGGGGGCGGATTGTTGTTTTATGGTTGGGGTGTGTGAAGATTGTGATGGGGGTGGAAATGTTTATTGTACCATGTTTATGTCGCTGTTATTGTTATTATTATAAAAACTTGCAAATACCCTAATAAAAATATATTTTTAAAAAGCTCTTCCCAACACCCCACCATTAACTGAGTCGGTCCTGACCCGATTTGATCTACCAAAATGCAAGGCAGGTGCAAATTTGACGCCAAATTACAATGCTCCAGCACCTTGACAGTGGCCTCAATGCGTTCTGGAATGCACGTACAATAGACACCCTTTGCATATCATTAGCGGGCCTGAGCTGGTATTCTCCGGGGTCTCTGCGATTCTCCGCCTCCAACGGGCCGAGTTCCCGACGGCACGGTTCACTTAAAAACCGTGAACCCGGAGTGGCAGCTGCTGAGGGAGAGAGAGAGGGGGTACGGAAAGTGCCCAACATCGCCATAGTGTGCTTCCCACCACGAATGTCAGCTCGCCAGCTGATTCGCCGTGACAATGCTCGCCAGCCCTCCGCTAACAATGTCGAGCAGCACTTCAGCTGCACTCGCTCAGCCAACTGCAGCCAGTTCACAATAATGGCGCCGAGGAGACCGGCCCCAGGATTCGCGGACGCTGACCTGGGGTTCCCGGAGGGTGAGCCGCATGGCAGCCAGTGCTGCCTGGGACGAGGTGGCGGCATCAGTCAGCTCCAACAGTATGACCAAGAGGGCTGGCCAGCAGTGCAGGAAGAAGGTCAATGACCTACACCGGGCAGCACGAGTGAGTAGACACCAACGCCCCTCTCCTCCCCCAAAGGGAGCATCCACCCCCCCCAACTCTCCAAGTGACCCCCAGAACCTCCCTCCCCCTCACCCCACCAATTCTGCCTTCACACCCCCCCTCCCACCACTGAACCATGCTGTGGCTAACCATGCCCTCTCTGTGTCTCCTCAGGAAAAGCTCTACCGCCATCTGCGGTAGTGGGTCCAGACTGGCAGGGGAGTGCCCGACATAAGAATCCTCACCTCCTTCGAGGAGCAGGCCCTAAAAGAGACCGCTGTGGCCGAGAATTTCCAATTCCATATAAGCGATAACCTTCAGCCCCACGGCCAGAGGGTTCAGCCGTCGATGGGGGTTATGGGTGATCGGTGGGGCAGACGGGCAGGGATAAGGATTGCCGTCGGAATGGGGTTTGGATGCAGGGGTTGCCTGTGACCAAAGATGGCTCCACACAGAAGCCCTTCCACTAGGTTCACGCTTTTCAAAAGGAGTATCAATTGGCGCCAGTGTGAACACTTGCTGGGGAGGCTGCTGAACAACGGGAGGCTGTAGGATATGGGGTCGCTCTCATTAATTGTATGGAAATGGGGCTTAAGTGGTGATAATTGGTTTCTTGCCACGGCGAGATCCCGAATGGGAGCAGGCTGATTGCATCGCAAACAGTTTGGCGCCCGGCTTTGGCCTCTTCCACTAGTCACTGGCCTCATTATGCTTGAGCGAGAGCACAACGAGGCCGGAGAAACACGCACTCTGTTTTCAAATGCAATGGATACATCAAAGGAATTGCCAAAAGGAAATGAGTCAGAGAAGTGATGGTCATTACAGTATGCAAAGAGTAACTTGCGTTGGTAATCCTGTTCCTGTGACAATGTAAACAATCAGAGGAATAGCAGTGAGGAAGTACAGCAGTGTTCACATTCATTTCACAATACCATTTCCTGTGTACCATTTAATATAGTTTAACCCATCACTCACAAGACCACAAGGTACCTGTTACAAAGGCTGTTTGATCCATATTTATTAATCCATCCTGAAAGATCATCAAGTCCCACCTTTGTGACAGTCAGTGAAGTTATTCCTAGGTTTTTCATCTCCCCTCTGCAAGGGGTTTTCTTTTTTCTTAATTTTTAAATACCCAATTATTTATTTTTCCCAATTAAGGGGCAGTTTAGTGTGGCCAATCCACCTACCCTGCACATCTTTGGGTTGTGGGGGTGAAACCCACGCAGACACGGGGAGAATGTGCAAACTCCACACGGACAGTGACCCGGAGCCGGGATCGAACCTGGGACCTCAGCGCCGTGAGGCAGCAGTGCTAACCGCTGCACCACCGCGCCCCCCCCTACTGCAAGGGATTTTCAACTGCGAACTGCCTGCTTGGAAAGTGGGACACCAGCCGAGAAAATCTGGTGGAGTCCTTCGACTTCCATTTCCGAAGCTGATTTAATTTTTCTTGAATTCAAACTGCCAAATTCTTTTTCCAATTAAGGGGCAATTTAGTGTGGCCAATAGAGGGGTTGAGCTCTGCCTTAAAAATATTCAATGACACCTTTCCACCACCTTCCTTCTGGGGCAGAGAATTTCAAAGTCGCACAAGCCCTCTGAGAGAAAACATTTCTCCTCAAAGAGTCAGCGGTAACTCGTCACGGCACCTCTGCCGTTTTACGGTCCAATGAGCACTGCTTGGCAGCAAGCAGTACCGCTGTCCTCACTTGAAAGGAAGTCCCACCTTGGAGAATTGTTAGCTAATTATATTGTGCCCATCCAGGCACAGCACTGTGGTGGCTGGAAGAGGTACTGCATTGATGAACCTGGGACATGGAGGGCAGGTAAGTGGTCAGGCTCATGTGGAGAGACGGGTAGTGGACTCCTGGTGGGAGGGTGGGGAGGTCATGAGGAGGTGATTGTGTTATCAGGGGATAGGCCGAGTGGAGGACGGAGGTCCAGAAATGTCCGGTCCTTGAGAGGAGGGCGCCCCTCCCAGTTGGAAAGCGGCTTCTGAGGGAGGGACACCCCTCCAGACCTTTTCTCCGAGATCGGGTTTTGAAAACGTTTCACACCCTTAGCTTTCCAGCGTGCGGCAGCAATAAGTTGAAGCTGTGTGGGAAAAGGTCACTTAAGGACCTTGATTGGGGCAAGAGTGCATCCGAGGCCCTGCCCGCTCCACAGTAAAATCACTTCCTGGTCGGGGTGGATGGGATCCTGGGATTCCAGCCTCAACACCTACCAGAGGGTGTAAAATTCCCCTAATTCTAAAACAGTGCCCCTTATTTCTGAACTCATTCACAAGAAGAAACCACCTTTCCATGCCCTCCTTGTCAAGACCATTCAGGATCTTATATACTTCAATCAAGTCACCCCTCACTCATGTAAACTCCAGTGGAAATAAGCCCAGTATATTTAACAAATCCTCATAAGACAACCTGCTCATTCCAGGTATCAATCTTGTCAACTTCCTCTGATTTGCCTCCAACTGCTAAGGTGTCTATATGGCAGAGGCACTGCCAGGGTGGCACTGCCAAGGGGTGGGGCATGTGGGGTCAAGCCCGTGAAAGGGGCGATGAGGGGGGGATATGAAGCGTGGTAGTGTGAAGGTCAGATGTGAAGAGGCCTCATAAGTTTGGGGGAATGAAGGGTGGGGATCCTGAAAGGGAGGAGCCTGAGTAAACCTGAGGATGGAAAGCCTTCAGCAACCCCATGGCAGGGTTTCCTCACCTTAGGGAGTGTGGGGTAATGCCCATGTGTGCTGGGGGGGCGGGGGATGACATTGTCCATGGGTGTGAGTGATCGTCAAGCTCACTTAGAGATCAGGGGACCCTTTCAAAATGGCGGCACGATCTCTTAAGAGCAAATCTCGCCGGCGTGTTCAGCTCCCCGTTGCTGAAAAAAATTTCTAAGTGTGGGCTGGACCAGGGAGAAACTTCCCAAGGCCCAAAAAATGACTAAGTGTAGTTGAATACCGGTGTCACTTCGGGCGCGGTCTTCTGGCTGTGCCGGAAAATCATCTTGCCGCTGCTCAGTGTGGCCGGTGAGAGCCAGGAGAACCCGCCACTGGGAGCTACCCGGCTCACAATGCCTCGTGAGATTCAACGCAATCTCGCGAGATGTTGCAAGGGGAATCCCACCTACAATGGACGAGGTCACATTTTAGCAAATCTGGATATTAGAGCGAGGCAGTAAGTCTTACTCTAATGTGCAGATTCCCAAGGTGCTTGAAGCTTTGGGATTCAATCTCTTCGCCTCAGCGACGTTGGGCGAGCGCCGTTTGGCACTGGTCCTCAGATGAAACGGCACTTGTGGAAGTCTCCAAGGGGATCGGTGGCCGACAGCTGCATGACGTTTGGGCAGGGTGGTACCCTGGCACTGCTGGTGCCACCTGGGTGCCACCCTGCCTGTGCCCAGGTGGCACTTCCAGCTGGCAGGGGCACTGCAAGGTTGGCACTGCCAAGGTGCTAAGCTGGCATTTTTTGCATGCGCGCGATTGGGCTGGGTTTGGCCGCCGTGTGGGGGGCTGGGGGACCCTCCCATGTTGGGCTCGGGCTGGGGAGATCTCAGGAATTTTTTTTGTGGGCCTCGGAGATCGGGACGCCATTTCTCACTACAACGGGGAGTTCCGGCAAACTTACTTTTGCTGTGGTAAAGTATTTTGGGAGCACTGTGATGAGTTACTGGAAGAATCGGGAGGATTTTTCTGATCAGAGTGGAAGGGAGGTAAAAATACTGGGCAACATTCTCCATTTGGGAGACTGTGGTCGGAATTGTCCGGTTGTTGCGATTTGCTTTTCCTGCTGGCAGTGCATCCCCACTAGGGGGTTTGCAGCGACGTGGGTTGTACAATAGGAGGTCCCATTGGCAAGCGGCGGGAAGATAGGATCCCGCTGCCAGCGAATTGTGCACCGCCAAGAAACATGTGGCTGCGGAACCGGAGAACCTTGCCCTAGGAATATGTGGAGGGAGCAATTACATCAATGGTAAAAGCACAGCGGCACCAGGAACCACACCAACTGTACCAGCAGCTGTCTTCTCCTAAGCCACATGCCGCTCCGCAGGACAGAGAGCGTACTGAGCTCAAAGGACGGGATAGCCCTGCACGGGAGTAGAGGCAGCGGATCAGCTTTCTTCATATGACTAAGAAACCGTGCTTAAAATTACTCAGACTGAGGCAGCAAGTCATCTGCAGGCCTCTTTTCAAGAGGGCAAGGTGGGTGAGCATTGTCACTGGCCCTCAAGGTCACCACACCCTGAATTGCTTTGCTTCAAGCTCCCGCTAAGGTTTTGGTGGTGCCATCTGCAGAATTTCTCAACCTGCTCAACCTTCTCAACAGGCGCGCTCCCAGGATATTGATATCATGTTTGCCAAGGTGTCACTTATGTTCACTTGGATACTGACTGATGAGTCCAATGGGAAGCAGAGGACTCTCACATCTGTAGCAGGAGCTGGATTCCCCCTATATCAGGGTGTCCCCTGGATCTTCCAAATGTGGTGATAATGAAGGTGACCTCAGGTCATCTGGAGAATTTCACAATGGTAAACGTTTCCACATCCTCAGTATTCAGTTTGTGTGCGACCACCAGAAAATTCTCCCTCATGTCTGCGCAGAATATCCTGGAAGCTGGCGCGATTCCTTCATTCTGTGATCGTCACATCTCCTAGAGATTTTCAGGGGCGAAATTCTCCCCAAACGGCGCGATGTCCGCTGACTGGCGCCCAAAAGGGCGCCAATCAGACGGGCATTGCGCTGCCCCAAAGGTGTGGAATGCTCCGCATCTTTGGGGGCCGAGCCCCAACATTGAGGGGCTAGGCCGACGCCGGAGGGATTTCCGCCCCGCCAGCTGGCGGAAACGGCGTTTGTTGCCCCGCCAGCTGGCGGAAACGGCCTTTGTTGCCCCGCCAGCTGGCGCGGAAATGACATGTCGGGGCGGCGCATGCGTGGGAGCATCAGCGGCCGCTGACAGTTTCCCGCGCATGCGCAGTGGGGAGAGTCTCTTCCACCTCCGCCATGGTGGAGACCGTGGCGGAGGCGGAAGGGAAAGAGTGCCCCCACGGCACAGGCCCGCCTGTGGATCGGTGGGCCCCGATCGCGGGCCAGGCCACCGTGGGGGCACTCCCCGGGGTCAGATCGCCCCGTGCCCCCCCCCCCCCAGGACCCCGGGGTGGGCTCACGCCGCCTTGTCCCGCCGGTAAATAGGTACTCTAATTTACGCCGGCGGGACAGGCAATTTATCGGCAGGACTTCGGCCCATCCGGGCCGGAGAATCCAGCGGGGGGGGGCCCGCCAACCGGCGCGGCCCGATTCCCGCCCCCGCCGAATATCCGGTACCGGAGACTTCGGCAACCAGCGGGGGCGGGATTCACGGCGGCCAACGGCCATTGTCCGACCCGCTGGGGGGTCGGAGAATGACGCCCCACAACTCCACTGAGTGAGTGAGTGGCTCCTTAGATTTCAAAGAAAGATTTCATAGAATTTACAGTGCAGAAGGAGGCCATTCAGCCCATCGAGCCTGCACCGGCTCTTGGAAAGAGCACCCTACCCAAGCCCACACCTCCATCCTATCCCCATAACCCAGCAACCCCACCCGACACTAAGGGCAATTTTGGACACTAAGGGCAATTTAGCATGGCCCATCCACCCAACCCGTACATCTTTGGACTGTGGGAGGAAACCGGAGTACCCGGAGGAAACCCACGCACACACGGGGAGAACGTGCAGACTCCGCACAGACAGTGACCCAAGCCGGGAATCAAACCTGGGACCTTGGAGCTGAGAAGCAATTGTGCTAACCACCATGCTACCGTGCTGTCCTTGGAGGCAAGGGTTACCCTCTGAGGAACAGGCACAAACTCCTGTTTAAATAAAGTATTCAATTAATTTAAATAAGCATAACTCCATGAATATTATTAAACACACTGAAGTAGGTCCCCTCATGCAAGATTGTCTAATTTATTTTCTATTAATTCTATGTCGTGCAAACATTGTGGCTTCAGTGGTGCCAGAGAGAGGTTGCTTGTTCTGCGCTCTGATGATGAGATGTGCGTGATGGCTGTTGTCTGGGTCTTGGATCCTGTGAGGACTTTGCCGAAGGCTGCTCCACCTGCAGCTGTGCAGGGATAGATTCAGTCATCAATGCAGGATGCAGAGAGTGGGCCTGTGTTTTAGGAAGGGATGATGCAGGTGAAGGACGAGAAGTGGGAGCACTTTGAGAGGGAGGAGATGGTGGCATAGTGATGTGTTACTGTATCAGTAATCCAGAGACCCAGAGTAATGCTCTGGGTTTGAATCCCACCACAGCAGAAAATCTGGAATGAAAATACCCAGTGATGACCATGAAACCATTGTCGACTTCGACTGTCATAAAAATCTATCTGGTTCACTAATGTCCTATAGGGAAGGACATCTTCTGCCTACACCTGGTCTGGCCTACATGTGATGCCAGACCCACAGCAATCTGGTTGACTCTTAAATGCCCCCTGAAATGGCCAAGCAAGCCACTCAGTTGTATCAAATGGCTAGAATGTCAATAAGGAATGAAAACAGTCCAACACCCGACCTCGACCTAGGCACCGGAAACAAAAACAAACCCAGCCAGGTCAAACCCGTAAAGTTCTCCTTATTAACGTTTAGGGACTTGTGTCACAATTGGGAGAGCTGTCTCACAAACTAGTCAAGCAACAGCCTGACATAGTCATTGTTATGGGCCAGGGTTGAGAGAACCCCAAAGTGTATCATGGAGTTCACCTGACCCACAACCTTTAATAGATTGTGGTATGGGGAGCACACGGCCCACTCTACAGGTGTGGTAGAGCAGAAATGGAAAAGTATTTTTTAAGGCAAAGCAAGGTTTATTCTATGAACTCAAGTTAACCTTTTAAAAACATACAGTGAACATCTAAGCAGACATCAATTCAAATACAACCCCTAAAGAATACAACACTAAGTAATCCTTAATAACTTCCCGAACAACATCCAGAAGACAAAAGAAACACCTTTTAACAGGATCACATCAGGTTTACATTCACTACTGAAAACATTTATAATTCTGAATTCACCAAATGATCAAGAGATAGTCTTTTCATGGCAGAGAGAACAACAGTACACCTGCTTTGTCTGGCTTCAGCTCCAACACTGAAAACAAAACTGAAACACACCCTGCAGCAAACAGCCTAAAACGAAAGGATAAAGCTGACAGACAGCCCAGCTCCACCCACACTCTGGCATCATTGATAAATACCCATTTCTTAAAGGTACATTTCTTAAACACCGATTTCTTAAAGGTGCTCTCACATGACAATCATATTGACAGAATTATACCATACTGATAATGTCTCGGACATCACCATCACGATTCTTGGGTATGCCTTGTCCCATCAGCAGGACAGACCCAGCAGAGGTGGCAACACCATGTTATACATGGGGCGAGCCCTGGAAGCCCTCAACATCGACTCTGGATTCCATGATGCCTCATGGCATCAGGTCAAACATAGGCAAGGACATTTCCTACCACAAACAAAAACAGAAAATACTGGGCAATCTCAAACAAAAACAGAAAATACTGGGCAATCTCAGCGGGTCTGACAGCATCTGTAGAGAGAGAAGGGAGCTAACATTTTGAGACTGGATGGCTCTTTGTCAAAGCTGGAGAAGACTGGAAAATGTTCACATTTACACTGTAGTTGAGCGGTGGGACTGGATAAGGGGCCAGTGATAGGTAGAGATAGACAAAGATGTTGAGCACCGAAAGACAAAAGAAATGTAAATGGGGTGATTAAGGCTGATTAAGATGCTGATAATGGCACATTAAAGAGATTAGAATGTGCGAATGGCAGAACAAAGATGAGCAGTGTGTCAAAGGACAACTAAGAAAAGGGAACAGATGCCCCAAGTGGGGTAGGGGAGGGGGGCAATGATGAGGGAAAAACAGATCAATGGAAGAAATGAAGATAAATTGATAGAAATAAAAATGGGGTGAAGGTGGAGGAGAGAATTCACAGTCTGAAGTTGTTGAACTCAATGCTAAGTCCGGAAGGCTGTAACGTGCCTAATCAGAAGGTGACGTGCTGTTCCTCCAGTTTGCGTTGAGCTTCACTGGAACATTGCAGCAGACCAAGGACAGACATGTGGACGTGAGAACATGTGGTGAATTGAAATGGCAAGAGAGAGGAAGGTCTGGGTCCTGCTTGCGGATGGGCCGGAGGTGTCTGCAAAGTGGTCTCCCAGTTTGCGTTTACTCTCTCCAATGTAGAGGAGTCCGCATTGGGAGCAGCAAATGCAATAGACCAGATTGAAGGAGGTGCACGTGAGTGTTTGGACCCTGGGATGGTGGGGAGGGAGGAGGTAAAGGAGCAGATGTTACACCTTCTGCGATTGCATGGGAAGGTCCCATTGGAAGAGGGTGCAGTGTTGGGGGTGATGGAGGAGTGGACCAGTGGATCAGATCTAAGTTCTGCAGACCTGCCACCTCCAGGTGTGAATGGTGGTAGACAATTAAACAACTCACTAGAGGAGGAGGCTCTACAAATATCTCCATCTTCCATGATGGGGTAGCCCAGAACAGTGCAAACGATATGGCTGAAACATTTGCAACAACCTTCAGTCGGACGTACCGAGTGGATGATCCATGTTGGTTCCTCTGGAGGTCCCCAGCATCAGAGATGCCAGTCTTCAGTGTTTTTCTAACATATCCAGTGATCACCAAGCCAGGGAATGGTTTCCGCTGTGACTAAATGGAGCTTTCTGACTCCTCTACTAAATTTTGTCTGGAGACAGTCTTCAGTGATGTGAGTCATTGATTGGGATGCACCATACCCACAGTCCAGGTTCCCAACCAAGCCCCACTTGTGTTGATTTGCTGTGCAAAGGCCTTGGCCAATGTGGAAACGGTTGAGAAGGGCTCAATGTTGGCATGGTGGATTGAAGCCAGGTGAGCGGTGTGGTACTGGGGACTGTACTAGGGACAGGCTGACAGAAGGGAAAAGACATATAGGCCAAAACAGGAACTACAAATAAGGCTGTAGCTGGCATCGATATTGGCTGTCTGTCAGAGTGCAAGTCAACGCGGAAACTTATAATCACTTCATGATTACCCACTTACAGTAGCTATCATGTTTACACAAAAGGACAAAACACCATGCTATAACTAACTTCAAAATAGTAGAGATCAAAATTGCAGCAGGATGAATGATGAACAAAGAGGCCATCAGACTCCATAATGGGCTCACAGCTGGTCAGACGTGAGTGTTTCAGAGGACAATGCATCTTGATTGAATCACCCAGTCCGAACAATGAGATATAGAACTCAGCCCAGGTGCGGGTGTGTATCATTTTTCAGCACGAATAGAACCTTGATAAAAGAAGGAACATCTGCACACATCGTCAGTGACAATCTCGGAGCAACCATCACGGAGAAGGGACCCTGAGCTCGGAGTTCAAAGAAGAGAAGATGACATTGAAGCCTGGCCAACCTTCTTCACTGAGTGCGGGTAATACCTAGAGCTTGGTTGTGAGTCTGAGTCATATGCTTCACGATTGATTTTGAAGACTATAATACCCAAATAAAATAGAGCTACAGTAGACTGAGTGTTTCTTGTGTCTGCCTAAGCCAATTGAGAAGGGTTTTCCCGATCAACAGCAGACTTTGTGATCTGCGATGAAGAAGTGATTTTTGAAGGTGGCCTGCTGGTTCCAGTTCTGCTGCCACAGGGCCTCTGCTGTTATTACGTGGCATGGTGGTTGTAGCCCTGTAAGCCGGCGTGGTGGGAGTGAGCAGCAAGGGAAATGGTAGGTCCTTGTGTAGCTACAGGCTTGGGTTGATGTGAATCTTCTCCTGGTGCTTTATTGTTGCAATCTTATGTGAGGGGCGGGCTGTTGCTCAGGATTGGGCTATCAAGAAACGACTGAAGGTGCTCGTTACTGAAAAGGCTATGGACCCTGACAACATTCCGGCAGTAGTAGTGAAGGCTTGTGCTCCAGAGCTTTCTGTGCCCCCTAGCCAAGCTGTTCCAGCACATCTGCAACACTGGCATCTACCGGGAAATGTAGACAATTGACCAGTTATGTCCTGTACACAAAAATCAGGACAAATCCAACCCGGCCAATTACTGCCCTGCCAGTCTATTCTCAATCATCAGTAAAGTGAAGGAAGGGGTCATCAACAGAGCTATCAAACAGCACTTACTTAGCAATAACCTGCTCACTGATGCTCATTTTGGATTCCATCAGGGTCACTCAGCTCCTAACCTTATTACAACCTTGGTTCAAACATGGACAAAAGAGCAGAACTCCAGAGGTGAGGTGAGAGTGATTGCCTTTGATATCAAGGCAGCATTTGACCAAGTATGGCATCAAGGAGTCTTAGCTAAACTGGAGTCATTGGGAATCAGGAAGAACATTTTCTACTGGTTGGAGTCATACCTGGCACAAAGGTAAGATGGTGGTGGTGGTTGGAGGTCAATCTTCTCAGTTCCAGAACATCATTGCAGGAGTTCCTCTGCGGAATTTCCGAGGCTCAACCATTTTCAGTTGTTTCATCAATGACCTTCATCCACCATAAGGTCAGATGTGGGGATGTTTGCTGAAAATTGTTAAATGTTCAGCACCATTCACAATTTCTCATATGATGAAGCAGTCCGTGTCCAAATTCAGGAAGACCTGGACAATATCCAGGCTTGGGCTGACATGTGGCAAGTTTTATTCCCAACACACAAGTGCCAGATGATGACCATCCCCATAAAGAGAGAACCTAACCTTCACCCCTTGACATTCAATGGCATTGGTATTGTTCAATCCCCTACCATCAACACTCATTGACCAGAAACTAAACTGAACTAGCCCTATAAATATGGTGACTACATGAGCAAGTCAGGGGGTCAGGAATCTTGCGATGAGTAACTCATCTCCTGACTCTCCAAAGTCTGTCCACAATTCGCAAGGCACAAGTCAGGAGTGAGATGGAATACTCTCCACTTGCCTGGATGAGTAAGGTAACGTAAACTCACCATAGTCCCAGATGACCATCGGCTGCTTTACCCTTTGAGGGGCGAGCTGATTGGCGGTGATTTACCTTGAGGATCACCACACCTCAGACGAGAGGCAAGGTTGAAAAGGAGGGCCTTCATGAATAACCTGGATGAATGCATTCCAACACCACTCAAGAAGCTTGACATTATTCAGCACAAAACAGCCTGCTTGATTGGCACCCCTTCCAGAAACATTCAATCCCTCCACTACTGACATGCAGTGGTGGCAGTGTGTACCATCTACAAGATGCACTGAAGAAACTCACCCTGACAGCACCTTTCAAACCCATGACCTCTATCATTAGAAGGACAAGAGCAGGAGATGAATGGGAACACCGCCACCTGGAAGCTTCCCTCCAAGCCACTCCCAATCCTGATTTAGAAATGTATCACCATTCCATCACTGTCATTGGGTCAAATTCCTAATATTCTAACATCACTGTGGTGTACCTACATGTCATGGACTTCAGTGGTTCAAGAACGCAGCTCACCAATTAGGACAATTAAGGATGGGGAATAAATGCTGATTTAGCCAGTGATACCCGCATCGCATGAATGAATTTTTAGAAACTGCCTGTGACATCATGCCATCCATGGTGAAGATAGACTCCTCAAGTCTCTCCAAGAGTGTGCAATGTCTCAGGAAATTCAAACAGAAACACACATTTCTTGATGTTGCTCCAGAAATGCCCTGGTCAATGATCCCCAGGATCTGTATCCAGGTCCAGCTGAGTAAAGCTTGCAGTGTCCCCTCCTCTCCAGCAGGGACTCTCCACTGTTCTCCCTGATCCTGCTCATGTGCAATGTGCTCCTCACCAGGGGACCTGCTAACTACGTCTAGGAGGACGTGCATGACTTACCAAATGAGCCATTTCCCTGCTTGCTCCCTGTAAAACCTGCACATTTTTCCTTTTCAGATACGAATCCAATTCCCTCTTGAAAACCTCAATTGGACCTGCCCCAACCACTCTCCGCCAGTGTATTCTAGATCGTAACCACTTGCTGTGTAAAAAAGCTTTCCTCACATCGCCATTGTTTCAAAATTTGAGTATGGTGCAAAACTTGGAAGTATTATGAACTGTGAGGGGGATAGTGATAGATTCAAGAGGAAGTATGTGGGGCAAGCATGTGGCAAATGAAATCTGATGTGGGCATGTGTGAAGTGATACATTTGGTCAGAATGTTGACATAAAGTTAAGGATGGGAAATAAATGCTGATCTAGCCATGAATGAATTTTTAGAATCTGCCATTCATGGTGAAGATAAACTCCTCAAGTCTCTCAAAGAGTGTGCAATGTCTCAGGAAATTGAAACAGAAACATACATTAAGGCCAGAAAGTTAGACAGCAGTTAAGTTGGCATGTGTGTAGGCCACAGTTTAGTTATAGAGGCTAGGGCATGTATTTATTCACATTAAACACCTGTTACCACTGTTACAACCTGCCTCGGTGCTCTGAGTGATGGGTGTGAGGGGTGGGCCGGTTTGGGGTGGGCTAGGCTGGCCAGAGAGGGGCTGCGGGAGGGAATGGGCAGACATTGTGGATGGTCTGTGTTCCCCCCGCCAACCCCCCCCCCTCCCCCCCCCCCACTGTCCCCCACCACTACCGGCAGCACGGTAGCACAGTGGTTAGCACAGATGCTTCACAGCACCAGGGTCCCAGGTTCGATTCCTGGCTTGGGTCACTGTCTGTGCAGAGTCTGCACATTCTCCCCGTGACTGCGTGGGTTTCCTCCGGGTGCTCCGGTTTCCTCCCGCAGTCCAAAGATGTGCAGGTTAGGTGGATTGCCCATGCTAAATTGCCCTTAGTGTCCAAAAAGGTTAGGTGGGGTTACATGTATAGGGTGGAGGTGTGGGGCCTAAGTGCGGTGCTCTTTCTAAGGGCCGGTGCCAAATGGCCTCTTTCTGCACTGTACATTCTATGCTCTGTGTTCTATGTACTATCCCAGGGATTGAATGAGACCGTGCGATGGAATGGCCAGCTCGCATGCAGGGATCCCTGTCACCCAGGAGCCAGCCCCGATGCATCTCGAACATGTCAGGAATCGTAGAGTGTGCCAGGGTGAAGGTGCCATGCACACTGCCCGGGTATCGGGTGCAGACGTGTATGATGCGCAGCAGATGGTCACATATCAGCTGCGCATCGAGTGGAACCACTTTTGGTTTGTGCAGAGCGGCCTGTCATCTGCAGGTGCTCGTAGGGGGACATGTTTCCCGTCGATCACCCCATGTTCCCGGGACATCCCATCGATGGTGACGAAACCCGCCTCCCGGCATCCTTGTAGGCTCGGTCCACATTGAAATGGATGTATTGAGCCACCTGGGCATATCGGGCCTCTGTGACGGCACGGATGCACCTGTGCTGTGAGCTCTGAGAGATGCCGGACAGGTCCCCACTCGGTGCCTGGAAGGACCCCGTGGCATAATGGTTCAGGGCAACCATCACTTTGACAGCAACCGGGAGTGGCAGATATGTCACACTAGCTCTCTGCTCAGCCGGTGTCTTCAACGACATGCCTGATCTGGATGATCCTTGGCACGTGCTGCCAGTGCACACGAGGCCTCATGCAGCGCATCTTTGGCACCTCCTTGGCCCGTTGGGCAGATGGCTTTCCATCCTGGGCGGCTGCCACCTGTTCCGCTGAGGCACGCTCGGCTGCTGCAGCTTCCTCCTCCTCCTCGAACAGCTCCAGCTCGTTCAGCCAGAGGGCATCCCAAAGGCCTGTGGCGACCGGCAGGAAGGCCACCGTTGCTGGTTGAATTCCAACATCCATTGATGCAGGAGGTGAAAGGCCGACATGTTAGCATGATGCATACCCGCATGCCCAACCAGGTCCAATGGGCTACATGGTGGCCCTGGTTGGCACTGTGGGCTCTACCCGCGCATGCCTCCCCGCCCCACATCCGCACCCCTGGCCCCGTCGATGCCCGGCATCATGGGGGACTCAGGCCCTGGTGCCCATCCTTGCTGCCAGGGACACTGTCGGCTGCTGCTGCCCTTGCCAGGGGCACGCTCCACAGCACCACCCAAAACCCTTTGTAGGGGCTACAGTGGGCTTGCCCCGAGTAGGCCGCCTGATGCCCTCCTGGCGAGTGGCGGCTGGGGGGTATGGCAGAGGGTTGGGTGCGGGGCTGAGGTGGTGGGGCACCCATACAGCCGGTGTCACTCTGCAGAACCAGGGGCCAAGATGGGTGGTCAGTGGGGTGCACAGCGAGTTGACCGCCTTGCAGGCCACGGTAATGACGGTCTGTGACTGGACACCGTCCCAGTCCCTGGGGTGGCACCTCGGCCACTCGGCCTGTTCCCACATCATCCCCCCCTCCCCCAGCCCTGGCTTTATCCCCCTCACCCCAGCCACCCGACCAGTGTCCGGCCCGGCAGCACACGGCCTCGCCTCTCTGTGTCCTACCTCCTCTCTCTCCCTCATCAGCCGGTTTCACGGTTTTAAAAATACAAGTGAACCGTGCCATCGGGAACTCGGCAAATCAGAGGCAGAGCATCGCGGAGGCCCCTGGAGAATACCGGGTCGGGCCCGCTAATGACATGTAAACGGTGTTTACTGTACGTGCGTTCCAGAACGTATTAATGCCGCTGTTGAGGTGACAGAGAGTTGCGATTTGGAGTCAAACCGGCGCCTGCCGCGATTTTGGCGTCGGAACAAATTCTCCGCCCGATCGCATTTCGCAATTTCGGCGTCAGCCAACGGAGAATCCGGCCCATGGTCTTTGCTCCATCTCATCTGCCCATCTCTGTTGCCACCAATACAATAAGCCTACAGCAACAGAAAGACCAGGCTAGATTCTCCGTTTCCGAGGCTACGGGCGGGATTCTCCGTTTGCTGTCGCCGAAATCGCATTCGCTGATTGGTTGGAGAATCCCTTTTGACGCCGAAATCGGAGGCGGCGCCGTTTTCTGGATGCTCCGCCCCCTCCAAAATGGTGTCATCGCTGAGTACGGCGCACGCGCTGGGACGGCCTCAGGATGTCACCTGAAGCCCTCCCTCGATGGGCCGACTTCCCGACGGCGTGAATCGCTTGTGGTCTGAGGTTTCGTCAACCTCGCGTGGCGGTTGTGGACTGTGTCCAACGCCGCCACAGCCGGGGGGGGGGGGGGGGGGGCAGCCATTCTGCTGGCCGGAGGGGCTTCAGCGGGGACTGGGAAGACTGGTGGGGGGGGGGGTGGTCCGGGGGTGGCGAGGGGGTTGCAGTGGGACACTATCTGGCAGGCCGGGTCTGCGCGCGGGCATCGCCATGTTGTATGGTGCCGTGCGCTTGCGTGGCCACAGACCCGGCAATTCTGCATCCATATCTGCAGGCAAAGCCGGGATTTTACATGGCGCAGCTGCTAGGCCCCCATCGGGCGGAGCATCAATACGGGAGCGTTGCCAATTTTGGTCGTAATACTAGACACTTGCTCCGGACATGGCCTCAAAATTGGAGAATCCAGCCCTATGTGTTGACACCATTGGAGGATGTGTGGGATTTTACAACAGAAAAATCCGCGCAACACCTGCACACATTCAGCTACTCTAAATGGGCCAGTACCATCGCCTCGTGGAACGCAATCAATTCCATTAAAAACGGTGCCGGATTCGCCGGGTCCATGATTGGCGCACATGAGGCTCACGCGCCGCAGCCGCAATTAAACGGTCCTTCCCCGCCACACACACCGTCCTGGTCAACAAGATGGCTGGAAGGAGAGCTGCGCTTGGTTCAGGGACGCTGAGCTGGACACCCCCCTGGGCGCTGTGGAGGAGAGAAGGATGACTATACCCCAGCCCGGGACGAAGGCGCCAGGCGCTGCTGTTTGCAATGCGTGTGCGCAGGTGGCAGAGGCGGTACGTGCCGTGGGCAACATCACTCGGACTATCATGTAGTGCCGCAAGAAACTCCACGACCTTCTCAGGGTGGCCAGGGTGAGTCGGCTGCTCCGTGCCCCTGGCACTAACTCTGTCCCCACACCCATAACCCGGCCCTTCCCCCCGGGTGATGGACAAATACCCACCCTGCCCCACATGCCCGCACCCATGCCATCACCATGGCCGGACGTCCTGGCCACTGAGGCCACCATCAACCCAACCCCTGGGCTTCAAGCGTCGGACCATCTAACTGTGTCGTTGTATGTGTTTCCCCACCCCCCCAGGTCTGCCACCCCTCACCATGCCCGAGCAGAGGGCCCTGAACGTGGCCTTTGGCCCAGAAGTGAGGGAGGTCGCCGGGGTGTAGTGCGGGCATGGACGAGCAAGTGAGACCCTGCTGAGTTGCGGTTGCTCATGGCATGTGTGTCGAGACCCCCTTCCCCCCCCCCCCCACAGCCCCACGCCCCACCCCCTCACACCCCCTCAGCCCCCTCACTCCCACAACACTCACACCCCCCTCAACCCACACCCCCCTTGTCTCTTACAGGACCTGCCGGAGATGGTGCCGGTTCATCCGGAGCCCCGCGCCCCCAGCCAGAGCCGGTGTCCCCCAGGCGGCCGAGCACTGACGGGGAGAGCAGCCTGAACACCAGTCCTCTGCCCGAGACTCAGGACACCCCGGAGCTCGGGTTGGAGGATGACACAGACTGTCCGTCACTGCTGTCTCCGACACCCTCCACCATCCCAGAGACTACCACCTCAGTTGGGCACATTAGTAAAGAGGCTCCTGGGACACTATCTGGTCCACACAATGAATCCGGTGCAGCAGGTCGAGGTAGGAGCAGCCGAGGAGCCGGACAGTCAGAGGGCAGACTGCGTACCTGGTTTGTGCTCCAGAGAATACTCGTATGCAGCAAGCAACAAAGCCCAGCACTGGATCCGTACGGAAGCAATAGGCGGTATTGGCTTATCCTCTCTGAAAAGTCTGAGCAGAGGCTTATGATCAGTCACGATAGTGAAATGGCGGCCATACACGTACTGGTGGAAGCGTTTCACCGCAAAAACCACTGCCAGGCCCTCCTTCTCGATCTGCGTGTACGTTTTCTTCGCTGCAGTCAATGTGCGGGAGGCGAAAGCTATCGGTCGCTCGGCCCCGTTCTCCATCTTGTGGGACAGGACGGCCCCAATACCATACGGGGATGCATCACATGTGACGAGCAAAGGCTTTCCAGGATCATAGTGGGTTAGTAACCCAGACAACGACAATTGTTGCTTTACCTGCCGGAAAGCGATTTCTTGCGGTTGACCCCAAACCCAGGTGTGATTTTTCTTTAGCAGAAGGTGCAAAGGGGCCAGCGTAGTTGCCAGATTGGGGAGGAACTTCCCGTAATAGTTTACGAGACCGAGAAAAGAACAAAGATGCGAAGTGTCAGTCGGGGCGGGGGCCTGTTGAATTGCACGCACCTTCTCTGCGACGTGTGCAAATTCGCGGTCCACCCGATAACCTAGGTAGACTACTTCCTTTGCCTGAAATACGCACTTTGTGCGATGTAAACGGACTCCAGCCTCCGAAAGGCGTCTAAGGACAGCCTCCAGATTTTCCAAATGTTCCTGCTCCGACGTCCCTGTAATCAAAACGTCATCTAAGTAGACAGCAACATGTGGTAAACCTCTCAAAATGCCCTCCATAACACGTTGAAAAATTGCGCAGGCAGAGGATTCTCCAAAGGGCAAACGTGTATATTCATACAGGCCCCGGTGTGTATTAATCGTTACATATGGTCGGGAGGCAGGGTCCAGCTCCAACTGCAGGTAGGCGTGACTCATATCTAATTTTGTGAACGAGAGTCCACCTACAAGCTTCGCGTAGAGATCATCCATGCGAGGCATTGGATATCGGTCGAGTCAGGAAGCCGTATTCACTGTAAGTTTATAGTTGCCACACAAGCGAACTGTGGCATCTGGCTTCATTACAGGTACAATTGGTGCTGCCCAGTCAGCAAAACGGACGGGCCTGATAATACCCAAACTCTCCAAATGAGTGAGCTCCCCTTCTACCTTCTCGAGCAAGGCGTAAGGCACCAGGCGCACCCGGAAATAGCGCGGCGTGGCTCCTGGTTCAACTTGGATACGGGCTACGGCCCCTTTTATTTCCCCCAAACCAGGCTGGAATACATCTGGGTATCGTCCTAGCACCTCAGTCAACCCTTCAGAAACTGTTTGGAGGATGTGCTGCCATTGCAACCGCAAATGGCGCAACCAGTCCCGACCCAACAGGCTGGGCCCATGGCCGCGCACCACGATAAGTGGGAAACGCCCCTCCTGGCGTCCATAAACAATAGGGGTCATTGTAGTTCCTGCAATGTCCAATGGTTCCCCCATGGAGGTGGCCAACCTGGCCTGTGAGTTGGTTAATGTAAGGGTCTGTATACCCTGCTTGATGCGGTCGAATGTCCTCTGGGCGATCACGGAGACCGCTGCGCCAGTGTCCAACTCCATCTCAAGCGGGTGGCCATTGACCCATACTGTCACCTTAATGGGGGCCACATGGGGAGCTGCCACACAATGCAACTGCAGGCAGTCATCCTCCGTCTCCACGTCCTCAGGAGTAGTCGCCGCAGGTTCATCCACATGGAAGGTACGGGCCCTGGGCTGGTCCCAGTTATGGGCCCTGGGCTGGTCCCAGTTTCGGTCGGAACGACGGCGCCTCTGGCGCCCCCAGGACCGCCGTCCGTGACGGGGTCGGCGCCTACAAGTCTGACACGGACATGGCTCCTCATCCATTGGCTCTGGAGAAGGCTCCCTTCGGGGAGGAATGTCCGACAGCCACTGGCGTCGGTCCGGACGTTGCCTCACCCAAGGTTCCACAGGAGTGCGGGGGGACGTTTTCGGACGGAAGGGGTTGCGCCCCAAGGCATGCACTTCCATTCCCTGTAGCTCCTGCACTCTTCGTTCTGTGCTCTCTCGGGACAATACTATTTGAATGGCCTGTTGAAAAGTCAATGTTGGCTCAGCTAACAACTTTCTCTGGGTGGCCGCATTGTTAATACCGCAAACCAAACGGTCTTGTAACATTTCTGACAAGGTCTCACCATAGTCACAGTACTCCGCAATCCTGCGTAGCCTGGATAGAAAATCGGCAAGGGATTCTCCAGGGGTCCTCTCAGCAGTATTAAACCGGTAACGCTGGACTATCGTGGACGGGGTTGGGTTAAAATGTTGCCCCACTATATTCACAAGTTCATCAAACGTTTTGGTGTCCGGCGCAGCTGGGTACGTAAGGCTCCTAATCACCCCAAACGTATGCGGGCCGCAGGCGGTGAGCAATATGACCACCTGGCGCTCGTTTTCGGTGATATTATTTGCCCGGAAATAGTAACCCATCCGTTGTGCGTACTGGTTCCAGCTTTCCAGCGCAGCATCAAAAACATCCAAACGTCCGTACAGAGGCATGGTGTAATAGAAAACAACTTCCTACCTGTATCCAACAAAACTCCAGGGAGGTGGCTTCAGCAGTGTAGACAGCTATTCACTTTAACCCTCGTCGCCAGTTTTGTGAGGGCCACGAAGAATCCAGCACGAGTTTTAAGGATACAAAGTAATAACATTTATTTACAATAACATATATATATAACAGTAGCAGTAACTTCCCTTGCTGCACACTCTTTCCTGCTGGTTCCTAAACTGGCCAGCTTTATTTATACTAGGAGTTCACAAATGGTTTCTCCGCCCCCCTCATTGGGGAAGCTTATAGTCCCACAGGATTGTGGGATTGTCATTAGTCCCCAGCCAATGGTAAGTAGGCAGGTTATAACAGTAAAGCCTGCAGTAAAAAGGGCCACTTTGCGGCTGTGTGCCAGGCCCGCGCAGTCGCTGCAATCATGCCCGCTATCGCCCCCTCCCCCATGCCAGACGAACAATGGGAGCTACCATCTTGTCCCCCTTCGGCCACGTGCACTCCATGGGTGCCGGCATCTTGTCCAGACCCCGCAATGTGCGCACCATGGGTGCCGCCATCTTGTCCCGACCCCTCAATGGGCGCCGCCATCTTGTCCCACACAGGGTCTCCGGACATCCCAACATCGGAACCGCACATGCTCACCACCCAAAGCATCCGATGGCTACCCGCAGCTCGCTTCGATGACGCTGGACCAATCTCGCCCGCACAACCTGGCTACCGCGTCGACGACGGTGAAAATTAGTGGCCACGCGACCTCGTGCCAGCTGGACTCCGGGAGCACCGAACGTTTCGTTCACCCAGATACAGTAAGGAGCTGCTCCCTCGCGGTCCACCCTGCCAATCAAAGGATCTCCCTAGCCTCCGGGTCCCACTCTGTCTCGATCCGAGGCTTTTGTACAGTCACCCTCACTATCCAGGGCGTAGAATTTAGTATCTTCCACCTCTATGTCCTTCCTAATCTCTGCGCTGCACTCCTGTTGGGCCTGGACTTCCAGTGCAACCTCCAGAGACTCACCCTCAAATTCGACAGGCCCTTACCCCCCCTTACCGTTTGCGGCCTTGCGACCCTCAAGATCGATCCCCCCTCCTTTTTGCCAATCTAACTGCAGATTGCAAGCCCGTTGCTACTAGGAGCAGATGGTACAGCACCCAGGACAAGACCTTCATCAGGTCTGAAGTCCTGCGGCTGCTAAAGGAGGGTATTATCGAGGCCAGCAACAGCCCCTGGAGAGGCCAAGTGGTAGTGGTTAAAACTGGGGAGAAACACAGAATGGTCGTGGACTACAGCCAGACCATCAATCGGTACACGCAGCTCGACGCATACGCCCTCCCACGCATACCTGATTTGATCAATCAGATTGCGCAGTACCGGGTCTTCTCAACAATTGACCTGAAATCCGCCTACCACCAGCTCCCCATCCGGAAGTCGGACCGGCCATACACTGCCTTCGAGTCGGACGGCCGCCTCTACCACTTCCTTTGGGTCCCTTTCAGTGTTACAAATTGGGTCTCGGTCTTCCAAAGAGGGATGGACCGAATGGTCGACCAGTACGGTTTGCGGGGCACGTTTCCGTACTTAGATAATGTCACCATCTGCGGCCATGACCAGCAGGACCACAGTGTCAACCTCGATAAATTTCTCCGCACTGCCACTCTTCGCAACCTGACCTACAACAAAGAGAAGTGTGTGTTCAGCACGACCCAGTTAGCCATTCTCGGCTATGTAGTCCAAAACGGACTTCTCGGGCCCGACCCCAACCGCATGCGCCCCCTCATGGAACTTCCCCTCCCCCACTGCCCCAAGGCCCTCAAACGCTGCCTGGGGTTCTTTTCCTCCTACGCTCAGTGGGCCCCAAACTATGAGGACAAGGCCCACCCACTCATTCAGTTCACCCAATTCCCTCTCGCGGCCGAGGCACAACACGCTTTCGCCCGCATCAGAGCAGATATCGCCAAGGCCGGGATGCGCGCAGTGGACGAGTCACTGCCTTTCCAAGTAGAAAGCGACGCTTCAGACGTCGCCCTTGCCGCCACTCTAAACCAGGCAGGCAGACCCGTGGCATTCTTTTCCCGCACCCTTCATGCATCTGAAATTCGACACTCATCCGTCGAAAAGGAGGCCCAAGCTATCGTTGAAGCTGTGCGGCATTGGAGGCATTTCCTGGCCGGTAAGAGATTCACTCTCCTTACAGACCAACGGTCGGTAGCCTTCATGTTCAACAACACACAGCGGGGTAAGATCAAAAAAGATAAAATCTTGTGGTGGAGAATCGAGCTCTCCACCTATAATTACGAGATCTTGTATCGCCTCGGTAAACTCAACGAGCCCCCAGACGCCCTCTCCCGAGGTACATGTGCCAGCGCACAAGTGGGCCAACTCCGGGCCCTACACGACAGCCTTTGTCACCCGGGGGTCACTCGATTGCGCCATCTGGTCAAAGCTCGCAATCTGCCCTACGCCTTCGAGGAAGTAAGGACAGTCACCGGGGACTGCCAGGTCTGTGCGGAGTGCAAGCCGCACTTCTACCGGCCAGACCGTGCGCGCCTGGTGAAGGCTTCCCGCCCCTTTGAACGCCTCAGCGTGGATTTCAAAGGGCCCCTACCCTCCACCGACCGTAACACGTACATTCTCAGTGTGGTCGATGAATACTCCAGATTCCCCTTCACCATCCCATGACCCGATATGACATCTGCCACCGTCATCAAGGCCCTCAGCACCACGTTCGCTCTGTTCGGTTTCCCCCCTTACATCCACAGTGACAGGGGATCTTCATTCATGAGCAATGAGCTGCGTCAGTTCCTGCTCTGCAGGGGTATGGTCTCCAGCAGGACGACCAGCTACAACCCCCGGGGTAACGGGCGAGTAGAATGGGAGAATGGGACAGTATGGAGAGCCGTCCAGCTGGCCCTATGGTCCAGGAACCTCCCAGCCTCTCGCTGGCAGGAGGTCCTCCCTGACGCTCTGCACTCCACCCGGTCACTATTGTGCACCACCACTAATAACACACCCCATGAATGTGTTTTTACCTTCCCCAGGAAGTCCACATCCGGGGTGTCGTGCCCAACTTGGCTCGCTGCTCCAGGACTGGTCCTTCTCTGTGGGCACGTCCGACTCCACAAGGCGGACCCCTTGGTGGTCAGGGTTCACCTGCTCCACGCCAACCCTCAATATGCCTACGTTGAGTTCGCCGACGGCCGCCAAGATACTGTCTCACTCAGGGACCTGGTACCTTCAGGTTCCACCCCTACACCCCCCCCCCCCACCTCCCACCTCGCCGCCAATATTGACCCCACCAGACTACCCACCCCTCCCCTTTTCTGCACAAGAGGACGAAGAGGACTTCTGCACGCTCCTGGAGTTCCCTGATGACTGGCCAGCATCAGCACCACCACCACCACCATCGGCGCCACCTCCACCACCGCCAGCACTGACTTCGCCCCCACCGGTACGCTGCTCCCAACGAAGCACCAAAGCACCGGACCGGCTGAACCTTTGACGGACTCCGGACCGTCAACGTGGACTTTTCTTTCCCTACCACTGTAATTGCACTAATTGTATATAGTTTCACGTCACCCCCGCCGGACTCATTTTAACAGGGGGTGAATGTGGTGACCCACTGTAATAGGAGATGTAAGGTAGGACCTGCACTACAGGTTCGCCGGTAGCTCCTGCCGGCTGGCTCCGCCCACTGAGAACTGTATAAATATGCATGACCTCCAATGCCCTGCCATTTCGCCAGCTGCAGCAGGAGGCCACGCATCTGACTGTAATAAAGCCACAGTTGTGCCCAACTTTAGTCTTTGTGCAATTGATCGTGCATCAGGGGACAGATAGGAGATTCTGTGGGAATGAGAGAGACTCGCAGTTGGTGTGTTGCCTCCCAGGTGCCAGGGTCCGTGATGTCTCGGATCGTGTTTTCGGGATCCTTAAGGGAGGGTGAGCAGCCCCAAGTCGTGGTCCACATAGGTAGCAACGACATAGATAGGAAAAGGGATGGGGATGTAGGGTGGAATCTTAGAGCGAGAACAAACAGAGTTATTGTCTCTGAGTTGTTACCCGTGCCACATGCTAGCGAGACGAGGAATAGGAAGAGAGAGCAGTTGAACACGTGGCTACAGGGATGATGCAGGAGGGAGGGATTCAGATACCTGGATAATTGGCGCTCATTCTGGGGTAGATGGGACCTCTACAAACGGGATGGTCTCCACCTGAACCAGAGGGGTACCAATATCCTGGGGGGGAAATTTGCTAATGCTCTTCGGGAGGGTTTAAACTAATTCAGCAGGGGGATGGGAACCTGAATTGTAGCTCCAGTGTACAGGAGGTTGAGAGTAGTGACTTCATGAGCAAGGTTTCAAAGTTGCAGGAGTGTACCGGCAGGCAGGAAGGTGGTTTGAAGTGTGTCTACTTCAATGCCAGGAGCATCCGGAATAATTTGCAGCATGGGTTGGTACCTGGGACTTCGATGTTGTGGCCATTTCGGAGACATGGATAGAGCAGGGACAGGAATGGTTGTTGCAGGTGCCGGGGTTTAGATATTTCAGTAAGCTCAGGGAAGGTGGTAAAAGAGGGGGAGGTGTGGCATTGTTAGTCAAGGACAGTATTACGGTGGCAGAAAGGACGTTTGATGACGACTCATCTACTGAGGTAGTATGGGCTGAGGCTAGAAACAGGAAAGGAGAGGTCACCCTGTTGGGAGTTTTCTGTAGGCCTCCGAAAAGTTCCAGAGATGTAGAGGAAAGGATTGCAAAGATGATTCTGGATAGGAGCGAAAGTAACAGGGTAGTTGTTATGGGGGACTTTAACTTTCCAAATATTGACTGGAAATGCTATAGTTTGAATACTTTAGATGGGTCAGTTTTTGTCCAATGTGTGCAGGAGGGTTTCCTGACACAGTATGTAGATAGGCCAACGAGAGGCAAGGCAATATTGGATTTGGTACTGGGTAATGAACCAGGCCAGGTGTTAGATTTGGAGGTAGGTGAGCACTTTGGTGATAGTGACCACAATTCTGTTACGTTTACTTTAGTGATGGAGAGGGATAGGTATATACCGCAGGGCAAGTGTTATAGCTGGGGGAAAGGCAATTATGCTGCGATGAGGCAAGACATAGGATGCATAGGATGGGGAAGGAAACTGCAGGGGATGGGCACAATTGAAATGTGGAGCTTGTTCAAGGAACAGCTACTGCGTGTCCTTGATAAGTATGTACCTGTCAGGCAGGGAGGAAGTGGTTGAGCGAGGGAACCGTGGTTTACTAAAGTAGTTGAATCACTTGTCAAGAGGAAGATGAGACGCGAAGGTTCAGTTAGGGAGCTTGAGAGTTACAAGTTAGCCAGGAAGGACCTAAAGAGAGAGCTAAGAAGAGCCAGGAGGGGACATGAGACGTCTTTGGCAGGTAGGACCAAGGAAAATCCGAAAGCTTTCGATAGGTATGTCAGGAATAAAAGAATGACTAGGGTAAGAGTAGGGCCAGTCAAGGACAGTAGTGGGAAGTTGTGCGTGGAGCCTGAGGAGAGGTGCTAAATGAATATTTTTCGTCAATATTCACACAGGAAAAAGACAATGTTGTCGAGGAGAATACTGAGATACAGGCTACTAGACTAGACGGGATTGAGGTTCATAAGGAGGGGGTGTTAGCAATTTTGGAAAGTGTGAAAATAGATAAGTCCCCTGGGCTGGATGGGATTTATCCTAGGATTCTCTGGGAAGCTAGGGAGGAGATTGCCGAGCCTTTGGTTTTGATCTTTATGTTGCCATTGTCTACAGGAATAGTGCCAGAAGACTGGAGGATAGAAAATGTTGTCCCCTTGTTCAAGAAGGGTAGTAGAGACAACCCCGGTAACCATAGACCAGTGAGCCTTACTTCTGTTGTGGGCAAAGTCTTGGAAAGGATTATAAGAGATAGGATTTATAATCATCTAGAAAGGAATAATTTGATTATTCAACACGGTTTTGTGAAGGGTAGGGCGTGCCTCACAAACCTTATTGAGTTCTTTGAGAAGGTGACCAAACAGGTGGACGAGGGTAAAGCAGTTGATGTGGTGTATATGGATTTCAGTAAAGCATTTGATAAGGTTCCCCACTGTAGGCTATTGCAGAAAATACGGAGGCATGGGATTGAGGGTGATTTCGCGGTTTGGATCAGAAATTGGCTAGCTGTAAGAAACAGAGGATGGTGGTTGATGGGAAATGTTCAGCCTGGAGTTCAGTTACTAGTGGTGCACCACAAGGATCTGTTTTGGGGTCACTGCTGTTTGTCATTTTTATAAATGACCTGGAGGAGGGCGTAGAAGGATGGGTGAGTAAATTTGCGGATGACACTAAAGTCAGTGGAGTTGTGGACATTGCGGAAGGATGTTGCAGCTAACAGAGGGACATAGATAAGCTGCAGAGTTGGGCTAAGAGGTGGCAAATTTTGGAATTTTGGAAGGAGTAACAGGAATACAGAGTACTGGGCTAATGGTAAAATTCTTGGCAGTGTGGATGAGCAGAGAGATCTCAGTGTCCATGTACATAGATCCCTGAAAGTTGCCACCCAGGTTCATAGGGTTGTTAAGAAGGCGTATGGTGTGCTAGCTTTTATTGGTAGAGGGATTGAGTTTCGGATGCCATGAGGACATGTTGCAGCTGTACAAAACTCTGGTACGGCCGCATTTGGAGTATTGCGTACAGTTCTGGTCGCCGCATTATAGGAAGGAAGTGGAAGCATTGGAAAGGGTGCAGAGGAGATTTACCAGGATGCTGCCTGGTATGGAGGGAAGATCTTATGAGGAAATGCTGAGGGACTTGAGGCTGTTTTCGTGAGAGAAAAGAAGGTTGAGAGGTGACTTAATAGAGGCATACAAGATGATCAGAGGATTAGATAGGGTGGACAGTGAGAGCCTTTTTCCTCGGATGGTGCTGGCTAGCACGAGGGGACATAGCTTTAAATTGAGGGGAGATAGATATAGGACAGATGTCAGAGGTAGGTTCTTTTCTCAGAGAGTAATAGGGGCGTGGAATGCCCTGCCTGCAACAGTCGTGGACTCGCCAACATTAAGGGCATTTAAATGGTCATTGGATAAACATATGGATGATAAGGGAATAGTGTAGGTGGACTTTAGATTGGTTTCACAGGTCGGCGCAACATCGAGGGCCAAAGGGCCTGTACTGCGCTGTAATGTTCGATGTTCTATGTAGACCCACAGGGTGGTGGCATAGTCACAGTGATGTGGTGCAGTCCCAGGCGGAGATGGTCCACTCCCTGTGCTCCATGGCCGCGAGCATGCAGATGCTGGTCGAGACCCGAGCGGGCTTCCAGGACTGTCAGTTCCAGGTGGCGGGGGGGCCTCAGGGGATGGCTCTGCTCACACCCCTATCCCATGGATTAGCCCGGGAGATATCAGGCAACCCGCGGGAGGAGGAGGTGATGGGGCCCGTGCCGGTGACTCCTGTAGGGGAGGTGCCGGAACACCACAGCACTTTAGACATCCCCCCCCACCCCCTCCTGTCCCTGGCGCATCTGGTGGGCAGAGGGCAGAACAGGGCAGAACCATGCCACCCAGGACACCCGAGCAGCAGCCGGGCCCATCCAGGCTGGGTTGCCCCAGGAAACGCGCGTCAACGGGGATCCTTATCACAGGGCAGAATCACAGCAGGCCACCTCCCATTCCTGCTGTACCGACTGGGGAACCACCTAGACATAGCGATAGAGCTCGTAAGGCTAGAAAGGTAGACACCAGTTAGATTGGCATGGGTGCAGGGCACAGTTCAATTACAGGGGCGAGGGTACAGGCTGGATGTATTTGTTCACAATAAAAACTTGTTACCACCGTTACAACCTGCCTCGGTGCTCTGTCTGATAGATGTGTGGGGGTGGGGGGGTGGGGGTATGGGAGTGGGGAGGGGCAGGGGGGGTGGGCGAACCAGTGCATGCACTGTGGGAGGACTGTACTCCCCACCCTTCCACGTCCTGACCATACCCAGCACCCCCATCCCAGGGTTTCAACGGGACTGTGTGATGGACTGGCCAGATCGCATGCAGGGATGACCCAGGTGGAAGGTGCTACTGTGGGCATGAGTCAGACGTTGTCATACGATATGGAGCACTAGAGCTCATCGCCGAACGAGGCCTGCCCTTCCCCTTCATCCTCCTCCAACACATCGCCCCTCTGCTGCGCGATGTTGTGAAGGATGCAACAGGCCACCACTCAGTGGGCGACCCTCACAGCCTCGTACTGGAGGGCCCCTCCAGAGCGGTCCAGGCACCTGAACCGCATCTTCAGGATGCCGAAGCAGCGCACAATCACACCCCTGGTCACGGCGTGGACGTCATTGTCGCGGGTCTCCGCGTCGGTCTGCGGCCTCCGGATAGCTGTCATCAGCCACGACCGCAGCAGGGAACCCCTGTCACCCAGGAGCCAACCCGTCAGCCACGGGGGGTGCCCCTCGAACATGTTGGGGATCGCCGAGTGTGCCAGGATGAAGGAACCCGTGCACACTGCACGGGTATCTGGTGCAGAGGTGCGCGATGCGCAGCTGATGGTCACAGACCAGCTGTACGTTCATTGAGTGGTACCCCTTTTGGTTAGTGTACAGCGGCCAGTTATCCGCAGGTGCCCAAAGGGCGACATGCATCCCGTCTATTGCCACATGGATCCTGGAAAAGATGGCCCGCCGTAAAGGTGGCCGTTGCCTGGGCACCGCCCCAGTCCTGTGGGAGGGCACCCCGGCTGCTCGGCATGTTCGCCCCCACTCCCGGCCCTGGCAGGAGCCCCTCCAGCCCAGCCAGAACGGCCGGCATCTGGACCGACAGCCCGCAGTCACTCCACGCCGTGTCTTACCCCCTCGCTCGCTCAGCAGCCACGACACCAGGTTCACGATTTTGAACCCCGCTGTCAGGAACTCGGCCCATCGGAGGCGGTGAGTCTCAGAGGCCCCGGAGTGTCAGGCCTGCTAATGATATGCCTACTGTACTCAAACACCGCGCGATGAGCGACGGATTTACTCCATTTTCAGGGTTCCGGAGCATCCCGATCTGGCGTCAAACCGACGCCTACCACGATTGTGGTGCCGGAGGCTATTCTTCGCCCAATCGCATTTCATGATTTCGGCATCGGCATTCGTTGGGCCTAGGACACTACCCTGAGGAACACCTGCCGTGGTGTCCTGGAGTTGAGAGACCTGACCTCCAATCACCATAACCACCTTCCTTTGTGCCAGGTATGACTCCAACCAGCGGAGAGTTTTACCCCTGATTCCCATTGACTCCAGTTTAGTTAGTGCTCCTTGATGCCATACTCAGTCAAATGCTGCCTTGATGTCAAAGGCAGTCACTCTCACCTCACCTCTCGCATTCAACCTTTTTCCATGTTTGAACTAAGGCTGTATTGAGATCAGGAGCTGAGTAATCCTGGCAGAATCCAAACTGAGCATCCGAGCTTGATAGCACTGTTGATGACTCCTTCCATCACTTTGCTGATGATGGAGAGTAGACTGATGGGGTGATAATTGGCTGGGTTGGATTTGTCCTGTTTTTTGTGTACAGGACACACTTGGGCAATTTTACACATTGGCAGTGTTGTATCTGTACTAGAACAGCTTGGCTAGGGGAGGGGCAAGTTCTGGAGCACAAGTCTTCAGTACTATTGCTGCAATATTGTCAGGGCCCATAGCCTTTGCAGTATCCAGTGCCTTCAGCCGTTTCTTGATATCACAGGGAGTGAATTGTCTTGGTTGAAGACTGACATCTGTGATGCTGAGGCCCTCTGTAGGAGATCGAGGTGGATCATCCAATCGGCAGTTCTGGCTGAAGATTGTTGCGAATGCCTCGGCCTTGTCTTTTGCACAAATGTGCTGGGCTCCTCCATCATTGAGGATGGGGATATTTGTGGAGCCTCCTCCTCTAGTGAGTTGTTTAATTGTCCACCACCATTCATGGCTGGATGTGGCAGGACTGCAGGGCTTAGATCTGATGTGTCTGTTGTGTAATCGCTTAGCTCTGTCTATTACTTGCTGTTTATGCTGTTTGGCACACAGGTAGTCCTGTGGTGTAGCTTCACCAGGTGGACACCTCATTTTTTGGTCTGCCTGATGTTGCTCCTGGCAAGCTGTCCTGCACCCTTCATTGAACCAGGGTTGATCCCCTAGCTAGGTGGTAATGGTAGAGTGGGGGATATGCTGGGCCATGAGGTTGCAGATTGTGATTGAATACAATTCTGCTGCTGCTAATGTTCCACAGTGCCTCATGGATGTCCAGTCTTGAGTTACTAGATCTGTTCGAAGCTTATCCAATTTAGCACGGTGGCAGTGACATCTGTAGCAGGCAGGTTGGTGAGGAAGAAGTATGTTTTTCCCTCTTGTTGGTTCCTTCACCACCTGCTGCAGTCCCAGTCTAGCAGCTATGTCTTTAGGACCCGGCTAGTTCGGTCTGTGGTGGTACTACCAAACCACTCATGATGATGGACATTGAAGTCCTCCATCCAGAGCATATTTCGCACCCTTGCCACCCTCAGGGCATCCTGCAAGTGGTGGTCAACACGGAGGAGTACTGATTCATCAGCTGATCCTGTCCTTGATTACTTGACGTCAACTGCATTTAAAACAGTGAGTTTGCCCTCCCCCCTCGCCCTCCCCTCCCCTCCTGCCTTCAGAGCGGCACTCCACCAGCACTCCATCAATGATTGGTCCACATAGCAACCATCTTTCAGGTACTGCTCATGCTACTGGGTGCCTTGTAGTGCAATTGGTATTGTCCTTGTCGCTAAGCCAGGAGCTCTAAGTTCAAGCACCACCCCAGAACATGATGGCCAACAAAGCTGTGTTTATAAGGCAGCCAAGTAGGTTGAGTATCAACCTGGAAATCCTTTGAACACATGCCAATGGCCGGTGTGGAGAGCTGGAGAGATTCTTGGACAGCCAAGTGATGGAGAGAGCATTGCAGCCTCTATCCATACCTTCAGACTATAATAAAATGCCACAGAAGGTTAATTATTGGCAACTTTCCTGGCAGATATATTTTATATTTTGCATTAAAAATATGTACCATCCTGGTTTTAACTGCTGACTTGAATGGGTTATTATATTCCAATTATATTTTAAATAAAGTGGAAATCAAAAATAAGATAGTGGTTCACCTTTGATATGTACTTCCGTTCTTCGAATTATTTCCAACAAGAATGAGTCAGAGGTGATGACCTGATTTATTGTGCGTTCTGGGGTTACGTGCATTTAGCAATCATCAGGAACTCTTATCTCAGCTCGGGGACTCAATAAGATAAAGCTGCTCTAGAGAAGCCAGTTCATTCATCTGGCACAGTGAGTCGGAATCTCTGTTTTCCTTCATACGATGTCAGGAACAAAGGGGAAATTCTTACCCTCCCTGCAGGTTCTGCTACTTGCATTTTCATCTGTTAAAGCCGTAAGTGAATTTATGGGAGAGAGCATCAATGAACCACTTGGACAGGTTTGATTTGACTGCTGTGAACATCTGATAATATTTTCCTTTCATTGCAGGTTTCATTCGAAAGGCCCTGCTGCATCTTAGACAGTAGATTTGTAAGTAGCATTTCATTGCGCAGTCTGCCTTACAATCATGTGCCTTTCTAGCTGGAAATATATTACACCATTTACTTTCTGTTGTGGCAACTTAGGGAGAATTCTGCCCAACAACATGCGGAGTCTCTCATTATTTTGGAAAGCATCAAGCACTGGTTGACAGTCAACTTGGGGAAATTGAAACGAGTTTGAATAGCATTGGAGAGGTCACAGTTGCAACAAGTAAAAAGATGATCAATGTCAAACATACCGAAGGTTACTTAAATGAACAACAGTCAGGTAACATCTGCACAGTAACCTCGCTAAAACAGCTAGCTTTTCATTTAAAATCAACCAGAATGACTCTCATCTGCCAGGATGCAAATGACGTTTATCTGTATTTTTATGTTTTAAAGATCAAGCCATTCAAACAATTCTCGAAATACAAAGCGAGGTTCTGGGATTTGAAAGAAGTACTGACAGTAGAGAAGTGGAAATAAAGTAGGTACAAAATTACATTGATCTGAAAATGAAGTCATGATGTGGAGATGCCGGCGTTGGACCGGGGTGAGCACAGTACGAAGTCTTACAACACCAGGTTAAAGTCCAACAGGTTTGTTTCGATGTCACTAGCTTTCGGAGCGCTGCTCCTTCCTTCACCTGAGGAAGGAGCAGCGCTCCGAAAGCTAGTGACATCGAAACAAACCTGTTGGACTTTAACCTGGTGTTGTAAGACTTCGTACTGTGAAAATGAAGTGATCAGGGACAGCACCCAATATTATTTACATGGAAATTGGCCAGCAACTTCCAGAGTCCTTGCACACGCAGTTAAATGTGAACATGTGGAAGCGACTGACAAAGATGTCTTCTTCCACCAAACATTTTGAGAATATGGTAGCTCGCCATTTGCCTTCGCTTCTGATGGTGTGTGTAGATCCTGACATCCTGTGATATGTGGACTGAACCCACAGATAAAGTTAAGGATTGCCTAATCTAGTCTCGCTGTGCTTTCAATGAAATGGCAAATATTTGTTACTGCTAAATAACCTGTCTGGCAATGAAAAATAACGCTGAAAATTTAAAAAACTTTTTGTACTTTGTCTTTCTGCGTCTTTTTCTCTCTTGTTTAAGCCAATCTTTCTTTCCCTCTTTATGTTTTCCTCTCTGTAACTGGGTTGACATTGAATTAAATATTCTTACTGACACTTCCCAGTTCAGACACTGCACTGCTCATTAATGATTCAATTTGTTAAGGAGGTACATGCAGACCCAAGTGGCACTGGCAGCTGATATGGTGGTGCAAAGTTGATGGTGCAAGGTCCGTAGTGCCAAACTGGCATTTTTTGCGTGCAATCAGGCTGGGGTTGCCTGGCGTGGGTGTTGGGGGGGGGGGGGGGGGGGGGGGGGGGGGCAGGGGCCTCTTCCATATTGCATTTGGGCTGGGCGGGGGGGCAGTTCGGTATCGTTTTGGGGGCCTCGGAGATCGGGATGCTACCATGGGGAGTTCCGGTGAGTGGTGCTCCCCACTGTACAAAACGGGGCTATGTGCGGCCTTGGCCGCGCGCTCCCTGCTGAGCCCCTCATTCATGGCGAATCGAACTGCGAGCGCCGGGAAACATGCAGCTAACTGAGCTCACTAGGGGACCTTGCTCCCTTTTGGGAGAATCACGCCCCCTGTTGAAACAGGCGACTTGCAGAAGGTGCTGTGCCATTTACACTGACAGCAACTCTCAACTTGGGAAAATGCAGTGTGGAGCCTTTTGTTCACCACCGACAGCAAAATCCAGTCCATAATTGAGTTTTTACAGAATGATCCATACCCAGACCACTTCAAACAAGCTCAAAAACTGAGGAATAATGCAGCATTGGCTTAATGCAGTCATGCTGTTAAACATATTTTGATCTATAAAGAAGGAAGCTGGATATTATGTATACTAATATACAACAGGCAAATGCTTCTTCTTTACACTTTGTAAAATCATTTTCAGTTACCAGGTTATTCAGATAATGGACTTCAATTAAAATGCTTATTTTTTGTGATAAATTTGTTTTCAACTGTATAAATTAAACTGCTCCCATTTACCACTCAGATATAGCCAAAACTATTTTTAAAGATTTATTTTCAAAATTGAATATTCTAAAAAAAACTCTGCAATTGTGCTGGTTCATGGCAGATTTTACATTTGATGATGTGCAAATGATCTTGAGCATAATCTTCAGCCAGAAAACACTTTTCAAAACTAAAAAAGGACATAGGCTGGAATTTTCCAGCACTTACACCAGCAGGATCTTCCGGCCTCACCACTGTGAACGGACTGAAAGCCCGCTGACTGAAAATGACAACCATGCTGTCAAAGCTGTTCATTTTTCACTCACCAGGCCGGTCCAGTAATAGTAAGGAGAACGACAAATTATACTGCATGAGAAGAGAGTGCTGATTGGTTGACAAGTGAACTTTGATTGGTAGATGCGTTGCCATAGAGAATTCACCAGGGAACAGTCAACTGCCAAGCTTATGTGCCGCCAAATAACTATTTTCAAAACTAGTGCCAGCTTAAGAGCAATTTGCACCCACATCACCAATGGGGCCAAAACAAAAAACAAATTGGCCTCTCTATTCTTGGAAACTGCGAGTCACTAAAGTCTGTTCACAAATTCAAATCCTAAACATGATCTCTCAGAACCAATTCTTAGTTTTACTATGGAAATGTGTTTCATATTGAGAACTAAAATTATTAGGATGATTAAGGTCTTCTCCACAAGTCCTAGCCCTGTCTACATTCAGGAGTAGAGCCTGCGGCTGATTCTCTAATTGGGAAATCCCAGTGAGGTGCAATTCTTGCAATGAATTAAATATTAAGTACTCAATGGTCTGCATTTCCTAACCAGTGAACCTGGAAGCCTGGAGCAATAACCTGTCTTTTCTTTTTAAAGATGTTAATTGACGTGTTTATCGATCATCTTCTGTTTTGATCTTGATTTAGAATCGCTAGTGCAGAAGGAGGCCATTCAGTCCATCGGGTCTACACTGACCCTAATAAGAGTACCCTACCTACGCCTCGTCCCTACCTTGCCCACACCCCGACCCGACCCTATCCCTGTAATCCAGTAGCCCCACCTAACATTTGGACATTAAGGAGCAATTTATCATGACCTATCCACCTAACCTGCACATCTTTGGACTGTGGGTGGAAACTGGAGCACCCAGAGAAAACCCACGCAGACACTGGGAGAAAGTGCAAACTCCACACAGAGAGTCCCCTGAGGCCAGAATTGAACACGGGTCCCTGGCGCTGTGAGGCAGCAGTGCTAACCACTGTACCACCGTGTCGCCCATCCGTTGAGATACTGCTACTACTGTGGATATTGTTGCCTTTCACCAGAAATTATACCTCTACATGCCTTCTTTTATTTTTCAACAGTGAATTGGAGCTCATACTAAATCAGAACAAAAAAGATATCAGTGACTTAAAGGAAACGAGACTACAACTTCAGGACTTATGCAGAAAGCCATGTCAAGACACTGTTCACATAAATGAAATTACAGGTCAAGGTTAGCATCCCCTGTTAAATGGTTATGTTTGTGCATGTATTGAGACTTTAACGATCACCTCAGAAATCATTCCTCTTCAGTCAGATAATTTAATGTTTTATTATCGAAACTCAAATCCTAACTTTCACCAACTCCCCTTCACTCTTCATCCATCTGTTCACCAATTTACATTAGGTTCAGGTCCAGCATGGTTTGAATTTAAAATTCCCATCTCCATGTCCAAATCCCTCCATGACTTTGTTCTGTTCCTATCTCTGCTTTTTGCGGCTCTTTAGCATTCTGAGAACTCTGCAACCCTCCAATTCTGGCCTCTTACACATTCTCAATTTCCTTTGCCCATTGTTGTTAGCTGTGTTTACCTCTGTAGGGGGGTTGCGGGAGGGGGGCTGGTTAGCTCAGTTGGCTAATCAGCTGGTTCATAATGCAGAGTGACACCAACAGTGTGGGTTCATATTCCTGTGCCGGCCAAGGTTACTCATGAAGATCCCCACTTCTCAACCTTGCCTTCCACCTGAGATGTGGTGGCCCTCAGGTTAAATCACCAGCAGGCAACTCTCTCTTAGAGGGGAGAACAGCCTATGGAACTATGGCAACATTAATTTCCTTTCCTCTGTGGAGGCCTTAGAATTCGCTCACTAAAGTCTCTAACTTCGATTTCATTTTCCTTCTTTAAAAAGACTCCTCAATCTACCTCTTTGTGCTGATATGTGGCACGGTCTCACGTCCTTTCTGAAGCACTTTGCTTTTACTATGGTAAAGACAAGTGGATGTTGTTTATTAAAGTTTTATTAATGATTATTGCATAATTTTAAAAAGAGTCGTGCAGTAAGAAGTAACAGTAATTGTAGTTGGATAATAAGCAATCTATGAACTGTAATCTGCTCTTATTCAGACTGTCAAAGTATTGCTGACAAGGGCGCTACAAAAAGCGGCCTGTACTACGTCAAACCATTGGGAGCTCGACGGCAATTCTTAGTGTATTGTGAGATAGAGTCCAATGGACGAGGCTGGACACTGCTCCAAAGGGTATGTTACGTGATAATTATGCTATTGACAAGCAAATGTTTAGTAAATGAAATCAAAGGTACCATCATGCAATGCCTCACTCATTTCTTTCAGCGGCTCGATGGCAGCGTAGACTTCAACCAAAACTGGATTTCATACAGGGAAGGGTTTGGATATTTGTCACCTGGTGATACCACAGAGTTCTGGCTTGGTAATGAGAAAATACATTTCCTAACTACACGGTCTATGAAAAACAATTTAATCCAAATAGACCTGACGGACTGGGAAGGCAACCATAGGTAATCATTGATTTATCCTGGTAAACAATAAAATATATGTGGTACCATTTGTAAGAATTGAGAAAAAAGCTTCCTAGACAATATGGTATTTGTGGTTATAAAAATAACAGTTGTTTGCAATGCCAAATACTTGTATTTTTAAAACATTTTTTCATATTTAGAGGAACTGCTATTTAATTTTATTTCATTGACTTTTGCTGAGGTTGTTGCCATTCTCATCTCCACCCACCACCTCTCCTCACCCGAGGCAAAATCTTTCAGTTGCACCAAAGGCAACCCCCCAACATGGGTGCATTGGCGGTTAGACGGGCGAGCCACACAAAATGTCATAGACCTTGGCAGGACTGCCAGATCCCATCCAGTGGCCAATGATGAGCCGGCTTCACTGTCGGAAGATGCACCGCAGGGGCCCGGATTCTTATCATTCTTAAAACCAAAGGGCAGTCAGTAGGTCTGTCATGTCTTTTGCTGAAACCATGGGTTGGGATTTTCCAGTCCCACAACAAAGTTAACAGACTTTTGGCTGCCGCCCAAATTTTCCTGTTCCTCCCATGGCGGAAAATCCCAGTCCAGTTACTCCTGCTAACAACTCATGCAAGTGACATTAGGTCATCCCTGCTCTGGCTTTCTCTTCTTCCCTCTCACCTCCACTCAATACCGCTGGCAGTCTGGCAGTTAATATTACAGGCCAATAATTTTATGATGCAGTCTTTTTTACTCTTTCCCAGAATGTGGGCATCACTGGCTCGGCCAGCATTTATTTTCCAGCCCGAAATGCCCTTGAGAAGATGGTGGTGAGCTGCCTTCTTGAACCGCTGCAGTCCATGTGGTGTAGAACATAGAACGTACAGTGCAGAAGGAGGCCATTCGGCCCATCAAGTCTGCACTGACCCACTTAAGCCCTCACTTCCACCCTATACCCGTAACCCAATAACCTCTCCTAACCTTTTTGGTCACTAAGGAGCAATTTGGCATGGCCAATCGCCTAACCTGCACGTCTTTGGACTGTGGGAGGAAACCGGAGCACCCGGAGGAAATCCACGCAGACACGGGGAGAACGTGCAGACTCCACACAGACAGTGATCCAGCAGGGAATCGAACCTGGGACCCTGGCGCTGTGAAGCCACAGTGCTATCCACTTGTGCTACCGTGCTGCCCACAGTAGGGACCCCCACAGCGCTATTAGGGAGTGAATTCCAGGATTTTAACCCAGTGACAGTGAAGGAACGATGATAAGATTGAGTGTTGTTTGGAAGGGAACTTGCAAGTGTAATGAGAAGGGTTTCCTTTACTCCGCAACAGGCTGGTATTGGGTGTCACAGATGACTGTGGGTGTCTCTCTCCTGCAGGTGTTGAAACCACAACCCGGAAGTGTCGCACTGGGACAGCTTCGCAAGAGAGTGGGGACAAGTCTCACTGTTTATACCTAACCAGTGAGGTTGTCCTTATGCCACACCAGTTACCTTGACTGCCACCTACGCCTGTGTGAGTCTCTCTCCTGTGATGGTGAAATGTCACCCAGAAGTACCCCACTAGTGCAACTTCACAAGAGAGAGAGAAAGAGGGACCACTGTTTATTCCTGACCAGTAGCCTCTTTTGAGTGAGCGTGTTCGAAACACTCAGATTCCCTTTTCTGGTCCTTGACTACGGGATTATGTCCTGGCAATTATTGTGACTTTCCCAGAGTGGACAGTGAAAGGAAGGTGAGACCACAATAATGGTAGTTTTAAAATAATTGATTTATTCAAGAGAAATTAAGTCTTCTGCAACTCAGATTAACCCACAGACACAAACACCGATTATGAAATGTGTAAAACAAGAGACTAAACGGCACATCGAAAATTCTTACAGTTTACACAGATTTACTTTAGCGCCCGCAAACACAGATACACAGATATATTCACTCATACACCACAAACCTCAACAATCTATACTAATTGGGAGTTTTCTGTGAGCTGGAGGAATATACTCACCGCTCCAGGGACAGGATAGTTGAAAAAAACATTGGCACAGATTTCTTTAGATTTTCTTCCAAGCTGGCAGGTCCTTGCGGATGTTGTTCTTCCGGTTCTCGTGGTCTGTCTTCAGCAAGGCGAAACGTGTGTCAGGCAGGAGAGTAGAGTCCAAAACCAGTTCCTCAGACTTGTCATTTTAAGGGCAAAACCCTGAATGGGTCAAATACTGATGGCCCTCCCACAGATGAGTTCCAGGACAAAGGAAGCCTTTCTGATTGTTGGCAGGATGGAAGTGATTAAGTTCCCAACCAAAAGATGTCACAATGTAATATGATTTTAATCAATGCCCTTACAAAAGCTTGCAATGTCTCTGGTTTCTATTGGTCTCTTGACAATGGTCGCTGGAGACAACTTTAATTGTTATCCCATTAAGGTATTGTGGTTCCGTCTGGCCAGGGCAACAAGTGATTTGCATTTCAACTGCCCCTCTTTGAATGAGATCGGGCCGTTTCAGGATTCATGGCCTGTTTGTCATGATTCAGTTGCCTGCCTGCAGATATGGTTTGTACAGCAATCTGTCCTTTTAAAATGGAATGTCCTTTTCCAACGTGTCTAGTTCACTTTTGGTCCTTTGATGAGCTTGCTACAACTTACACAAGTGGCATTGTTCCCCTGTATCTGCTGCTGTTGTCCATCTAGGTGGTAAAGGTTATGGGGTTGGAAAGTGCTGTCAAAGGAGCCTTGGTGAGATGCTGCAGTGCATCGTGTAGATGGTACTCACTGCTGCCACTGTGTATCAGTGGTGAAGGGAGTGAATGTTCAAGATGGTGGATGGGGTGCCCATCAAGCAGATTACTTTGTTCTTGATGGTATTGAGCTTCTTGAGCATTATTGGAATGGCTAATGGGGAGTATTCCATCACACTCCTGTCTTTTCAAAAAAAATATTTTTATTCTCCTTTTTCACATTTTCTCGCAGATTTGCACCCACCAACAATAAAGAATAATCAGTAACGAATATAATGTCAATCCCCATATCAATAACAACAATCCCATCCTCCCACCAAACTCCAGACATTCATCCACATGTTCACATAAACAAATGACAAAAAGGAATCAGGAATCACCCATAGTCACCGTTAATACACACACCACCCCCCCCCCCCCCAACTAATGTTCAATGTTATCCAGTTCTTGAAAGTGCATAATGAATAATGCCCAGGAATTGTAGAACCCCTCCATCCTTCCCCTCAGTTCAAACTTAACCTTCTCAAGAGTCAAGAATTCCAATGTCCCCCCGCCACGCCAGGGCACTGGGTGGAGAGGTTGATCTCCACCCTAACAGGATCCGCCTTCAGTCGATCAATGAGGCGAAGGCTACAACATCTGCCTCCACACCCATTTCCAACCCCGGCTGGTCCGACACCCGAATATGACCTCCCGAGGGCCCAGGTCCAGTTTCACGTGCACCACTTTAGAGATGACCCTAAAAACCTCCTTCCAGTAATCCTCCAGCTTTTGACAGGACCAAAACATATGAACGTGATTTGTGCACCCCCCACACCCCGCAACGTTCACACACATCTTCTACCCCCTCAAAGAGCCGGCTCATCCTCGCCCTTGTGAGGTGCGCTCTATAAACAACCTTCAGCTGTATCAGCCCCAACCTCGCGCATGTGGTGGAGGCATTCACTCCCTGGAGCACTTCACACCAGAACCACTCCTTCATACCCTTGCCCAACTCTTCCTCCCACTTTGCTTTGATCCCTTCCAGTGGTGCCTGTTCCTCTTCCAAAATAGCTCTGTAAACCACCGACACTACCCCCTTCTCCAGTCTCCCTGTCGTCAGCACCTCCTCCAGCAAAGTGGAGGCCGGCTCCACCGGGAAGCTCTGTATCTCCTTTCTGCCAAAATCTCGAATCTGCATGTATCTAAATATTTTCCCCCCGCTCCAGCCCATACTTCGCTTCCAGCTCCTTCAATCCTGCAAACCGACCCCCAATAAACAAATCTTTTAGTGTCTTAATCCCCTTCTCCTCCTATTTCCAAAATTTCCATCCCACTTCCCTGGCTCAAATCTGTGATTCCCCCGAATCGGCATTTCCCTTGACCCTGCTCCCAACCCGAAGAATTGGCAAAACTGCCTCCAAATTTTCAATGAAGCTATTATTACCGGACTCACTGAGTATCTCCCCGGGGCCGTTGGGAGCAGCGCTGTCACTAGCGCCTTCAATCCCGACCCCCTGCACAAACTCTCCTCCATTCTGACGCACTGGGAATCAACCCCTCTGACCCAGCTCCACACCTTCTCCACATTCGCCGCCCAGTAATAATACATCAGGTTCGGAAGACCCAAACCCCCTCCCTGCCTTCCCCTCTGTAGCAGCACCTTTCTAATTCTGACCACTTTCCTTCCCCACATGAACGAGGTAATCATTCCTTCAATCTCTTTGAAAAATGCCTTTGGCAGGAAAATCGGCAGGCACAGGAAAATAAACAGAAATCGCGGCAACACGTTAATTTCTATTTGATAAATTTAGCGTACCCAATTCATTTTTTTTTTCCAATTAAGGGGCAATTTAGTGTGGCCAATCCACCTACTCTGCACATCTTTTGGGGTGTGGGGGCGAAACCCACGCAAACACGGGGAGAATGTGCAAACTCCACATGGACAGCGACCCAGAGCCGGAATTGAACTTGGGACCGTGGCGCCGTGAGGCAGCAGTGCTATCCACTGTGCACATTGCTGCCCTGCCACACGTTCATTTTAACTGCCTGTACCTGACCCGCCAGTGATAGAGGGAGACCATCCCATCTTGCTAGATCAGCTTTCACTCTCCCCACCAAACTAGAAATGTTGTACCTACGGAGCCCCCCCCCCCCCCCCCCCCCCCCCCCAACAACCGGGCATCCTGCACCCCCAGGTATCTAAAGTGAGTCCCTGTCCTACGGAATGGCAGCACCCCCCCCCACCCCTGCCCCCACCCCCAGCCGTGACACCACAAAATACTCACTCTTGTCTAGATTTAGTTTGTACCCCGAGAAAGACCCAAACACCCGAAGCAGCTCCAATATTCCCCCTATTGACACACTCGGTTCCAACACGTATAACAAGTCATCGGCATATAAGGACACCCTATGCTCTATTCCCCCCCTGCATTATTCCTTTCCATACCCCTGAACTTGTTAATACGATGGCCAATGGCTCAATCGCGAGTGCAAACAGCAGGGGGGACATAGGACATCCCTGCCTAGTCCCACGGTGGAGAGAAAAGTATCTCGAGCTGATGTTATTTGTGCGGACACTCGCCCTCGGCTTTACCCAGTCCACAAATCTTGGTCCAATCCCAAACCGCTCCAGAACTGCCATCAAGTACCCCCATTCTACCCGGTCAAATGCCTTCTCAGCATCCATTGCCACAACCACCTCTGTTTCCTTCCCCTTCACCAGTGCCATAACCAAGTTCAATACCCTTTTAACGTTCAAAAAGAGATGCCTCCCTCTCACGAACCCCGTCTGATCTTCACCTATCACCTTCGGGAGGTACTCCTCCAGCCTACCCGCCAGTACCTTCGCCAATACTTTTGCATCCACTTTTAAAAGTGATATGGGCCTATACGACCCACACTCCGTCGGATCCTTATCTTTTTAAGCAACAGGGAAATCGATGCCTGCCCCAAAGTTTGTTGTAACACCTCCTTCCCTATCACCTCTTCAAACATCCCCACCATCAGGGGTGCCAGCTTATCCTTCAATTTCTTATAATATTCCACCGGAAACCCATCCGGCCCTGCCACCTTCCCCAGCTGCATCCTCCTAATCGCATCTTTTATCTCCTGCTCTACTATCGCTCCTTCTAACGAAGCCCTGTTCCCCTCCCCTAGTCCCGGGTACTCCAGTCCATCTAGAGATTCCTGCATCTCCCGGTATCAGCCAGGTGGCTCTGACCTGTACAACCTCTCATAGAATTCCTCAAAGACCTTGTTGATCAGATCTGGAGCCACCACCAACTTCCCTACGGTATCCCTCACCTGAACAATTTCCCTTACCGCCGCCTCCCTCCGGAGCTGACCTGCTAACATACACGTTATCTCCATGCACGAAAACTGCACCCCTTGCTCGCCTCAGTTGCCGCACCACCTTCCTGGTAGATAGTCGGTCAAAGCTCACCTGTAGTTCCTTCCTCTTTTCCAACTTTTCTGGGTCCCCATCTTCTGCATAACTCCTATCTACCTCCAACATCTCATCTATTACCCTCTGCATCTCCAACCTCTCCTCTTTGTCCACCCTGGCATTAAACAAGATCACCTCACCCCTCACCACCACCTTTAGAGCCTCCCAGACAACTGCCTTCGACATCTCACCCATACAGTTGAAACCTACATATTTCTCAATTACTTTTTCAATTTTCACAGAACCCTCGGTCCCCCAACAGTCCCACATCGAATTTCCACCCTGGCCTCTATGCTACCCCCTTCTCCAGTACCATCTCCACCCAATGCGGAGCATGTTCTGATACTGCAATTGCCGAGTATTCCGACCCCTTAACCCCAGCTAGCAAAGTCTTCCCCACCACGAAAAAGTCGATCTGCAAGTATACCTTATGGACTGCCGAAAAAAACGAGTACTCCGCTCTCACACTCCTGTCTTGAGTCTGGTCAATGGTGGACAGGCTTGGGTGGTCAGGAGGTAAGTTACTCACTGCAGGATTCTTTGCCTCTGACCTGCCGTAGTATTTATATCGTTAGTTCAGTTCAGTTTCTGGTCAATGGTAACCTTTAGGTTAGTGAGAGCTTCAGTGATGGTAATGCCTTTGAATGTCAAGAGGAAATGGTTCGACTCTCTGATTGTGGAGATGGTCATTGCCTGGCACTTGTGTGGTGTGAATGTTTATTGCCACTTATCAGCCCAAGCCTGAATATTACCAAGATGGGACTGGTTTAGCACAGGGCTAAATCGCTGGCTTTGAAGGCAAGCCAGCAGCACAGTTCAATTCCCATAGCAGACTCCCCGAATAGGCGCTAGAATGTGGCGACTAGGGGCTTTTCACAGTAACTTCATTTGACAACTTCACTTGTGACAATAAGCGATTTTCATTTTCATTCATATGGGCACAGACGGCTTCAATATCAGAGGAGTTGCAAATGGCTCTGAATATAGGGCAATCATCAGTGCAGATCCGCACTTCCGACCTTCTGATGGAGGGTTGGTCATTGATGAAGCAGCTGAAGATGGTTGGGTTGAAAATGCAGCCCAAGAAGTGAGCAATCTAACAGTATATCAGATTTTAGCACGTGAAATAAGATGAACTCAAGTGGGAAGGATTTTATGGTGGCATTGGAGGCTTCATCTGTCTGCTGGAGAGCCAGCAATGCACCCACATTCTCTCCTCTGGGAATAACCACTCACATTAAATATCTCTTAGGCACTTAGGCAGCCAAAAGCAGGCCTTCCCGAGGATTAAAAACCCCCTTGGCAGAAATCCAGCTCACCAAGAGCTTCCGCCAAGTCAGAGGCTGGCAGCTCTTTTGCTCACCAGGAAATTGGTGGCTGTTGCCAGAACAACTTTGACCGGAGACCCAGGACTGAGTCATGAACTAGGCCACAAATAAGTTCAGTTCCATATGGTGGGGTGTGGAAGGGTGTTTGGCAGCAAAAGCAGGTGGGTGACTCTGAGCGTGTCCCCCTTTCCCAATGTGCAGCCCTTCGATCAGGCACTGATTGCCTTTGAACAAGGCCATCCCCACCCCCAACACTAGGCAGAGTCCACATGCAGCCCACACAGGTTTGCTTGTCATGCTCCCCGAGTGACGATATTCCTGCCAGCAGTTGGGTACACAGCAGACAGGGCAGAATGAGGTCCTTACATGGTCATTAATTGCCCACTTAATGGCCTCAACCGAAGGCTGGCATTGGGAAGTGCAACCACAGGCCTTCCTGCCGCAAATGTAATTTTGGCAGAGGCAGGAAGATGGTGGAGTGCTTGCACATCACCCTCCTGCCAGGTTACATGCCCTCCTTGCTTCCAAATATGTCGCCAGAAATGGCATAGCATTGCCTCCACAATCAGCTCCTTTTAATTCAGAGACACTTATTATTTTTGAACACTGAGGGTTTGATCTGACTATAAAAAAAGTCAGTTCTGGGCGGGGTTGGGGGGTCGTTCCTGACGTTTGTAGCAATCTGGTTTTTTTAGTGCCCCGGTGGGAAACATCCCCTTGAGGCAGCACTCGTCATAATTTCCTGCACTGAGGAGCTCCAATGAGCGGAGCATTCCCCCCCCCCCCCCTCCCAATGCTGCAACTCACCTATAAGGGGGTCATCGAGCCCCCACTGCACCCCACCTCACACAGGCAGGGCACTCTCAGGCCCAATCCTGGCGTGTGGTCAAAATGTCAGTCTAACACCTTGGCAGTGCCCCAGCCAGCCTGGCAATGCCACCTGGGCACCCTGGCTGTGTCAGGCTAGCATCCGGATGGCATTGCTAAGGTGCCAGGCTGGCAGTGCCAAGGTGCCTGGGTGGCACCGACCTGACCACCCGTGGGCCTCCGACTGCCTGGGTCTTCCCCCCCCCCCGCCAGCTACCGTTGTTCCTGGTCCCCATTTGTCATGACCATTACTGAAGAGCGCCTGGCTGGGGTCTCCTCAGCGAGGCCGGTAGATGCCGGGTGGCCATTATATCCATGGTTAAGTGGGTTCTTAAACTCACTTAGCTGAGCGATATTGGGTCCTGCCCACTGTGGGAGGGACCCAGATCGCGATGCCTCGTGAGTGTAATGGCCGTCGGGAATCCCAGAGGTGGCCTCTCCCAGGATCTACGGGCCATGTCACACCCCAGTTCGTTCAAGACGCGGCCGACAGCTCGCTCTCCAAATTCCCATTTTGCTGGAAAATTCATTTTTTTAAAACACAAAAATAATTGGATCATCAGGAGTAGATTGTTTCAACTTCACATTCACTTTTCAAATGATATACTAAAACCTTTTTTTTTGAAGACACACTTGACCTTTTAGTTCGTCGCTGCACCAAACACAAATAGACATTTGATCATTTTTGTATCGAGTCAATGTTTAATAATGTTTCTTTCCCTTCAGATACGCTCAATATGTGAACTTTCAAGTGTCAAGTGAGGTGGACAAATATCGCTTGAGTTACGGAATGTACTTAAATGGAGATGCTGGAGACTCCTTGGGCGGCTTTAACTTTGGAGACCATCCCAGTGATAAACTCTATACTTCACAAAACTATGCCCAGTTTAGCACACCAGACTCTGATAATGATAAATACGAAGAAAGCTGTGCTGCACAAGATAAAGTTGGCTGGTGGATGAACAGATGCTATGCAGCAAATCTCAATGGCAAATATCACAAAGGTAAATCTTGTCACCAATAAGAGTCTTGTAAATGATGTTCGAAGTCACTTCTCAGACAACTGACCGAACAACAATTCATTGCAAAGGAACTGTTACCAATGAGGCACGGTCACGGCTAGGTTTCCAGAAATACACACAGCTATATGATAAAATGCAAAAGCAAATTCTGCAGATGCTGGAAACCTGAAATGAAGGCTGGAGGTGCTGGATGTACTCAGCAGGCCGGGTAGTATCTGTGAAAAGAAAAACAGAATTAATTGGATCATTGACTGTTCGCTGAAGATACAAAATGTTGTACCATTGCCACTGTTCTGTCAGGAAACTGCAGAGGCTTAATAACATATTGCCCCAGATCGTCCCTTCTTCAGATGGTTATTCCCAGAAATACTACAGAAGATGGTTTGGGAAGTTTCAATTTCCAATGAATAATTCCCTTGCATCTGGAACCCTCTAAAACTCCGATTTAATGTCAGAGACTTAGGATAGTTCTGACTCACTTAGCAGAATAGTTGCCCAGGAAACTTTAGACCAGTTCTAACACATGGGTGAAGTCACTTAGCTGCTTTTGATGTGGTGAGGAGCTGTCAATTATAATAATAATAATTGCTTATTGTCACAAGTAGGCTTCAATGAAGTTACTGTGAAAAGCCCCGAGTCGCCACATTCTGGCACCTGTTCAGGGAGGCTGGAACAGGAATTGAACCCGCACGGCTGGTCTTGTTCTGCATTACAAGCCAGCTGTCTTAGCCCACTGTGCTAAACCAGCCCCCCAAAAATGAAGTTACTGTGAAAAGCCCCTAGTCGCCACATTCCGGCGCCTGTTCGGGGAGGCTGGTACGGGAATTGAACCCGCTCTGCTGGCCTTGTTCTGCTTTACAAGCCAGCTGTTTAGCCCACTAATTATAGCAAGAATGTACATAAACATTGTGGTTAGCAGTAAAGCAGGGCAGTGGAGATGCATTCAAGCGTGAAGGAAAAGATAAATAAACAATCTACCAAGCACCGGTGGCTGGGGGTACGGCGGCACTGTGGAAAATACTGCCCTTGATGTGGGACTTCATCAAAACAGTTGTGTCTTGTTTCTATCATTATCCCTTCATGTTGCAATCAGATGGTTTTTATGTAGAAGATTACTTCTCTGCTGATGGTGCCTGATCTGCTGAGCCTTTCCAGCACTTTTTGTTCTTTTTTCAGAATTCCAACATCCACAGAATTTTACTTTCACATTAAAGCTAGTTGTACTGAATGCTTGAGCACTGTTCTGGTTCGCAGACAGGCCATTAGATGAATGCCCTTATGATACTCCAGCATGACCTCCGAGAAGGAAATATCAGCAGGAAGACATTTTTCATCATATGTGTCTTGTAAAGTTAATGGCAACATGAGAATGGCAGCTGCATAAAGCACAACTATTGGCACAAGTACACAGACAGGCACCCGTCTGCTGCTTGGTGTTGCGGCTGGCATGGGGGTTCAGGGGGCGGGAGTAGTCTGGTCAAGACTGGGCAGAGTGGCGATTCAAGGGTGTGGTAGGGTGAGGAAGGCCTTGCAATAGGCTGAAGCTTGTGTGTGGGCACAGGCCAAACACCATCACAGTAATTGAAATAAACAGTTTCCTTGGTTATTTTCTAGGCAGCTTTCAATGCTGGTCGGATGGCTCCACACCTGAGTACATTGTGCAAGTAATGCCAGTTTATTACTGAAAATTACGATCAGGGACTTCATCTGTATTTTGCACATTTAAGCAGCATCCTGCTGAAAGGAGGTGGACGAGCTACTCAGCTCGTTCAAGGTCCATCTGAAATTGGCATTGGAGGTCAATGGGTCAACTAAAGAGCTGCCCCAAATTTCCAAATACCAGCTGTGATTTTGAAATGAGAAAAAGAAAGAGATGGCTGTTGAAAATCATCCCCAGAAATTCAGGGAGTCTCACAGGGAGAATGTGAAATGGATGTAATAATAATAATCTTTATTGTCACAAGTAGGCTTACATTAACACTGCAATAGAGTTACTGGGAAAAGCCCCTAGTCGCCACACTCCGGCGCCTGTTTGGGTACACAGAGGGAGAATTCAGAATGTCCAGATTACCCAACAGCACGTCTTCCGGTGCTTGTGGGAGGAAACCGGAGCACCCGGAGGAAACCCACGTAGACAAGGGGAGAACGTGCAGACTCCACTCAGACAGTGACCCAAGCCGGGAATCAAACCTGGGTCCCTGGAGCTGTGAAGCAGCAGTGCTAACCACTGTGCTACCGTGCCACCCCTGTGAAAGGATGTGAAAAATGTTAGGATTTATTTCACTACTTTAAGTTACTACTTTAAGTTACCCTAATTCCCTACTTCTGAAATTGTTCAAAATGGGAACTTTTCACATTCAGTTCCTCACCTGGCCAAGTTAACTGACCTTAATCATGTCTTTATGAGGCCAGTAGGTGAAGGAATGGTTGGGCTCAACTGTGATTCAACCTCTCTCTACGCCACTCCCATATCCCATTGAAAGTACTGCCAATGTTCACAGTATGGCTCAGACCTGAAAAATGAGTACTCAAATAAGATGCTCAAGTATCCAAAATGTGAGCTATTTGTCCGAGTGAGCATGATACTCACCTCATAATTACACAATACTAATTAGAATTTACAGCACTGAAATGCGCCATTTCGCTCAATGGATCTGTGCTGGAGTTTATGTTCCATGGCTTATCCCACCTGCTTCATTGAACTCTGTCAGCATCTTCTTTTGTTCCTTTCTTCTTCACTTACTTATCCAGCTTCCATTGAAATGTACCTGTAATGATGCACGCTCACAGACTTCTTTAGAAACACCAAAGACATTTCTTAATAAGAAACACTGTTCAGAGGCCAGCAGTCTCACAGCTGCCCCAGTGCTTATATGTCTTCTGCTTAAGAGAGGACTCCACCCCCTTGGGGTGATTACCCATTCTCAGTCCCAACTGGTCCCCCAAGCCAGAGGACCTTCTTCTGCTGTGTTGCCCTTCAAGGGGCAATCACGACAATGCCTATGCTAGTTGTCTTTTTTTTTTTCCTTTTGGATTGATTAATGACTGTTCATATGAATGATGTGCATTTTCAGAGGTGAAATTGGGAGAGGGCACACAAGACTTTGTGTTCTTTACTCAGGCAGATGCATTCTTGGTGTTACCAAAGCCATGATTCAGAATGATTCTTGAAATCTGTTTGCCTTTGTTTCAGGTGGAGTATACACGTCAAGCCAGACTGCAAGTGGATTTAATGATGGTATTCTTTGGGCAACATGGAAAAATCGCTGGTACTCCCTTAAAGAGGTTTCAATGAAAATCATACCATTTGATAGATACAACGCATTCGGAGCAGGGCAGTTTCAAGTAAATAGAGGCGATGTTTAATAACTTCAAATAAAATCATCAGTGATGACACACTGCTATTCGGTCATCATTGCAGTGACATAATTTGGCTTCCAGTTTATTATGTTGCGAATGCTTTGAATTTGTATAATGCTCAAAACAAAAGTGAATTTGCTCAATGCTGATACTAAACTGACTGAGACCCATGTGAATTCCTATCTTAACTCTTTTTATTTGCCAACAAGTCTGTTGTTGTGTGTCTGCATGGCATCAATGATGGTACAAGTTATTTTAAATTCAGATGCCTAGCAGTGGCAACTTTTCCTTACAGGAGAGATTGCACACATGAGAAACACCAAGACCTGGAATCATTTCCATTTATCTTGACTATTTGTTTCACCTCCACTTCTGGCAGCTTTATACTTTCGTTGGGTATCTTGATCAATAAAGTCATGATTTTTCTCAAATACTTAGTTTTGCCATCTGTTTCAAAAGAAAAACCCAATTTTAATTCAAGGCAAGAATCAGGCAGCCAGGATAAAGAGACAAACTCTACTGATCTCAATATTAGGAAGCACCAGAACCCAGGCCCACCTCCACCCTGAAGTATCCTTGCCGTGAGGCACCCCACCAGCGTGAGGCACTACTATCGTGTGGCATCTCCACCATCAGGCACCTCTACAGTGAGGCATATCTACCCTGAGGCATCCCCCACTGTGAGGTGCTACCACCATGAGGCTCCTCCACCCGGAGGTATCTCCATCGTGAGGCTCCTCCACCCTGAGGTATCTTCACCGTGAGGCTCCTCCACCCTGAGGTATCTCCATCGTGAGGCTCCTCCACCCTGAGGTATCTTCACCGTGAGGCTCCTCCACCCTGAGGTATCTTCACCATGAGGCTCCTCCACCCTGAGGTATCTCCACCATGAGGCACCTCCACCGTGGAGCACCTCCACTGTGAAGCACTATGACCCTGGGGCACTACGACCGTTAAAGACACACAACATCAAGGCACTTGCGCCCAGAGGCACCACCACTAGGCAAGGGAATACACGATAAACGGCAGGACCCTGGAAAGCACCGAGGATCAGAGGGATATTGGTGCGCATGCACACCGGTCTCTTAAATTAGTAGAGCAGGTGGGTACAGTGGTTAAGAAGGCATATAGTATACTTGCCTTATTTAGCCACGGCATAGAGTTTAAGAGCAGGGAAGTTATGCTGGAACTGCATAAAACGTTGGTTAGGCCACAGCTAGAGTATTGTGTGCAGTTATGGAATCCACATTATAGGAGGGATGTGATAGCCCTGGGAAAGTTGCAGAGGAGATTTACTGGGAAATTGCATGGGCTGGAGAGTTTCAGCTATGAAAAGAGATTGGATAGAAAGGAGACCGTCTTCCTGGGAGTGGAGGAGACTGAGAGGTACATGGTTGAGATGTATGAAATTATGAGGAGTACAGATGGAGTCGACAGGAAGAAACTTCTCCCCTTGGCAGAGGGATCAATGACTAGGGGCCATAGATTTAAGGTAAGGGGCAGGAGGTTTAGAGAGGATGCGAGGAAAAACATTTTCATCCAGAGGGTGGTGGAGTCTGGAACCCGCTGCCTGCAAGGGTTGTGGAGGAGGGACTCTCATAACATTTAAGAAGTATTTAGATGTGCTCTTGTGAGCCAAAGGCATACAAGGATATGGGACAAGTGCTGGAAAATGGGATTAGAACAGTTAGGTGGTTGTTTTTGACCAGCACAGATGCGATGGGTTGAAGGGCCTGTGCTGTATGACGCTACGACACTATGAGATACCTCCGCTGTGAACACATCCAGTGTGAGGCACCTACACTGTGAGGCCCTGGTGTTGTCACTACAAGAACATGGCATTACTACCCTGCAGTTCCAGCACTGTGATGCTTGACACCTCAAGGCCCCAGGCACTGTAATTATAAGGCCTGGCACCATTACAGTGAGGCCTTTGGCGTGGAAGGGATTTGTGGCCTGAGCTAGATAAGGCACAGTTGCTCTTTGGGCCTCTTTAAATGTCAGGTGTCCTCTTCCATTGCCCCATCAAAATATCGCTTGAATTTTGCAGATGGTGGGTGAGGGGGGGAATGAACAATAACCCCTTTTTGCATGCATGGGGCAGTCCCAGTAATCTACCAGGGGGAAATTGAGGTTGGGTAAGTTTTGCTGTCTGATTTTCCCCCACTCATTCTAGGTGAGGGATGAAGTAAAGTAATGAAGAAAATTCCAGTCATGAACATACAGTGGAAACTTGGTTGAGAGAGGAGCACAAATTGGTTAAGGCACTGGAAATCCATATTCTGTTCAGATGGGGAGATGTGGGAGCATTGGAGTATTGCTTACATAGAGGACAACGTGAAGGTGAAGGGAAAGCGGAGCCTCACAGAGGACATGGGAGAACTGAACCTCAGAGTAGAGTTGAATATGGGAATCTACTATTGTGAATTTGTTACTGATCCGTTCTGAGGAAACTCAAGGATATTCCGGCAGAATCTACAAATATTTCAAGAGTCCCTTTATATAAATTTAATGTCAGTACTTAAGTGTTGTCCAAGAGAACTATTGACCAATTGGTTTTACAGTGGTATTTGATAGAATCTTAAAATTAGTTGTCAAGGGCAAGCTGGTTAAGCATCTATGAATAAATTAATTATTTGGCAGGTGTCATCACACATTTGCAAAAAGGAAGCTGTGCCTATCAATTAAATGTATTCTGAATTAAGTGAATACAAATTTAGGTGGTGCAGAACAGTGTAGATATGGTTGATGTGAATTTAATGAAACTTGCAATCGGATAATGTGTCTCATGCACAACTAGCTCATAGTGCCAGTGCAGACATGTGAACATGGTGGCACAGTGGTCATCTAACGGGATCTTGCTTTGACCTTTTCTTGTAGTCACGGTATTCATATGGCTCATCCAGTTCAGTGTCTGGTCAATGGAAACCCCAGTATGTAGATGGTGGGGAGTCAGTGATGGCTTTGAATGTCAAGGGGCGATGGTTTCATTCACTCTTGTTGGAGATGGTTATTGCCTGGCACTTCTGTGATGCAAATGTTACTTGCCATTTGTGAGACCAAGCTTGGATACCATTCAGATCTAGTTACATTTGGACGTGGACAGCTTCAGTATCTGAGGAGACATTGAGTGAAGCAACAGCTCGATTTCTGAAATTCAGCCCAGCGGACAGACGTAGGGAAAAGTGAGCCGCCAACCTAACATTGGGGTGTGAGGCTGCAAAGCCTTTGGTGAGGTGAGGTGGAGGCGCTGGCCAATGGTCTTTGAGGGAAGCGACGGGGCGACTCTCGACCTCCAGACAGGGCTGAGGAGGGAGGGTGGTCAACCAACAAACCAAATAAAGAACAGAGGCGAGGCCACACAAAGTCAGCACCCAGCAGCAACCAGCCAAGAGCACACCCACGGTAGTCAAGGCTCGAGGCAGGGCCACCTGAGCAAAAGCAGTGAGGTGAGCAGTCAGAAGTCCAGGCAAGCGCCGGCATCGTGGTTTTCGGGGAGCAATGGCCAGTGGGGCAACTTGACTAGAGCCAAATGCCCGGACTGAGAGCGAGAGGGCTGGGCGGCAACTGGACGTGCGAGGGTGAGAGAGCAGAGGCCAGGTCCGATAGCCAGCAGCCAGGCAGCCAGCCAGGAGCACAAGTAGTCATTGAGGCCCAAGGCCTGGCCACCTGAGCGAGAGCCAAGAGTTGGGGCAGCACGGTGGCACAGTGGTTAGCTGTGGTGGTATGTATTAGGGGTAATACGGTACACCATGAATGCCGAGGAGCTATTGGAGGACAGATGCTGGGTCCCGATTGGATCTGCCGCCTACTGGGCTCCACCCAGATAGGTGGGGTATAAGAACCCGGTTTACTCCCCGCAGCTGCATTCTGTGACTGAGCTGCTGGGGAACAAATCTGAACAAGTCTGCTCAATAAAGCCTCGATTGAAGTTCTCTACATCTCGCCTTGTGTGTGATCGATGGTGCTACAATTTATTGAGCAGACTTAAAAAGGAATATGGAGCTCCGGATCGCCCCCGGAGTACCTGCGAATCGGCCCCCAAGCAGCTAACGCAACATCGGCGTTTAAACACTGGCTGGCGTGCTTTGAGGGGTACCTCCGAACGGCCCCCGGCAGACCAACGGAAGACCAGAAGATACAGGGCCTGGATTCCAGAGTGTGTCCCGAAATCTACACTCTCATCGAGGACGCGGAAGAATTCCCAGCGGCGATCAACTTGCTGAAACAGACCGACACCAGGCCCGTCAACCAGGTCTACGCACGCTACCAGCTCGCGACGAGACGACAAATCCCCGGGGAATCGTTGGACAAATTCTTCAATGCGCTGACGATCCTGGGAAGAAACTGCGACAGCCCAGCGGTAACGGCGAATGAACACACGGACCTCCTGATCAGAGACGATTACGTAGCAGGTTTGGCATCGTCGCAAATTCGCCAGAGACTTTTAGAGAAAGACTCTCTCGGACACACAGAGGCACGGGCCCTTGCAGCCTCCCTCGACGTGGCCTCCCAAAACGCCCGCGCCAATGCCCCCGACCGCACTACAGCCCCTTGGGCTCCGTGGACCCCCGCCGCGACTGACCCCCCGGCACCCCCCACCCCTCCGCAAGCGTGCGCGGCCAGAATCCCAGACCACCCGGGGGGGCCCCGCTGCTACTTTTGCGGGCAGCCAAAACACCCCCGCCAGCGCTGCCCGGCCCCCTCGGCCACCTGTAAAAGCTGCGGCAAAAAGGGGCACTACGCAGCGGTGTGCCAGTTCCGTGGGGTCGCCACTATCTCCGGGGAACAAACGGGACCACGGGTTCAACCCCCCCAGCGACCCACGGGCGGCCAACGGGTGCCGCCATTTTGGACCCCGGACACCACGAGGGGGGGGACGGGCGCCGCCATCTTCCTACCCACGGGCCGCGTGCGATCCATGGGAGCGGCCATTTTGTCCACCCCTGGCCACGTGTGAACCATGGGAGTGGCCATTTTGTCCACCCCCGGCAGCGTGCGATCCATGGACGCTGCCATCTTGGCTGACAGGCAAGGACCCCAGCGTGGACGGCTCCACACTGCCTGAAGACAACGATCTGATGCACCAACCACGTTTGGCATCGGTGACCCTCGACCAGTCGCGGCCAGGGATGCTTCAGACGACAACGACAAAGGTGCTGGTGAACGGGCACGAGACGCCGTGTTTGATCGACTCGGGGAGCACGGAGAGTTTTATTCATCCGGACACGGTAAGACGCTGTTCCCTTGTAATTCGGCCAAGCACCCAAAAAATTATCCTGGCGGCGGGGTCCCACTCCGTTGCAATCAAAGGGTTCTGCATCGCAAACCTAACGGTGCAGGGGAGAGAGTTCAAAAATTACCGGCTGTATGTCCTCCCCCATCTCTGCGCTCCCACTCTCCTGGGGTTAGACTTCCAATGCAACCTCCAGAGCTTAACATTTAAATTTGGTGGCCCTATACCCCCACTGACTGTCTGCGGCCTCGCGACACTCAAGTTTGAACCGCCTTCCTTGTTTGCGAACCTCACCCCGGATTGCAAACCCGTCGCCACTAGGAGCAGACGGTACAGCATCCAGGACCGGACGTTTATCAGGTCCGAAGTCCAGCGGCTGCTGAAGGAAGGCATAATCCAGGCCAGCAATAGTCCCTGGAGAGCTCAGGTGGCAGTAGTGAAGACAGGGGAGAAGCAGAGGATGGATGTAGACTACAGTCAGACCATCAACAGGTACACGCAGCTAGATGCGTACCCTCTTCCCTGCATATCCAACATGGTCAATCGGATTGCACAGTACAAGGTCTTCTCCACCGTGGACCTTAAGTCCACCTACCACCAGCTCCCCATTCGCCCCGGTGACCGCAAGTACACTGCCTTCGAAGCAGACGGGCGGCTATACCACTTCTTAAGGGTTCCATTCGGCGTCACAAACGGAGTCTTGGTCTTCCAACGGGAGATGGACTGAATGGTTGACCAGCACGGTTTACGGGCCACGTTCCCGTACCTCAACAATGTCACCATCTGCGGCCACGACCAGCAGGACCACGCGCCAACCTCCGCAAATTCCTCCAGACCGCTAACGCCCTCAACCTCACCTACAACGAGGAAAAATGCAAATTTAGCACCAACCGTCTAGCCATCTTGGGCTACGTAGTGCATAATGGAGTGATGGGCCCCGACCCTGAACGCATGCGCCCCCTCATGGAGTTCCCTCTCCCCCACTGTGCCAAAGCCCTGAAACGCTGCCTGGGCTTCTTTTCTTATTACGCCCAGTGGGTCCCCCAGTACGCAGACAAGGCCCGCCCACTAATCCAGTCCACTACTTTTCCCCTGTCGACAGAGGCCCGCCAGGCCTTCAGCCGCATCAAAGTGGATATCGCAAAGGCCACGATGCGCGCCATCGATGAGTCCCTCCCCTTCCAAGTCAAGAGCGACGCATCCGACGTAGCTCTGGCGGCCACTCTCAACCAAGTGGGCAGACCCGTGGCCTTTTTCTCCCGGACCCTCCACGCTTCAGAAATTCGCCACTCCTCAGTAGAAAAGGAGGCCCAAGCCACAGTGGAAGCTGTGCGACATTGGAGGCATTACCTGGCCGGTAGGAGATTGACTCTCCTCACTGACCAACGGTCGGTAGCCTTCATGTTCGATAATGCACAGCGGGGCAAGATAAAGAACGCCAAGATCCTGCGGTGGAGGATCGAACTCTCCACCTACAACTATGAAATCTTGTACCGTCCCGGAAAGCTGAACGAGCCGTCCGATGCCCTATCTCACGGCACATGTGCCAACGAACAAGTGGACCGCCTCCAAGCCCTCCACGAGGACCTCTTCCACCCGGGGGTCACTCGCTTCTACCACTTTATAAAGGCCCGCAACCTCGCGTACTCCGTCGAGGAGGTCCGAACAGTCACCAGGAACTGCCAAATCTGCGCAGAATGCAAACCGCATTTTTTCAGGCCAGATAGAGCGCACCTAATAAAGGCTTCCCGTCCCTTGGAACGCCTCAGTCTGGATTTCAAAGGCCCCCTCCCCTCCACCGATTGCAACACGTACTTTCTTAACGTCGTTGACGAATACTCCCGTTTCCCCTTCGCCATCCCCTGCCCCATCATGACCGCGGCCACGGTCATTAAAGCCCTCTGCACCGTCTTTACCCTGTTCGGTTTCCCCGCCTACATCCATAGCGATAGGGAGTCCTCCTTCATGAGTGACTAGCTGCGTCAATTCCTGCTCAGCAAGGGCATAGCCTCGAGCAGGACGACCAGCACAAATCAGACCCACTGGTGGAAAAGGTACATCCACTCCACGCCAACCCGCAGTACGCCTACGTGGCGTTCCCAGACGGCCGACAGGACACGGTGTCTCTGCGGGACCTGGCGCCCGCCGGAGCTCCCCACAACCCCCCAACACCAATCACCACCCCCTCACTCCCGCCAGTGCACCCCACAGCCATCCCCTTCCCGGGGGGATCGGTTCTCCTCCCAGGCCCGCCCAGGAGTAAGGAAACAGAGAGGGACAGCGCGATGCTCCCAGAGTCGACCAGACCCGAGCCAGCACCACCACCACCACCCGGGCTGAGACGATCGGAGAGGGCGACCAGAGCACCATCTCGACTCATCGAGTTGACTTAAGATGTATATAATTCAGAGGCCCAGTAAAGCGGCATTGTTGTAAATAGTTAACGCTGCTAATCGGGTAAAATGTGACTAATTCAGTGGCCCAGTAAGAGCGGCATGATTGTATATAGTTCAATGGTTAAGGCACCGACCCTGTAAACCCCTACCACCCACCACCCACCACCCCGCCGGGTTCCTTTTTAACAAGGGGAGAATGTGGTGGTATGTATTAGGGGTAATACGGTACACCATGAATGCCGAGGAGCTATTGGAGGACAGATGTTGGGTCCCGATTGGATCTGCCGCCTACTGGGCTCCACCCAGATAGGCGGGGTATAAGAACCCGGTTTACTCCCCGCAGCTGCATTCTGTGACTGAGCTGCTGGAGAACAAGTCTGAACAAGTCTGCTCAATAAAGCCTCGATTGAAGTTCTCTACGTCTCGCCTCGTGTGTGGAGAGCGAGAGGGCTGGGCGGCAACTGGACCTGCGAGGGTGAGAGAACAGAGGCCAGGTCAGATAGCCAGCAGCCAGGCAGCCAGCCAGGAGCACAAGTGGTCATTGAGGCCAAAGGCCTGGCCACCCGAGCGAGAGCCAAGAGGTGAGCAGTTGGGGCAGCACGGTGGCACAGTGGTTAGCATTTCTGCCTACGGCGCTGAGGACCCGGGTTCGAATCCCGGCCATGGGTCACTGTCCGTGTGGAGTTTGCACATTCTCCCCGTGTTTGCGTGGGTTTCGCCCCTCAACCCAAAGATGTGCAGAGTAGGTGGATTGGGTACGCTAAATTGCCCCTTAATTGGAAAAAATAATTGAGTACTCTAAATTTAAAAAAAAAGAGGTGAGCAGTTGGGAAGTGTGAAGGCCAGGCAAGCGCTGGCGCCATGGTTTTCAGGGAGCAGAGGGGCTCGACTACAGGCCCGGGATGAGAGTGAAAGGGTGGGAATCAGACTGGTGAGGGTCAGCGCAGAGGCCAGGCCCGATAGCAACAGCAGCAGCCAGTGCGCCACCACCAGCACACCTGCAGCCTTAGATCGTCAATGGGGCAGTTGCAGGAGCGACCCGACTCTCAGGCCATGGCCAAGCCTGCTCTTTCTGAACATACTTATTCATTGACAGATCAGTCAATATGAAGAGATACTATGGCCTGGATTCTCCATTCTGGAACCTAAGTGCTCCCGCTAGCGGAGAACCGCTATTGGTCTCTGCTGATGCTAGGAGTCGGGACCATTTTGCAAACCTCTTTCCTTCTCCATGCTAATTTATGCATGGGGAATGGTCCACCGGATTACATCGAATTCCCGGTATCAGGTTACCATTTTGAACTCGTGGCCCGATACTGAGGACTAGTGGCAAGCCCCCTCCCTGCACAACGCAAATCCTGCCCTCCCCCTTGCTGACAAGTAGGGGCATCCTTACCCCCCACCAAGAGAACAATGGGTCAACCCCCAGAGCATGCACGTATGAAGGTGACCCAAGCTCCCCATGACCCCCCAGTCTCCCATCAGACCCCTCATCAGAATCTCCAGCAAAAGCCCAATCAGGCAGTGCTGCCTGAAAGCTGAAAAGCAGTCCAGGCAATCGAGTGAAAAAGCATTGATTTTCAATTAACATTCCCGAACATCTGCTGCCTCAGACAAAATTCTTTCAAGCAGTAGCTGTTACAAGTGTCAGAGGCTTCCTCGAAAGCCAAGTACACTTCAAAGGGCTTCAATTCCCTTGACAGTCTTTTAAATGCAAATATTCAATTCAATTTCACACAGCAATACATTGCACCAGCCAGTAATTGACGGTTTTTTGGTCCAGACACAGCTACTTAGGGGGCGGGATTCTCCCAGCCCTGCACCTGGCCGGAGAATCCCCACGAATGTGCCACGCCACCCCAACGCCGGCACGTGATTCTCTGCAGTGCGGAGATTCGGTGTCATTGGCGCCGGCGTGGTTGGCGCGGTGTCGGACATGGGCCGCTCTACGCAGCCGGCCCACCAATTCTCTGGCCCGGATGGGCCGAGTGCCGTAGGAAAAGAGTCGAGTCCCGCCGGTGCCATTCTAACCTGCTCTGGGCCGGCGGGACCTCGGCGTGTAAGGGTCGGGTGGCGGCCTGTGGGGGGGGGGGTCCGACCCCGGGGGGGGGGGGGCCTCCAATGTGGCCTGGCCCATGTTCGGGACCCACCGATCGGCGGGCCGGCCTCGGTGGCTGGGGGCATCCTTTCCTACGCACCGGCCCCTCTAGCCCTGCACCATGTTGCGTCGGGGCCGGCGCGTTGAAGGAGGCCATTGCGCATGTCCTCGTTGGCACCGGCGCAACTACGCATGTGCGGATCTCACGGCGCACAGTTCGCGCCGGGATCTGCAGCTGGAGCGGTGCGAACTGCTCCAGCGCCATGTTGGCCCTCTGTCAGGGTCAGAATTAGATGTGGGAGCAGCCCGTTCACACCGTTGTAAAACGCGACGGCGTTTACGATGGTGTGGACACTCTGCTGCCGGATTGAAGAACCCCGCCCAGGGGCTTTGTTGTGATTGACAGCTCCTCACCACATCAAAAGGAGCTAAGTACATTCTGCTGAGAAAAAGAGGAAGTGAATTCTTGCTATTTTAACTCACCCACTTGTTTCATACCCATATGTCTGTCCTTGTCCTGCTGCAATGCTCAGAAAAGATCGGCGCAAACCGGAGGAGCAGCGTCTCATCTTCTGGTTGGGAACATTGCAGCCCTCGGGACTCAACGTTGAATTTATTAATAAAACAAATAATTGGGTTTACGTTTACAAACCTAGTGACTGTCATTGTTGGGCAGCCAAGGGCCAAAGACTTTGGGCATTTGTATAAGAATTTTTGGGTACTTCACTTGTGTTGGTACTCCAGGCCAAATAGGGCTGGAATTAACTGTGCACTACCCGAGGGTGTAGTAACAATGGTATGAAGCTAACGTCAGTGGATGTCCAAAGGGACCTGGGGATCCCTTGCTTAAATCTTTAAAATGCCATGAAGAAGTATGGGAAGTAATCAAGAAGGCAAATGGAATGCTGCCCTTTATATCTAGAGGGCTGGAGTATAAGGATACAGGGGTTATGCTGCAGCTTTACGAAACTCTGGTTAGACTCCACTTGCAGTACTCTGAACAGACTTTAGGAAGGATATTTTGGAGGGAGTGCATTGTAGGTTCACAAGAATGATACCTGGACTTCATGGGTTAAGTTATGAGGAGAGATTATACAAATTAATCCTGATTTCTTTAGAATTTAGATGGTGATCTGATTGAAGTCTATAGGATAAGCTGTTTCCACTGGTTGGAGATTCTAGAGCTCGCGGGCATAGTATAAAAACTAGGGCCATTCAGGAGAGTTGTTAGAAAGCATTTCTGCACACAAAGGGTGGTAGTGGTTTGGACCTCTCTTCTACAAATGGCAATTGATGCTAAATCCGTTGTTAATTTTAAATCTGCGATTCATACATTTTTTGTTCAGCAAAGGTATTAAGGGGTATTAAGGGGCAATAAGGCAGCATGGAAGCACAGTGGTTAGCACTGTTACTTCACAGCGCCAGGGTCCCAGGTTCGATTCCCGACTTGGGTCACTGTCTGTGCGGAGTCTGCACATCCTCCCCGTGAGTGCGTGGGTTTCCTCCGGGTGCCCCGGTTTCCTCCCACAGTCCAAAGATGTGCAGGCTAGGTGGGTTGTCCATGGTAAATTGCCCTTAGTGTCCAGAAAGGTTAGGTGGGGCTACTGGGTTATGGGGATTGGGTGGAGGTGTGGGCTTAGGTCGGGTGCTCTTTTCAAAGGCCAGTGCAGATGCGATGGGCCGAATGGCCTCCTTCTGTATTGTAATATTCTATGAAATCTATGATATGGGCAAAAGGCAGGTATATGGAGTTCGGCCACAGATCAACCATGGTATCATTGAATGGGGAGACAGGCTCGACGGACTAAATGGCCTACTCCTGTTCCCATGCTCCTATGTTCCTATATATTTAAAGGTCCAAGAACCTTCACTCCCAATCTTAACAGCTGTTTTAATCCTGTCAAGAACATTATTTTGGAACTTGCTTAATGCACTTGCCTGGATGAGTGCAGCTCCAAAAACACTCAAGAAGATCCGCACCGACTTCCGGCGGCGATCGCGAACGGAGCGGCCGCAGCAAAGACGCTCCCGCACAGCCACAAAAATCACGGCTTTTTTGGGGGGGTTTTCCTGGGGAATTTTCAAAAAAAAACTTCTTTAGGCTCCGCGAATTCGGCCCTGCCCAGGCGCCAAAGCTCCGATCCACGGAGCTGGAGAGGGAGAGGAAAAAAAAAGGAGAGACTGGTCCCGGTGAGCTGCCCGTGGAGGAGGAGTGGGGATCGCTCAGAAACGGCCGGAAAGTCGGAGCACGGACAGGATCACACAAGAACAAAATAAGAATTTTAAAATTCAGCCTCCCTTGTTCCTCTCCTGCAAATTTGAAAAAAAAGACAAACTTTTTGAAAGGGAAAAAAAAAAACTTTCAAAAGAAAAAAAAAATCCCTTTTTATAAAAAAAAAAAATTGTTTAAAAGGAGAAGAAAAGAACCCTTGGGTTTTTTTTTCTTTGGGGGGAACAAAAAAAAAAAGAATTTCTTTTTCGCACCAAAACCCAGGAAAAAAAGAGAAAGGCACAGACAGAAATATGCCTCCAGGGGAAAAATCCTAAAGTGGGCCCGGCAGATGAAAGCGAGCACGTGGGAAGGGAAGACCATAAGGGTGTACCAGGACATTGGGGCGGACCTGGCCAAAAGAAGGGCTGAATTCAACAGGGCCAAATCAGCACTCCACAAAAGGTAATGATGCGCAATCAATTACTCTCGAGACGAAGGTAATCAGTAACTGAGGCTTTAATTCTCTAGAACTTTACCCCAGCAGCTTCGGTACAGAAAGTGAAGGCTGCTGGGACGGCACCATCTTTTATACCCCGCCTTCAGGGCGGACCTACTTCATACAGCCAATGGTAGACTCCAGGGTCTTAACCAATGGCATTGGCCTCTCAGGTACCGCAATACCTGGTACTACCACATTCACCCCCTGTTAAAAAAGGAGTCCGGCGGGGGTGGTGGCCAAGGGGGAAAAAAACAGTAGCATTTCATATGGTAGGACCAGGTATTGAGGCACCGTGCAGTCGAGGATTCGATCAAAACGTTCATTTATTGTGAAAGTCAGGATGAAGCAAAAAGTCGATCGGGTGGCCTGGTCGTCCTTCTGGAATGCCGGAGCTTCGGTGGTGATCCTGGTGTGGGTCCCGGTGGTTGTGACTCCGGGAACGTAGTTTCCGCCTCCTCGGCAGCTTTGTCACCCCTGGGCGGCGCTGTTGGCGCAAGCGGTTGATGCGAGGGGGGAGGGCCACCAGGTGGGTGGGCGGGCCAAGGCAGGAGTGGCGGGAGTACTGACCCCTCCCACTGCTGCGGGGGGGGGGGGTGGGTGTGGGGGTAATGGCTCGGGAGCGCGTGGGGTTCCGGCGGGCGCCAGGTCCCGAAGGGAGACTGTGTCTTGCCTGCTGTCTGGGAACGCCACATAGGCGTACTGGGGGTTAGCGTGCAGCAGGTGGACCCTTTCGACCAACGGGTCTGACTTGTGCACCGGCACGTGCTTCCGAAGCAGGATGGGTCCGGGTGTTGCTAACCAGGTTGGGAGCGAAGTCCCGGAGGAGGATTCCTGGGAAAGACAAGGAGCCGTTCATGGGGTGTCTGATTTGTGGTTGTGCAGAGCAGCGACCGGATGGCATGGAGGGCCTCCGGGAGGACTTCTTGCCAGCAGGAGACTGGGAGATCCCTAGACCGTAGGGCCAGTAGGACGGTCTTCCAGACCGTTCCGTTCTCCCTCTCTACCTGTCCGTTTCCCCGAGGGTTGTAACTGGTTGACTGGAATTGACGCAGTTCGTCGCTCATAAAGGAGGACCCCCAATCACAGTGAATGTATGCGGGGAAACCGAACAGTGTAAAGATACTCTGGAGGGCCTTGATGACGATGGTTGTGGTCATGTCCGGGCAGGGGATGGCGAATGGGAACCGGGAGTACTCGTCAATCACGTTCATGAAATATGTGTTGCGGTCGGTGGAGGGGAGGGGGCCTTTGAAATCCATGCTGAGGTGTTCAAATGGACGGGAAGCCTTTATCAGGTGAGCCCTCTCTGGCCGGTAGAAGTGCGGTTTGCACTCGGCACTGGTTTGGCAGTCCCTGGTGACTGTCCTGACCTTCTCGATGGAGTAGGGCAGGTTGCAAGTCTTTACGAAGTGAAAGAAGCGAGTGGCTCCCGGGTGGCCGAGGTCCTCGTGGAGGGATCAAAGGCGGTCGCACAAGTGCCGCGCACAGGGCTTCAGGAGGCTCATTGAGCTTCCCCGGACGGTACAAGATCTCGTAGTTGTAGGTGGAGAGTTCTATCCTCCACCACAAGATCTTGTCGTTTTTAATCTTGCCCCGCTGTGCATTATTGAACAAGAAGGCAACCGACCGTTGGTCAGTGAGGAGAGTGAATCTCCTGCCGGCCAGGTAATGCCTCCAATGTCTCACAGCCTCTACAATGGCCTGGGCCTCCTTTTCGACCGAAGAGTGGCGAATTTCGGAAGCGTGGCGGGTACGGGAGAAGAAAGCCACGGATCTGCCCGCTTGGTTGAGGGTGGCCGCCAGAGCTACGTCGGACGCGTCGCTCTCGACCTGGAAGGGGAGGGACTCGTCGATGGCGCGCATCGTGGCCCTTGCAATGTCTGCTTTGATGCGGCTGAAGGCATGGCGGGCCTCCGTCGACAGGGGGAAGGTTGTGGACTGGATTAGGGGTCGGGCTTTGTCTGCGTAGTTCGGGACCCACTGGGCGTAGTAACTGAAAAACCCTAGGCAGCGCTTCAGGGCCTTGGGGCAGTGAGGGAGGGGGAACTCCATAAAGGGGCGCATGCGTTCGGGGTCGGGGCCTATAACTCCATTTCACACTACGTAGCCGAGGATGGCTAGACGGTCGGTGCTGAACACGCATTTATCCTTGTTATATGTCAGGTTAAGGATTTTGGCGGTCTGGAGGAATTTTCGGAGGTTGGCGTCGTGGTCCTGCTGGTCATGTCCGCAGATGGTGACGTTATCCAGATACGGTAACGTTGCGCGTAAGCCGTACCGGTCAACCATTCGGTCCATCTCTTGCTGGAAGACCGAGACCCCATTAGTGACACCGAAGGGAACCCTTAAAAATTGGTAGAGCCGCCCATCTGCTTCGAAGGCAGTGTACTTGCGGTCACCGTTATGGAGGGGTAGCTGGTGGTAGGTGGACTTGAGATCCACCATGGAGAAGACCTTGTATTGTGCGATCCTGTTTACCAGGTCCGCTATACGGGGGAGAGGCTACGTGTCCAGCTGCGTAAACCTGTTGATGGTCTGGCTGTAGTCAATGACCATCCTATGCTTCTCTCCGGTCTTTACCACCACTACCTGGGCTCTCCAGGGACTGTTGCTCGCTTCGATGATCCCTTCCCTCAGCAGCCTTTGGACTTCTGACCTGATGAAGGTCCGGTCCTGGGCACTGTACTGTCTGCTCCTGGTGGCGACGGGTTTGCAATCCGGGGTGAGGTTCGCAAACAGGGAAGGCGGGTCGACCTTAAGGGTCACGAGGCTGCAGACAGTAAGGGGAGGTATAAGGCCGCCGAATTTAAAGGTCAGGCTTTGCAGGTGGCATTGGAAATCCAGCCCCAGGGGGGTAGCCGCGCAGAGGTGCGGCAGGACGTACAGGCGGAAATTGGTGAATTTCCTACTTTGGACAGTGAGGTTCACTAGGCAGAACCCCTTTATCTCCACCAAGTGTGACCCGGAGGCCAGGGAGATCCTCTTGTTTACAGGGTGGGTTACAAGTGCGCAGCGCCTTACCGTGTCGGGGTGAACAAAGCTTTCCGTGCTCCCAGAGTCAATCAGGCAAGACGTTTTGTGTCCGTTGACGAGGACCGTCGTGGTAGCCTTTGCGAGCCCCGGGGTTGATTTTGGTCCAGTGTCACCGAGGCCAGATGGAGCAGCTGCGAGTTCTGGTCGGGCAGCGTGTAGTCGGCCGTGCTGGGGGCCTGGGGCTCCATCCAAGTTGGCGCGGGGGTGGACAAAATGGCAGTGCCCAATCGTCCAGTGTGGTGGCCGGGGGGCAAGATAGCCGCGCCCGTGGGTCGCACGTGGCCCTAGGATAGGGGGGTGGAGGTGAGCGCCGGAGCGGGGCGTGTGCGGCGTTCCGGAGGCGCAGGAGACCGCGACCACAGCGCGGGGCGGTGGGAGCTGGCCGATCGGGGCCTGGAGCGGGACGTGCTGCGGCGTTCCAGGGGCGCAGAAAACCGTGGCCACGGCGCGGGGCGGTGAGCGCTGGCCGGTCGGGGCCTGGAGCAGGGTGTGCTGCGGCGTTCCGGAGGCGCGGGAGACCGCGGCCACGGCGCGGGGCGGTGGGAGCTGGCCGGTCGGGGCCTGGAGCAGGGTGTGCTGCGGCGTTCCGGAGGCGCGGGAGACCGCGGCCATGGCGCTGGGCGGTAAGAGCTGGCCGGTCGGGGCCTGAAGGGGGGAGGGGTCTGTGGGGCTGCCGCAGTGGGGTGCCACACGGGCCAGGGGACGCGTGGTCGGGCGCGTAGGACTGCGCGTTTAGGTAGGTGACATCCATGGACCCTGCCAGGGCCCGTGCCTCTCTGAGTCCAAGGGTGTCCTTCGCTAGGAGTCTTCGGCGGGTATCCGAGGAGCTCATACCTGCCACAAAAGCATCACTTATTAAAAGTTACGTGTGCTCGCTCCCCGAAACTGGCAGGCTGCCACAGTTTTGGCCCAGCACCAGTAGCGCCCGGTAGAAGTCTTCCAGCGATTCCCCGGGGCTTTGCCGTCTCGTAGCAAGCAGGTGGCGAGCGTGGACCTGATTTACAGGGCGGATATAATGTCTTTTCAGTAGTAGGATGGCGGCATCGTAGTTTTCCGCGTCCTCGATAAGGGGGTAGATCCCAGGGCTGACCCTTGAGAGCAGGAGATGCATTTTCTGCCCTTCTGTGGGCTCACCTCCGGACGTCTCCAGGTACCCTTTAGAACCCGCCAGCCAGTGTTTAAATATAGCAGCCGAGTTCTCCGCGTGGGGGCTGAGTTGAAGGCACTCCGGCTTGGTCTGGAGATCAATCCTTCCAGCTTAAATCTAGTGCATTAAATTGATGCGCAATCAATTACTCTCGAGACGAAGGTAATCAGTAACTGAGGCTTTAATTCTCTAGAACTTTACCCCAGCAGCTTCGGTACAGAAAGTGAAGGCTGCTGGGACTGCACCATCTTTTATACCCCGCCGTCATGGCGGAGCTACGTCATACAGCCAATGGTAGACTCCAGGGTCTTAACCAATGGCGTCGGCCTCTCAGGTACCGCAATACCTGGTACTACCACAAGTAATGTGAAATTTGGGATGCTAGTCCCGGCCAAACTCTGGGTAACATTTGAGGGGAAGGAGCTGTTTTTTAACACCCCAGTGGCAGCGGAGGAGTTTGTTAGAGCAAACAAAATGGGGGAGGGACAGCCACAACGGCCATCATGAAAGCAACAGGGATGGAAAAGAAAGGAAGAATCAGAACAAAGAGCAGCGGGCAGGCCGCAAACAGAGACAATACGATCACGAACTGTACACACGTGTTTGGTGCACTGTGCGGGACTGTGCTAACTCGTTCCCGGGCTCGTTCCACCTCTCAATGCAATGGGGGGGAGCAAAGCAAGGTGAATGAGGGTGAAAACGGCAGACAGGAGGGCAAGACAAGGGCTAGCAAAAGGAAGGTAAAACAGGACCAGAGCAGGGCAAGTGCTGGGAGGGGGCCACCATGCCAGCGAGGAGGGCTGGGAGGGCAGGAAGAAAGGAGGGCTTCTCAGGGGAGAGGGAGCGCCTGGCACAAAGAGAAGGGGGGGCAGGGCAGAAGGGGGGAAAGAACACGGGGGGGGGGGCAGAGGAACAGGGACAAAGGGGGGGAGAGGAGTCGGGGGGGAGAGCGCAGAACAAAAGAGAAGCAAAGGGAAGGGTGAAGTAGATAAGCAGCACAAACACGGGTCTCGGCAGGCATGGAGCAGGGCGAGGACCCAAGACGGTGCCACAAACAGCCACTCGGGAGGGCTTCAGGACGAAGGGAGGCCCTGGAGTGCAGGGGCGCAGCCACATGGCGTACACACAGCTGGCGGCCATGGTGGGTGCCCCCTGGACAAAAGGAAATCCCGGAGCCCTGGGGCCCGACCTCATGGTGAGAGCGGTGACCACGGCCATTTTGTACGGCCCCCGAACGAAGGGAAACCCCGGAGGGCAGGGTGCATCCACCAGGTAAGTATGGGTGACCCTGCAGGACCGGGGGGGGGGGGGGGGGGGGGGCGGGGTCAAAACCCCCCCACCAGGATTGTTACCTGGAACATAAGGGGACTCAACGGCCCCGTCCAAAGATCCAGAGTCTTCACCCACCTAAGAAGCCTGAAAGCAGACATAATCTACCGACAAGAGACGCACCTGAGGGAGAAGGACTGACGGCTGGTAAGGAAGGGCTGGGTGGGACAGGCATACCACTCATGCTACGGGACGAGGGCTAGGGGAGTAGCAATATTAATTAGTAAGAGGACGAGGTTTACGGAAACCAAGACAGTTACGGACCCAGGGGGACGGTACGTCATGGTCAGCGGTGTCCTGGAAGGGGCACCGGTCGTACTGGTAAATGTGTACGTTCCCAACTGGGACAACACAGAATTCATAAAGAAGACCATGGCAGAAACCCCCGACCTTGACACACACCGACTGATCATGGGGGGCGACTTCAACTGTGTACAGGACCCACTGACCGACTGATCAAACCCCAGAGCAGGGAAAAAGACTGGCCTGGCGAGGGAACTAGGAGCATTTATGGAGCAGATGGGGGCGGTGGACCCATGGAGGTTCCTGCACCCGGGAGAGAAGGAATTTTCATACTTCTCACAAGTACACAAGGTATACACCCGTATCGACTTCTTTGCAGTGGGGAAATTGGTGCTTCCAGGGATCACGGGAATGGAGTACTCCGCGATCGTTATCTCTGACCACGCTCCACACTGTATGGATGTGAGGTTGGTGACAGGCTGTACCCAGCGCCCCACATGGAGGCTGGACATAGATCTCCTGGCCGACAAGGCCTTCTGTCAGAAAACATCGCGGGCCATGGGCGATTACATTAGTAACAACCAAAACGGGGAGGTCTCACCCTCCACGTTCTGGGAGGCACTGAAGGCCGTGATTAGAGGAGAGATAATTGCCTACAAGGCAAGCAGAGATAGGGAAGAGCGGGTGGCCAGGCAACAACTGGTGGACTCCATCCTGGAAGTCGACAGAAAATACTCTGAGGCCCCGACCGTAGAGCTGCTGGCGGAGAGAAAAAAGCTGCAAATGGACTTTAACCTGCTATCCACTAGGAAAGCAGTGCACCAACTCCGTCAGACACGGGGGACCTTCTATAAACACGGAGACAAGGCTGGCCGCCTATTGGCTCACCAGCTGAGAAAGCAGGCAGCCACAAGGGAAATAGCGCAGGTAAAGGACAGCAGAGGCAGACTGGTAACAGAACCAAAGGAGGTCTATCGGGCATTTGAGACCTTCTACCGGGGACTGTACACCTCCGAGTCCCCCAATGAGGACGAAACAGTTCCTAGACGGAATGCGGATCAAACAGACCCATTTCACTGCAGAAAAGGCCTTCGACAGAGTCGAATGGAAATACCTCCTCGAGGTACTGGAACGGTTTGGGCTAGGAACGGGGTTCACCGCCTGGGTGAGGCTCCTGTACAACGCTCCCAAAGCGAGCGTCCGAACTAACACCACCAGCTCTGAATACTTCCAGCTGCAGAGAGGAACAAGACAGGGCTGCCCCCTGTCCCCACTCTTGTTTGCGCTAGCGATCGAACCCCTGGCGATAGCCCTGCAGGACGCAAAAAGCTGGAAGGGAATCCGGAGAGGAGACAGAGAGCACAGAGTCTCACTCTATGCAGAAGACCTGCTCCTCTATGTCTCAAAGCCACAGGAGGGACTGAAGGCAATACTGCAAATGCTGAAAGAGTTTGGAACCTTCTCGAGCTACAAACTTAACCTGGGCAAAAGCGAGGCATTCCCAGTTGATGTGTTGGGTGTTCTGGATCACAAACAGGTCACCAACACTGGAAGTGGTGCAACTCTAATTTATTATAAGGTTAACTATACTATCATAGAATTTACAGTACAGAAGGAGGCCATTCGGCCCGTCGAGTCTCCACCGGCTCTTGGAAAGAGCACCCTACCCAAGGTCAACACCCCCACCCTATCCCCATAACCCAGTAACCCCACCCAACACTAAGGGTAATTTTGGACACTAAGGGCAATTTATCATGGCCAATTTACCTAACCTGCACATCTTTGGACTGTGGGAGGAAACCGGAGCACCCGGAGGAAACCCACGCACACACGGGGAGGATGTGCTGACTCCGCACAGACAGTGACCCAAGCTGGAATCGAACCTGGGACCCTGGAGCTGTGAAGCAATTGTGCTATCCACAAGGCTACCGCGCTGCCCCAAAACATACTTGAACTGTGGGTAAATGCAATACCAGCTTTAACTGTTGACGCTTGCCTAGTCCTAACCAGGTGATGCACTCAGCACATGGTGAATGTCTGTGTTGCAGGCTGTGAGCTCTGTGCTCCGAGCTGGCTGCTACTAGAAAGAGCGGGAACTCTCCTGTCCCCTGTCTTTATAGTGCGTGTGCTCTCACTGGTGATTGGCTGCTGTGTTGTGTATGCTGATTGGTCCCACTGCATGTCCATCAGTGTGTGTGTGTGTGTCTGCACCATGATATACTGGTGTATATTATGACACCAGTGAACCCAAACGGGGGAGGGAGAGAGCTGGAGGGGCTCCCATTCAAAACAGCCCAGAACAGATTCCGCTACCTGGGGATCCAGATAGCCAGAGACTGGACACAGATCCACAGCCTGGTGGAGGAAGTAAGAAGAGACCTTCAAAGGTGGGGCTCACTCCCACTCTCCCTGCCGGGGAGAGTGCAGACGATCAAGATGAATGTACTGCCAAGGTTCCTCTTCCTGTTTAGATCCATTCCGATCTTCATCCCCAAGGCCTTTTTCCAAAACATAGACAGTCTAATCATGCCGTTTGTGTGGGGGGGGGAGTAAGAACCTGAGAATTCCCAAACAGACTCTGCAAAGAAGGAAAATCAAAGGGGGCTTGGCCTTACCAAACCTACACTGGGCAGCAACGGCAGAAAGAGTGAGGGGATGGGTACAAGAACCTGACACAGATTGGGTACAAATGGAGGAGGCATCCTGTAAAGGAACGACCCACCGGGCCCTGGCCACAGCAGCACTCCCATCCTCCTCAACAAGGTACACAACAAGCCCAGTGGTAGCGGCCACGCTGGGAACATGGACCCAGCTCAGACAACACTTCAGGATAACTAAAATGTCCCTTATGGACCCCATCTGCGGCAATCACAGATTCCCCCCCAGCCATGCTAGATACCACCTTCAAAAGATGGAGGTGGGACAGGGGCACATTGACAGTCGGGGACTTCTACGTGGGGCACAGACTGGCGACACTAGACGAACTGACGAGGAAGTGGAGGCTAGCAAAAGGACAGGAAATGAAACACCTCCAAACAAAACACATCCTCCGCAAAGAGACAGTGGGGTACCCTGGGCCCCAGAAACCACACTACTTGAGGACCTGATAGGCACAAGCAACGAGAAGGGGGGGCTATGTGGGAAAATACACGGACAGCTACTGGACAGAGCCCGGACTTCACTGGACGAGATCAGACAGAAATGGGCCGAAGCCAGGGGGAGGGGGGTAAATATGAGAAATGCCAATAAAAAATTTTTTTTAAAAGAAGCTCCGCACCATCCAGGACAAAGTAGCCCACTTGATTGGCAACTCATCCAAAAACATTCACTCCCTCCACCACTGATTCACAGTGGCAGCCGTGTGTGTACCATCTACAAGATGCACTACAGGAACTCACCAAGGCTCCTGAAGCAGCACCTTCCAAACCCACGACCACTACCATCTAGAAGAGCAGCAGATACCTGGGAACACCACCAGCTGGAGGTTCTCCTCCAAGTCACTCACCACCCTGACTTGGAAGCATATTGCTGTTCACAGCACCGTGAGTGCACCAGCAACTCAGGGACTGCAGTGGTTCAAGAAGGCAGCTCACCACCACCTTCTCAAGAGCAACGAGGAATAGACAATAACTGCTGGCCTAGCCAGCGGCACTCACATTCCATAAATTAACAAATGAATAACATTTTACTGGGTTAAGTGTTGGTGGCCTGTATGTGTTCCACGGATCCAGAACACCCAACACATCAGTGCCGAGGTCGTGCACCAGGCTACCTACTGCGTTCGCCACCTAGCAGTGTTGGCCTTGGTGCCACTCATTGCCGGCACCATCTGCTGCGCCCGGAGCCTCCGAGACCTCGCCAAGCGGCTATGGAGTGACGCTGACATCTCCCCCTGAATGTCCCAGTCACACCCGGTCATCTCCATCAGCTCCGGGTAACCCACTTCAGGCTGGGCAGAGCTGGGCCCTGGGATCCAGCAGACCTCCGAGTGCTGTCTTGCCTGGGGGGTTCTGCCTCCACCTGGTGTACATCAGCAGCAATGTGGTGCTCACCAGATTGCGCCCCCGAAGCTTGTCCACTAATATTTCCCATTGAGATGTGTGTACCTGCGCTGTTGGAGGGTCGGGATGACAGCTGTGCCGCGAATACGGTGGCATCCTCGGAGTTCTCCTCCGAGGTATTCTCCTCGGAGTCAGGAGAGTGTGCCGCCCATGATGGGCTGGCGCCATCCCAGCTGGAGGACCTGCGATAGAATAGACATGTGGTCAGTGGGGGGGATAGGTCAGTCAGTTTATCAAACACTACTCATGTTTGACAGGTCCCCTGGGTGGAGCCCACGGGTTCCTCACCACTTCAGCATCTGACAGCCGCCACGTGGCTGACTAATCTGTCCTCGGCCACCCCAGTCACCTCCAGGGCCCGCTCCTCAAAGGAGGTGAGGATTCTTAAGTCTGGCACCCCTCCACCAGACTGGGCCCTCTCCTGCCGATTGTGGGAGAGCTTTTCCTGCACGGACACAGAGAGGGCATCGTTAGCCACATGCGTGGCTCACAGTGGTGGGAGGGGGTCCTGTGAGGGAGGGGCTGGGGGGTGGGGAGGGGATAGGGAGGACTGGGGGTCGCATGGAGAGTTGGGCGATGGATGCTCTCTTGAGGGTGGGCTGGGGGGGGGGGGGGGGGGGGTGGGGGGGCTGGTGGACATTGGTGTCTACTCACTCGTGCTGCCCGGTTTAGGTTTTTCACCTTCTTATTGCACTGCTGGCCAGTCCTCCTGGTCACACTCCCCGAGCTGACTGATGCCGCCACCTCATCCCAGGCAGCACTGGCTGCCCTGTGGCTCACCCTCCGGGACTCTTGGGGCAACGGGACATCACTCCTGGGCTCCACCACGTCAGGAGCCTCCCCAGGTCCCGAATCTTGGGTCCAGTTGCCCAGGCGCCATTGCTGTGAGCTGGCTGGGGTTGGCTGAGCGAATGCAATTTAAGTGCTGCTCGATCCTGTTCGTGAGGGCTGGCAAATCAGCTGGCAAGCACGAAGTCCATGAAGCCTCGTCAAGTGGACCAATTAGCGTTGAATTGTGTTGCCGGCCTCGCTAGGCCGAGAGCCAGGAAGCCGACGGCCATCCCCACTCACTACCACACTTAAAAACGTTTCTGGAGAATTACGCCAATAGAAAATAGGAGCAGGAGGAGGCCATTCGGCCCTTCGAACCTGCTTCACCATTCATTCGGATCAAGGCTGATCATCCAACTCAATAGCCTAATCCCACTTTTCCTCCCAATATCCTTTGATCCCCTTCGCCCTAAGTCTATATCTAACTGCTTCTTGAAAACGTGCAATGCTTTGGCCTCAACTATTTCCTGTGGTAACGAATTCCACAGGCTCACCACTCTCTGGGTGAAGAAATTTCTCCTCATCTCTTCTAAATGGTCTACCCCGTATCCTCAGACTGTGACCCCTGGTTCTGGACACACCCGCAATCGGGAACATCCTTTCTGCATCTACCCCGTCTAGTCCTGTTAGAATTCTATAGGTTTTTATGAGATCCTCCCTCATTCTTCTGAACTCAGTGAATACAATCCTAACTAACTCAATCTCCCCTCATACGTCAGTCCTGCCATCCCATCAGTCTGGTAAACCTGCACTGCACTCCCTCTGTAACAAGAAAATCCTTCCTCAGATAAGGAGACCAAAATTGCACACAATATTCCAGGTGTGGCCTCACCAAGGCCCTGTATAATTGCAGCAAGACATCCCTGCTCCTGTACTCGAATCCTCTCACTATGAACGCAAATATACCATTTGCCTTCTTTACCGCCTGCTGTACCTGCATGCTTACCTTCAGTGACTGGTGTACAAGGGCACCCAGGTCTCGTTGCACATACCCCTCTCCTAATTTATGGTCATTCAGATAATAGTCTGCCTTCCCATTTTTGCTGCCAAAGTTGATAACTTTGCATATCTCCAAATTATACTACATCTACCATTAATTTGCCCACTCACTCAACTTGTCCAAATCACACAAGGATCTCTGCATCCTCCTCACAGCTCACCCTCCCACACAACTTGGTGTCATCTGCAAATTTGGAGATATCACATTTTGTTCCCTATCTAAATCATTTATACATATTATGAATAGCTAGGGTCCCAGCACCGATCCCTGCGGTACTCCACTGGTTGCTGCCTGCCAATTTGAAAAAGATCCATTTATTCCTACTCTCCTGTCTGCCAACCAGTTTTCTATTCATCTCACTACACTATCCATAATCCCACATGTTTTGATTTTACACACTAATCTCTTATGCAGGACTTTTTCAAAAGTCACCTGAAAGTTCAAATATATCACATCCACTGTCACCCCCTCGTCAACTCTGCTAGTTACATTCTTGAAGAATTACAGTAGATTTGTCAAGTGTGATTTTCCCTTCATAAATCCATGCTGACTCTGTCTGATCCTGCCACTATTTTCTAAGCGTTCTGCTATCAAATCTTTGATAATGGATTCTCGAATTTTCCCCACTACTGATGTCAGGCTTAATTGTCTACAATTCCCTGCTTTCTCTTGCCCTCCCTTTTTAAATAGTGGAGTTGCATTAACTACCCTACAGTCTGCAGGAACTGATCCAGAGTCTATAGAATCCTGGTAGATGACCACCACTGCATTCACTATTTCTAGAGCCACTTCCTTCAGTACTCTGGGATGTAGATTATCAGACCCTGGGGATTTATCAGCCTTCAATCCCATCAATTTCCCCAACACCATTTATCTACTAATATTGATCTCCTTCAGTTCCTCCCTCACTAAACCCTGTGTTCTCCAACATTTCTGTTATCTGATTTTTGTCCTCATTTGTGAAGACAGAACCAAAGCATATACTTAGTTGCTCAGCCATTTCTTTGTCCCCTATCATACATTCCCCTGTTTCTGACTATAAGGGACCTACATTTGTCTTCACAATCTTTTTCTCTTCACCTACCTATGGAAACTTTTACAGTCAGTTTTTATGTTCCCTGCAAGCTTATTCTTGTACTCTATTTTCCCTTTCTTAATGAATCCCTTGGTCTTCTTTGCTGAATTCTAAACTGCTCCCAATCTTCAGACCTGTTGCTTTTCTTCACCAATTCGTATGATTCTTCCTTGGATCGAATACTATCCCAAATTTCCTTTTAGTAATGCTTTCCAATATATCACAGGCAACTTGCGCCTCATATCATCATCGTTTCCTTCATTAAGATCCAGGGTCCTAATCTCAGAATAAACAACTTCACTCTCCATCTTCCATGAAAAATTCTATCATATTATGGTTTCTCATCCCAACGGGTCCCACACAACTAGATTGCCAATGATTCTGTTCTCATTACACAATACTCAGTCTAGGATGGCCTGCTCTTGAGTTGGTTCCTCAACATCCCGCATATACTCCAGGAATTCTTCCTCATGGCATTCTGGCTCATTTGCCCAATCTATATGCAAATTAAAATCACCCATTATTACAGACGTTCCTTTATCACATAAGTCTCTAATTTCCTGTTTAATGCCATTCCCAACATGACAACTGCAGTTTGGGAGTCTATATACAACGCCCACTATAATGTTTTTGCCCCTTGGTGTTTCTCACCTCTACCCATACAGATTCCACATTGTCAGAGCTAATATCCTTCCTCACTATTGCATTAATTTCCTCTTTGACCAGCACTGCAACTCCACCCTTTTCCTTTTTGTCTGTGCTTCCTGAATACTGAATACCCCTGGACATTCAGGTCCCATCCCTGGTCACCCTGCAGCCATGCCTCCTTAATCCTGATTATATCATACCTGTTTACGTCTATTTGGACGATTAGTTCATCCGCCTCATTGCAAATACTCTGGACGTTAAGGCACAAAGCTTTTAAGCTTGTCTTTTTAACATTAGTTGTCTTGCTCCCAACATTTTTCACTGTGGCCCTGTTTGAATCTGGCCCTTGGTTTCTCTGCTATCACTTTTCTTATTCCTCTTTCTGTCTTTTGTTTTTGTCCTTATTTCCTCCTCCTCTGACTCCTTACATAGGCTCCCACCCCCCTGCTATTTTAGTTTAATCCCTCGCCAACCGCTCTATCAAATATTCCCCCTAGGACATTTTCCAGGTGTAACCCATCCAATTTGTACAGGTCCCACATCCCCCTGTACCGGACCCAGTGCCCCAGGAATCTGAAACCTTAACCCTCAGACCATCTCTTCAGCCACATATTCATCTAATACACGCTGCTATTTCTACTCTGACTAGCACATGACACTGGTAGTAATCCTTAAATCACTACTTTTGAGGTCCAACTTCTCAACTTTCTCCCTAACTCCCTATATTCTGCTTTTAGGACCTCATCCCATTTTTAACCAATGTCATCGGTACCGACGTATATCACGACCACTGGCTGTTCATCCTCCCCCTCCAGAATGTCTTGCAACCCCTCCGAGACACCCTTGATCCTGACACCAGGGAGGCACCATGCCATCCTGGAGTCTCGTTTGCGGCCACAGAAATACCTATCTATTCCCATTTCAATTGAATCCCCTATAACTATTGCATTCCCACACTATTTACTCTTCCCTTCTGCCCCAGAACCAACCACGGTGCAACAGATTTGGCTGTTTCTGTTTTCCCGAGAGGCCATTCCCCTCAACAATACCCAAAACGGTATATCTGTTTTGCAGGGATTGGCCACAGGAGATTCCTGCTATGCCTCCCGAGCTCTCTTGCTCTGCTTGGTGGTCACCCATTCCTTTCTTGCCTGCAGACTCTTAGCTTGCAGTGTAACTACCTGTCTATACGTGCTATCAATGACATTCTCTGCCTCGCAGATGCTCCACCGTGTCTCCAGTTGCCGCTCCAGCTCCGAAACATGGGCTTCCAGGAGCTGTAGTTGGAGACACTTCCTGCACACACATGCTGGTCCCGGACACTGGAAATATTCCCGGCCTCCCACATGGTGCAAGAGGATCAAACCAAGGCTTTAAACTCTCCTGTATGACTTACCCCTTTAAATTAAACCTTTGGAAGATATTTGCTATTAGATTAAATTAAATTCTCTAAGGCCCTTCTTTCCTTGTCCTTGTTACTACCAATTATAGTCCATACAGATTATAAACCACAAATATATACTTATGACCTTACACACTACTTAGCAAAAGCTCTCTCCCTTTTAGCCTCAGCAGGGCAAGAATTCTCTCTGAAGCTTTAAAAGGCACATAGCAAGGAGAAAAAGCAAAGAGCAGCTCCTTCCACTCTGCACCGAATTACCACTCTGTTTCAATTTCCCAAGTTTAAAAGTCACCCTGCTTGTGCCTCACTCTGGATGTGGCTTCTCCCACAGCTCGTGCACGAAGTTCACTGAGAGTGCGCTTTGAAGCCCCTTTCTTCAACAGAACTGAGATGACTCAGTTGACTCACACACCAGTTAAACTTCAAAAGTAAGTAATCAACACCTCTTGACTCCCAATCAGGCTTCAGGTGCTGGACGGACAACTGCCCCTCATCTATCTGAATGGGGCAGCTCCTTATCCGTGAATCCCGCCCCCGTCGGGTGCCGAATTCTCCGGCACCGAATATTCGACGGGGACGGGAATCGCGCTGCGCTGGTCGGCGAGACCCCCCCCCGGTGATTATCCGGCCCACGATGGGCCGAAGTCCCGCTGCTGGAATGCCTGTCCCGCCGGCGAGAATCAAACCACCTCTCTTCCAGGCGGGACTAGGCGGCGCGGGCGGGCTCCGGAGTCCTGGGGGAGGGCACGGGGCACTCTTTTCCCTCCGCCTCGGCCACAGTCTTCACCATGGCCGATGCAAAGAGACACACCTGGCCAGGCCAGACCCAGGGGCCAGAAAAACAAAGAACAGCAGCCCGAAAATCAGGCTCTCAGGCCCGCAGGCCTCGCAATGCTGCTGCGCACCTACCCGACACGCCCCCTTCTGACGCGTCATCAGCCTCGTGCGAATCATGGGAGTGGCCATCTTGTCGGCGGCCATCTTCTCGACCCGACACGTGCGACCGACGGCGGCGGCCATTTTACGAGTCCGACTCGGCTGAGGACTCCGACTACCCACGAGTGGGTGCGATCACCCTCGACCAAACTTGGCCAAAGCACCTGCAGAACTCCATGATGCAGGTCCAGGTCAACGGGCGCGACACTGCATTCCTCTTCGACTCCGGGAGCACGGAGAGCTTTATCCACCCTGAAACGGTAAGGCGCTGCTCCCTACGCACCCATCCCGCATCCCAAACCATAGCCCTCACATCTGGGTCCCACTCGGTGCAAATCAAGGGGTGCTGTATTGCGGATCTCTCGATCCAGGGCGCCAAATACACCCGTTTCAAATTTTATATCCTCCCTCACCTCTGTGCCCCCCTGCTGCTCGGACTGGATTTCCAGTGCAGCCACCGAAGCCTGACACTGAAGTTCGGCGGACCCTTGCCCCCCCCTCACGGTGTGCTGCCTTGCGACACTGAAAGTCGCACCCCCATCGCTATTCGCTAACCTCACTCCCGACTGTAAGCCCGTCGCCACCAGGAGCCGGCGCTACAGTGCCCAAGATATGGCTTTTATCAAGTCAGAGGTCCAGTGATTACTGGGAGAGGGGGTCATCGAGGCTAGCAACAGCCCTTGGAGAGCACAAATGGTGGTAGTCCGGTCCGGGGATAAGAAACAGATGGTCGTGGATTATAGCCAGACCATAAACCGATTCACGCAGCTTGATGCGTACCCCCTTCCTCGCATCGCGGAAATGGTAAATCGGATCGCCCAATACCGAGTCTTTTCCACGGTCGACCTCAAATCCGCCTACCACCAGCTCCCCATCCGACCAAAAGACCGCCCCTATACTGCCTTCGAAGCAGCCGGCCGGCTCTTCTACTTCCTCAGGGTCCCCTTCAGTGTCACAAATGGGGTCTCCGTCTTTCAAAGGGCGATGGACCAAATGGTGGACCAGTACTGTTTGCGGGTTACATACCCGTACTTGGACAATGTCACCATCTGCGGCCATGACCAGCAGGACCATGACGCTAACCTCAAAAAGTTCCTCCAGACCGCCCGAGCCCTTAACCTGACCTATAACGAGGGCAAATGCGTTTTCCACACCACCCGCCTGGCCATCCTCGACTATGTCCCGACCCCGACCGCATGCGCCCCCTTAAGGAACTCCCTCTCCCCCACAGCATCAAGGCCCTCAAACGGTGCTTGGGGCTTTTCTCCTATTACGCCCAGTGGGTCCCCAAGTATGCGGACAAAGCCCGCCCACTCCTAAAGACCACCATTTTTCCCCTCTCGGCTGAGGTTCAATTGACCTTCAACCGCATCAAGGCCGACATCATCAAGGCCGCTATGCACGCGGTGGACGAAACCATCCCTTTCCAGGTAGAGAGCGATGCATCAGACATCGCCCTGGCTGCTACCCTCAATCAGGAAGGCAGACCAGTAGTGTTCTTCTCCCGGACCCTCACCGCCTCCGATGTTTGACACTCTGCAGTCGAAAAGGAGGCACAAGCCATTGTGGAGGCTGTGCGGTGCTGGAGACATTACCTCGCCGGTAGGAGGTTTACCCTCGTCACCGACCAACGGTCAGTCGCCTATATGTTCGATAACACACAATGGGGCAAAATAAAAAACTAAGTTTCGTTATTGAGGGTACCTCAGCGTTGAAGGAAGCCACTGCGCATGCGCGCGTTGGCGCCGGTGACACTGCGCATGCGCGCGTTGGCGCCGGTGACACTGCGCATGCGCGGATCCCGCGCCGCCCAGTTCACGCCGGGATCAGCAGCTGGAGCGGCATGAACCGCTCCAGTGCCGTGCTGGCCCCCTGTAGGGGCCAGAATTGCTGATCCTGAGGCCGTGTTGACACTTCAACACTTAGCCTCAGATCACAGAATCCTGCCCCCTATCGACAAATTGTAATAGATGAATTAATCCCTCTTCTGTATCCAAACCACCCACATCCAGCTCCAAAAATACTTTACTTCTGATCTTACTTTTCCTTGGGGATAACAAAGCCAAAGCCATACTTTGTTTCCTCTTGGATAACAACGTAACCTGAGTCCCCATTTCTACTTCATTTCAACATTGCTAATATGGTTCAGACACTGAAAAATGTGGATCATCAAAGCTTCAGCATTTGCATTGTGTCTAGGCCACGATGCACAAAAGGTTGCCAAGAGTAGTACCTCTTTCAACTTCCAACCACCACAGCTCACTGTCCATCCTCTGCCAACATGTTCTAATTTGTTCATTAAGTGAGGGAGGAATCTGCAGCCAGTCTTTCCTTAATATAGGTTTATTCCCATAATCCAGAGAACATAGGCACGGACTTCTTTTTCCTCCCTCCATACTTCCCAATAATGTCCTAACCTTTCCCCAAGTAGTAACAGCTGCTTTAACTTACAACTGGAGCATGCATTTCATTGTGACAGGATTGCTACATTTGTTTTGAAAGTAGCAATTCTTTTACAAAATCTCCAATTAAGGGGCAATTTAGCATGCTCTGTAATGGAGTGCAGGGCTCGCTCGTGGCTGACACTGTGTTATCCTTCACCCTCTCTGGGGGACTCCCGGAATCTGGCTCATCACAATTGAAGGTTCTTTTATTTTTCTGCCTCCGTAGATAGTTCAGGCAGTGTCCTATTGGACCCCCCCCCCCCCTCCAACAACACTCTGACTCCCTCCCTTCCCACCACCCTCCTTTCCCCTCTCTCCTCACTGTCATAATATACACATCAGTATATAATGGTGCAGAGACACACACTGACTGACACACTGTAAGACCAATCAACACACACAACACAGCAGCCAATCACCAGTTAGGGCACGGTCACTATAAAGACAGAGGGCGCTAGTTTTCCCGCTCATTCGGGATGCAGCCTCTGAGACAGACAGAGCCCGCAGTCAGTAGCACAAACATCCACCATGTGCTAGCAGTATAGGCTGGTCAGGTTAGGCATAGGTCTTCAGTCAATCTAACATAGTGTCGACCCACAGTGCAGATCCAGAGTACCCAACACATCATGGTACCAGTATGTGATGTTAGAGTTTAATAGGCCTACCTTCAAGTGATCTGCCTTCGACCAGCAATCAGCCATCCGGTAGTATGGACAGCGTCCGCCCGCCCCCGCCGCTCCGCATCACCGGCAACCTCGGTGCAAACTAGAAAATCTTTAAACAACGATTCCAGCTGTACCTCGAAGCTACAGACCTGGAAGCTGCCTCAGACGGCAGGAAGATTGCTCTATTCCTTTCCAAGGCCGGGGACCACGCCATCCATATCTTCAACTCTCTCACTTTTGCTGAAGGTGAAGACAAGTCCCAGTTCAAGACAGTCCTGCTTAAATTCGACAGTCACTGTGACATTGAGGAAAATGAAAGTTTTGAGTGCTATGTCTTTCAACAGCGTCTGCAGGGGCGGCGATGTCCAGCTAAGCCGCACGTTTCGGCGGCTCCAGCTCAAACGGACCTTCGGGCTCTTTTAAGAGCCCCAGCGGGGAATTTTTTCAGGACGAAACCCGGTGTGGGGTGAGACAACAGGGAGTCCCCCCCAGCGGAAAAGAAAAATATCGGCGGCGGCGGCTAGATCGTGAAGAATCCTCGAGGATAGGGACAGGAGGAAAAAAGGAGCAAAATGGCGGCGGAGAAAGCCCAGGCGACATGGGGGCAGGACCAAGACGAATTTTTAAGACGGTGTGTGGAGCTGCTTAAGAAGGAGGTGCTGAACCCGATGCTACAGGCAATTGAGGGGCTTAAGGAGGCACAAAAGACCCAGGAGACGGAGCTCCGCGTGGTGGAGCAGAAGGTGACGGACAACGAAGACGAGATCCTGGGCCTGGCGGTCAAAACGCAGACGCACGAGGCGCTCCACAAAAAGTGCATTGAAAGGATTGAAGCCCTAGAAAATAGAGCACGGAGAAAGAACCTTCGGATCCTGGGTCTCCCCGAGGGAGTGGAAGGAGCGGACTGCGGGGCTTACGTGAGCACGATGCTAAGCTCGCTGATGGGAGCTGAGGCCCCCTCGGGCCCCTTGGAAGTGGAAGGGGCTCATCGGGTCCCTGCGAGGAGACCAAAGGCGGGAGAACCACCTAGGGCGACAATCGTGCGATTTCACCGCTTCAATGACAGAGAAGTGGTTCTGAGATGGGCCAAAAAGGTACAAAGTAGTAGATGGGAGAATGCGGTGGTACGGGTGTACCAGGATTGGAGTGCGGAGGTGGCGAGAAGGAGGGCGAGTTTTAATCGAGCCAAGGAGGTGCTACATAAGAAGAAGGTGAAGTTCGGGGTGCTGCAGCCGGCGCGACTGTGGGTCACGTACCAGGAGAGACATCACTACTTCGAAACGGCGGAAGAAGCATGGACCTTTGTTAAAAATGAGAAACTGGATCGGAACTGAGGGACTGATGTTAGAGGGGAAATGACAATGCCGATGTATATAGGGATGTAAATTGGGAAGGGTTGGACACTAAGAAATGTGGGCGCCGGTGGGGGGGAAAGAAGAGACATAGGCGGGGGATGGGGAATGGGAGTGGGGCGGTAGAGGGAGCTGCGCCACAAGGGGCGGGACAACTATAGAGAATACGGGGCTTACTGTCCTTGTTCCCGCGCCAGAAAGGTGATGGCGGGAAGATAGGCGCAAGGTAGATGGGAGTTCCCCACATGGGGGGGGTCAAGGAGTGAGCGGGAGAAGCCGGGGTCAGTTGAAGTCAGCTGACTTTCGGAAGTAATATGGGGGGAGCAATCACGCTAGATGGGGATCTAGCGGGGGGGGGGGGGGGGGATAACTGGGTTGCTGCTGCAGAAATCAAAGAGGAACTGGTTAAAGAAAGGGTGGTCGGGGCTGGAATGCGCCAGCTGGGGAACGGGTGGGAGCGCGGAACCTGGACGTGGGACTGGCCTAGAGAGGGTGATGGCTAGTCGACACGGGAAGGGGGCAGGTAGCCCCCCAGTGCGGCTGATCACGTGGAACGTGAGAGGCCTAAATGGGCCGATTAAAAGGGCCCGAGTGTTCGCGCACTTGACAGCACTGAGGGCAGACGTGGCTATGCTTCAGGAGACGCACCTGAAGGTGGCGGACCAAGTTAGGTTAAGGAAAGGATGGGTGGGACAGGTGTTCCACTCAGGGCTGGATGCAAAGAACAGAGGAGTGGCCATACTGGTGGGGAAACGGGTATCTTTCGAAGCTAGGAGCATTGTAGCAGACAGCAGAGGCAGATATGGGATGGTGAGTGGCAGACTGGAGGGAATGGAGGTAGTGTTGGTTAACGTGTATGCCCCGAATTGGGATGATGCGGGATTCATGAAGCGGATGCTGGGACTTATCCCGGACCTCGAGGTAGGAAACCTGATAATGGGGGGAGACTTCAACACCGTGTTGGACCCAGGGTTAGATAGATCTAGATCTAGGACCAGAAGAAGGCCGGCAGCGGCCAAGGTGCTTAAGGGGTTTATGGACCAAATGGGGGGAGTAGATCCATGGCGATTTGTTAGGCCGAAGGCCAAGGTGTTCTCCTTCTTCTCCCATGTTCACAAGGTGTATTCCCGGATAGATTTCTTTGTTTTGGGAAGGTCGCTGATCTCGAGGGTGGAAGAAACTGAGTATTCAGCCATAGCTGTCTCAGATCATGATGCCCCACATTGGGTGGACCTGGAACTAGGAGAGGAGAGGGAGCAGCGGGCACTCTGGCGATTAGATGTGGGATTGCTGGCAGATGAGGGAGTCTGTGGAAGGGTGCGGGGATGTATCGAGAGATACTTGGAGGCCAATGACGACGGGGAGGTCCGAGTGGGAGTAGTATGGGAAGCACTAAAGGCGGTGGTCAGAGGAGAGCTGATCTCCATCAGGGCCCACAAAGGGAAAATAGAGGCCAAGGAAAGGGAAAGATTACTGGGGGAGATTTTAAGGGTAGATAAAGAATACGCGGAGGCCCCGGAGGAAGGACTATACAGGGAGAGACGACGACTCCAGATGGAGTTCGACCTTCTGACCACCAGGAGGGCGGAGGCGCAGTGGAGGAAGGCACAGGGGATGAGATATGAATATGGGGAAAAGGCTAGTCGCCTGTTGGCCCATCAGCTGCGAAAGTGGACAGCGGCGAGGGAGATAGGGGGAATTAGAGATGAAAAGGGAGCTACGGTGCGGAGAGCAGGGAAGATAAACGAGGTGTTTAAGACCTTTTACGAAAGACTTTATAGGTCCCAACCCCCGGAGGGAAAAGAGGAGATGCGGCAGTTTTTGGACCAATTAAGGTTCCCGAGGGTGGAGGAGCAGGAGGTGGAAGGCCTGGGGGCACCAATTGGGGTGGACGAGGTTACCAAGGGGCTGGGGAACATGCAGGCAGGGAAGGCCCCGGGACCACATGGGTTCCCGGTGGAATTTTATAGAAAATATGTGGACTTGCTGGCCCCGCTATTGGTAAGGACTTTTAACGAGGCCAGAGAAGGGGGGACCCTACCCCCGACAATGTCGGAGGCGACGATATCGCTAATTTTGAAGCGGGATAAAGATCCGCTGCAGTGCGGGTCCTGTAGGCCTATCTCACTGCTAAATGTGGACGCCAAGTTGCTAGCAAAGGTGCTGGCAACGAGGATAGAGGATTGTGTCCCGGGGGTGGTGCACGAAGACCAGACAGGATTCGTAAAGGGGAGACAACTAAATGTCAACGTGCGACGGCTATTAGGGGTGATAATGATGCCCCCAGTAGAGGGGGAGGCAGAGATAGTGGCGGCAATGGATGCAGAGAAGGCATTTGATAGGGTGGAGTGGGAGTATCTATGGGAGGTGCTGAGGAGGTTCGGGTTCGGGGACGGGTTTGTTAGCTGGGTCAAACTCCTCTATGGGGCCCCAACGGCAAGTGTGGTCACGGGTCGGCAAAGGTCGGGGTATTTTCGACTATACAGGGGAACAAGACAGGGATGCCCCCTATCTCCATTATTGTTCGCGTTGGCAATTGAACCACTGGCCATAGCGCTGAGAGACTCCAGAAAATGGAGAGGGGTGATTAGAGGTGACACCGAGTGTCACTCTACGCGGATGACCTACTGCTATATGTGGCGGACCCAGTGGGGGGGATGACAGAGGTCATGCAGATATTGAGGGAGTTCGGAGATTTTTCGGGATATAGGCTTAACATGGGAAAGAGTGAACTTTTTGTGATACACCCTGGGGACCAGAGTAGAGGGATAGATGGCCTACCGTTAAGGAAAGTGGAAAGAAACTTTCGATACCTGGGGATTCAGATAGCCAGGAGCTGGGGAACCTTACTCAGACTTAATCTGACACGACTGGTGGAACAAATGAAAGAGGACTTCAAGAGGTGGGACATGCAGCCGCTGTCACTGGCGGGCAGAGTGCAGGCAATTAAGATGATGGTCCTCCCGAGGTTCCTATTTGTGTTCCAATGCCTCCCTATACTGATCACTAAGGCCTTTTTAAAAAAAATAGACAGGAGCATCACAAGCTTCGTGTGGGCAGGGAAGGTTCCGAGGGTAAGGAGGGGGTTCTTACAACGTAGTAGAGACAGAGGGGGACTGGCGCTGCCGAATTTGGGCGACTACTACTGGGCCGCCAATGTGGCGATGATCCGTCAATGGATGATAGAGGGAGAGGGAGCGGCGTGGAAAAGACTCGAGATGAAGTCCTGTAAAGGGACGAGTCTAGAAGTGCTGGTGACAGTGCCACTACTGCTCTCACCAAAACAATTTGCCATAAACCCAGTGGTGGCGGCAACATTAAGTATCTGGGGGCAATGGAGGCGACAGAGAAGTGTGTTGGGAGCCTTGGTGGGGTCCCCAATTAGGAACAATCATAGGTTTGCCCCAGGGAGGCTGGATGGAGGATTTCAGAGCTGGCACCAGTTGGGAATCAGGAGAGTGGGAGATTTATTTATAGATGGGACGTTTGCGAGCTTGGGAGTGCTTGAGGAAAAGTATAAGCTGCCCCGGGGAAATTTCTTTAGGTATATGCAGGTGAGGGGGTTCACAAGACAACAGGTGAGGGAATTTCCGCTGCTCCCGACACAGGAGATCCAGGAGAGAGTACTTTTGGGGGTGTGGGTCGGGGAGGGCAAGGTGTCAGAGATATACCGGGAGATGAGAGAAGAGGGGGAGGAGCTGGTGGGCGAACTGAAGGGAAAATGGGAAGAAGAGCTCGGGGAGGAGATTGAGGAGGGTTTGTGGGCTGATGCCCAAAGCAGGGTAAATTCCTCTTCCTCGTGTGCCAGGCTTAGCCCGATCCAATTTAAGGTGCTGCATAGAGCACACATAACGGGAGCAAGGTTGAGCAGGTTCTTCGGAGTGGAGGACAAGTGTGGGAGGTGCGGCGGGAGCCCGGCAAACCACACACATATGTTTTGTATGTGCCCGGCACTGGAGGGGTATTGGAGGGGAGTGACAGGAGTGATCTCGAAGGTGGTGAAGGTCCGGGTCACACCAGGCTGGGGGTTAGCTTTATTTGGAGTTGCGGATGAGCCGGGAGTGCAGGAGCCGAAAGAGGCCGATGTCGTGGCCTTTGCGTCCCTAGTAGCCCGGCGTAGGATTTTACTCATGTGGAAGATGGCGAAACCCCCCGGACTGGAGGCCTGGATAAACGACATGGAGGGGTTCATAAAACTGGAGCAGATAAAGTTTGCGCTGAGAGGATCGGCTCAAGGGTTCACCAGGCGGTGGCAACCGCTCCTCGACTACCTAGCGGAACGTTAGAGGGAAGATAGATGACCAGCAGCAGCAACCCAGGGGGGAGGGGGGGTGGGGGTGGGGGGGGGGGGGGGGGGGGGGAAGGGAGGGAGGGGGGGTAAGATGTTTGGGTTCTGGGAGGGGGAGGGGGATGGGGGGGGAGTTTCATTTTATGTAATTTGGTTAGTTTACCATGTTAGTTAATTACTCAATGTTAGATTGTAGTTATCATGTTACTTGTACTTTTAATTTCTCTTTTGTTTGATTGATTTGTAAGGGGAAAAAATTGTGATTGAAAAACTTTAATAAAATATATTTTTTTAAAAACAGCGTCTGCAGGGTAAGGATGAACCTTTTCAATCTTTCCTCACCCATATTAGCATCCTCGTGCAGTCCTGCAATTACGGCTCCACTTCCGACTCGATGATCCGTGACCAGATCTTTTTCGGTGTGCAATTGGACCCCCTACGCCAGCAGCTCCTCAAGGTTAAACAGCTCACCCTTGCGATAGCCATCGAGATCTGCGTTCTGCATGAACACGCCACTAACCGATACTCGCACATTCAAGTGGTTGAAACGGCGCGGCAAAGTCCCCATGAGGCAGAACAGGTACAAGCCATTAAACAACTCCAGGGCCTAAGCCTGAATGAGGGCGGCCATTTCGCGCGCATTTCGCGGGCTCCCGCACTGACCAAGGGGACGGCGAGGCCGAAGACCACACTGCACAGGTGCACACTACGTATGACCGCATGCGCGGTGGCGTACCGAACGTTCTGACGTCACGACGTGCGGCAACTGTGGCTCCGCCCACTTAAAGCAGCAATGTCCTGCAAAATCCCGACGCTGTCTCCAATGTGGCAAGCTTGGCCACTATGCAGCCCTATGCAGGTCTGCTCAACCTACTACCTCTCGTCGCTCCAACCAGCCATGCAGGGATATCCGAGCCATCCAGCCGCCGGTCACCGATTCCGACTTGATTCTGGACCTTGACACCGAGGACACTAAAGCACCATTTCGGGTGGGCATCATCACCAAACACAAGATGTTCCAGAAGACAAAAGCCAAGTCTCTCCCAATAATCAGCATTGATCTGGACGACGAGTGGTGTGCCACCCTCACGGTCAACCGATCCCACATCCGATTCCGCCTGGACACTGGCGCTTCAGCCAACTTCATTGCGCGAAATTGTCGGACCTCGAAAGCCTCCATGTCAAGCCTACCATCCTGCCATCCGCCTGCCAGCTTCTGGACTATAATGGTAATGCCATTGCTGCCAGTAGCTCTTGCCAGCTTGAAGTGTCGCACCGGTCATTAAAGGCTAACCTGCCATTCGAAATAGTGGGATCCACTAAAGCCTCCCTGCTTGGTGCTCAGGCGTGCAAACCTCTAAACCTTGCCCACAGGGTTCACTCCCTGTCACCCGCTGACGCTTCCGCAACTCAGGACGCTGACTTTCGGACACAGCTGAACGCCATCATCACCGGATACCACGGTGTATTCGAGGGCATGGGCACACTCTCATACACTTAGAAAATCTTGTTAAAACAAAATGCCACGCCTGTGGTGCACGCGCCTCGCACGGTACCAGCACCCCTCAAGGACCGCCTCAAGCAGCAGCTGCAGGACCTCCAGGACCAGGGCGTAATTTCGAAAGTTACAGAACCTGGGTCAGCTCAATGGTGTGCGTGAGAAAAACCATCCGGCGAATTACGCATATGTATTGATCCCAAGGACCTCAACCGCAATATTATGAGAGAACACTATCCCATTCCAAAGCGCAAAGAACTCACCGGGTAAGGAGCTCATCCTCGCCGATGCACTCTCCCGATCTGACACCACACCCTGCGACCCAGCAGGCTCCGTGCGCCAAATTTAAAAAAAAAAAAAATTTTTATTAAAGGTTTTCATAAAATATCAATAACAAAATGAGAAAGAAAAAAGAACCCAACAGGGGTAAGTACAAAACACAATCTAAAAAAGCAACCCTCCAAACCCCTCCCCCCCGTACCTAAATAATAAATTAATATTAACACTCCGACTTAAGACAACAGGTGTTTACACCGCGTCAGACCCTTCCAGTGTAAATAACATAAACAAAAATAAAATGAACCCCCCCCCCCTCACCCCCCGTGCTGCTGCTGCCATTGACCAATGTCTATCGTTCTGCCAGAAAGTCTAAGAACGGTTGTCACCGCCTAAAGAACCCTTGTACCGACCCTCTCAAGGCGAATTTCACCCTCTCCAATTTAATGAACCCTGCCATATCGCTGATCCGGGATTCCACGCTTGGGGGCCTCGTATCTTTCCACTGAAGGAGAATCCTTCGCCGGGCTACCAGGGACGCAAAGGCCAGAATTCTGGCCTCTTTCGCCTCCTGCACTCCCGGCTCCTCTGCCACCCCAAATATTGCGAGCCCCCAGCCCGGTTTGACCCTGGATCCTACCACCCTCGACAGTGTCCTCTCTATGCCCTTCCAAAATTCCTCCAGCGCTGGGCATGCCCAGAACATATGGGTGTGATTTGCTGGGCTCCCTGAGCACCTAACACACCTGTCCTCACCCCCAAAGAACCTGCTCATCCTTGTCCCGGTCATGTGTGCCCTGTGCAGCACCTTAAACTGTATGAGGCTGAGCCTCGCGCACGAAGAGGAAGAGTTCACCCTCCCTAGGGCATCTGCCCACGTCACCTCTTCGATCTCCTCTCCCAACTCCTCCTCCCACTTACCTTTCAACTCCACAACCGAGGCCTCCTCCTCCTCCTGCATCACCTGGTGAGTTTCCGAGATTCCCCCCCCGCCCCCCCCCCCCCCCCCCCCCCCGAGAGCACCCTGTCCTGTATTGTGTGTGGCAGTAGCCGTGGGAATTCCACCACCTGCCGTCTGGCAAACGCCCTTACCTGTAAGTACCTGAAGGTGTTCCCCAGTGGGAGCCCGTACTTCTCCTCCAGCTCACCCAAGCTCGCGAACTTCCCGTCCACAAACAGGTCCCCCAACTTTCGTATCCCTGCCCTGTGCCACCCCGAAAACCCTCCACCTGTTCTTCCTGGGGCGAACCGGTGGTTCCCCCGTAATGGGGTCCACGCCAAGGCCCTAACGTCTCCCCTATGCCGCCTCCACTGCCCCCAAATTTTGAGGGCCGCCACCACCACCGGGCTCGTGGTATAGCTCCTTGGAGGGAGCAGCAGCGGCGCCGTTGCCAGCGCCCCCAGACTCGTACCCACACAGGACGCCCTCTCCAGCCTCTTCCATGCAGCCCCCTCCTCCTCCATCCACCCCTTGTGCACCATTGTTGCATTGGCGGCCCAGTAGTACCCACAGAGGTTGGGCAGCGCCAGCACCCCCCTATCTCTACTCCGCTCCAGGAACACCCTTCTCACCCTCGGAGTCCCTCGCGCCCACACAAACCCCATTATACTCCTGTTAACCCGCCTGAAAAAAGCCTTTGGGATAAACACGGGGAGGCACTGGAACAGGAACAAAAACCTTGGGAGCACCGTCATTTTGATTGACTGCACCCTACCTGCCAGGGACAGCGGCAGCGCGTCCCACCTCTTGAACTCCTCCTCCATTTGCTCTACCAGCCTTGTAAAGTTAAGCCTATGCAGGGCCCCCAAGCTCCTGGCCACCTGGACCTTCAAATATCTGAAGCTCCTCTCCGCCCTTTTTAGTGGGAGCCCACCAATCCCCCTCTCCTGGTCCCCTAGCTGAACTACGAACAGCTCACTCTTCCCCATATTGAGCTTGTACCCCGAAAAGGCCCCGAATTCCCTAAGGATCCTCATTACCTCTGGCATTCCTCCCACCGGGTCCGCCACATACAGCAGCAGGTCGTCCGCATAAAGCGACACCCTATGCTCCTCCCCACCCCGCACCAACCCCCTCCAGTTCCTCGACTCTCTCAGTGCCATAGCCAGGGGTTCAATCGCCAGTGCGAAGAGCAGGGGGGACAGGGGACACCCCTGTCTCGTCCCTCGGTGCAACCGAAAGTCCTTGGACCTCCTCCTATTTGTGGCCACATTCGCCATCGGGACCTCATACAACAGCCTAACCCACCTGACAAACCCCTCCCCAAACCCGAACCTCTTCAGCACCTCCCACAGGTACCCCCACTCTACCCTATCGAAGGCTTTCTCAGCGTCCATCGCCACCACTATCTCCGCCTCCCCCTCCCTCGCCGGCATCATGATAACGTTCAAAAGCCGCCGCACATTCGTGTTCAACTGTCTCCCCTTCACAAACCCCGTCTGGTCTTCATGGATGATCTGCGGCACACAATCCTCAATCCTCGTGGCTAAGACCTTCGCCAGCACTTTGGCATCTACATTTAGCAAGGAAATCGGCCTGTAAGACCCACATTGCAGGGGATCCTTGTCCCGCTTCAGGATCAAGGAGATCAGTGCCCGGGACATCGTCGAGGGTAAAGCCCCCCCCTCCCTTGCCTCATTGAAGGTCCTAACTAACAGCGGGCCCAACAGGTCCATATATTTTTTATAGAACTCGACCGGGAAACCGTCCGGCCCCGGTGCCTTCCCCGCCTGCATGCTTCCTATCCCTTTGATCAGCTCCTCCAGCCCAATCGGGGCCCCCAGTCCCGCCACCAGTCCCTCTCCCACCTTTGGAAACCTCAATTGGTCCAGGAAATGGTCCCTCCCTTCGTGCGCCAAATTGATGTGGCATTCGCCGCATCCAATCTGCCCGCCACGGATGAACGACTCACCAGACTCGTCGTGAGACGGCCAACGATCCCTGCTCCAACGTGTCATGCACCACCTGACAGACGGGTGGCTCAAAGGCCAATGCCCTCAATTCTGTAACATTAAAGATGACCTGGCGGTGGTAGATGGAATTCTACTAAAGCTGGACAGGATCGTCGTTCCGCACAGCATGCGGAACCTCGTCCTTGAGCAGCTCCATGAGGGCCACCTGGGAGTGGGGAAATGCCGCCGCAGGGCCCGTGAGGCAGTTTACTGGCCTGGAATCAATGAGGACATTGCCAACGTCGTTCTTAATGCCCAACATGCCAGCGTTTCCAGCCTGCTCAGCCAAGGGAGACCTTGCAACCCCATGAGTTGGTCACGTCCTCCTGGACCAAAGTGGGCATCGACCTGTTCCACGCACTTGGCCGGGACTACGGCCTCATAGTGGACTATTTCTCAAACTACCCGGAGGTAGTTAGGCTACACAAACTCACCTCAATTGCGGTAATTCGGGCGTGCAAGGAAACCTTCGCTCGCCATGGCATCCCGCTCACGGTCATGTCCGACAATGGCCCGTGTTTTGCCAGTCAGGAGTGGTCCAATTTTGCCAAACGATACAACTTCACACATGTCACGTCCAGTCCTCATTACCCCCAATCCAATGGCAAAGCTGAAAAGGGGGTGCACATTGTCAAACGACTCCTGTGCAAGGCGGCCGATGCAGGATCCCTGCTTGCTTACAGATCAGCTCCATTGTCCACCGGCCTAGCACCGGCTCAATTGTTGATGAATCGCACACTGCGGAAGACGGTGCCGTCCATTCATGTCCCGGACTTGGACAACCTTCCGGTCCTTCATCGAATGCAGTTGTCTCGGGCTCAACAAAAATCGGCATACGACGCCCGCGCCACGGATCTCCCTGCTCTGACTCCTGATGATGAGGTCCATGTCCAACTTCCCGATGGTGGTTGGTCCGCCACCGCTGTGGTGCTCAGACAAGTGGCCCCCAGGTCATTTTTGGTTTGTCTACAAGACGGCTCTCTTCTTCGCCGAAATAGACGGGCACTATGACTCCTTCCTCGCTCGCCACCAGATCATCATGTCCTGCCTCGCCGTCATGACGAACCCGTCACGGACTTTGCAGATCTCCCTTTCGCTCTGCCACACTCTGAGTCTGACACAGTCCCACCCATTCCAGAACAGGCGGCCCCTGACCCACCCTTGAGGCGGTCAACCAGAATTCGACGCCCACCTCAGAGACTGAATTTATGAACTGCCTGAATTCATGGACTCTTTGAACTCATGAACTGATTGTTTCGTTACCCTGTTTGATTAACTCACTGGTTTGTACGTACTGTTGTTCTAGTTATATTTTGTGTACATACTGTCCATCTGCACTAGACACCTTCCAATGTAAATATCTTAGAGTTTCTGTACATAGTCCTGTAAATATGCTCGCATGTGCCACACATAGTTAGGAACATTCGCATACTACATTATTTATTGCCATGAAAACACATTTTGTTTTAGAAAAATGGGATGTCATAATATACACATCTGTATATGATGGTGCAGAGACACACACTGACTGACACACTGCAAGACCAATTAACACACACAACACAGCAGCCAATCACCAGTTAGGGCTATAAAGACAGAGGGCACTAGTTTTCCCGCTCATTCGGGATGCAGCCTCTGAGACAGACAGAGCCCGCAGTCAGCAGCACAAACATCCACCATGTGCTAGCAGTATAGGCTGGTCAGGTTAGGCATAGGTCTTCAGTCAATCTAACATAGTGTCGACCCACAGTGCAAGTATGTTTAACAGCTCTTAGTTAAATAAAATAGAGTTGTACTATTACAAGTGTTGGTAGCCGGTCTATGTTACTGCTAAAGTAAACGCAGTCTCCACAGATCCAGAGTACCCAACACATCACCCACCACCCTCCTTTCCCCTCTCTCCCCACCCCCTCCCTTTCTTTCCCTTCTCTTGGTACAGAGGCGAGGGTCTCTCCAGCGCAAAGTTTAGTGCTTGCACCATTTGTTTTTTGTAGAAACGTGTTGTGAACTGTTTTAATAATCAGAGTATCCACCCCCCCCCCCCCCCCCCCCCCCCCCCCTCCTCGTACATTGGTACTGAGGGGAAGGTACCCTGTTTCTCCAACAAAAAATGAGTGTATGTACCGTTTGGACTTGTATATATTTTTTTACTGTTTTAATAAAAAGATATGGCCCATCTACCTACCCTGCACATCTTTGAGTTGTGGGGATGAGACCCATGCAAACACGGGGTATGGACAAACTCCACACGGACAGGGGCCCGGATCAAACCAGGGTCCTCAGCGCTGTGAGGCAGCAATGCTAACCACTGCGCCACCGTGCAACATTAATGTGGAACAGAAATTCTAATAATATGGAACAGAAAGCATTTGCACAAAGTCCACCTTCCAAACTCCCCAGCTCCCAGTGGAAAGCTGCAATGAAGGAAACTGCATCACAGTGTTTTAGGCCTATCTCGACTTCATGCTTCCTTCAAACCCTTTCCCACTAGGGATTTAAATTCAAAAATGAATTTTCCTCAAGATAGGAAAAAACTAAAAGAATTTTATTTGTTTTTGTTGGAGAGAGCAAGGCTGAAAGTCCTTGGATTAACGAGTGCCGAACAATGTGGTTAGGTCAATTATTTAGCTTGTACTATTACCTAAGACCTGAAGGACAAATTTGCAGATTAACATGCCTGAGCCACGAATACTGATGAGAGGATTTTCTTTCCCAAAGAGCAATAGACTTGTGAAATAAACTCTCAGGGAAAAAATCATCAAATACTGTGTTGATTAACTCACTTGTAAAGTGTTGATGCAATATATGATTCACAACAGGATTGAAGGCTAAAATGAGAAGTAGAGATGGGAAACCATTAAATAATCTATAGAACACAATGATTTGTGTGCTGTTGTGACCATGGAAATCCTGCCGGTAAAATATAAATGCCCATGGGTGAAAATGTAATGATATGTATCTTTGAGTCAGATTACCTATTGACCTTTCTCAGCTTTATCTTCCTGGATGGTTTACCTATGTTTACTGACCTTCTTCGGGAGGTTAAAATCATTTTTATTGGGTCTGATTGCACAAGTTGTACCTTGTATGTTGAAAAGATCAGATTTATTGAAATAAATTGGCTTTTCTCACGTTTTTAATCCTTCTGAATTTGTGCTACAACATGTAATCATAGAATCATAGAATTTACAGTGCAGAAGGAGGCCATTTGGCCCATCGAGTCTGCACTGGCCCTTACAAAGAGCACCCTACTGAAGCCCATGTATCTACCTTATCCCCGTAACCCAGCAATCCCTACTTAACATTTTTTGGACACTAAGGGCGATTTAGCATGGCCAATCCACCTAACCTGCACACCTTTGGACTAATAGCTGGCTTCCTCTGACTGCGCCTTGAAAAGAACCCTTATGATGTCCATAATCTAAGAAAAATAAATGGTTGTAGTTGAAGTGGGGGTGGGGGGGAGGTTCAGATATGAGACCCCTTAAAACCGGAGAGCTAGGATGACACAAGAATAGCTCTACATAAGCTAGTTTATTGAGGATTGAAACGAATCATAGAAAGTCGTAATCATTATTAATCACCAAACATGTATTCTTAGAACATAGCAGTAACAAGCATTTACAACTCTTGCTAATACTCGTGGCCGCAATGTATGATGGGATTTAAGCTAGCTAACTTGACCACATTCCTAAGACAGACAGAATCAGACAGAAATAATATGGTCAGCAATAACGCATCCAGCTCAATAAGCAGTTCTTATCAGCAACTCCAGCATTCTGTGCCCAGACAGACAATGATACTGACAGGAAGCACACTGAGATAAGAAAAATAGGAGTAGGGGAGAGCAAGAGCTAGTGGATAGAGGGGCTTGAAATTAACAGATGGTGAGGGAACAGGATGGGGCTAGATCATGAGCTGATCAGGCAGTTGACATGCTGCCTGAAGTAAAATTCATTGGTCAAGGTAAAATCGACAGCTACAAGGATTGGATCGAGTCCAACTGGAGTGGGCTACTAATTCTTGGAAATTGTATAACTGTTGAACCTGAAGCAATGTAAAATAGAGTGGTTTTGTCTTTTATCCAAATCACTGCCCCTCGTACGGGACCAAGCTTAGGAAATAAAGCCATCTTAACCAGTGTTGCTGTCTCCGCGAGTCTTTGTGTTTAACTGAGCCGTCACTAAGAGGGAAGATCCCCACTTAAAAGACAGCTCAATACTCAGTCCCTGAAAACACTCATACAATGGTACTTCTTGCCTGAGTATCTGTTAGCCTGTTACTCACACCGCGAGGAAAAAGCCTACTGATGCCATAGTTGCTCAATAAAGGATTACAAGGTAACAACAGTCTTGTACTGTAATGTTGCATCATCGTGCCTGTCAAGCCAATGGGGCGAAACAAATGCCGGTAGAATATGTGGTTAATGTAAACTAATAAAGCTGCTCCATCTCTAATTTGACAAGAGAAGTAATTGGTCTGAGTATGGAATGATTTTTCCTGACCATCTGATGGTTTTGTTTAAGTTTGTACAATTAAAGCTTGTACAATTAAGTTTATAGAATTTTATACAATGAAAAATGGGTTTTCACTTTTTACTCGTCAAAGAATTCTCATGTGATATTTTGTACAATTCCCATATTAATGGAGCGATAGAGTTATAGGGTCATTATGGCATAGATGGAGGCAATTTTGTCCATGGTCTATGCCAGCTCTTTAGAGCAATCCGATCAGCCCCATTCTTCTGTTCTATCCACTTGGCCATATATGTTTTTGTTCCCTCAAGTGCTTACCCAATTTCCTTTTGAAATGATTCATCATCTCTGCTTCCACCACCCTTATAGGATTGTCATATCCTTCCCAAAGTGTGGTGATCAGAGCGGGGTGTAATACTCTCCTTGTTGCCTTTATAGAGGTTCAGCATAACTTTTCTACTTTTGAATTCAATACTTCTATTTACTTCATCAAACAATTCACTTGAATTAGTCAAGCACAAACTGCCTTTTACAAATCAGAGCTGACTCTCCTTAATGAACTCAAACCTCTCCAAGTACCTGTTGATTTTCTTTCTCTTGACTATAATTTCTAAAATCTTACCCACCCCTGATGTTAAACTGACCAATCTGTACATAAAGACATAGGGTGCGATCCTCCCGAACCACGTCTATGTGCTCCCACCAGCAGGAAAACCAGAGTGATTCCCACTGGAACTAGGAGTGACCCCCCACCTGTCCCTTTTTGCTAAATTGGCTTTTTTGTGCCATTCCATGGTGCACCGGGGTCCGCACTGCCATTGAGAGGGGTGGGACTAATCTCCGTGACAGATCCCACACCCCTGTGACCGGAGTACATTTTTAAAGGTCACTCAAATCTCATAGCTACTGCAGCCACTCACCACCCCCCCCCACCCCCACCCCCACCCCCCCCCCCAAATCACTGGCAAGGCACCCACTTATACCCTAATTGCTGACAAGGCCCCCGCCTCAGAGCCCCTCTTCAGCCCAACCCCCCCCCCCATATCTCCAACCCCCCCCCCCGTACCCTCATTCAGGCCCGCCCTCAGGCAGTGCCACCTTGGCAGCTTTTAGTCCAAAGAGTGGCAAGGGCACTAATGTACTTTTTGAGATCAGTGCCGAGGGGGGACCTTCATGGGAGGTGGGGGATTTGTGCTGGGCTGGTTTAGGTGAGGGTCTTCCCCTGGATGGGACTCCTTTGGCTGCTCATCCCAGAATCATCAAAAATTAAACTTTTCCTCTCAGAAAGTGAACGTGTTCTCATCTGCACCCTTAAACCCTCTAAAAAGTCATTATGCCATGTTTAATGGTCTGTGAGGTGAAGGTCAAAGTTACCCCTTTAAGTGGTGGAACCTTTGACGTGGTTCTCACAGGTTCACTTTCATTGCCCTTTAAAGTATAGTAGTCCGTGTGGTACTCCAAGGCTGAAAGATTTGAACTGGATTGTTCAATGCACTTTCACACTCCATTGCCTGCTGAAAGCATTTTGATTGTCAGGTGAAGACAGGTTCAAAGGGGAGAATCAGATTGTTTATGTTTATACCTCTGCAGGAATCCATTACCTCAGGTTAGCAGGTATTTTTCTAACCACAGTTTTTTTAATAAGTCTGCCTTTTTGTTCTCAGTTACTTCCTAGAAAGTGCAGGGACAGCATGTGAACAGAGTTAAAAATAGGAGATTGATTAGTGCCACTTTGTGGGATTAATCTCGTATGGGTGCACATTGTTGCTACACTTTCCTGATGCCCTGCGTTGCCATTGAAAGGTTTATAACATGCCTCTCTCCTAATTTCTATGGCAGTGGATCTTCCATAATAATAATCGCTTATTGTCACAAGTAGGCTTCAGTGAAGTTACTGTGAAAAGCCCCTAGTCGCCACATTCGGGCGCCTATTCGGCGAGGCCTGTACGGGAATTGAACCCGCGCTGCTGGCCTTGTTCTGCATTACAAGCCAGCTGTTGTGCTAAACCAGTTTGTGGCTCATGATGAGAATTTCACACAAGGATCCCAGGCTATGTGCGGGATCTTGCAAGCCTCCGCCCACGAATGAATCCCGGAGGCCATGGATGCTATTTTGGCCAAGGCACACAACTTTGTCAGAGATCTGGAGAGCCAGGAGGCAAGAGTGCTGGGATTTTCAGCACTATCTGGATTCCCACAGGTGCAGAGTGCCATCGACTGCACTCACAAGGCTCTTAAATCTCCCTGGAACCAAGCATGCAGTGGTGCACAAAGGCTTCCATCTCTCAATGTTTAGCTGCTCTCAGACCATAACAAATATATCATGCAGATTTGTGCAAGATGCCCTGGGACTGTCCATGACTCATACATCCTCAGCAGGTCTCAGATCCTTGACATCTTCCAGAGACAACACAGGCTCAAAGGTTGGTTCCTTGGAGTCAGGGGTTACCCGCAAAGGACATGGCTGATTATGCCCTCACGGCATCCTAAGACACCTGCTGAAAGAAAGTACGAGGCTTATGCTGCAACCCGGGACTTGGTGGAGCATACAAAACATGTAAACATACGTCGGGCATTCAGCCCCTCTGATCTTCTCCAGCACTCAATAAGATCATGGTTTATCTGTCTGTGACGAGTTCCACATGGCCATTTACCCCCGGGGTTCAGATCCTGATCAGAAGTTTCAGGCCCCATTGTTTATTTTTACCTCGTGTCATATTATTCCTCACGAGACAGAAGGCCACTTGGCAGGTGGCAGGTAACACAATGGAACTTTGAACTAAATTTTGTGGCTCATGATGAGAATTTAACACAAGCGAATCCCCTTGTACAAGCAAAAATCCTTTGGGCCTCCGTTTCAGAGACTAAGTGCTGATGCCGTGATTGAATCACGTGAGTTCTATTGCCCCGAAAGTGGCGGTGGTCCAGGAATAATTGAGGACATCCTAAGGGGCTAACACCGGTGCCACGTGGAGCTAGTGCAATTCCAATGAATGCTAACGTATGATTTGCCGAGGTCAGGATTGGCACTTGTGAGCCTGACAAGTTGCAGTTGCATATAAACACTCCACTCCCCACACACCCTCAGTCCAGTCAAGACGATGCCACCCCGAAGAGTGGCACCGAGGTTCGCTGATGCTGAGCTCGAGACACTGTTGGATGATGTGGAGGAGAGGCGGACACCCTGTTCCCCGGGGTGGAAAGGAGGCTGCCACATATGAATGTCAATTGGGCCTAGGTGCAGGTGGCAGACGCCGTGAACACCATGGTCCCCACTGCCAGGACCGGCCAGCAGTGCCAGAAGAAGCTGCATGACCTCCTCAAGGTGGCCAGGGTGAGTTACCACCTTAGTGCCCCTGGCACCAACCCCTGTCGCATACACCTGTAATCCCCCCCCCCCCCCACCTGGAGGGTGACCGAACCCCACCCATTGGCAGTCCGCGTGCACCCCAACCTGCATTACCTGCAAACACACATGCTGTCCGCCATGGCCGGGTGCCCTGCACATACAGGCCACCAGCCGCAGACCCCTGTGCTGCCCGTGTCTGAGTGTCCCACACTGTGGGTTATTTGTCCCTCCCAGGGGAAGACGGCCCAGAACCGCTGGGAGTGAGATACGACTTGCCTTCATTGGCCGGGGCATTGAGTATAAGAATTGGCAAGTCATGTTGCAGCTGTATAGAACCTTAGTTAGGCCACACTTGGAGTATAGTGTTCAATTCTGGTCGCCACACTACCAGAAGGATGTGGAGGCTTTAGAGAGGGTGCAGAAGAGATTTACCAGAATGTTGCCTGGTATGGAGGGCATAAGCTATGAGGAGCGATTGAATAAACTCGGTTTGTTCTCACTGGAACGAAGGAGGTTGAGGGGCGACCTGATAGAGGTATACAAAATTATGAGGGGCATAGACAGAGTGGATAGTCAGAGGCTTTTCCCCAGGGTAGAGGGGTCAATTACTAGGGGGCATAGGTTTAAGGTGAGAGGGGCAAGGTTTAGAGTAGATGTACGAGGCAAGTTTTTTACGCAGAGGGTAGTGGGTGCCTGGAACTCGCTACCGGAGGAGGTAGTGGAAGCAGGGACGATAGGGACATTTAAGGGGCATCTTGACAAATATATGAATAGGATGGGAATAGAAGGATACGGACCCAGGAAGTGTAGAAGATTGTAGTTTAGTCGGGCAGTATGGTCGGCACGGGCTTGGAGGGCCGAAGGGCCTGTTCCTGTGCTGTACATTTCTTTGTTCTTTGTTCTTTGACTGGAGGGGGGACGCCGGACCTGTGGCTCCTCACCGTCGCAGTGCAGAGGGTGTTGGACCTGGTCAGTGGGGTCGGAGAGTGGGCAGTCGCCATGGCGAAGGCCGGCATCGGATTTCCAAGTGAGCCCACAATGAATACCAATGACCCTATGGCATGTGTGGCAGCCACATACCCGAAATCTAACCATAGGCCTTGACCATGATATGATTGAATTTTTCATCAAAATGGAGAGTGAAGTAGTTGATTCTGAGACTAGGGTCTTGAATCTTAATAAAGGAAACTATGAGGATATGAGGTGAGTTGGCTATGATAGATTGGGGAGAATTACTTAAAGGGATGGTAGTGGATAGACAATGGCAAACATTCAAGGGATGCATGTAGGAACTGCAACAATTGTTTATTCCTGTCTGACACAAAAGCAAAACATGAAAGGTGGTCAATCCATGACTTACAAGGGAAATTAGGGATAGTATTCGATCCAAGCAAGTAGCATATAATTTGGAGCATAATTTGAAGTAGCATATAAAAATGACAGGTCTGAGGATTGGGAGATGTTTAGAATTCAGCAAAGAAGGACCAAAGGATTGATTAAGAAGGAAATTAGAGTACGAGAGTAAGCTTGTAGGGAACATGCAAACTGACTGTAAAAGTTTCTACAGGTATGTGAAAGGAAAAAGATTGGTGAAGACAAATGTAGGTCCCTTACAGCCAGAAACAGGAGGATGTATAATAGGGGACAAAGAAATGGCTGAGCAACTAAATACATACTTTGGTTCTGTCTTCACAAATGAGGACACAAATCGGATACCAGAGGTGTTAGGGAAGCAGGAGTTAGTGAGAGGGAGGAACTGAAGCTGATCAATATCAGTAGAGAAATGGTGCTGGGAAATTGATGGGATTGAAGGCTGATAAATCCCCAGGGTATGATAATCTACATCCCAGTGTACTGAAGGAGGTGGCTCTAGAAATAGTCAATGCAGTGGTGGTCAACTTCTAGGATTCTGAATACTGCGGAACAATTCCTGCAGATTGGAGGGTAGCGAATGTAACTCCACTACATAAAAAGGGAAGCTGAGAGAAAGCAGGGAATGATAGAGCAGTAAGCCTGACGTCAGTAGTGGGGAAAATTCTAGAGCCCATTATCAAAGATTTTATAGCTGAGCATTTAGAAAACAGTGGCAGGACCGGACAGAGTCAGCATGGACTTATGAAGGGGAAATCATGCTTCACAAATCTATTGGAATTTTTCAAGAATGTAATTGGCAGAATTGATGATGGGGAGCCTGTAGGTATATTTGGACTTCCAGGAGGCTTTTGACAAAGTCCCGCATGAAAGATTAGCGTGTAAAATTAAACCACGTGGGATTAGAGATGGTGTATTGAGATAGATAGAAAATTGGTTGGCAGACAGGAAACAAAGAGTAGGAATTAACGGGTCTTTTCCAAATTGGCAGCCAGTGTCTAGTGGGGGACCACAGGGATCGGTGCTGGGACCCCAGCTATTCAAAACATATATTAATGATTTAGATGAGGGAACAAGATGTCATGGACGGGATTCTCCGTTAGCTGACGCCAAAATCCGGAAAGCTGATTGGGCGGAGAATCTGTTCCGACGCCGAAATAGCGGCAGGCACCGATTTGACGCCAAATCACAATGCTCCAGCACCTCAACAGCGGCGCCAATGCGTACAGAACGCACATACAGTAGACAGCGTTTGAATATTCTCCGGGGCATCTCTCATTCTCCGCCTCTGATGTGTCGAGTTCCCAATGGTGTGGTTCATTTGTGCTTTCAGAAATCGTGAAACCGGCGGGGTGATTGCTGAGGGAGAGAGAGGGGGGACGGAAGGTGTCCAACATCGCCATAGTTTGCCACAGTTGTGCCGCTGGCTGGGGGGGCACCTGCCAGGGCCGGGGAGAGTAGTGGGGGGTGGCCAGGAGGTGGGCTATGGAATCGGGGTGGACGGCCATGGACCAGCATTACCGCAGCCAGTACACACGAGGCTTGATGTGGCGCCGCTTTCCCAACTCCTCCTCCGCCTGTTGGGTGGCTGGCTCACCAGCTTCATCGGCTGGCGTCTGTTCCTCTGGGGCAGGCTATGTTGCTGCAGGGCCTTCCCTGAGCAGCTACCGCTCGTAAAGCCTCATTGCGCCCACCAGGGCTGAGATGGGCAGGCAGATGCCAACCACTCTTATTTGAATGTTTTTATTGGTTTTCACATTTTATGTTTCACATTTCAGTTCGCACGTAAATTTCAAACTGAAGCAACCCTGGTGAAATTAAAATTACAAAAGAGAGATAGACCAAGAAACGAGAAAGACAAAACATAAACCAACGAGGATCATGATAAATAGTTACATCTACAAGTCCCCCCCACCCCCCCTGTGGCTGTGGACCCCATTTGCCCAATCTACCTCAGTTGCCTTGCCTAGTGTTGGCCCCAGCGTGTATTACCCCCCCGCCCCCTTATTGCTGCTCCCTTTGGTTCTCCGCCTGCCCTTGGGCCTGTCCCCTGCAGCAATGCCACATGTGTCCCATGGTCTTTTTATGGGCTTTCCCCCCTCCCTCCCCGCTTTCCCTTTCCTTTATTTAAAAAAAAATTTAGAATGCCCAATTCATTGTTTCCAATTAAGGGGCAATTTAGCGTGTCCAATCCACCTACCCTGCACATCTTTGGATTGTGGGGGTGAAACCCACGTAAACACCGGGAGAATGTGCAAACTTCTCACGAACAGTGACCCAGAGCCAGGATCGAACCTGGGACCTCGGCGCCGTGAGACAGCAGTGCTAACCACTGCGCCACCGTGCTGCCCATCCCTTTCTTTTATGATCCATGGCTCGTCTGTGTCGTGTTGGGTGGTCTGGTCTACAAACAGGTCAACACGGCTGGAGATGGTGTAACTCTATTTCATTAACAACTCAACTGTAATAACATACTGTAAGCTTGGGTACATGCATTACCAGCTTATCTGTGGACCCTGTCCTATCACTATCTAGGTGAGGCACTCAGCACATGGTGAATGTCTGAGAGGCAGGCTGTGAGCTCTGTGCTCTGAGCTGGCTGCTGCTAGAATAAGCGGGAACTCTGGTGTCCCCTGTCTTTATAGTGCGTGTGCTCTCACTGGTGATTGGCTGCGATGTTGTGTATGCTGGTTGGTCCTACTGTATGTCCATCAGTGTGTCAGTGTGTGTGTGATTGCACCATGATATGCTGATGTATATCATGACAGTCTGTGCCCCTTCCCCCTCCCCCTCCCCCTCCCCTTACCAGTTGCTGACTATGAACAGGTCATGGAACAAGTTGGTGAACGGCTTCCACCTCCTGTGGAAGCCCTCTTCCGACCCATGGATGACAAATTTTATCTTGCCCAGTTGGAGGACTTCCGACAGGTTTGATAGCCAGTCGTCAGCCGAGCAGGATTCTTCAGCGGGCTAATAGGGGAACAAAGGCTAGGGCTCTGCCCCCCCCCTCCCCATAAAGAGTTCTGACTGATCTGAAATCCCGAAGACCGCCACTTTTGGGCATGGCTCCACCCTCACCCCCACAACCTTGGACATCGCCTCAAAGAAGGCTGTCCAGAACTCGACAAGTCTGGGGCAGGCCCAGAACACGTGGACGTGGTTGGCCGGGCCTCCTTGGCACCGTTCGCATTTGTCCACCCCTTCTGGGAAGAACTTGTTCATTCGGGCTCTGGTTAAGTGTGCTCTGTGCAAGACCTTTAGCTGCATTCGGCTCAGCCATGCGCATGTGGAGGTGGAGTTCGCCCTGTGTAGTGTTTCGATCCAGAGTAACCCCCCCCCCCCGCCTGCGTCCAGCATTTCCTCAACTAGCAAGTGTCCTGGTGTCTGGGGGTATGTTGTCGTTTCCCCACGGAGGACCTTCTTGACCTGTATATTTTATTCCCTTTAGGTAGTTGGAACCTCTCCGTGAGTTCTTCCAGAGTCGCTAATCTGCTGACTGTGTGCATGTCCCTAACCATCAGTGTCCTCGTGTCCTGTCTCCACCTTCTGAAAGTGGTGTCCATTGTTGCAGGTGTAAATCTGTGGTTGTTACAGATGGGGGCCATAGTGGACATTCCGGTTAGGCCAAAGTGTTGTCTCATCTGATACCACATTTAGAATGTGGATACTAGCACTGCGATTTTTGAGCGTTTGGGGGGATGGGAGTACGGCTATGACTAGGGCTCGGAGGGAAGTCCCTATGCAGGAACCTCCATGCTTACCCATTCACTCCCGGTTCCTTCACCCATCCCCTCACTCTTTCTGCTTTTTCCCGCCCAGTGGTGGAACTATAGCTTTGGGAGGGCCAGGCCTCACTTACTTCATTTCCTTTGTGGAACCCTTTTTTTAGATCCTCGGGTTCTCCCCCCGCCAACCGCCCCCCTCCCCCACCCCCCTGCCCCACACCCCAAACCCCACCTTCTCCCCCTAACAAGTGCCATGATTAATTTGTATACTGTGTTGAAGAAAACCTGGGCAGTTCATTTTGATCGTCTGCACTCTCCCTGCCAGCAAGAATGGGAGTGGGCCTTTTTTAAAAAAAGGTACTTTTCTACTTCCTCCACCAGGCTCGTCAGGTTCCATTTGCGGATCTGTGTCCAGACATGGGCTATTTGGATCCCCAGGTAGCAGAATTTGTTTTGGGCTTGTTTGAACAGTAGTCCTTCCAGCTCTGTCCCTCTCCCTTGCGGGTTCATCGGGAAGACTTCACGCTTGCTCAGGTTGAGTTTGTATCCCAAAAAAGGCTCCAAACTCCTTTAAGAGCTTCATGATCGCTTCCGTGTTGGCTTAGGGGCCTGAGGTGAAGAGGAGCAGGTCATTCGGATAGAGGGAGACTCTATTCTCCCTGTCCCCCTTCTGAATACCTTTCCAGCCTTTTGCAGTTCTGAGGACGATCGTCAGTGGCCCGGTTGTTAGGGCGAACAGAAGCAGGTACAGTGGGCATCACTACCGTCTGCCTCTGTGCTGCTGGAGGATTTAGAGCTGGTGGTGTTAGTCCACACACCATGGGAACGTTGTTCAGAAGTTTCACCCAGGTGGTGAACCCTGAACCAAGATCAAACCACTCTAGTTCCTCTATGAGGTACTTCCAGTCGACTCTGTCAGAGGCCTTTTCTGGGTCTACAATGAGCGGGATCCAGTCTCAAAGAATGAAGCTGGCTCAGAAGCTGACTTACCCCTGCCTTCACCGGATTGAGCTGCCACCCGGAATCTACCGGCCTCACTGAGGAAACCCCAGCCGGGCGCCGTTCAGTGCTGGACCCCACAAATGGGGACGAGGCAGAATGGTACCTGGGGGAGGGGGTCTCTCAGGTGATTGGAGGCCCCCAGGTGGCCAGGCTGGCACCCTGGCACTGCTTCGCTCAAGAAAGTGTTGTTGAGCTGTCACTTTCTTGAATGTTTGTGGTCTATGTGGTATAGATACATCCACGGTGCTGTAAGGAAGGAGGTTGGAGCTTTTTGACCCAGGGACAGTGTAGGAATGGCAATATTGTTCCAAATCAGGGAAGGGCAAATCTGGGCAGCACGGTAGTATAGTGGTTAGCGCTATGGCTTCGCAGCGCCAGGGTCCCAGGTTCGATTCCCGGTTTGGGTCACTGTCTTTGCGGAGTCTGCACATTCTCCCCGTGTCTGTGTGGGTTTCCTCCGGGCGCTCCGGTTTCCTCCCACAAGTCCTGAAAGATGTGCTGTTCGGTAATTTGGGCTTTCTGAATTCTCCCTCTGTGTACACGAACAGGCGCCGGAATGTGGCGACTAGGGTGCTTTCACAGTAACTTCATTGCAGTGTTAATGTAAGGCTACTTGTGACAATAAAGATTATGATTATTAGTAAAGCTTTTCATAGACAAGGAAGTACATTTGAAGCATAGTCTCTGTTGTAATACAGGGAAACATAAGCTACCAACTTATGCTCAACAAGATCCCACAAACATTAATAAGATAAATGACCAGATACCTTATTAGAATGTTGTTAGCTAATGGACAAATATTGGCCAGGGCAACTTCTCTGCCCTTCTTCAAATGACATTACAGTTAGAGGATTGTTTACATCTACTGGCGAGACCAGAAAGAACATCAACCTAAGGTATCGTCCAAATCATTGCACCAGGTCTCTGGGCTCTGAACATAGGACCATCTAACTTAAAGGAATGAATGCTACCACTGAACCAAAGTTGATAGCGAGCACAGAGATAAAGAATATAAGATTATCAAAGGTGCCCATTTTGATTTGTTTAAGTCTCTCTTTTTGGAACGATCCGAATTAAAAACATCCCTGTGGAACCACTACATCAATTCCATGTTGTATTTGCACAAAGGTTTTGCAGACTTTAGAAGCTATTGACCTTTGATGTGTCAACAACGCATCAGTAAAATCCAAGAATTTCAGCAAGACCTGGATGGTAAATGATCAACAGGGTCTCCACAGTAATGGGTAAGTAGGTTTCCCACTAACACTGACTGATTCTTATTTTGTAGATTTGAAATTTGCTAGAAGGGAGAGAGAAGTGACATTACCTCAAAGCTTTGCTGCAGAGCTAGAAAGATGAGAGCTGGACAGGCCTTTGGGTTGTTTGTATGCTTCATGTTAGTTGACTGGGTAAGTTTTCCTTATGAATAAGTCGTACACAGAGGATACATTGTGAAGACCCGTGGGCACTGATTTATATCCTGAGAGTAGGCCGACTTAATAACTCCTGTATAATAAAGTTACAAAGGAGTTATGAACAGCAGCAAGAGTAGGATATAAATCAAATCCCATTAATCTTCAGAAGTCCTCTTTTTTCTATAACAGTAATAATGAATCTGTAAAGAATTAGGTAAATTTAATGAGGTAAAATGAGGTGCTGTGCATATTCCTTTGCAGATTGGTCCTTGTGAATCTAGGGATAATGTGACTGGGAATTTCTACATGACAGGGGTTTGGAGCATTTGAGAATCAATCTTTGAAGGAAAAATAGTTCCTGTCATTTGAATGTAATAATTCTTCATGGAAAAAAATTAGTTGAAAGGTTATTATCATATCTAATATAATTACCATAATCTCTAGTGAGGTGAGTCTAAGACAATGATTAGCCCATATGTAGTCAATATTTAAGTTATTACATTTCTCCCTCTCTGCAGCTCTGAAGAAGAGCCATCCGGACTCGAACATTCACACATACAAAGTAATTTTAGGTGCATATTAATCCGAAAGTGGAAGTGAAACATGGAAGTAACGTTCCAAAGTATTATCAAATGCACTAAAAGAGACAAAATCCGAAGGTCATAACAATCTGACTTTGCACTAAATTCAGTACGATTAAAAAAACAACTGAGCAGCTCTGTCAGCTTCTGTGGAGAGAGAGTTAATGTTTCGAGTCCATATGGCTCTTCTTCAGAGCTGCAGAGAGGGAGAAATGTGATGGATTTTATACTGTTTAAGAGGGGGTGGAGCAGGTGAAGCAGGGACAGGTGGGAGCTCAGGCGAGATTGGATAAAGATGTTTGGGGTACAAGACAAAGACTCAGTATAACGCCACTCTGGTACAAAGCCAAGATGGCATTCTGAACCTTGTCCAGAACATCAAAATTAAGAGATGGTGAGTACTCCCACCTGCTGTCTCCTGATGTTACAAATTAGACATCATGGACTTTGGATGTTTGTGTGGTACTTCCTGGTCACTTACCTCCATATGGGTTGCCGAGCAGTACAACTTACCTCTCAGAGGGTCGCAATCTAAATTATGTAAGGGGATGGATGTTAAATTCACATGTTTCTGATATTTTGAAATATTTGAAATCAGTGATTCCACAACAGCCGGGTGATCTGCTCCATTAGATTACCACCCTATTGGTGAAGATAAATGCCTACTTTATGTCAATAATATAGCAACTCCTATTGTCACCTTTGAAAGTGAAGACATCCGTGTCTCACTGCTGTCAGTGCCATATTATGTTTATTTTCTAAATAAATATTTATAAAAATGTTTGAAAGAATATTGTATATTTTATTACGCAATGTGTACTGAAACATTCCATAAATGCTGTATCGTCATGATTGTGGATTTAGTAAAGCCTTTATTAAAGGCAGCATTCTATCTTCACACGAAAGAGAAAACACCAGTTTGATGTTTGTGTGTTAGCGCTGTATATGCAAAACCAATGCCCTTTTGGTTTCTTACACTTGAAGATTCAGTCCAAGTCCATTCTTGCACCTCATGGTCCGCAGCCTGTCGAAAATGGGGACTGGTCTAGGTTGAAACAATGTTCAGAGAAGGAATGGTCGATTTGTGCAGAGGATGACTGGGTAGGTGGTGCAGTTGTCATCTCTTTCTTTTGTGCGAAATGAAATATATATATTTTTTTATTAACAATTTATTGAGGTATTTCTTTGGCATTGTAACAGCAACAATATAAACAATGTATATGAAAATATTAACATAGTGCAACTACCGCCTCCCTCTCCCACAGGTCCCACCATTACTTAACCCTCTACTCTACGCTAACCTACCACCCTCCCTTCTGCTGACGATTAATTCTCCGCGAAGAAGTCGATGAACGGTTGCCACCTCCGGGCGATCCCGAACAATGACCCTCTCATGGCAAACTTAATTTTTTTCCAGGCAGAGAAAACCAGCCATGTCCAATAGCCAGGTCTCTGATTTCGGGGGCTTCGAGTCCCTCCATGCTAGTAATATCCGCTTCCGGGCTACCAGGGAAGCAAAGGCCAGAATATCTGCCTCTTTCTCCTCCTGGATTTCCGGATCCTGCGACACCCCGAAAATCGCCACCTCTGGACTCAATGCCACCCTTGTATTTAATACCTTGGTCATGACGTCAGCAAACCCCCGACAATATCCCCTCAGCTTTGGACATGCGCAGAACATGTGGACATGGTTCGCTGGCCCCCCCGCACATTTTGCACACCTGTCTTCCACCCCAAAAAATCTGCTCATCCGGGCCACTGTCATGTGAGCCCAGTGAACGACCTTAAATTGGATCAGGCTGAGCCTGGCACATGTTGCGTTCGCGTTGACCCTACTCAACACATCCGCCCAGAGGCCCTCCTCTATCTCTCCCCCCAGCTCCTCCTCCCACTTTTGCTTCAGCACCTCGGTCGACGTCTCCTCCGATCCCAAAAGCTCTTTATATATGTCCGAAACGCTCCCCTCCCCTATCCATCCTCTAGAAACCACCCTATCCTGAGTCCCCCTTAGTGGCAGGAGTGGGAAGGTTGGTACCTGCTTCCGCAAAAAGTCTCACACCTGCAGATATCGAAATTCATTTCCACCCGCCAGTGTAAACTTCTCCTGCAGCGCCCTCATACTCGGAAAGCTCCCCTCTATAAACAAGTCCCCCATCCTCTCAATCCCCACTCTCCGCCAAATTCGGAACCCCCCGTCCACCCTCCCCGGGGCAAACCGGTGATTATTGCAGATTGGGGACCATACCGATGCCCCCTCTGCCCCCGCATGTCTCCTCCACTGCCCCCAGACTCTCAGGGCCACCACCACCACTGGACTGGTGGAGTACCGCGCCGGCGGGAACGGCAGAGGCGCAGTTACCAACGCTCCCAGACTTGTACCTTTGCAAGAAGCCGTCTCCATAAGTACCCACGCCTGCTCCCCCCCCCCCCCCCCCAACCAGCCACCTCCTCACCATGGCTATATTAGCTGCCCAGTAATAATTGCTGAAATCCGGCAGTGCCAGCCCACCATCCCCCCGACTCCGCTCAAGCATTGCCCTCTTCACTCACGGGGACTTGCCCCCCCACACAAAGCCCGCTATAACTTCATTGACCCGCTTAAAAAAGGACCGCGGGATGAATCTCGGGAGGACCGTCATTTTTACCGTTTGAACTCTGCCCGCCAGAGACAACAGGAGCGCATCCCAGCTCTGGAAATCCTCCTTCATCTGATCAAGTTCAATTTATGTAGCCGGTCGCGCCACTTGGATACCTAGGTACTCTGAACGGCAGTTCCCCCAGTCACCTCTCCTGACCCCTCGCCTGGACCACAAACATCTCGCTCTTCCCCATATTGAGCTTTTACCCCGAAAACCGGCCGAATTCCCCTAAAATTCCCGTAATTTCTTCCATCCCCTACATTGGGTCTGAAACGTACAAAAGCAGGTCGTCCGCATACAGTGAGACTCTGTGCTCCAACACCCCCCGGACCAGCCCCTTCCGGCCCCTCGCGGCCCTCAGAGCAATTGCCAGCGGCTCTATAGCCAGCGCAAACAGCAGTGTGGAGAGGGGACATCCCTGTCTCGTCCCCTGGTGCAGTCTAAAATAGTCCGAAGTCGTCATGTTCATCCGTACACTTGCCACAGGAGCCTGGTACAGCAACCTGACCCAGTCAATAAAGCCCCTCCCAAATCCGAACCACTCCAGAATCTCCCATAAATAATCCCACTCAACCCGGTCTAAAGCTTTCTCCGCATCCATCGCGACCACTACCTCCACCTCCCTACTCTCCGGGGGCATCATGATCACGTTTAACAGCCTTCTTACACCAGCTACCTGCCCTTAACGAACCCCGTCTGATCCTCCACAATAACGTCCGGTACACAGTCCTCAATCCTAGAGGACAGAATTTTGGCCAACAGTTTGGCGTCTACGTTCAACAGGGAAATCAGCCTGTAAGACCCACATAGCTCTGGGTCCTTGTCCAGTTTCAGGATAAGCAAAATCGTGGCCTGTGACATCGTCTGGGGCAGAATCCCTCTTTCCCTAGCCTCGTTAAACATCTTCAACAGCTCCGGTCCCAATATCCCGGAGAACTTTTTATAGAACGCAACTGGATACCCATCCGGTACCGGGGCCTTACCCGACTGCATGGCCTTCAAGCCCTCCACTCTCTCTTCCAACCCGATCGGGGCCCCCAGCCCTTCTACCAGCTCCCCGTTCACTTTCGGGAAGGTCAGCCCCTCCAGGAAGTGCCTCATCCACCAGGCCCTGCAGGGGGTTCCGATCTGTACATCCTGCTGCAAAAGTCCTGGAAGGCCTTACTCACCTCTGCCGAGTCCCCAACTAAGTTCCCATCCCCGTCAATAACTTTCCCTATATCTCTAGTTGCCTCCCTCTTTCTGAGCTGCTGTGCAAGCATCCTGCTGGCCTTCTCACCGTGCACGTATATCGCCCCCTCGCCTTTCTGAGCTGTTCCACTGCCCTCCCTGTGGTTAACTAGCCAAATTCCGCCTGTAGCCTCTGACGTTCCCTTAAAAGCCCTGCCTCTGGAGCCTCCGCGTACCTCCTGTCCACTTGTAGAATCTCTTTTACAGTCGGTCCATCTCTGCCCTACTCGTCCTGTCCCTGCGAGCCCGGATCGAGATCAGCTCTCCTCTCACCACTGCCTTCAGCGCCTCCCAGACCACCACTGCTGAGACCTCCCCCATATCATTTACCCGCAGATAATTCAGCATGCACTTCCTCAGCTTCTCGCACACCGCTTCCCCCAACTGCTCCATGAACCCTTTCAGCTCCTTTGCATTGCTGGCACCCTGTCCCTTCTCGAGTATGACCGATCCAGGCCTGGATCAATAACTGTATTAAAGTCCCCTCCCAAGGTCAGCTTGTGAGAGTCCAAATCCAGAATCTTCCCTAGCACCCTCTTTATAAAAACCCCATCATCCCAATTTGGCGCACATACATTGACCAGCACTACCTTCATCCCCTGCAGCTTGCCGCTAACTATGATATATCGACCTCCCACATCCGAGTCTATTCTTCCCACCTCAAATGCCACCCGCTTGTTAATCAGAATCGCAACCCCTCTGGTCTTTGTATCCAGCCCCGAGTGGAAAACCTGGCTGATCCAGCCCGTCCTCAATCTAACCTGGTCTGCTACTCTAAGGTGAGCCTCCCGCAACATTACCACGTCTGCTTTCAGTCCCCTTATGTGCCCAAACACACGTGCCCTCTTTACCGGCCTATTTAACCCTCGAACATTCCATGTGATCAGCCTAGTTGGGGGGCAAAGTGCCCCCCACCTCCGTCGATCAGCCATCCCCTATCTTGGGCCCGCCTTCAGCCCCCGTGCCGCACCTCCTCCGGCCCGCCCCTCGGCGGCCCCCGACCTCCTCACTTTCCCTCCACCGAATTCCCTCTCTCGTCAGCAGAACCCCCCCGCCCCCCCAGCAACGCTACTCTAAAACCTAACCCATCTAGTAAACTGAGCATATGCACACCGCCACTGTGCTTCCGTGAGCTAGCTCACCAGCTAGCTTGGTGGCCCCCTCTCCCGGCGCCAAGAAGTTTCCCACCTATTGTTCCCTCGCTCCCCTCCCCCGCTCATACAAACAAATTCCCTCATCTAACAATCCCCAGACAAACACCCAGCAGCAAGAGAGAAAAAAAACACACCACCCACCGAAACTCAAACAGGCACATCTCCACCCCACAAAAGTGCACATCAATGAAAAAGAAAAAAGAACCCGAAAACGGAAAATAAACTTTCCCCCCCCCCCTTCTTAAACAGAACTCAAAAACAGAAATGAAACAATAAGAAGAGACAAAACCAATTTTAAACAGAAAAAAAAGGGGCCCAATATAGGTCAACAAGTTCCCCCAAAGTTCGAGAGTTCTCAGACTCCCACCAGTCCTTTTCTTTTAGCCAAGTCCAGCGCATCTTCGGGCAACTCAAAATAATGATGCTGGTCCTCATATGTGACCCAAAGTCGAGCCGGATAGAGTCCGAACTTCACCTGCTTCTTGAAGAAGATTGACTTAACTTGGTTGAAGCCTGCCCTTTTTCTAGCCACCTCCACACTCAGGTCCTGGCACACCCGCAGGATATTGTTGTCCCACTTGCAGCTCCGCGTTCGCTTGGCCCACTGTAGAGTGCATTCCTTGTCCAGAAACCTATGGAATCTAACCACCATTGCCCTCGGAGGGTTCCCCTCTCGCGGCTTCCTCGCAAGCACTCTATACGCCCTGTCCACCTCCAACAGTCGGGGCAATGCTCCCTCCCCCAGCAGCTTTTCAAACATACCCGCTACGTATGCCCCAGCGTCCGGTCCCTCAGCCCCCTCCGGGGGCCTGACAATTCTTAGGTTCTGCCGGCGGGACCGATTCTCAAGGTCCTCCACCTTCTCCAGGAGCCTTTTCTGCTGGTTCCGAAGCAACCCCACCGCCAGCTCCAGCGCTGTTTGATACTCCTCCTGCTCAGCCAGCGCCTTCTCAACCTTCTGGATCGCCCGATCCTGGGCGTCCAATCTGAGCTCCAGCCGACCGATTGATTCTTTAATCGGGTCCAGGCAGTCCCGCTTCTGCTTGGCAAAGCCGTCCTGGATGACCTGCATCACCTGCTCCGTTGGTCGCTGCGCTGCCACCCCAGGGGTCCGGTCCTTGGCCATACTGTCTCCCGCTGCAGCTTCCATACAGCTCTTGGCTAACTTCTTATTTCTGCCTTTTCGAGCACTTCTGGTCCTTTGCTCCATACACTAATATGTGGAAACGGTGCCCAATTGCCTCAGCCCACGAATCCACCGTTGAAAAACAGAAAAAGGTCCGGGGTAAAGGTCCAAAAGTCCGACCCGAGCGGGAGGCACCAAATGTGCGACTTACTCCTTCATAGCCGCCACCGGAAGTCTGCGAAATGAAATATATTAAGTAACTAAAACTTCTGTATTAATCTAATAGGGCCGTAAATGTCCATCTGGGTGCAGAGTGCAGGAACTAGTGGAGACTGAGAGTCGACAAAATAACGACAGTATCAAGGAGATTCGACGGAAGTTGGAGGCTTATTTCACAGCGTTTGAGAATACTCATCTTATTGTGACTGAAGCGATTAACAGGATCAAACAGACTCTGAATGCAATGGAAAGTGAGTGGTTACTGTGTTCATCATTCTGAAAAAAGGTTTCAGCTTTTATTTCAACAGATATTAAAATTGAATTTCTAACTCAAGTTTTCAGGATATAGAATCCCTAAGGGGCACAAGAAGGCTGTTCGGCCCATCGAGTCTGCACCGACCCTTCGAATGATCAATCCAACCATTTACACTCCTCCGTCCAATCCCCATAACTCCATAACCTAATCTGCAAATCCCTGGACGTTAATGGGGCAATTTAACATGGCCAATCTACCTAACACGCACATCTTTGGACTGTGGGAGGAGACTGGAGCACCCGGAGGAAACCCACGCAGACATGGGGAGAATGTACAAAGTCCACACAGACAGTGACCCGAGGCTGGAATTGAACCTGGGTCCCTGGTGCTGTGAAGCAGTAGTGTTAGCCACTGTACCACCCATATCACCTCGAAATGAGGAATTTATAAAACCTGATATTCTCTCCCTATTCAAGTTTGCTTAAGGAAATGCAATTCTTTCTCCAACATTTAGTTTCAATTTTTAGTGCCTTTACAAAAGGTGCATTAAGAAACTCTAGACATTTTTTTTGTCCATATCTAATGGAATTCTTTCATGATTTTTAGGATTTGGGACCACCTACTATCAGCTGGTGGATGATCTAAATACCAGACTTACCATCTTGCAGAACAAAACCAATGATCAAAGTCTCAAATTATCACTGCTGCAAAATAACGTATTAGAACAATTCAAAGTTATCGCAAGGCTGGAGGTAAAGATGCTTTATTTTAAAATTGCAATGTTTTTTTTCTGATGGTTGGAAAATTTGGAGGTTTGTGAGTCTTATTTAGAGAATTTTTAATTATTAATACTACATTTTTGTCATAAAGTCAATATCTGGCAGAATTGTTTGGCTGTAGTTGTATTTGTTTAATCTTCTTCACATGTGTTTGAATATCCTCCCCATATTCTAACTTTTCTGAAAATCGAAATGTCCTAGCCACATTACGGCACGGTAGCACAGTGATTAACACAGTTGCTTCACAGCTCCAAGGTCCCAGGTTCGATCCCCGGCTTGGGTCACTGTATGTGTGGAGTCTGCACGTTCTCCCTGTGTCTGCGTGGGTTTCGCCCAGGTGCTCTGGTTTCCTCCCACAAATCTCGAAAGACGTGCTGTTAGGTGAATTGGGCATTCTGGGGCGAAATTCTCCCCCAACGGCGCGATGTCCGCCGACTGGCGCCAAAAACGGCGCCAATCAGACGGGCATCGCGCCGGCCCAAAGGTGCGGAATGCTCCGCATCTTTGGGGGCCGAGCCCCAACATTGAGGGGCTAGGCCGATACCGGAGGGATTTCCGCCCCGCCAGCTGGCGGAAATGGCGTTTGTTGCCCCGCCAGCTGGCGGAAATGGCGTTTGGTGCCCCGCCAGCTGGCGCAGAAATGCGGCGCATGCGCGGGAGAGTCAGCGGCTGCCGACAGTTTCCCGCACATGCGCAGTGGGGAGAGTCTCTTCCGCCTCCGCCATGGTGGAGGCCGTGGCGGAGGCGGAAGGGAAAGAGTGCCCCCACGGCACAGGCCCGCCCGCGGATCGGTGGGCCCCGATCGCGGGCCAGGCCACCGTGGGGGCACCCCCCGGGGCCAGATCCCCCCCGACCCCCCCAGGACCCCGGAGCCCGCCCACGCCGCCTGGTCCCGCCGGTAAATGCCAGCTTTGATTTACGCCGGCGGGACAGGCAATTTCTGGGCGGGACTTCGGCCCATTCGGGCCAGAGAATTGAGCGGGGGGGCCCGCCAACCGGCGCAGCCCGATTCCCGCCCCCGCCCAATCTCCGGTACCGGAGACTTCGGCGGGGGCGGGGGCAGGATTCACGGCGGCCAACGGCCATTCTCCGACCCAGCGGGGGGTCGGAGAATGACGCCCCAGAATTCTCCCTCTGTGTACCCGACCAGGCGCCGCAATGTAGCGACTAGGGGCTTCACACAGTAACTTCATTGCAGTGATAATGTAAGCTGACTTGTGACAATAAAGATTATTATTAAAGATTATTATTATTTGAAATGTATTCAGAGAGAAAGGACTTCTTTAAAGTTGGCAGCTGCACTTGTTAATTTGCTCTCAGGATGTGGGTAACACTGGCAGGACATTCACTGGCTGCAGTGTGATGGGAAGTGTCCCTAAATCATTGCCGCTATTACCACTATCAGAAATGGAATCACAATTGATGTTCATTTCCCAACAGCTTGTGTTAACATTCAAAAACATTTTGGATATTTGGGCCGCAATTCTCCGGCCGTTGGGATTCTAGGGGTGGGATTGTCTGACCCTGCGCCGGGTCGGAGAATCGCCGGAGGGTGGGGGGGGGCGCAATTCTCCACGAGGGATGGGCTGAGTGGCCACCGAGATAGGCCGAGTCCCGCTGGCGCCGTTCACATGTGGTCCTACCCGGCGGGTCCTCTGCGTCCACCCTGCGGGGGCGGCCTGGTGGAGTGGAGGGGACTCTGACACCGGGGGGGGGAGGGAGGCCTCCACCCTGGCCTGGCCTGCGATCAGGGCCTACCGATCGGCGGGCCGGCTCCTCCTGGTGGGGGCTTCTTTTACTCCACGCCGAGCCCCGAGAGCTCTACGCCATGTTGCATCAGGGCCAGCACGGAGAAGGGAACCCGCACGCGTGCGTGGGTTTGTGCCGGTCGCAGCGCGCGTGCGCGAATTTGCGCAGGCCACAGCGTGTATGCGCAGACCCGCGACACCCGTTTGACGCCGGTCTCGGCAGCTGAAGCTGCGTGAGTCGCTCCAGTGCCATGCTGGCCCCCGGTAGGGCACAGGATTGCTGCTCCTGGGGGCCTGTTGACGCCGTCGTAAAACGCGACTTTGTTTATGTCGCCGTCAACACTTAGCCTCAGGATCGGTGAATCCCGCCCTCTGTTCCTGCCCTCAACAAACCCCTGCCCATGGATTTCCCGGCAGTGTGGGGTGACTTCAATGGGAAACCGCATTGACAAACAGCGGGACGAGAGAATCCCGCCACCAATGAATGGTGCGCTGCCGAGAAACACATAGTTGAGGTAGCAGGAGAATTCCGCTCTTTGTTTTTCCGTTTTCAATTAGTTTAAAAATTGATCTTAATCACATGCAACGCCAGCTCCAACCACTTCCTCAGATTCCTCGCCATCCACATCCCTCCTAACAATTTCCAATCACATTTCTTCATGTGTTAGCTCCGGGGGGGTGGGGGGATCATTCCCAAAGTCTCAATCCAGGATTTGATTGCTTAAGGAAGATGAGCTCATAACACAGCCTAACAGGTTGAGCATCAACTTATAAATTCTTCCAACACACACCAATGAAAGGCGGTAAGAGCAGGTGTAATTTCTGGTCAACCATATGATGGAAAGAAAATTGGAGCCTCTACCATCACCATCCATGCCTCTATACTACAACATGTATGTAAAAGTACATATTGCCACAGTAGCCTGGAGACTTTGGTGGGGTGGTGGCTGCTTGGATCAGTTGGGACTGCTGGTGGGGATCAGATTGGTTCCAACACCATGAGGATAGGTTCGTGTTCTAGCTGGTGTACATTCAGGATCTGCTTCCTGCCCTTTCAAAGGGGGTAGAGGTTGTGGTGCTTTGGATCAGACCTACCTTCAGGCAGAGAAATCGAGAAGAAGGATTATGTTTGCATGTGCAACAAACATAAATATATGGGTTGGATTTATTACCTATCACGGTCTTGGGCAGAGAATGGATGGGTGAGGGTGCCCAGCATTGCCAGTGAGGGCATGACCTCTTTTTCTAATTTGGATTTCATTCAATTGAACTCGCAATGTTGAGGAAAAGAAACACTAGCTGGCCGGGCACAGATTGCTGGACTACAGACCTTCAAAGGGCTCAGAGATCATGAGAAAGAGTGTGGAGCAAGGAGAGTTTTAATAACCACCCTGAAAGCTACCAAGAGTCCTACAAAATACATCTGATATGGCATTTACTGATATGTCAGACCAGCAATTATTTCTTTATTTCATAATGGTTAAGACTGTAAAAACATAAGAAATAGGAGCAGGAATAGGCTGTTTGGCCGCTGGGGCCAGTTCCACCTTTCAATAAGGTCATGGTTGATATTCTATCTTGGCTCCACCTTCCCCCGTGATTCCCATATCCCTCTATTCCCTTAGTATTTAAAATCCTCTCAATCTTTAACTTGAATATACTAAACATTTGAGCATCCACAGTTCTGTGCGGTAGACAATTCCAAAATTTCATAAGTCTTTGAGTGAAGAAATATTTCCTCATCTCAGTCCTAAATGATGCACCCCTTATTCTGAGATTGCGATCATTGGTTCTAGGTTCTCCAATCAGGGGAAAAAACCTCCACCCTTCGGCCTGTCAAGATTCAAATGTTTCAGTGAGATCTTCCTAATTGTCCTGACCTCCAGAGATAGGTCCATTATCGACCCTCATAGGACCAACCTCTTCTCTCAGGAATCAATCTAGTGCACCCCTCTAAGACACGTGTAGATGTCCTTCAGGTAAGCAGAACAGAAATGTAGACAGTTTTGCAGATGTGGCCTCATATGATTGCAGGAAGACTTCTTTACACTTATGCTGCAATTCCTTTGTAATTAAGGCTAACACACTATGTGCTTTCCTAATTGCTTGCTTAATTTTCTGTGATTTGTGTACATTGACACCCAAATGCCTCTGAACCAACATTTCCTAGTCTCTCACCATTTTTCTCATTTTGCCACTAATATTTTCCTATTAACACACTTCCCCATGTTATGTTCCACTTGCCCCATTCTGGCTCACACTCAATTAATCTGTCTAATTCCGTTTTCAGCCTCATTTCATCTATTGCTCACGCTAACTGTCCTACCTAACTTTAGACTCAGTCTCTTGACTAAGCCATCGACATAGGTTGTAAGAAGCTAAGGCTGACAAGCTGACCCTTGAGGTACCTCATTCATTATAGTCTGCCAACCTGAAAATAACCCATTTATTCGTGCTCCAAATTTCCAGTCTGTTAAACAAACCTCAATCCATTCAGACATGTTACCCTCATGCTATTGCGTTTAATTTTGTGTAATAATCTCCTGAACTACATATTATCGAATTTATTTTTGGCAATTTACACAGATGGTGTCCACTGGTTCCCCCAGTTACACCCTACTGGTTGGATTCTCAAAAAATGCTGATAGAACAGTCAACACAATTTTCCTTTCATATATCTGTGTTGACATTGTGATTTTCTCAGTGTCCAGTTAACACCTCCCTAATAATAGATTCTAGTATTTTGCCCACCACTGAGGTCAGGTTAATAAGCCCTTGGTTCCCCATTTTTCCTCCTTCCTCCTTGATGCGCAATCAATTGCACAAAGACGCAGATTGGGTACAACAGTGGCTTTATTGCAGTCAGATGCGTGGCCTCCTGCTGCAGCTGGCGAAATGGCAGGGCACTGGAGGCCATGCATATTTATACAGTTCTTAGTGGGTGGAGCCAGCCGGTATGGGCTACCGGCGAACCTGTAGTGCAGGTCCTACCTTACATCTCCTATTACAGTGGATCACCACATTCACCCCCTGTTAAAAATGAGTCCGGCTGGGGTGATGTGAAACTATATACAAATAGTGCAATTATGTACAGTGTTAAGAAGAAAAAAAAAAAATGTCCACGTTGACGGTCCAGAGTCCGTCAAAGGTTCAGCTGATCCAGTGCTTTGGTGCTTCGTTGGGAGTGGCATAACAGTGACGGCGAAGTCGGTGCTGGCGGTGGTGGAGGTGGCACTGATGGTGGTGGGGCAGTGCTGATGCTGGCCAGTCATCGGGGAACTCCAGGAGCAAGCCAAAGTCCTCTTCGTCCTCTTGTGCAGAAGGGGGGGGGGGGGTGGTCTGGTGCGGTCAGTGTTGGCGGCGTGGTGGGAGGGGGGTGTGCATAGTTGAGGGAGTGTGTTGGGGTGGAACCTGACGGTGCCAGGTCCCTGAGTGAGACAGTATCTTGTCGGCCGTCGGGGAACTCAACGTAGGCATATTGAGGGCTGGCATGGTGAACCCTGTCCACCAAGGGGTCCGCCTTGTGGAGTCGGACGTGCCTACGGAGAAGGACCGGTCCTGGGGCTGCGAGCCAAGTCGGGAGCGACACCCCAGATGTGGACTTCCTGGGGAAGGTAAAAGCACGTTCATGGGGTGTGGTATTAGTGGCGGTGCACAATAGTGACCGGATGGAGTGGAGAGCATCAGGGAGGACCTCCTGCCAGCAAGAGGCTGGGAGGTTCCTGGACCGTAGAGCCAGCTGGACGGCTATCCAAACTGTCCCATTCTCCCGTTCTACTTGCCCGTTTCCCCGGGGGTTGTAGCTGGTCGTCCTGCTGGAGGCATACCCCTGCTGAGCAGGAACTGGCGCAGCTCATCGCTCATGAATGAGGATCCCTTGTCACTGTGGATGTAAGGGGGGAAACCGAACAGAGCGAAGATGGTGTTGAGGGCTTTGATGACGGTGGCAGATGTCATATCGGGACATGGGATGGCGAAGGGGAATCTGGAGTACTCATCGACGACACTGAGAATGTACGTGTTTTGCTAGGTGGAGGGGAGGGGCCCTTTGAAATCCACGCTGAGGCGTTCAAAGGGGCGGGAAGCCTTCACCAGGCGCGCACGGTCCGGCCGGTAGAAGTGCGACTTGCACTCCGCACAGACCTGGCAGTCCCTGGTGACTGTCCTTACTTCCTCGATGGAGTAGGGCAGATTGCGAGCTTTGACCAGATGGTACAATCGAGTGACCCCCGGGTGACAAAGGCTGTCGTGTAGGACACGGAGTTGGTCTACTTGTGCGCTGGCACATGTACCTCGGGAGAGGGCATCTGGGGGCTCGTTGAGTTAACCGGGCGATACAAAATCTCGTAATTATAGGTGGGGAGCTCTATTCTCCACTGCAAGATTTTGTCATTTTTGATCTTGCCCTGCTGTGTGTTATTGGACATGAAGGCTACCGACCGTTAGTCAGTGAGGAGAGTGAATCTCTTACCGGCCAGGTAATGCCTCCAATGCCGCACAGCTTCAACGATAGCTTGGGCCTCCTTTTCGACGGATAAGTGTCGAATTTCAGAGGCATGAAGGGTGCGGGGAAAGAATGCCACGGGTCTACCTGCCTGGTTTAGAGTGGCGGCAAGGGCAACGTCTGAAGCGTCGCTTTCTACTTGAAAAGGCAGTGACTCATCCACTGCGCGCATCCCGGCCTTGGCGATGTCTGCTCTGATGCGGGAGAAAGCGTGTTGTGCCTCGGCCGCAAGGGGGAATTGGGTGGACTGAATGAGTGAGCGGGCCTTGTCCGCATAGTTTGGGACCCACTGGGCGTAGTAGGAAAATAAATTCAGGCAGCGTTTGAGGGCCCTGGGGCAGTGGGGGAGGGGAAGCTCCATGAGGGGGCGCATGTGTTCGGGGTCGGGCCCGAGAAGTCCGTTTTGGACTACATAGCCGAGAATGGCTAACCGGGTCGTGCTGAACACACACTTCTCTTTGTTGTAGGTCAGGTTGAGAAGAGTGGCAGTGCGGAGGAATTTATCGAGGTTGGCATCGTGGTCCTGCTGGTCAATGCCGCAGATGGTGACATTATCTAAGTACGGAGAGGTGGCCCGCAAACCGTACTGGTTGATGTAAGGTAGGGCCTGCACTACAGGTTCGCCGGTAGCCCCTGCCAGCTGTCTCCGCCCACTAAGAACTGTATAAATATGCATGACCTCCATTGCCCTGCCATTTCGCCAGCTGCAGCAGGAGGCCTCGCATCTGACTGCAATAAATTGATGCGCAATCAATTGCACAAAGATGCAGATTGGGTACAACTGTGGCTTTATTGCAATCAGATGCGTGGCCTCCTGCTGCAGCTGGCGAAATGGCAGGGCATTGGAGGCCATGCATATTTATACAGTTCTTAGTGGGCGGAGCCAGCCGTCAGGGGCTACCGGCGAACCTGTAGTGCAGGTCCTACCTTACATCCCCTAATACAGTGGTTCACCACATTCCTTCCATGAAAAATGAGGTTAAATTTACAGCCATTCAATCCATGGGGACCATTCTAGAATCTAACGAGGTCTGGAAGCTGAAAACAAATAATTATCATTATCTTTTTAATTATCTCTTTAGTGTGGAAGGCTATCAGGTTCAAGGAATTTGCAAGCTTTTAGTCCCATTGATTTCTCCAAAACTAACTCCTTACTAATATTCTAAGTACCTTGGTGACTCTAGTGTGACCTTCGGTTTCCTATCAATTCTGGGATGAATTTTGTGGCTTCTACCTAAAGACAGATACAAAGTATCTGTTTAATGTTTCAGCTATGTCCTTATTCCCTGTTATAATTTCTCCTGCCTCTGCCTCTAAGGGACTTGTGTTTACTCTTTCCACTTGCTTTCTTTCCGGCTACCTATAGAAGATTTTGTATTCAGTTCTTATGTCTCTGGGCTAGTTTCTCTCACTATCTATTTTATCTTCTTATGTGAGTGAATTGTTTATACAGATGCAGAGGACTGTTGACTGACATCTCTATGGGGCTAACATTTTTCTGTGATCTGTTTTGCCAATGTCTCACTGTTTATTTGTACAAGATTAAGAGCTGTCAAATGCATTAATCTTCTGTTATTGATACATTAATGGACTGTTTGATTGACACATTTCTAGGGTTATCGGAATACCAGTTTTCTTGTTAAACAATAATGAATGGTTGATAACTAAGCAGATTCACACTTGCCAGTAACTGTAGGGTTTATTGGTTCTGTACATATTATAGACTGATCAAATGGTCACAGAAGTACTTTGAGTTAGCTTGGGGGCTATAAAGAGCCATGGGGATTGGTAGGGGCATGAGTTGACATTGAGTTTGCCCATTCTCCCCGTGTTTGCATGGGTTTCGCCCCCACAACACAAAGATGTGCAAAGTAGGTGGATCGAACACGCTAAATTGCCCCTTAATTGGAAAAAATGAATTGGGTACTCTAAATTTTTTTTTTAAATGATTTAGCATTGATGTAACATGGCCCTAGAAGGGGCCATGGGATTGGGTGAGGGTCATGAGTTGGCATTGAGTTTACAAGGGAGTTATAAGGGTGGGTGGGATGCATGGGTTAACACTGAGTTGGAATGGAGTTGGCAATGGGGGCATGGAAGGGACATGGGAGGGTGCATGGTTTAGGCCTTTTGAACTTACTGTTCATAGGTTTTCTGATTCAAAACTGTGGTTCACAGCTCCTCTGAGGGGTCATGAAGCAAGGGTCAGGGGGAAGCTGACCCAACTCCTTAAAATTGCAGTGGGCTAAGAGATACCTACCCCACCAGGTTGGGAGTTTAGGGTGTGGGCTGACTCCCTGTACCCTTATCCCATGCCAGTGAAAATTGGGGGAACTGGTAATGGGGGTGGGAATCCCAGATTCAGGTCCAGCTGGCCATTTTTAAATGGCTCCAGAGAACCAAATGAAAAACTGCTCAAAGATTACAACAAGGAAATAGGCTCTTTAGCCCAGTAAGTCCGTGATGCCATTTATCCTCCATGAGGCAGCACGGTAGCATTGTGGATAGCACAACTGCTTCACAGCTCCAGGGTCCCAGGTTCGATTCCGGCTTGGGTCACTGTCTGTGCGGAGTCTGCACATCCTCCCCGTGTGTGCGTGGGTTTCCTCCGGGTGCTCCGGTTTCCTCCCACAGTCCAAAGATGTGCAGGTTAGGTGGATTGGCCATGCTAAATTGCCCTTAGTGTCCAAAATTGCCCTTAGTGTTGGGTGGGGTTACTGGGTTATGGGAATAGGGTGGAGGTGTTGACCTTGGGTAGGGTGCTCTTTCCAAGAGCCGGTGCAGACTCGATGGGCCGAATGGCCTCCTTCTGCACTGTAAATTCTATGACATCACATTTTCCCTTCCTGTCTCTATATCCCTTAATCTCCTTTCTCTTCATCCCTGATCCAACCTAATGTTGGAATGGTTTCTGTTAATCCTGGGGGTGAATTCCATCGTTTCCCAACTCTCTGTGCAAAGAAGTCTCTTTATTCTTGTGTCCTAAATTGCTTGCATTCAATTTTGTATCCGCACCCGCAGGCCCGCCATTCTCGGTGCCAATTAGTGGAAAAGAACATTGGACATTGTGTAAGGTGGTTTACCAATTCACTAGCGCCTGTTTTGTATGATTGATAAAGACTAATTTCACCTAATAATCCTGCACTCAGGTCACATATCGTCCTTCAAGCTGCTGATTGGTATCCAGCTTATGCTTCCACGAATGTCTGAACAATGCAACTCATCCATGAGAGTTAGTTAATACAAACTATTATCCCCTCTTGCTCATTGGGAACTGTGGGGCTGTGGTGGTGGTGGGGGGAGGGGCGCGGTGGGGCAGGGTTGACGGTGTGCAGGGCATGAAATAGAATCTCACCAAATTTCTCCGATAATGACTTGTTGTTTGATTATAATATTATTTCTTCTTATCAGGTTGACACCGACATCATAATACAATCTTGCAAAGGATCTTGTAACAAGATAATCGTTTATAATATCAACAAAGAAAGTAATGCCCAAATGGAGAAATCCCTCCAATCACTGACAGACATTAGACTGGATAGTATTGTATATAAAAAGCCAATAACTATACTCAAAATGAGTTTGGTGAAGAATTCTGATGAAGTAACTGACACTAAATCTGCATCTGATATTGATCATGAGTATCCCAAGTTCTGGGAAGAAGTACACACTCAGTTGATTACCCTAGAAAATGATGCACCGCATGTGAATTCACACCTAGTTCCTGACTATTATGAAGGATCATTCTTAACTCCTACTCTTATGACTTCAAATACTGTATCCACTGACAAAGGTGTAGACACCCAGATAGTTAGCATGAAGCTTGGTGCTGTGTCCTTCACTCCTGATGGAATCGACAACACAGGGAGGGCTGACGTGGCTTTCACCCCTGGAGTCAACAGTGCGAGGAAAGCAGAAACATCCTTAATGCGTGCTGGTGTGGATAGTCAAACTGAAGAGCCACATTTCACAACAGATTCAGTCAAAACAACTTCCGCATATAGTTCTCATAGCACAAAAATATACCACTCCACAACTGGTTCCAAAACTGTCAGAAAACAACTTTTTGCCAAAGATAGTGACAAGCAGGTTTCCAATCAAAATATTTTTCCTGATGCATTATTCCACAATTCTGAACAAATAGACTTTAAGGAAATATCATTGCTGCAAGCAAGTAAAGCCTCTTCTGGCAATTCAACTCATACAGAGGCTGACAATTTTGGTGATTTCACCAATGATTCACATTCCGGACATTTTGGTGATTCTGTTACAATCGACAACAGGAAGTACGACTTCCCTTCAACCAAAGAGGTGACAATTTCCAAGAGCAAAGCATCTCACACAGAATCGTTTCATGTTAGCAGTGGTCGCCAGTTCACTTATGCAGAGGATTCTGAGGGGTTTCCAAAAATCACTTATACCACACAACCTACTTTGGATCCAAACTTGTTCTTTAATGAGAACATTGGAGAGGAGTTCCTGGATGTACAAGCTCGCAGCTTTAACACAGATAAAGTACAAAAGATTAAAGACTACATTGGGAAAGGTATGTTTAAGCATACTTTAAATCAAACAAAATGTTGTTTTTTTCAGATAAAGTAGACTCAATATAGAAAATAGGAGCAGGAAGAGGTCATTTGGTCCTTCAAACCTGTTCCGTCATTCATTATCATCGTGGCTGAATTTCAACCCAATAGCCTGACCTCACCATCCAGCCCCCCTCTCCATATCCTTTGATCCCTTTCGTCCCAAGTGCTATATCTAACCACTATGCAGGTCAAATCAATTGGTTGGAATTATACAATGTTCCATGACTAGGTGTTTCTGCTACATAGCAGTAACTTGTTTGGCAGGCATAGCTTGTAATCTAAAAACATATTCGGTAGCACAGTGAAAAATGAAATGAATTGAAAATCGCTTATTGTCACAAGTAGGCTTCAAATGAAGTTACTGTGAAAAGCCCCTAGTCGCCACATTCTGGCACCTGTTCGGGGAGGCTGGAACGGGTTAGCACTGTTGCTTCACAGCGCCAGGGACCCAGGTTCGATTCCCGGCTTCGGTCACTGTCTGTGCGAAGTCGACATATTCTCCCCTGTGTCTGCGTGGGTTTCCTCCGGGTGCTCCGGTTTCCTCCCATAAGTCCCGAAGGACGCGCTTGTTAGGTGAATTGGACATTCTGAATTCGCCCTCTGTGTACCCAAACAGGCGCCAGAGTGTGGCGACTAGAGGCTTTTCACAGTAACTTCATTGCAGTGTTAATGTAAGCCCACTTGTGACACTAATAAAGATTATTATTATTGTTATTAATATAGACACCTTTCATAGCCCAGTAAGATGGAAGACATGTATCTTCATGAATGCTGAGTTGTGAATTTGATTTATTTTTACTTTCCAAGAGGCCTCCTGGGTAAAGCATTTTGTGACATTTACAGTCAGCCCACTCAATTCTAGTTCTAACAGTAACTTATTTACTTGTGGGCAACGAAAACATTTGTTCAACTACTCTCTCCAGCATTTCTAATTTAACATAAGTTTTAAAATACTTCTTTCAGATTGTGATGACATCATACAAAAACATGCGCTTGGAGCCGAAGATGGTGTATTCAAGATAAAACCCACTGGCTCTGCTAATGTTGTGACGGTTTACTGTGATCAGAGAACTGGGCTTGGTGGTTGGGTTTTAGTTCAGCAGCGAATGGGTGGATCGGTTCAGTTTAACCGATCCTGGGATGAGTACAAGAGCGGGTTTGGTAGTATTGACGATCAAGGCCGAGGAGATGTCTGGCTAGGAAATGACATCCTCCATTTACTCACACAGAAGGAAAGTGTCCTTCGTGTCGAGCTAGAAGACTGGTCAGGGAATGAGGTATTTGCTGAATATGCAGTAACTGTGGGCTCCGAATCAGAAAGCTATATGCTAAATATTGCCAATTATGTTGGGAATGCTGGGGATGCATTAATAACAGGGCTATCATTGGATGGGGAACATACTTCCCATGTAAACATGAAATTTAGCACTTACGACAGAGATAATGATAAATGGGAGGAGAACTGTGCACAGTTCTATGGAGGGGGTTGGTGGTACAATAGTTGTCTGGCAGCTAATTTAAATGGAATTTACTACCATGGTGGATTGTATGATCCTCGTAACAACATGCCATATGAAGTAGAAAATGGAGTGATATGGGTCCCTTTCAAGGGTATTGACTATTCCCTTAAGGTGGTAAAAGTGAAAATCCGACCAATTGCTTCAATTTAGACAAAGAATTTCTATTAATAGTTGTTTAAAAGTTATTACAAGTTTTATGTTTTGTCTAAGTTGCAGAAAAAACTACCTCTTTGCATAGGTTTCATCTGTAATGTTTGAACACTTGATTAAACTGTGGGAAGACCTGCACCAACACTGAATATTTAATCGAACAGTTAACCATGAATGATGTCTTGTTCATTCAGTCGTTTTTCGCAGAAGGACACAAATGTTTCGCTGCAGAAGGTGGCCAATTGTCCCTTTATGTCCACACTAGCTCTCCGATTGAACAACTCACCTAGTTTTGGGCAGCACAGTAGCAAAAGTGGCGAGCACTGTGGCTTCACAGCGCCAGGGTCCCAGGTTTGATTCCCCGCTGGGTCACTGTCTGTGCGGAGTCTGCACGTTCTCCCTGTGTCTGCTTGGGTTTCCTTCGGGTGCTCCGGCTTCCACCCACAGTCCAAAGACGTGCAGGTTAGGTGGATTGACCATGCTAAATTGCCCTTAGTGACCAAAAAGGTCAGGAGGGGTTATTGGGTTACGGGGATAGGGTGGAACTGAGGGCTTAAGTGGGTCGATGCAGACTCGATGGGGCGAATGGCCTCCTTCTGTACTGTATGTTCTAGGTCTTTGTCTAGTACCAGTTCCCTGCCTTCTCCCTGTAATCCTGAGTATTCGCCCTTTTTAGATACCAGTCTAATTCCCTCTCACCTGATGAAGGAGCTGTGCTCCGAAAGCTAGTGATTCCAAATAAACCTGTTGGACATTAACCTTGTGTTGTAAGACTTCTTACTGTGACCACCCCAGTCCAACGCCGGCATCTTCACATCATAATTCCCTTTTGAAAGCTTCAGTTGAACCTGCCTCCGCCTCGCTCTCAGGCAATGCATTCCAGACCCGAGTTGGGACCCGGGTTCGATTCCCAGTCACTGTCTGTGTGGAGTCAGCACGTTCTCCCCATGCCTGTGTGGGTTTCCTCCGGGTGCTCCGGTTTCCTCGCAAAAATCCAGAAAGACGTGCTGTTAGGTGAATTGGATATTCTGAATTCTCCCTCAGTGTACCCGAACAGGCGTCGGAATGTGGTGACTAGGGGATTTTCACAGTAACTTCATTGCAGTGTTAATGTAAGCCTACTTGTGACAGTAATATAGATTATAAAGATTATTATTGTCATGAAAGCCGCATCCTCGGCCTGGCCCCAAGCCCAAGGCTGGCACTTCTTCAGGAACAAGTGAAAGAGGGCTAGGACGGTCACCAGATTTGGAATAAATCGCCCATCATAATTAACTAGTCCAAGAAAAGAGCAAAGTCCTGATATGTCTTGTGAGTGGAGGCCATTTTGAATGCCCACACCTTCTCGGTGATCAGGTGTAAGCCATCTCGGTCCACCCGATACCCCAAGTATACCACTACTTTCACATAAAACAGCACTTCGCACAGCATAGACGGACCCCATATTTGGAAACCGCTTCAACACCGCCTCGAGATTCTGCAAATATTCTTGGTCTGTGGCCCCTGTGACTAACACATTATCTAAGCAACATGCAGTAAACCACGCAGGGTGTTTTCTATGATGCGCTGGAGGACTGCGCACACCGAGGATACTCCGAGCGGGAGCCGGGTGTACTCATGGAGTCTCTTGTGGATATTAATTGTCACATACGTCCGGGAGGATTTATCATACTCCATCTGCAGATAAGCATTGCTCATGTCCAATTTTGTGAATGTACAGCCACTGACCAATGTTGCATACAGATCCTCAATGCGCGATAAAGGGTAACGGCCTAATATTGAAGCCGTGTTTACCATCAATTTATAGTTTCCACAGAGATGGACGGTCGTATCCGGCTTCATTACAGTCACCACTGAGACCTCCCAATCAGTGGAGCGCACAGGCCAAATGATGCTCAAACTTTCTAAAAAAACATTGAAGTTCGGTCTCAACTTTCTCCGCTATAATGCAGGGAACTGGCCGAGCATGAAAATATGGGAGCTGGGCTTCGGGCCAACCTGGATTTTGGCTACGGCCCCTTTAAAGATACCCAAACCAGGCAGGAAAATCTCCAGGAATTTGCTCAGAGACCACCAGATCCCACGTGGAGCATATGCTGCCAATCCAACTGCAGTTGGCCCTCAGCCTAACAGCTGAGGGCCGCTTCCTTGTACAATAATTTGGAGCATATGACCATTCACTTGTATCGGAACACGAATAGGGGCCACACGAGGCATTGCCAAACAGTTCATCTGTATGTCAGCTTCATCCTTTGCTTCTTCTGGGCCATCCAGGTACAAGGCCTGGCCCCGGGACTGATGCCTACTTGACCAGGACGCCTGGAGCGCTGGCCCTCCTGCATTCTGCTGGTACACCTGGACGAGCGTCATGGTCACATAGGGGGCGGCAACACCTTCAGCCGAGTTTGGTGACAATATATGTCTTGGCGGCCGGCTCTTTGCCCAGGGGCCAGAGTTGCAGCGGTGTTCGGTCTGGGTCATGGGGATACTACGTGAGGGGCGACGCCCCAAGACATTCATCTCCATCTCTTGTATCTCTTGAACGTCATGTACCACGCTTTCGTGGGGCAGGGAGATCTGAGGCACCTGCTGAAAAGTTAGGGAGACTTCACCCAGAAGCTTTTTCTGAGTCTCCATAGTATTAATACCTCTCCAGCATATTAAACCAATATTTTTGAATGATTGTCGATGGGTTTGGGTTGCGCCACAAGTATCATGAGCTGCTTGGATGATTGCATATCCAGTGTCGCCGAGTATGTGAGACTCCGGGTCACCCCGAACATATGGGGCGATATTCTCCCACCCCACGAAACCAGCGCCGCGAGAATCACGGCGGGCTGCTCGGAGTATCGCCGCAAACGGCGAGCGCCGATTCACCGGCCCGAATGGGCTGAGCGGCCGGCGAAAGAAATGACAGTCCCGCCGGTGCCGTTCACCCCTGGCCGCTGCCGGCGGGAACTGTGCGGGAACGCTGGGGGGGGGGGTGGCCTGTGGGGGAGGGAGGTGGGCTCCTTCACCGGGGTGGCCTCCGATGGGGTCTGGCCCGCGATCGGGGCCCACCGATCGGCGGGCCGACCTCTCCCACCCCGGGTCTACCTCCTTCCGCGGCTGGCCCCAGAACCCGGCGCCATGTTGGTGAGAGGCCTGCGTGCTTAAAAAGTTCCCCGCGCATGCGCGGGTTGGTGCGGCGCCCATTTGGCACTGCGTAAGGATGCTGGAGCGGCATGAACCGCTCCAGCGCAGTGCTAACCCCCTGTGGGGGCCAGAATAGGTCGTGCTCGGGCCCTATTTGCGCCGTCGTGAAACGCAACGGTGTTCATGACGGTGCGCGCACTTAGTCCTGGGAGCGGAGAATCCCGCCCATGCTGTCTACCGGCCGTCAATAGTATGACCATCCGGTGATCGTTCTCTGTCATACTGTTGGCCCGGAAGAAATAACAAATTCATTCAGCGTATTCATAGAACGCTACAGTGCAGAAGGAGGCCATTCAGCCCATCGAGTCTGCGCCGGCCCTTGGCAGAGAGCACCCTACCTAAGCCCATGCCTCCACCCTATCTCTGTAACCCAGTAACCCCACCTAACCTTTTGGACACTAAGGGGCAATGTAGCGTGGCCAATCCACCTAACCTGCACACCTTTGGGCTATTGGTTCCAGTCTTCAACACCGGCATCAAGCAGATCATGGCGAATCAAAGTAATCCAAATCTGGGTCCAGAAAATCAGGTGGCTCAGCTGAGTAGGTCACAGCATCGACAGCAAACAAGTTTACTCTTCATCGGCAGTTTAATAAGGACACACAGGACGGGATTCTCCGTTTCGCCAGCCACGTTTTCCTGCACGGGGCACCCACGCCGGCAGCGGGATCCTCCGTTCTGGCAGCCGGCCAATGGGATTTCCCATTGTGGCCACCCCATGTCATCGGGAAACCCACAGGTGTGAGTGCGCAGTGGCCACAGTGTCCCGCTGCCGGAGCAGTCCGACCATGGAGTCTGGGCCAATTAAAATAAGAAACAAGTTTTATTTGCACAAACGATAGGCGGAATTTAATGGAAAACTTTCTGAGATGATTTGTGGCGGGTTTTTCAGGGAGTTTCCTCATCGCTATCAAACGCCACTGGCCCGACTCTCCGATCCTGAGATTAGGTGTTGATGATTCATGGACTTCGACGACAGCAAAACTGCCGCTGCACTTGGACCGATTCACCGATCGCTAAGGGGCTAGCACCGGCACCAGGTGGAACACAATCGATTCCAATGGGAAACAGTGCGGGATTCGGCGGGTCTGAGGCTGGTGGCTGACAAGCTGCAGCCGCATATACACACTTCACTCCCCACACACACCATTCCAGCCAACGAGACGACAGCAAGACGCGCAGCCCCAAGATTCACTGACGCGGAACTGGCGACCCTGCTGGACAGTGTGGAGGAGAAGCAGGTGACCCCATAGCCCGGGTTGGGATGGGGGCTGCCAGCCGCCGCAGTTCGCCGGGCATGGACACAGGTGGAAGAGATGGTCAACACCTTGAGCACCACCACCTGGACTGGCCAGCAGTGCTGAAAAAAATAGCACAGCCTCCTCAGGGCAGCAGCCGGGTCCTTCACCCCAGAAGAAGGCCTCCACAGGGTACTCAGGTGGCAGGGCGGAAAATACAGCAGGCCACCTCCACTCCTGATCTGCCGATCCACCTAGTCTTCGTATTAGGGCCCTTAAGGTCAGAGAATGAGGCACCGGTTAAGTTGGCCTGGGTGCAGGGCACAGTTTAGCGATAGGGGCTAGGGCATGAATCTGTATATATGTGTTGTACCCTCAATAACGACGCTTAGAGAGTAAACAGTAAAGAAGGCTTTAATAAGCTAAGAACTAGCCTGGATCCGAGACAGGTGCTAACTGGGTGCCGCCCACAAGGCGGCCCCTTATATACGGCTCCCAGGTGGGCGGAGCCGGCGGCGGAGTCCCCCAGGGTTCCAAGCCCGGTCTTAAAGGGGACATCACCTTACATGATGACAAGGGTACAGTAGTACAGTACCGTTCATCACAATATGTTTTCACATTAAACACCTGTGCACAATGTTACAACCTGCCTTGGTGCTCTGTCAGAAGGGTGTGAGGTGCCGTCTGGTCTGGGCTGGCCGCAGAGGGCATGCCTGGGGGGCGATTGCCCAAGTGGACGGTGTCTCCTCCAGAGGTCTCCAGCATTACAGATGTCAGTCTTCATCCAATACGATTCACTTCAAGTGATATCAAGAAACAGCCGAATGCGCTGGATACTGCAAAGGCTATGAGCTCTGGCAATATTCCGGCAATAGTACTGAAGACTTGTGCTCCAGAACTTGCCTCACCCTAGCCAAGCTGTTCCAGTACAGCTACAACACTGGCATCTACCCAGCAATGTGAAAAATTGCCCAAATGTGTCCTGTACACAAGAAACAGGACAAATTCTTTGAGAAGGTGACTGAACAGGTAGACGAGGGTAGAGCAGTTGATGTGGTGTATATGGATTTCAGTAAAGCGTTTGATAAGGTTCCCCATGGTAGGCTGTTGCAGAAAATACAGAGGCTGGGGATTGAGGGTGATTTAGAGATGTGGATCAGAAATTGGCTAGCTGAAAGAAGACAGAGGGTGGTGGTTGATGGGAAATGTTCAGAATGGAGTTCAGTTACAAGTGGCGTACCACAAGGATCTGTTCTGGGGCCATTGCTGTTTGTCATTTTTATCAATGACCTAGAGGAAGGCGCAGAGGGGTGGGTGAGTAAATTTGCAGACAACACTAAAGTCGGTGGTGTTGTCGATAGTGTGGAAGGATGTAGCAGGTTACAGAGGGATATAGATAAGCTGCAGAGCTGGGCTGAGAGGTGGCAAATGGAGTTTAATGTAGAGAAGTGTGAGGTGATTCACTTTGGAAGGAATAACAGAAATGCGGAATATTTGGCTAATGGTAAAGTTCTTGGAAGTGTGGATGAGCAGAGGGATCTAGGTGTCCATGTACATAGATCCCTGAAAGTTGCCACCCAGGTTGATAGGGTTGAAAAGAAGGCCTATGGAGTGTTGGCCTTTATTGGTAGAGGGATTGAGTTCCGGAGTCAGGAGGTCATGTTGCAGCTGTACAAAACTCTGGTACGGCCGCATTTGGAGTATTGCGTACAGTTCTGGTCACCGCATTATCGGAAGGACGTGGAGGCTTTGGAGCGGGTGCAGAGGAGATTTACCAGGGTGTTGCCTGGTATGGAGGGAAAATCTAATGAGGAAAGGCTGATGGACTTGAGGTTGTTTTCGTTGGAGAGAAGAAGGCTAAGAGGAGACTTAATAGAGGCATACAAAATGATCAGGGGGTTAGATAGAGTGGACAGTGAGAGCCTTCTCCCGCGGATGGAAATGGCTGGCACAAGGGGACATAGCTTTAAACTGAGGGGTAATAGATATAGGACAGAGGTCAGAGGTAGGTTCTTTACGCAAAGAGTAGTGAGGCCATGGAATGTCCTACCTGCAACAGTAGTGAACTCGCCAACATTGAGGGCATTTAAAAGTTTATTGGATAAACATATGGATGATAATGGTATAGTGTAGGTTAGATGGCTTTTGTTTCGGTGCAACATCGTGGGCCGAAGGGCCTGTACTGCGCTGTATCGTTCTATGTTCTATGTTCTATAAATCCAACCCAGCCAATTACCGCCCTATCAATCTACTCTCCACCATCAGCAAAGTGACGGAAGGAGTCATCAACAGTGTTGTCAAGGGGCACTTACTCAGCAATAACCTGTTCCCGGATGCTCAGTTTGGGTTCCGCTATGGTCACCCGGATCCTAATCTCATTACAGCTTTGGTTCAAACATGGACAAAAGAGCTGAACTCGAGAGGTGCGATGAGAGTGACTGCCTTTGACATCAAGCCAGCATTTGACAGAGTATGGCATCAAGGATCCCTAGCTAAACTGGAGTCAATGGGAATCGGGGGGAAACTCTCCGCTGGTTGGAGTCATACCTGGCACAAAGGAAGATGGTTGTGGTGGTTGGAGGTCAATCATCTCAGCTCCAGGCCATCACTGCAGTAGTTCCTCAGGATAGAGTCCTAGGCCCACCCATACCATCTTCAGCAGTTTCATCAATGACTTACCCTCCATCATAAGGTCAGAAGTGGGGATGTTTGCGGATGACTGAACAATGTTCAGCACCATTCACGACTTCTCAGATAATGAAGCAGTCCATATCCAAATGCAGTGAGACCTGGACAATATCCAGGCTTGGGCTGACAAGTGGCAAGTTACATTCGCGCCACACACGTGCCAGGCAATGACCATTTCCTACAAGAGAGGATCTAACAATTGCTCCTTGACATTCAATGGCATTACCATCGCTGAATCCCCCACAGTAAATATCCTGGGGGCTACCATTGATCAGAAACTGAACTGGACTAGCCATATTAATACTGTGGCTACCATGGCAGGTCAAAGGCTAGGAATCCTACGGTGAGTAACTCACCTCTTAATCCCCCAAAGCCTGTCCACCATCTATAAGGCACAAGTCTATAAGGCACATCTATAAGGGCAGCACGGTAGCATTGTGGATAGCACAATTGCTTCACAGCTCCAGGGTCCCAGGTTCGATTCCGGCTTGGGTCACTGTCTGTGCGGAGTCTGCACATCCTCCCCGTGTGTGCGTGGGTTTCCTCCGGGTGCTCCGGTTTCCTCCCACAGTCCAAAGATGTGCAGGTTAGGTCGATTGGCCATGCTAAATTGCCCTTAGTGTCCAAAATTGCCCTTAGTGTTGGGTGGGGTTACTGGGTTATGGGGATTGGGTGAAGGTGTTGACCTTGGGTAGGGTGCTCTTTCCAAGAGCCGGTGCAGACTCGATGGGCCGAATGGCCTCCTTCTGCACTGTAAATTCTATGAGGTCAGACGGGTAATGGAATACTCTCCACTTGCATGGATGAGTGCATCTCCAACAACACTCAAGAAGCACGACACCATCCAGGACAAAGCAGCCCGCTTGATTGCTCCTCCTTCCACAAACATTCAAACCCTCCACAGCTGACGAACAGTGGCAGCCGTGTGTACCATCTACAAGATGCACTGCAGTAACTCAGAAAGGTTCCTTCGACAGCGCCTTCCAAACCCACGACCACTACCAGTAGAAGGACAAGAGCAGCAGATACCTGGGAACCCCACCACCTGGAGTTTCCCCTCCAAGTCACTCACCACCCTGACTTGGAAATATATCGCCGTTCCTTCACTGCTGCTGGTGCAAATTCCTGAAACTCCCTCCCTAGCAGCACAGTGGGTGTACCTACATCTCAAGGACTGCAGCGGTTCAAGAAGGCAGCTCACCATCAGCTTCTGAAGGGCAACTAGGGATGGGCAATAAATGCTGGCCTAACCAGCGAGACCCACATCCCGTAAATGAAGAAGGAAAAAAAAGTGCTCCCGTGTGCAGGTGTCAGGCATTGTCATACAATGCAGTGCACCAGAGCTCATCGCAGAGCGAGTTGTCATCATCCTCCATCCCATGAACTTTATCTGCTGTTATTGCCAACCCAGGCGTTCACCCCGTGGTGCGGCAGGTATGTATCATGGAGTGGGTTGCAGGTGGGGGTGGGGGTGGTGGTGAGGTTTCTATGCCCCTGATCAATCCCCCAGTCGGTGAACCTGAAGGTGGTCAGAGTTTTCCGTGTGTGTTGTCCTGCCCATGTCCTGCCCATCCTCACCCTCCCACACCCTCCTCATCAGACGAGGACTGAAGTTCATCCTCCTCCTCCAGCATGCCACCCCTGTGCTGCACAATGTTATGGAGAACACAGCAAGCCACCACGATGTGGGAGACCTTCCCAGCGCTATACTGGAGGGCCCCTCCAGAGTGGTCCAGGCACCTGAACCGCATCTTCAGGATGCCGATGCACCGCTCGATCATGCCCCGGTCGCTGTACGGGCGTTGTTGTAGCGGGTCTCTGCGTCGGCCTGTGGCCTCCGGATATCGTCATCAGACACGACCGCAGTAAATAAATCCTGTCGCCCAGAAGCCAATCCCCCAGACGGGGTGGGGCGCCTCGAAAAGGCCACAATCTTCGAGTATGCCAGGACGAAGGCGTCGTGTACACTGCCTGGATATTGGGCATAGATTATTTTTGTTAAATTTAGAGTGGCCAATTATTATTATTTTTTTTCCAATTACGGGGCAATTTAGCATGGCCAATCCACTCACCTGCACATCTTTGGGTTGTGGGGGCGAAACCCACGCAGACACGGGAAGAATGTGTAAACTCCACACGGACAGTGACCCAGGGCCAGGATTCGAACCCAGGTCCTCAGCGCCACAGTTCCAGTGCTAACCATTGCACCACGTGCCGCCCGGCATTGGGCATAATGTGCATCTGATGGTCACACACCAGCTGCATGTTCATCGAGTGGGACCCCTTTCGGTTTGTGTGGAGTGGCCTGTCATCTTCAGGTGCTCGTAGGGTGACATGCATCCCGTCAATCACGCCCTGGACCCTGGACATCTCAACAATGGTGACGGACCCCACTGCCCGGGCATCCTGATGGGCTTCGTTCACATTGAAATGGATGTATTGTGTTGGCTGGGCATATAGGGCCATTATGAAGGCACGGCTGCATCTGTGCACCGAGCTCTGTGAGATTCCGGACAGGTCCCTGCTCGGCGCCAGGAAGGAACCCGTGGCATAAAAGTTCAGGGCGACTGTCACCATGACGGCCACCAGGAGCGGGTGTCCTCCCACATTCCTCTGCGTTTCCAGATGCGCCATGATCTGGCAGATATGTCGCACTGTCCCCTTCTTCAGCCAGAGTCTTCGACAACATGCCCGGTCCATCAGGTCCTTGAATGACAGGTGCTGCCGGTACGCACGAGGCCTCACATGGCATTTCCTTTGCACCTCCTCCTCCTCCTCGGCATGTTGAGTGGCTGGCTCTCAATCTTCAGCGGCTGCTTCCTGTTCCTCTGGGCACGCTCCACTGCTGCAGCTTCTTTCTACTCGAGCAGCTCCAGCTCGGACAGCCGCAGTGCATCCCCCAGTGCCTGTAGGGTATGAAAGGCTGACACGTTAGCATGTTGCGTACCCCTGTGCCCAACCAGGTCCAATGGGTTACACAGTGGCCCCGGTTTGCATTGCAGGCCCTACCCATGATCCCCCCCCCATTCCCTCACCCTTGGTCCCGTTGGTGTCCGGCAGTGTGGGGGCCTTTGACCTGGCGCCCGTCCCTGCTGCCAGGGTTACTGTTGACGGGTGCTGCCCTCCCCAGCGCTACGCTTTGCTGGCCCGCCTGGCACCCCCCCCCCCCTCCATAGGGGCTGATGTGGGCGTTGCCCTTGGGCCGGCAGCATGATGCCCCTCCGGCGGGTGATGACCGGTTGGGGTGGTGGTATGGCGGAGGTTGGGATGCAGGGGTGGTGTGCAGGGGCGGTGGAGTGGTGGGTGGGGACTGGGGTGTGGGCGTGGTGGGGTGGGAGCACCCATACGACTGGTGGCACTCTGCAGAACCAGTAGCCAAGGTGTGTGGTCAGTGGAGTGCCCAGCAAGATGGCTGTCTTGCTGGCCGCAGCAATGGCGGTCCATGCCTGGATACTGCCCCAGTCCCATGGGGGTCACCCCGACACCCGTCACCTCCGCTCCCTCACCGGCCCTGGCAGGACCCCCCCATCCCAGCCAGTCCGGCCAGTGTCGGGACCGGCAGCCTATAATCATGCTGCTCCGTGTCCTACCTCCTCTCTCTCCCTCAGCCAAGGTGCCTGCTTCCCGATTTTTAAATGAACAAGTGAACCTCACCATCAGGAATTACCCCCAGTGGAAGCAGAGAATCACGGAGGCTCCGGGGAATACCGCTCAGGCCCGCTAATGATATGCAAACGTCATTTACTGTACGTGCGGAGTGGAGGCACTGGAGAATTGCGATTTGGCGTGAACTGAGCAGCCACCATGATTTAGCGTCAAAACCGATTTTCAGCCGATTGAGAACCCCGTCCTGTCATAATATACACCAGTATATCATGGTGCAGATACACACACACTGATGGACACACAGCAAGACCAATCAACACACACAACACCGCAGCCAATCACCAGTTAGAGCACACTCACTATATAGACAGAGGGCATCAAAGTTCCCGCTCATTCGGGATGCAGCCTCCTACAAGGACAGAGCTTACAGCTTACAGCACAGATCCTCACCATGTGCTGAGTGCATGGACTGGTTCGGACAGGCATAGGTCTTTAGTTTAATCTAACATCGTGTTAACCCACAGTGAAAGTATGTTCAACAGTTTCTAGCTTAATAAAATAGTGTTGTACTATTTTAAGTGTTGGTGACCTGTATGTGTTCCACGGATGCAGAGCACCCAACACATCACGTCCCATTTGGGGATTTTTTTCATCACTGGAAGCTGATCCCCGTCATCCTTCAAAACCCTCCTTTCATGGCCATGGCCCCCCTCGGGCCCTGATCCTTGTCAGTGCCACCCTGGCACCCTTGCATTGCCACCGTGGCACCCAGACAGTGATCCTGCCAGCTTGGCAGTGCCACCCTCGCACATTGGCAGTGCCAAGGTGGCAGTGCCAAGGTGCCCAAGTTCCAGAGGGGAGACCAGGGAGCCACTCAGCACTATCCCTGACTATCTAGGGTCTCCAATGACCCGGGAGACCCTCGGGTGCCGTTCCGCCTGGTCCATGTTTGTTAGGACCAGTACTGAACGGTGTCTGGCTGCAGCCTTACTGGGGAGGCTGGTAGACCCAAGGTAAACTTGCCTAAGTAGGCCGCGTTGTGCTCTCGGTCGAGCACAACGTAGCCACAAAATAGCGACCAATACACACACTACCTGGTAGATCCCTATCAGCTTCCAGCTCTGTTGGCACCTTACTGGCTGACCTTAATACATGAGTTAATTGGATACCCCACCCCTAGCATGGGAGCTCGTACTCTGCCAGGAGCATGGGGAAGACAAGCATTCCCACCCTGTAGGTTCGGGCGGGAGATTACAGTGTCCAGGCCTCATAGTTTGATTGGAATGCTGTGCAATAAAACTCATCTGAGATATGGCACGTGTACCCACGAGAATGCACTGAAGAATATTTTGTTTCTTAAACGGTCAACAGTAATAAAGATTTGAAAAATAACTACATAACATTCCACATATCACGCTAACCATTAAACAACACGGAAATGACACAGTTCCATATTGGTACCAGTACAAAGCTATAACAACAGATGGTATTACTCCCCGCAGGTTCCTGAACAGAAACGGAGGAAAAGCCTGAGAATGTGTTATCAGGTCCAGAACTTTGCCGTAGAAATGACCTATCCGTCAATGTGTGACTTGTTCCACGTATCAGTGCCGTTCTCCGTCCAGGAGCTGCAGCAGTGCAGACCCTCCCATACAGCCCGATCTCTCTGGAACCAGCTCCAATGCCCCTGGGCTGCACCCCCGAAAATGAAAATGGCTACTCATCTCCTCCGATCCCCTCAGCAGCCAGTGCTCTAGGTTCCTGTTTTTAAATAGGAATGCTAAAGGCTGCTTTGTGACCTCTCTCTAGGGAGCTGGATAATTCCTGGGAGGCTGTTAGATGGGCTTCCATCTCGTTACTGCGTTGAAGAGTGGCCTTAACTGGTCACAAATGGTGTCTTGCCGCGTCTAGGTGGGATCTCGAACCCGCCAATGGAAATGTCTGGTTAGATCGCGAACCGATTTGCACCTGACGTGGAACCCGATTTTGGCCTCTCCCGCGATTTAACCGGCGTGCACGGATCCGCGCCGGGCGCAATGCAGCGGTTGAATCGTGCCCTCCATCTTTAACATTCAATCAATAAAGCAGATTACTTCATCAAAGTACCAAAGCCCAGGGTAAAACCATACGCAATGTATTTATAACGTTCATATTTTAATGCGTTCAGGAATTCACAAACATTTTTGACTTGAACACTTGAATCATCATCCTCTGTGAGTAATACAGTGATAGATTAGAAATAAAAATAAAATTATGAAATTTTCATCCAGTTTTTTATTTTTCATAACATTTTTATGTTTTTGAACCTATTATTTTTCAAGAGTTGCTCGAGGGCTGCCGGGTAGTCCCGGGTTTGGAATATTTGGAATATTTGTGAACACTGGCCGGATTTTCATGCTCATCTCCTTCATAGAATACCATGATCCTTTAAAGTCCATCCATACAATGCCATCATCTGTGCCATGTTTTGCCATTTGTCTTGTGTAATTTCCACCCCAATAGTATCTACCATTTGGATTTGAAGAATGACAGCGATTATACCACCACCCACCACCATCTTCTCTGGCACATTGTTTGTTTAAGTCTCCAGGTAACCTGTCAATGTTAAAACAGTTTTGGTTACCCTCCTTGTGTTGAAATACATTTACATATTAAAACTTATCAGCAAGCTACATGCAGGAAAACAAGCACAAGATTATGTATTAATGTTCATTTTAGAGATTCATTGGGTGGAAGAAACGTTGATCTCAAACAGGACAAACCTTTAAAAAGCCTCTCGTGCTGTGATAATATGTTAAGGTGATAGGGGCGCTAACAGGATTAGGTTTGGACTTCCGTCCCTCAGTGAACAGGATATCCTTCCTTCGAGAACTGCCAGCCAATCTGATTGACCAGTTGCTCCAGCAGTCCTTGCAGCGCCACAACTCAGTGGTGGTGGTTGGGGAGGGAGGGGGGGGGGGTCACTGGGATTGCAAGAAGGCCCACAGAGAAGAGTGATATGAGGGGAGTTCCAGGGCATTAGCGTGGGAAGTGGTTGGCTGCACTAAGGAGTTGAGCGGAGTGTGGGAGCGTGTTTTTGAAAGTCAGTCATGGAGGAACTGAGAGAGGTTTGGCATCTTGGATGGGGGCAGGGGTGGGGTACCCGTGATATGCAGAGGGCACCCCTGAATAATGTGCCCTCTCCCCCACCGACCTGCCCGCCTTTTCAAAAAAATTATTCTCAAAAGTAGTCTTTGAACTCTGGCCCACCTGCCATTTCTCAAAGTTTAATGGCAGTAGAGGTGAACTGAAGCTCTCAATTGCAACTTAATTGTGCAGTCAAGGGCCTCAGTAGGCCATAGGTGGCCTAGTTGGCACCTTACCCACCCTCCCTCAATATTATGGGGAATGGGTCAGGGACGGACAGGAATGGGGTGGGCTGGATACTTTACACGCTGCAATCCATCCCATTATATTTTAGAGGCAGCATGAAATTTAGCACTTTGGATATAACTTATTGGTAATATGGTTCTCTCTAAAACAAATGGTTTAAGATTGTACTATGTAATGTTAGATACAACTCCGAACGGATTTATGGGAATTATTGATTTTAAATGGGTTTGCCTCTAATTTGAATGCCATCTTTACATGTTAAACAGCCATATGGTAATATTGCATGGCGTAATTTCAAATCCAATGTTCCTAATTTATCTAGAATTCCCATGTACCCTATGTAGATTTTTAAAAACAGAAAAATGAAAGTTGGGTAAATGTTACAATTTTTTCTTATAAATTTAGAGTACCCAATTCATTTTTTCTAATTAAGGGGCAATTTAGCGTGGCCAATCCACCTACCCTGCACATCTTTTGGGTTGTGGAGGTGAGACCCACGCAAACACAGGGAGAATGTGCAAACTCCACATGTGGTGAACGTATTTTAGTAACCATTCACCACTGTACTAAATTGTACTATGCTGTTGCCCATGTGGGCTCCACCTATGGACAATTGTACTGTACTACACTGTTTGTATCATGTTGGTGCCCTTGTGGACTCTGCCCCCTTGAGGGGAGGTATAAAGAGCAGCTGCCCGGTAGGCTGCTCTCATAGCAAGAGCAGTTGCAGGCAGGCACTGTTCTAGTTGGCTAAAGCCTCTGTTCACTTCTATTCTCTGTCTCGAGTGAATTGATGGTCACATCACCACAGGACAGTGACCCAGAGCCGGGATTGAACCTGGGACCTCGGCATCGTGAGGCAGCAGTGCTAACAATTAATAATAGGCAAAAATAACCTCACAGTGTATCCATTTTCTTATTAAGGCCCTTAGGTTAGACATACTTAGGATGTATCACTCTATAATTGTTAACTATTTTGCAAACCCATTTCATTTTGTATTGATATTGCAATTACATTCAAAATGTAACTTGGATTAGAGTCAGGGTTAAACTGAAAACGTAGCAAAGGGGATTGAGACTTCCTACGAGAAGGGAATCTCACTCCACTTCACAATGGACTCAGATTGATCTTGATGCTTCAATTACATTCTGCAAATTTTGCAGCAATGTTAAATCAAAACCTCTGCACAGCAACATTAAAGTTGCAACATGAAAGCACTGCTAAACTTTAAGGGATCCCATTTCCGCTGCCGATGAGCTAAATAACATGTTCTGACAGAATGTTTTTGTGAACTATTTTAGCATTGTCACTAAGCCATTCAATTTAAATCCAGAAAATCGAGGAACTTGAATGCCAAGTTAAGGGCCAATGCAACAATTTCGCCTTCATCAAATCAGTGTGGCAATGTGTACCCATTCACATTCAGGACAAACTGGAACCTTGCAAATTCCAAATAGTTACCAAGGTCATGCTGCACACTTACCCTCCCCAGGCCTCAGTCATGTTGCCCATTCGCTACAAAATAAACCTGTCATGTACCAAGACACCCCAAGGTGATTTAGATAGTCAGAAGGCATGGATAATGATTATGGAAAGATTATGGAAGGTGCCCAAGGCCATGATTAACAGACAGGACTTCAGGAATGTTTCTAAGATAGGGAAATTGGCAGTGATACTGAAAAGTCATAGAAAAATACATAGAAAGTAGAAGCAGGAGTAGGCATTTCCACCCTTTGAGCCTGCTCCACCATTCATTATGATCATGGCTGATCATCAAGTTCAATACCCTGATCCTGCCTTCCCCCAGTATCCCTTGCTCCCTTAGGCCCCAAGAGCAATATCTAATTCCTTCTTGAAATCACACAACATTGGCCTCAACTACTTTCTGTGTTAGTGAATTACACAGCTTCACCACTCTCTGGGTGAAGAAATGTCTCCATCTCAGTCCTAAACGTTTGCCCCTTTTCTCAAATTATCACCCCCAGTTCAGGACTCCCCCACCAACAGGAACATTCTTTCTGAATCTACCCTGTCTAATCCTGTTAGAATGATATAAGTTTCAATAACATCCCCCCTCACCCTCCTAAACTCCAATGAATATAATACTTTAAAAAGTTTTTATAATTTTTCCAATTACCGGGCAATATAGCGTGGCCAATCCAGCTACCGTGCACATTTCTGGGTTCTGGGGATGAGGCCCATGCAGACACGAGGAGAATGTGCAAACTCCACACGGACTGTGACCTGGAGCCAGGATAGAACCTGGGTCCTCAGTTTTGTGAGGCAGCAGTGCTAACCAGTGCACAAATGCCGCCCCAATGAATATAATCCTAACCAACTTAATCTCTCCTCATATGACAGGCTCGCCATCCCAGGAATCAGCCTGGTAAACCTTTGCTGCACTCCCTCCATAGCAAGAACATCCTTCCTCAGATAACGACACCAAAATTGCACACAATATTCCAGGTATGGCCTTAGCAACACCCTGTACAATTGCAGTAAAACATCCCTATTCGTATACTCAAATTCTCTCGCTATGAAGGCCAACATACCATTTTCCTTCTTTACCGCCTGCTGTACCTACACGCTCACTTTCAGCGACTGATGCACGAGGACACCAAGGTCTCGCTGAGTTTCCACCTCTCAATCAACACTCATTCAAGTAATTATCTGCCTTCCTATTTTTTTGACCAAAGTGGGTAACCTCACCTTTATCCACATTATACTGTATCCGCCATGCATATGCCCACTCACTCAGCCTGTCAAAATCATGCTGAAACATCTCTGCGTCCTCCTCTTAGCTCACCCTCCCACCTAGCTTTGTATCATCTGTAAATTTGGAGATAATACATTTAGTTCCCTCATCCAAATATAAATATATACTGTGAACAGTCGGGGCCCTAGCACTGACCCCTGTGGTACCCTACTCATAGTGCCTGCCATTTGGAAAAAAACCTCATTTATTCCAACTCTTGGCTTCCTGTCTGCTAACCAGCTTTCTATCCATCTCAAGACACTACCCACAATTCCATGTGCTTTACATAGTAATCTGCGATGTGAGACTTTGTCATAGGCCTTCTGAAATTCTCAATAAACCACATCCACTGATTCTCCCTGGTCAACTCTACCAGTTACAACCTCAAGGAATTCCAGTAGATTTCCCAATTCAGAGCATGAGAGTTTAGTGGCTGATTCCTCTGCCACTAATTTTAAATCAATTGACCGGGAGTTGTTTGGGCGGAGGTGCACACACAAATCTTTGACATGTGCTGCTGGCAAGCAGATTCCTGTATTGAAATGCTGAAGCGAAAAAATTACTCTTTAAGCTTTTAACTTCAGGCAAAACTGGTTCAAAGCATTAACAGCAAAAAATGAGGACTAGTTGTTTTCTCAGACTTACCATTTATCATTGTCTCTATCATATGTACTGAACATCATGTTCTGATGAATTGTCATTGTTCGATTATTTCCATAGAGAGTTTTGCTACCTTCCATAAGTGTATTGCCAGCATTTCCAAAGTACCTATCAACTGATAGTCGATAGGTATTGGCTTCATTTTGAACCACAAATTTGCCGTACTCAGCAGTTAATTTATTATTCTCCCAGTCTTTCATTTCAAAAAGGAGCTCTGTATTCTCTAGTTTTGTCAAATAGCTGATTTGGTCATTTCCAAGCCAATATTCACCTGGAAGAAAGTTTAAGAAAAGAACAACTTTTATCCCACAGAATAGCAGCAAAATAAAGTGCACTACGATCTAACACATCAAAGGGGTTCTGGTACAGACCAGGAAGGTCCTATTTTTGATTACTGATTTGGGTTGAGTTAAGAAGTCTCAGTTGGGTTTAATTCCCCTGGATTATGGAGGAAGAAATCTTCTAGGATTTGTGCTCCTTATCACAGTCCAGTGGCCAGTACCAAGAATATGCAAGTGGGGAAGTCATGGTGAGACTAGAATCAACTTTGGCCGAGATACATCTTCACACAGCTGCTCAGTCTTGCAGCATAGTCACTCGGTACCGCAGCAATAATGGAACCAAACCCCCAAAAGAAGATAACACTTTCAGTGGAGAGGGGAGGAGGTTAGGTAGATGGATCTGAGTAATAAATATTGGCACCTTTCTAAATTGAGACAGAAGTCTCACTCGGCCGGCCTCTTAGCTTGAACCAGTTTTCAGCTGAAGGTAGTACACCATTGGTGTGTTAAGGTTGCCCTAAAACTCTTAGGTTTGGGAGAGAAAAGTTAGGCAAGGGGATCTTTGTCGGATAATGTAAATGGATGAACATCAGATCAAGACAAGATTGAACTCAACTGCGATACATCCTTCAAACCAGTCGTTTTCAAAGTGGGGGTCGCGGCCCTTGAGTGAGTTGCAGGATGTTTAAAAATGAGTCACCAAGATTGATTTTGCAAAGATTGCCAGAGTTTTTTTTCTCTGGGGTATTCGCTCTGCATTGCACAGTATGACCACGAGGCAATAAACAGGACAGCGTGTCCTGTATGTGCAATTGGTCCCAATTTTCTTTCCCTTTCTAGTGAAGTTGATTCACACTCTTTCTATGTTACACATGTAATAACAAGCTGAATGTAACCCATGTCATCCGAAAGAGAAGGCCAGAGATACCTATAAGCCATAAACCTACTGGCCAGGATCTCACATCTGGATTTGTCGAAGAGACAGTTAGTTGCTCTGCTGAGTCCTTGACAAGATAGAGTAGCACCAATGTTAACTATGAACAGAATGGAGCACCACCAGTGAACAGCCTGCAAATGATTGTGTCATGTGGGTGAACTATTTGGTTAAAATGGGTCACCTGAAACAAAGTTTGAAAACCACTGCTTCAAATGAGTAAACTGTCAAACCTCATACTGAATAAAGTCCACTTATAATTAAAACATTTTTTTTTGAGTACCCAATTCATTTTTTCCAATTAAGGAGCAATTTAGTGTGGACAATCCACCTAGCCTGCATATCTTTGGGTTGTGGGGGCGAAACCCACGCAAACACGGGGAGAATGTGCAAACTCCACATGGACAGTGACCCAGAGCCGGGATCGAACCTGGGGCCTCGGTGCCGTGAGGCAGCAATGCTAACCACTGCGCCACCGTGCTGCCCAAAGCCCACTTATAATAATAATAATCTTTATTATCACAAATAGACTTACATTAACACTGCAACGAAGTTACTGTGAAAATCCCTGAGTCACCACATTCCGGCACCTGTTCTGGTACACAGAGGGAGAATTCAGAATGTCCAAATTGCCTGACAGCTTTCAGGACTTGTGGGTGAAAACCGGAGCACCCGGAGGAAACCCACGCAGACATGGGGAGAACATGCAGACTCCGCACAGACAGTGACCCAAGCCAGCAATCAAACCTGGGGCCCTGGAGTTGTGAAGCAACAGTGCTAACCACTGTGCTACCGTGCCGCCAGCTGAGTACTGAGCACAATAGATGCCTACAGGACCAAATTATAGTATGCAGAGAAGCTGAGAAAATTGATAACAGTTAAAACAAAGCACATGTATTGAAAAGGTTTAGAAAAGATGTTTTATCGGTTCGAAAAGATTAGTTATATTTTTCACATATTGGGAAGGTATTGGTGTCAAGAATTGAAGTTAAAAAGATGATACTGTTGAAAGTATGGTACCATTTGAAAGCTTATTATTCGATCATGGGTATATTTTAAAACAGGTTGATACGGTGCCGCAGTGGTGAGCATTGCTGCCTACGGCGCGATGGACTCGAGGTCGATCCCGGCCCTGGGTCACTGTCCGTGTGGAGTTTGCACATTCTCCCTGTGTCTGCGTGGGTCTCACCCCCACAACACACAGATAAGCAAGCTAGGTGAATTGGCCACACTAAATTGCCGCTTATTTGGAAAAGAATAATTGGGTACTCAAAATTTATTTTTAAAAATGAGCGTACTTTAAAACATAAATGATGTGAGAAGATTTAAAAGTTACAAATGAAGATACTAGAAATTGCAAAGAAAATTGAAAGTGCTGGCAATGTGCAGCGGGTTCACATGAGTTTAAGAAGACAGATAAATCTGCGTTCCTTGTCTGTTCTCATTCTATATCTAAGTAGATTTTGAAGCAGTTATCATGTAAAATATAGGGTGAAATTGAAAACATGTTCAAGTTGCTGATAATACTTCCAGAATCAAAGAGCTGGTCACACCACTCTGACATATCTTCGTAAAAAGAGGCATTTTACTCCATTGAGACCTCACTTGGTAAAATTAAAATCTACACAAGTAAAGTAATTAATTAGTTCAGTTATTAGCTGCTAAAAGCAGCTGCATTTCAATGTTTAGTTCCAATAGAAAACCCACAAAAGCCAATCAGCATCTGAAAGAGAAAGTTGAATTAATACTTTGGATGCATCCCTCAATCCGAACTCAATGATTATTACTTCTGATGGAGAATTAACTGAAATATTAACCAGTCTTTCTCTCGCAGATGCTGAGAGATTCTAGCCTTTTAGGTTTTTACTTTCGATCTCCCTGTCTCCAGCTCTTTTTCCTCAGATGCTGGCCATCATTGGGAGGATGGAAATTCCAACCAAGTCAAGGCACCAGTCTTGGTGAAGGCTAAGACTGAGAGTGACTTCATTCTGGCTTTGTTCCTCACCCTTCGGCATAGTGACACTGGAGTGTACCAGATAGCCTGCTTATTTCCGAAGTGTCGACAATAATGGATGAACATAGTTACATGCCTTTGCTCCTGATTTTGTACTTTTCTCCCCAGTCTCTCTGGGCTCCCAAGGACACAGAGCCACAATGGTCAAGAGAGTGGGCAAACAGTGAACTTGCTCCCAGACCTTCAGAGAAACATGAACTTATTTACTGACAAAATTCCATGGTCAGCAAGGTTCCTGACTCACAGCGCCATTTCTATAAAATAACAGCTATAAAGTATAAGTTTTTGTCATTTCTTTCAATGAAGGGGCAATTTTAGCCTGGCCAATCTACCTACTCTACATATCTTTTGGATTGTTGGGTGTGAGACCCACGCAGACACGAGAATAATGTGCAAACTCCATATGGACAGTGATCCAGGGCCGGGATCGAACCCGGATCCTCAGCGCAGTGAGACAGCAGTGCTAACCACTGCACCACCGTGCCACCCTATCCGTTATAAATGCAAGTAAATCTGAATCACTTGGGCTTTTATGAGTCTGGCTACCAGGATCCAAGGACCATATGTGGCCCCATTATTGCAATCAAATCATTGTTGTTCGGCCAATCTCCTTTGAAGCTTTCATTTTAAGCTGGTCAGCACACTGTAGTGAGCTATGGCATGCTTGTTTGAAAGAGAGTCAATTTTCCAGAGTCACTTTAACAATCTCACCTGGAGTATCGCAAAAGCCTTTCCCCACATCAAATGCTATGTTACCGAATCCAGCTTTGTAGGCATCCCAAGATCTGCCAAAGTCCACGCTACCATCCTGTCTATTTTGAATCAGTGCCCATCCTGGAAAACATTTATATTACAAATGAAAAAGCTGCAGCATTGAATGACATGCAGAAGTTTAAGTTATTCATGAACAGACTATTTTATGAAGCACAAAATAGGTACCTCCTTGTTCTGTTACCATGTCACAATAGATTCTGTAAGGTATTTTATGTGAATCTGGTTGGATTAAATAGAGCTGAGATTTCTTACCACCTTTGGTGTAAATGTCGTTACATTCTGCAAAACAAAGATGCAACAAAATTTATCTTGTAATTGGGAAAATGGAAAGATATGTAACATGTACCAGTCCTTCATGTTTATTTCCTTTGATCTAGTTTCTTTTATGTTATTTTATCATTTTGGTCCGTGGGCCCATTTTCGGGTTATGCCTCTAAGCATTGGACTCAAAGTTGAAACAGCCTGCTTGTCAGGACACTGTGTTCCCAGGTTTGTGTTTGAGAGATGAGAAGGCAGACTCCTCAGCACCAAGTGGATTTTAAGAACTAGTTTTGGAGGAAGTTGGTTTGACTCTTTAACTGGCTACTGGTGGATTGGCCAGGGACAATGTTCTGCCTGACAATGATTAGTGATTAGTTCCTGTGTGATGCTTTCTGAGAGATTGTGGCAGAATTGATTAGACCTTGAAAGTGAAAGGAATGCTCTCTTTCCCGCTCCCCTGTTTGCTGAAGTGAAAAAAATGCTCTGTTGTTCCGAAAACAATGAGTCCCTGGCATATCGTTTCCTGAGAACTTAAAATGATGCCGAATCTGCAGAGAAGGCAGACAATCTTTCCAGAGAAAAGAGTCATCTCAAGCCTAGAATGGAGTTCAAAATGAAAGCATGAACTCCAGAAAGGCATTGATTGGAAGTCATCCAAGAGCATCAAAGATCCTTTTCCTTTTATTATTTATTAATATTTTCTTTCCCTTTCCACCATCCTTTCCCCTCTGTGTTGTTTGTCTGTGTGTGTGTAGAGAGTGGGGTGAGTTAGAAAGGGGGGTTTGGGAAAACGGTAGTAGATAGTTCGTTACAATTCCAGTCTGTTTAATTAGAATACTGTACATAATGATTGGTCACTTTTGTTTTGTTACAAACTTGGGGTGAAATTCTCCTACCCGCCCCGCCACATTTCTGCGTCGACCGGCCGGCGGGAGTCTCCGTAACACCGGCCGGTCAATGGGGTTTCCCATTGTGGGGCAGCCCCACGCCGTCGGGAAACCCCCCGGTGCCGGCAGAATGGAGACTCCCACCGGCGGAGAATGACGCCCCTTGTGACTATAGTTAATTGGGCTCAAGCAAGGACCTTGAGTACTTTATATAGAATGTAATTTCACCTGCGTTGCAACTCTGGATCGAATGGGGCTGGAATTGACCGCGCACTAGCTCAGGGTTTCATGACAAACAATAAAAAGAAGAATGTTGAAATGGTTTTTAAGTGTACGTACCTTTGCCTGATACTACTGGTATATTACAGGTAACTGTGCATGGGTGCTCACAGAATTGAACCTGAGTTTGTACTGCTTTCTTAAGTGTTTCCAGTTTCTTTTTGAGACTGTCCAGAAGAAAACGTATGTTGCTGATGGCAGAGGGAAGTGGCCCTTTTACCTTTTCTTTTATCGCTGAAAAATACGTTTCCAACTCTGTATTGTGTGTAATCACCAGGTTCTTATTGCCTGCAGAGACATATATATATTACTGCAGATTAATAATGATAATAATAATCTTTAGTGTCACAAGTAGGCTTACATTAACACTGCAATGAAGTTACTGTGAAAAGCCCCTAGTCGCCACACTCCAGCACCTGTTCGGTTACACAGAGGGAGAATTCAGGATGTCCAATTCAACTAACAGCACGTCTTTCGGGACTTGTGGGAGGAAACCGGAGCACCCGGAGGAAACCCACGCAGACACGGGGAGAAGGTGCAGACTCCACACTGACAGTGGCCCAAGCCGGGAATCGAACCTGGGACCCTGACACTGTGAAGCAACAGTGCTAACCACTGTGCTACTGTGCCACCCTATTAACTTCCCGTCACTTGATACTGCGACAGGCAGTTTACAGGTTTGATTTCTGGGAGGTTCATAAATTAGCTGAACAGACTTGCTTCAGTTGGATAAATTGCTTACCAAAATACAAGAAACCTGTACCTGAATATTGTGGTTTTCTGGCTTGCATTTCCAGATCCATCTTGTCCACATATTCGTGGATTCTAATTGTCGACCGATAAAGATGTGAAATATCTGTCGTTAAGTTGTCAATCGTTAGTTGCATGCTCGCATCCTCCTTCAAAAGGGCAGTCCTTAGTTCACAGCCATTTGGGCATAGCACCCCCTTCAACAGAAATTGATAAAAGGATACGATCATGGATTTATATCAGATTAGTCAGGAAAACTGAATTAATATAACATTGGGTTAAAAACCTGTATAACTTTCAATTAGAATGACCTATTAATCTGTTCTCTAAAAGCTGTTTATTCAGTGATAAAAATAGCCAGTCTGTCATCTGTCATGTAACGTTCCGATGTAAGGATTGCAGCTGTGCTCGTCTTAATTAGATACAATGGGTAGAATCATAGAATCCCTACAGTGCAGAAGGAGGCCATTCGGCCCATCGAGTCCGCACCAACCCTTCAAAAGACTACACCTCCCATGTGAGGGCAGTAGAGCGGAGCTGCTGATTGGTGTGATGAGGGAAATTTGCATACCTCCGTCGTGGTCACCCTAAATTGCAGGTGTACCTGAGCTAAAGACCCTAGCTGTTCGAGTGAAGACAAGCATCCAGCAGAGGGCAGTAGAGCGGAGCTGCTGATTGGTGTTACGAGGGAAATTTGCATACCTCCGTCGTGGTCACCCTAATTTGAAGGTAGTTTGTGGAGGAGCTGTTGTCAAGTGACACTTAAACCCGAAACACTTCTTCAGTGTTTCCCTCCCTAACCCTCCTCTAACCAAAAAAAACAACCGCTGTGAAGATCAAGAGGAAGGCTCGAGGTCAGTGACTGGTAAGTAGTGTTTCTGTTTTCTTTTCATTGGTATATTGATATATTTTTTCTTCGTTGTTTATTTATTTATTTAATTTTTGGGGGTAAATTGTAATTGTTGAAGTTAACCGAAAGTTTAAGACATGACAGGAGATCTCATACCCGTGTCATGCTCCTCGTGTGCGATGTGTGAGCTCAGGGACACGTCCACTGTCCCGGCTCCTTCACGTGCAAGAAGTGTGTCCAGTTGCAGCTCCTGTTAGACCGCTTGACGGCTCTGGAGCTGCGGATGGACTCACTTTGGAGCATCCGCGATGCTGAGGACGTCGTGGATAGCACGTTTAGCGAGTTGGTCACACCGCAGGTGAAAGGTACTGAGGGAGATAGAAAATGGGTGACCAAAAGACAGAACAAGAGTAGGAAGGCAGTGCAGGTGTCCTCTGCGGTCAACTCCCTGCAAAACAGATATACCGCTTTGGATACTGTTGAGGGAGATGGCTCACCAGGGAAAGGCAGCAGCAGCCAGGTTCATGGCACCATGGCTGGCTCTGCTGCGCAGCTGGGAAGGAAGAAGAATGGCCGGGCTATAGTGATAGGGGACTCAATTGTAAGGGGAATAGACAGGCGGTTCTGCGGACGCAATCGAGACTCCAGGATGGTATGTTGCCTCCCTGGTGCAAGGGTCAAGGATGTCTCGGAGCGGTTGCAGGACATTCTGGGGGGGGAGGGTGAACAGCCAGCTGTCGTGGTGCACATAGGCACCAACGATATAGGTAAAAAAGGGACGAGGTCCTACAAGCTGAATTTAGGGAGTTAGGAGTTAAACTAAAAAGTAGGACCTCAAAGGTAGTAATCTCAGGATTGCTACCAGTGCCACGAGCTAGTCAGAGTAGGAATGTCAGGATAGGTAGGATGAATGCGTGGCTCGAGAGATGGTACAAGAGGGAGGGTTTCAAATTCCTGGGACATTGGAACCTGTTCTGGGGGAGGTGGGACCAGTACAAACCAGACGGTCTGCACCTGGGCAGGACTGGAACCGATGTATTTGCTAGAGCTGTTGGGGAGAGTTTAAACTAATGTGGCAGGGGGATGGGAACCGATGCAGGTAGTTGGAAGGTAGAAAACAGGGACAGAAACAAAAGGCAGTAAGGGGGAAATTGTAAGGCAGAGAAGCCATAGTCAAAAATCAAAAAGGGCGACAGTTCAAGGTACAGTGACTGAGGGGAGCTCAGTGAATAGGACCAGGAATACTAAAAGGAATAAAATGGTAAGTGAAAACATTAACGGTAAGCGACGCGGCAGGTTGTTACATGAAGATATGGATTCAACGACAAGGAAAATTAGGAGAAAGGTTAAGAGGAAATATAACTTAGGAGAGGTTACTGATCGAGGTGTTAAGATTCAGAACAGAGGTAAAAAAGCCAACATAAGTGTACTTTACCTGAATGCTTGCAGTATTCGGAATACGGTAAATGAGTTGATGGCGCAAATCATTGTGAATGACTATGATTTTGTGGCCATTACTGAAACATGGTTAAAGGATGGTCACGACTGGGAGTTAAATATCCGAGGGTATCAAACTATTCGGAAGGACAGAGTGGATAGTAAGGGAGGTGGTGTAGCTCTGTTATTTAAGGATGACATCCGGGCAACAGTAAGGGATGACATCGGTGCTATGGAGGATAAGGTTGAATCCATTTGGGTGGAAATCAGGAATAGTAAGGTGAAAAAGTCACTGATAGGAGTAGTCTATAGGCCCCAAATAGTAACATTATGGTGGGGCAGGCAATAAACAAAGAAATAACTGATGCATGTAGAAATGGTACAGCAGTTATCATGGGGGATTTTAATCTACATGTCGATTGGTTTAACCAGGTCGGTCAAGGCAGCCTTGAGGAGGAGTTTATAGAATGTATCCGCGATAGTTTCCTAGAACAGTATGTAATGGAACCTACAAGGGAACAAGCGGTCCTAGATCTGGTCCTGTGTAATGAGACAGGATTGATTCAGGATCTCATAGTCAGGGATCCTCTCGGAAGGAGCGATCACAATATGGTGGAATTTAAAATACAGATGGAGGGTGAGAAGGTAAAATCAAGCACTAGTGTTTTGTGCTTAAACAAAGGAGATTACAATGGGATGAGAGAAGAACTAGCTAAGGTAGACTGGGAGCAAAGACTTTATGGTGAAACAGTTGAGGAACAGTGGAGAACCTTCCAAGTGATTTTTCACAGTGCTCAGCAAAGGTTTATACCAACAAAAAGGAAGGACGGTAAAAAGAGGGAAAATCGACCGTGGATATCTAAGGAAATAAGGGAGAGTATCAAATTGAAGGAAAAAACATACAAAGTAGCAAAGATCAGTGGGAGACTAGAGGACTGGGGAATCTTTAAGGGGCAACAGAAAGCTACTAAAAAAGCTATAAAGAAGAGTAAGATAGATTATGAGAGTAAACTTGCTCAGAATATAAAAACAGATAGTAAAAGTTTCTACAAATATATAAAACAAAAAAGAGTGGCTAAGGTAAATATTGGTCCTTTAGAGGATGAGAAGGGAGATTTAATAATGGGAGATGAGGAAATGGCTGAGGAACTGAACAGGTTTTTTGGGTCGGTCTTCACAGTGGAAGACACAAATAACATGCCAGTGACTGATGGAAATTAGGCTATGACAGGTGAGGACATTGAGAGGATTGTTATCACCAGGGAGGTAGTGATGGGCAAGCTAATGGGGCTGAAGGTAGACAAGTCTCCTGGACCTGATGGAATGCATCCCAGAGTGCTAAAAGAGATGGCTGGGGAAATTGCAAATGCACTAGTGATAATTTACCAAAATTCACTAGACTCTGGGGTGGTCCCGGCGGATTGGAAATGAGCAAACGTGCCACCACTGTTTAAAAAAGGAGGTAGGCAGAAAGCGGGTAATTATAGGCCAGTGAGCTTAACTTCGGTAGTAGGGAAGATGCTGGAATCTATCTTTAAGGAAGAAATAGCGAGGCATCTGGATGGAAATTGTCCCATTGGGCAGACGCAGCATGGGTTCATAAAGGGCAGATCGTGCCTAACTAATTTAGTGGAATTATTTGAGGACATTAACAGTGCGGTAGATAACGGGGAGCCAATGGATGTGGTATATCTGGATTTCCATAAAGACTTTGACAAGGTGCCACACAAAAGGTTACTGCATAAGATAAAGATGCATGGCATTAAGGGGAAAGTAGTAGCATGGATAGAGGATTGGTTAATTAATAGAAAGCAAAGAGTGGGGATTAATGGGTGTTTCTCTGGTTGGCATCAGTAGCTAGTGGTGTCCCTCAGGGATCAGTGTTGGGCCCACAATTGTTCACAATTTATATAGATGATTTGGAGTTGGGGACCAAGGGCAATGTGTCCACGTTTGCAGACGACACTAAGATAAGTGGTAAAGCAAAAAGTGCAGAGGATACTGGAAGTCTGCAGAGGGATTTGGATAGGCTAAGTGAATGGGCTAGGGTCTGGCAGATGGAATACAATGTTGACAAATGTGAGGTTATCCATTTTGGTAGGAATAACAGCAAAAGGGATTATTATTTAAATGATAAAATATTAAAACATGCTGCTGTGCAGAGAGACCTGGGTGTGCTAGTGCATGAGTCGCAAAAAGTTGGTTTGTAGGTGCAACAGGTGGTTAAGAAGGCACATGGAATTTTGTCCTTCATTGCTAGAGGGATGGAGTTTAAGACTAGGGAGGTTCTGCTGCAATTGTATAAGGTGTTAATGAGGCCACACCTGGAGTATTGTGTTCAGTTTTGGTCTCCTTACTTGAGAAAGGACGTACTGGCACTGGAGGGTGTGCAGAGGAGATTCACTAGGTTAATCCCAGAGCTGAAGGGGTTGGATTATGAGGAGAGGCTGAGTAGACTGGGACTGTACTCGTTGGAATTTAGAAGGATGAGGGGGGATCTTATAGAAACATATAAGATAATGAAGGGAATAGATAGATGCGGGCAGGTTGTTTCCACTGGCGGGTGAAAGCAGAACTAGGGGGCATAGCCTCAAAATAAGGGGAAGTAGATTTAGGACTGAGTTTAGGAGGAACATCTTCACCCAAAGGGTTGTGAATCTATGGAATTCCTTGCCCAGTGAAGCAGTAGAGGCTCCTTCATTAAATGTATTTAAGATAAAGATAGATAGTTTTTTGAAGAATAAAGGGATTAAGGGTTATGGTGTTCGGGCAGGAAAGTGGAGCTGAGTCCACAAAAGATCAGCCATGATCTCATTGAATGGTGGAGCAGGCTCGAGGGGCCAGGTGGCTTACTCCTGCTCCTAGTTCTTATGTTCTTATGTCCACTCCCACTTTGGAATATGAAGACTTGAGATCAATTACCTTGTACCCTCCTTAGAAGGTGGCAAACAAGACAGAGTTCATCCAAAACATGTGTTCTACCTGACATGCCTGAACCCATCTTTACTTTCGAGCTCAGGTAATTTACTAGATGCTAAATATTCACTAGACACAGGCCTTCTCCTTGGTAAAGGCTTGAACTTGGAATCGGGGCTGGACACACCTGCAGTCCTTCTGACTGTTAGCCCAAAAGAGAAGTCCAAAGGTCTCCAGACATGAAATCCCTTTGTGATTTGTGTGATAGAAAGCGCAATTTTTTTCTTCACCCCTCAAAGACCTTGCTGTCTGCCCTTCTTAGATATTCCAATCCATAGCCCTTTAATACCAACTGCCAGGCAGGCACTTCAATAAAGAGATCCCTGTGCAAGGCAAGGGGATTGGAGAGCTGGAATTGTCATCCATTTCCTCTTTTCTTTCTTGTTTGTGCTTGGGAAATAAGCATTAACTGCCTGCAAAGCAGTGAGAAATTGACCCTATATCACTCCTTTTTCTTTCATTTCACTCTCACATTTTGGAGATATGTATCTGAGGAGCTCTCAAGATCATAAATGCTGCTTGGGGGTTTGTTTCTGATTTGCAAGATCCCGTGGCACTAACCCATAAACAAATGATATATACATGGTTCCAATAAGAGCATTTCTTTAAGGTGGAACACAAAGAACACAGAATCTACTATCTCTTGGCTTTGGGAAATTCTGCCATTCTAAATAATCTGAGGCATGGGCTTATTGCTTTCTGGGTCTGTGCAAAGATTCTTGTGGTTTTGGGTACGAGGCAACAGTCTCCTTATTTCTATTGTGATGCAGTGCTGGCTGATAGATGTAACTGATCCCCCAGTTGGTCCAAGAAAAGTGCTGAGGTGAGACTAACAGTGTTGAAGTGCAGACCTTCCCACAACTAATTGCATTGGGTTTGGACTGACCGTTTGTGAATCTAAGCCTCCAGAGCTATTACTCATTTGTCAAGTGAGGGTACCTTTAAGATATGGATGTTTAAGCAATGTACCTTCAAGAAAACAGTGATGTCAGAGAATGGGTGGAGCTGAGGTCAGGTCAGCCAATTTGCAGTTTAGTTTTGCAGTTTGAAAAATGCCTGGCTAGTATTGCTGAGAGCAGCTAAAAAGTGCCTGGCTGATTTTGCTGAGAGCAGTTTAAAAGTAGAAAGCCAGTTTGAGACAGCAGCTTGAGAAGTTCTGGTTTGCTGTGATCTGCTCGAAGGGAGAAAGCCAGGTTTAAGAAAGCAGCTTGGGTGTGTCTGTGTATTTCCAGAGAGCTGCAGGAAGAAAGCAAGGTGCTGAAGCTGAAGTCATCCAAGCTAATATATCTCTGCCATTCTACAGAAAAAATATATATCCTTTAACCTGATGTGATACTGTTTAAAGGTGTTAAGTCTCTTGGAAGTTTGAAGGAACATTTTAAGGAGGTATTTACTGTTGCAATATTTTCTGAGTTATCTTTGAAGTAAGGGGTGTTAAGAGATCCAATGTTTATTTAAGATATTAAGTTGCGTTCATGGAATAAACAGTGTTTTGTGTTTAAAAACCCACGTGTCCATAATTGTAATCCCACATCTAAGGAAAAAGCCGTGTGCTAGGTAAAGCAACAAATCCATTAAAGGGAGAGGTTGGTTGAACTCCATGATACATTTTGGGGTTCTGAAAACGCTTCGCCCATAACACATTGTACACCTAGAAAACCAAATATAGCTCTGCAACATATCTCTTCACTTTCAGACTGTCTGTCCAACACCCAACCTTGGTTAAACAACAATTTCTTCTCATTACTGTGGGAAGACCAAAACCACCCTCTTCGCCGGGAGGTGGCCAGGGGTCACTCTATGGCAGGTCCCACCCCCCCCCCCCCTCCCTCCCCCACCAGAGCAACCAAATGTGTTCTCCTTTCAATTTCTTTCTCTGTCTTCCCATATTTCAGGGCAAAGGGGGATCGCAAGTAGTACTGCTATAATATTAACATGGGTGGGGATGGAGGCCTCTCAGTCCTCCCAAGTGTCTGGGGTCAGTGTACACCTCTCCTCCAGGAATACAAATGTTTCACATCAGGAATTCTTTGATCCAAAGTAAGACTTCAGACGTTGAAAAACTGGCAGCCTGTCACTTTAAGAGAAAGTAGGTCTGAAAATGTAGCATCCTTTGACCCTCCCTGCACTTAAATGGGGAAACCTGCAGCCGACCTTCAAACAGCAGAAATGGGGAAACAGCTGACCATGGGCATCAATGACTTAGTTTGAAGCCTTTTCATATACACTTTCAATATTAATGCCTGTTTCAGAGACAATGGGCTGGGCTGAATTTTCCCAGACAGGCTGGGGAGAGGGCCGGCGGGAGGGGCTTGTAAAATGCTGCCAGACGGCGTCAGGGCAATAGACCAACATCTTCCTGTTGCAAGGACAAATTGCAAACAACAGGAATGGTAGTGGTGTAATGCCCAACCAACTGGAGGTGTATAGCCAATAAATGCCATCAACTGGCCATTGAAGCCATTTTCACATGACTTTCTTGGCATCGACACGGCTCCCAGCCACCTGTGGAGACCGACAGCTACACCATGGGGGCCTTGCGGCAGCTTACTGCTATGGGGGCAATGGTGGGAGGGGGGGGTTGTGGTTGAGAGGCAGGGGCTGACCTTCACTTCTAGCTGGTCCCCATGAAGGCCCTCTCCAGGTATCAATGGCGACACTGCCAACCCTCACCACACCCCCCCACTGTCCCCACCCCCGTCTCCATGCTCACAAGTCTAGCAGCATCACCCTTGCTCTCATGGATACCAAAGTGTTTCAATATTCTCCACAAGGATTGGCCACCCTGACCTCTGATCACTGGGAGCAGCCCGCCTGGCCACGACACACTGAACAAATTTCTTATCTGCTCTTCAAGGATGCCTGAACATGGAGCCTGAACTGTCCTTCTCCCTGCATCCTCAGCATTGGTCACCTCTACTGGTAACGCTGCTGAGAGAAAGATGGCTGCAGTTATAGGTCCAATTTTAATCCACACTACGCCCTGAAATCAAATGTAGTTAGGATTCAAATTAAAGCAGTAAAACTGGGCCCCATGTTTCGGTATTGTCTTAAATGTTTGTATTTTCACATTCTCTCATTTTTTTCTCTTTCCTTCTCCCCCGGCTTACAAAATTTGCATTCAAATGATTGCATCCTCCTTTCGACTGAAGTACTTTGTCATCAGTTTTTTGGGATTGAGAGGTAGAGGGAGTGGGGTTGGGCCCATATCTGCCTGTTTGTCGATGGTTATCTGTTGAATGTCTTCCGCCTGTGAAAGTAGTATCAGGTCTGTGTCCACGGGGAGGCTGTGGGAGATTAATAAAAATATTAAGTAACGCAAGAGTGCCACTTTTATGCCTTTATCCTTTCTGACTCTTTCTCATTTTGGTTCATTGCTTTTCGTCCAAGGCAATCAAGCTGAAAGTAAACGCACCAGTTTTCTTGTGCTGATCTCTGCTGTGGCCGAGATGTTTCCATTATCTGTGCTGGCAACATTGGCTCTTCAACCAACATTTCCAAAAGCCCAGGTAAAGTCATCTGTATCTGTGGACCTTGTTGTGCGAACATTGGTCACTGTGTATGTCTACATAATCATGATAATTACATTTCAAATGTAATTAATTGGACGTGATGTACTCTAGAGTACCCTGAGGGCAAGAAAGGTGCAAAACAAATGCTAGTTCCTATTTTCGCGTCTTCAACAATATCAATGCATTTTAATTTGGTTTAACATGATTAACTTGTTTTAAACTTCAGTGATAGAGTGAGGGCCAATGGATGCACCCAACACTAATTATATTATAAGCTCGGTAAGCCTCCCTCTCCCCCCCCCCCCCCCCCCCCCCCAGTATTAAACAATAATGTGAAACATGAAATTCAAGGGCATATGGTTTTTAAAATGTGATTTTCATCACTCTATGGAAAGAGAAACGCAGGTTAGTATAGGTTTCCAAAAATGCTCCTAGCAACAGTCCTGTCTGACGTGAATATGCCACGTTTACAGCAGAAATCCAAGGTTCAGCAATGGCTCTGGTAACTGAGGCTGCAGACACATAAGGCCGACACTTACTTTAACAATTAAACAAATCACTGGCACTGAGTTACACTGCCAGCTCTGCATTACTCCCAATCAAGGAAATTCTGAATTTGGCCCCTGGATATTTAAACATGTTCAGGGGGACCTTTTAACTAACATTGGAATGTTGGTCTAATTGTTGATATGAGCAGCAAAGGTTTTGCGAATTTATTGGTGTTGAAAATTAGGTTACAAATTAATGATAGCGGTACGTGAATGATGAACATCCTCATGTGTGGTGACTCTACTATTTTAATGAAGGAATTACTCTATTTATTTGAAGGAAGAACCATCCATTTAAATTTTAATATCGCTGGAAAATAATTCCAGCTCCTGGGAATTTTTCAATCTTTAATTTTTTTTAAAAAGAATTGCTTAGGGATTGCAGCAGTGAGAAACCCAAGTAATTTGAGATTGACATCGCACAGTGATCTCGCTGAAAAGTCAGATTCAGATGACATTATACTGCAGGTTTAATATTATTGAAAAGCTTTATCTGCTAGACACTGCTTGTAATGTCATACTGACTGATCCATATCAGGCATGGTAGCACAATGGTTAGCACTGTTGCTTCACAGTGTCAGGGTCCCAGGTTCGATTCCCGGCTTGGGTCATTGCCTGTGTGGAGTCTGCACGTTCGTCCCGTGTCTGCGTGGGTTTCCTCCGGGTGCTCCGGCTTCCTCCCACAAGTCCCGAAAGACGTTCTGTTAGGTGAATTGGAAATTCTGAATTCTCCCTCTGTGTACCTGAACAGCCGCCAGAGTGTGGCGACTAGGGACTTTTCACAGTGACTTCATTGCAGTGTTAATGTAAGCCTATTTGTAACAATAAAGATTATTACTATTATACAATGCAAATAATTTAACTGACACAGGGGCAGCCTATCAGTGTTCCTTTCTTTTGTATTCCCTGCGGATTTCAATTTGAAAAGTTATGGGCGATTATACAATGTGGCCCTCATTTCTGAATGTTAGGAAAGAATAAATATTTGAACTTTGCAAAGGAATACTAAGGTATAAATGTGTGTGTTGTGTGGTGAAGTGACACTTCACCCACTACAGTGCAACTTAAATCAAACTCCTTACCCCATGTGCTGGTACTTCAGGCTCATCAGAGTCCATGTCTTCATCGTAATCAAGAACCACTGCTTGAGCTGCCGTAATGCAGAAAAGCAGCACCAAAGTCCATTTCATGGTGCGTAATTAGTGAGCTTTCTTTCCTGTTTTCTCACTACCTGTCCTTTCTCACAAAGTCTTTCTCAAGTCATTATACTCTTTTTATATGTTCCAACCACCGGACGGAGGAAACAGAGGACAGAGATTGGGGCAATCGGTTACCACATGATCAATTTTTATCAATAAGTTAATATTTAAACACTCCCTTGTTTACCAGAATCACATTGATGTGCAGAGCACTTGTGTTATCACTTGTAACATCACCAATAGTGCCAGAAACAAAAATCTAAACTGATTCATCTTCTGTTTCCGCAATGTAAAATAGATTTTTTTTAAATCCCCATATGTGGCATCATATTTAATGGGGCAACATAAATGTAGTTAGGTTCCAGGAACACGACAATTAATAAACAGAACTTTAAAATGAATAAGATTAAAATGGTATCCTGTTTCCCAATGTTGCAGTTTGCCTTTGTATATATAGTCAACATCGTGTTTAGTGAAGCTTATCAAAGATCTTTTTCATATTCAGTATCCTTTGAATATTAGATATAAAAGCCTGGATTTTGTTTTAAGTGGTGAATGAATTGCATCAGCAATTATTTGGCTTATCCTTGGCCATAGACTTTTATGGGATTTTGTAGTGGACATATTGTGATTAAAACAACATTTCAGCACAGCGCTGTCCAGAGGGTCTGGGCAGGTCTCCTGCTTAACCAATCAGATCCAAGGATTCTTGTTCCAAAGGCAGAATTTAAACTCAATATACTCACTTGCAGCAGGTTAGAGCCCAGGGTGTGTGTGATGTTGTGGGGAGGGTGAGGTGCAAATTGGTGGTGGGTCAGGAATCTAATTGCTTCTAAAGTGGAACTTCCCTGAAGTTTCCATAGCTCTCGAATTCAGCTCACATCCAGGTTTCCTGGCCAATCACAGAAGGCAGACATGGGGCAGGATTTTCTCAGCCCGGGGGCGGGTTGGCACGGCGCCGGTCGGGGGCCGCTCTACGTGGCCAGCCCGCCGATTTTCGACCTGTGTAGGGCCGAGCGGCCGTCGTGAAAACGGCAAGTCCCGCCAGTGCCGTCCACTCCTGCTCTCAGCCGGCGGGAACTTGACGTGGAAGGGTCAGGAGGCAGCCTGTGGGGAGTGGGGAGGGGGGGTCCGACCCCGAGGGCGGGGGGCCTCCGATGCGGCCTGGCCCGTGATCGGGGCCTACCGATCGGCAGGCTGGCCCCTCTGGCTGGCGGCCTCGTTTCTTCCGCGCTGGCCCCTGTAGTCCTGTGCCATGTTGGTCGGGGCTGGCACATTGAAGGAAGGCACTGCGCATGCACGCGTTGGTGCCGGCACCACAGCGCATGTTCGCGTTGGCGCCAGTGCCACTGCGCATGCGCGGATCCCGCGGCGTCCAGTTTGCGCCGGGATCAGCAGCTGGAGCGGCGTGAACCGCTCCAGTGCCGTGCTAGCGGGCCAGAATTAGTCGTCAGGTTGGCCGTTCACGCCGTCGTAAAACGCGACAGCAAGGACACTCTGCCGCGGGATGAGTGAATTCTGCCCATGTTTTTTTTTAAAATGTATTTTATTACAAGCATGTATCAAAACAGGGGCGTCATTCTCCGCCCCCCCGCCGGGTCAGAGAATGGCCGTAGGCCGCCGTGAATCCCGCCCCCGCCCCCGCCGAAGTCTCCGGTACCGGAGATTGGGCGGGGGCCGGAATCGGGCCGCGCCGGTTGGCGGGACCCCCCGCTGGATTCTCCGGCCCGGATGGGCCGAAGTCCCGCCCAGAAATTGCCTGTCCCGCCGGCGTAAATCAAACCTGGTATTTACCGGCGGGACCAGGCGGCGTGGGCGGGCTCCGGGGTCCTGGGGGGGGCGCGGGGCGATCTGACCCCGGGGGGTGCCCCCACGGTGGCCTGGCCCGCGATCAGGGCCCACCGATCCGCGGGCGGGCCTGTGCCGTGGGGGCACTCTTTCCCTTCCGCCTCCGCTACGGCCTCCACCATGGCGGAGGCGGAAGAGACTCTCCCCACTGCGCATGCGCGGGAAACTGACAGCGGCCGCTGACGCTCCCGCGCATGCGCCGGGAATGAGCGTGATTCGCTGGCCCCTGCCCACACCTCTCACACTCATCTGCTACCCCCTGAAAGAACCCACTCATTCTCGCCCGAGTCATTTGCACCCTGTGCACCACCTTAAACTGTATCAGGCTCATCCTTGCACAAGAGGAGGTCCCATTTACCCTTCACAGTGCCTCACTCCATACACCCCAATTGATCTCCCCTCCCAACTCTGCTTCCCATTTCTCCTTGATCTTCACCACCCACTCACCTCCCTGCTCCCCCGGCCACTTGTACATATCCCCAATTCTTCCCTCCCCTTCCACATCTGGAAGCAGCAGTCGCTCCAGCAGGGTGTATCCCGGCATCCTAGGAAACCCCCTCCAGACCTTTTGCGCAAAGTCCCTAAGCTGCAGACACCTGAACTCACTCCCCCTCGGCAGCTCTACCCTCTCCCTTAGCTCCTCCAGACTGGCGAACCCTTCCTCCAAATACAGATCCCTCACCTTGACCAGCCCCACTTCCCTCCACCTCCTGTATACACTATCCATCCCCCCCCCCCGGCTCAAACCCATGATTGAAGGCAGACATGTTGATGTGCCTTCATCATCTCGAGGAATGGAGAGGAGACCTGCGAAGGCTGTTCACTGTCTCTCACTCTACCCTGGGGGTCCCGCTGTGGAAGGTGAAGGTTGAAGTGAGGTGATGCCTTCTGCGATGGGAGGATGAGGCTAGCCTCTCAAAGGAGGCAGGTGTAGGTGTAGGTCGATATAAGTGGCCAACAAAGTCAGCAGCAGGAGTATAGTCCCCCAAACCCAGATACAATTCCTCAAGGTCAGTTACCCTCCACAAATATGGGGCAGCATGGTGGCACAGTGGCTAGCACAGCTGCCTCACAGCGCCAGGTCCCGGGTTCAATTCCAACCTTAGGTGACGATCTGTGTCATGTTTGCACATTCTCCCCGTGTCAATGTGGGTTTCCTCCAGGTGCTCCGGTTTCGTCCCACAGTCTAAAGGTGTGCAAGTTAGATGGATTGACCATGCTAAATTGTCCCTTAGTGTCCAAAGGTTAGGTGGGGTAATGGGGATATTGCGGGGGAGTAGGCCTAGGTATGGTGCTCTTTCAGAAGGTCAGTGTAGACTCGATGGGCGAATGGCCTCCTTCTATGGATAAATGCCATTATTGCATTATCTTCTGCTTTCTCCTCTTGCAGTAAAGCACTCTACCTCTGGAGACACTGTATCCAGGTTCGAGGGACTACACTCCTACTGCTGATTTCCTCAACTACATCTATCACCACCTGCTTGGTTTGAGGGCCTAGCTTCTTCCTGCCACTGAGGAAAGCATCATCTCCCCTGAGCCCCTCAGCTCCCACAGCAGGACCTGAGGAAAGAACAAGAGAGACAGAGAACCAGGGAGTCAGGGGATTCAGTGATTGCCACTACCAGGCACTGGCAAAGAGTGCCCACTGGATCCACAGGAGGAGAGGTTTTGTTCCAGTTTACTGAAGATATCAGCATCAACCTTCCATGAAAACCTATTCCTCAAGTTGTACGGGTGCTCAGAAACATCACAAAAGCTGATCTTCTGTCCTTAGGGTTAGCATTCTCAGCCCCTCTGAGCTGGAGCTCTGTATCCATGCACACTGTTCTGTGCAGCAGTATGTAGCTGTGGGGAAGGCTGTTGGTACTGCTGGTATGTTGCTACTGGTGCTGATGATGTTACTATTGCTGTTGCTGCCTCTCTTGTTCCTCATCAGCTGCTCCCATGCTGCAGTAAAGCCTGACAACAGGTCAGGATGAATAAAGTCCAACGTGTTTTGTTATGCTCTTGACGTAACATAAGCTGCTTCCTTGATGTGCACTCTGACAAAGGAAGGTTCAGACTTGGAGATAGCTTTAACACGTTTATTAAACTATTAACAATTCTCCTACTTGGATTCGACTCTCCTGTTAATCCTGCTATAGCTACTCAGACTGACTAACCAGTCTGCTACAATCCACCTGGTGGGTGTGATGTGTTTCAATCAACCCTGTCTATACTCACTAAGTGTCTCCACTGGAAAGAGACTGAGCATGTGTGCTGTGTCCTTTTATATGGGTTGGTGTAATGCCCCCCTGTGGTAGTGTCACGCCTGGGTGTGTCTTGACTGCCCATTGGTCGTGTCCTATCTTACTGACCTATTGGTTGAATGTCTGTGTGTCATGATGTCTCTGGTGCTCCCTCTGGTGTCTAGCTAGGTGTAGTGTGTTCACATTAACCCCTTGTGTATTTACAGTGATGCATATCACCACAGTGGCGACTTCAAAAACATTGGAAATCATCTGTAGAGCAGTGAAATCTGGATCAGCTCACAATTGCTGGAAGTGCAAACCTCACATTGGCAGCCAGTAGCGATGTCACTTCATTGTTTAAAGGCTTCCTGGCCTGATTTTAATTGAACAGTGACTCCCGGCTGTAATCCTGCCTTGCACTCTGGTGAGCTCCACACAGCTTGGGAAACCTTTGCATTGGCTTCTGAATTAAATGAACAATTAGCACTTCTTTGTGGTTTTAACCCCATCTCATCACCCTGATACTCCCCGCCAGCACCCCACAGCTCCCTCCCCCGCCCCCCCCCCCCCCCCATCACCTCAACACACACATCTCCTGGACAGTTAAAATTATACCTTGCAAACTAGAATAAGTAATTTAATGTCAAATCAGACATGGAAAGAAAGAGAGAAAGAAAAATGGCATCAGAGGGATAAGAAACTGATTTGTACTTGAACAATAGATAGCTCTGATAAGCTCACTTAATTTTATCACAAAAATCTGAACCAATATTTCCACTGAGCCTTTTTGATATTTGGTCACACTGCAACATATCGAGAGGAGATGCAACACAGATGTTTGTAAAAACTGGCCCTAGCAGATGTACATCTTCTTCTCCTTTCAGCTTATCAAACTTTACTTGGGTCACCACAATGCTGGCTGATCACTCATCTTCATCTCCTCTTGCCAGCCATTCATTCCTCTTCCAATTCCACTGCGTTTATGTTTCTCATCCCCGCATCCTTCCATCTAGTCTTCCTCTTCTTCTTCCTGACGATTCCATGATTATCACTAACCTCAACACATTTCCTCTCTCTCTCTCTCTCTGACTCTCTCTCTTTCTCTCTCTCTCTCTCTCTCTCTCTCCCCCCCCCCCCCCCCCCCACTGCAGATGATAAGCACTGTTGTATTATCCTTTTGAAGGATATCAGCATGCCATCACAAGAGGACACTGCATGCTATCCCTTAAAAGCATATTGCAACACATACCATTTCAATCTCTTCTCAGCTATATCCTTTGGTGCTTCCACTATCTTCACCAACCCCCTGAGGTACTAGTTTCAGATTTCCCCACATCCATTTCAGCATCCACTTCTCCTTAACCGCCAGTCATTGTTCCTATCACCTTTATGTTTCTACACTGTCTAACAAGGCAAAGGGACAGCTGGTAAGTGGGAGTCTTTCAAAACGGTGTTAACTAGGGTTCAGGGTGAGCACATTCCTCTTAGAGTGAAGGGTAAGGCTGGTAGAAGTAGGGAACCCTGGATGATTCAGTATATTGAGGCCATGGTCAAAAGGAAGAAGGAGGCATGTGACCTGCATAGGCAGCTGGGATCAAGTAGATCCCTTGAAGAGTGTAGAGCTTGTCAGAGTAGAGTTAAGGGAGGAATCAGGAGGGTAAAAAGGGGACATGAGATTGCCTTGGCAGATAAGGCAAAGGAAAATTCAAAGAGCTTTTACAGATACATAAAGAGCAAAAGTGTGACTAGGGATAAGGTAGGGCTTCTTAAGGATAAACAAGGTCATCTATGTGCAAATCCACAAGGGATGGGAGAGGTTCTAAATGAATATTTCTCATCAGTATTTAACGTTGAGAAAGGGTGGGAACCAAAACGTTAGCTTAGAAGGTGTCATAACTGAAGGGGAAATAGAGAACAAGAATAAGAGAACAACATCACCCTCAGGCAGAGCAAAAAAGGTGACAAGTGTGAGAAGGGAGGTGGTCAATGCAGGACGGAGGGTGTTGTACCTAAACGCGAGCAGTATACGGAACAAGGTAAATGAGCTTGTTGCACACATTAAAGTTAGCCGGTACGATGTTGTGGGCATCACGTAGACGTGGCTGTAAGGGGATCAGGGCTGGGATCTAAATATCCAAGGATATATGTCCTATCGAAAGGACAGGCAGATAGGCAAAGGGAATTGTTCATAAGGAATTAAGTCAAATTGATAGGAGCAGGCCGTTGGATTTCGGCGGGAGCGGTGCGCAAGGCATTTCTGGGAGGTAAGTTTTTCCTTTAAAAAAACACTTCTTTTCTGTTTTATTTTTTTCGACCTGCGGACTTCTGGGAAGGCCCCCCCCCCCCCCCCCCCCAACCAATAAATTCTGATGGAGAGGAAACCCGAGACACTACACGTGTAGTGTCTCCCACCCACCCTCCTCCTCTAACCTAATAATAAGATCCATTGGTGTGAGGTAAGTGCCATATTATATTATTATTATTAGCATTATTATATATTATTAGCATTGCGCAGGTCAAGGAGACACAGCCGGAGTGAGAGAGATACAGACAGTGAGAATTTGGTAGTTTGGTGCAGTGAGGTAACCAGGAAAGGTAAGTGGTTAATCTAATTGTGCTGTTTTTCAGTTAAAAGTGCAGGGTAGTGATGGCTGGTCAGGTGATGTGCTTGAGCTGTTTGATGTGGGAGCTGGCAGATCCCATTGCGAGCTGCAGCGACCACACCTGCAGTAAGTGTTGGCTGCTCGAAGAGATCCGGCTCAGAGTTGATGAGCTGGAGTCTGAGCTTCAAACACTGAGGCACATCCGGGAGGGGGAGACTTACCTGGACACTGTGTTTCAGGAAGCAGTCACACCTGTCAGAGTAAGTAGTTTAAATCCTGCCAGTGGCCAGGGACAGCAGGGTGTGACTGCAAGTCAGGCAGGTAAAGGGAACCAGCAGTCAGGAACTCAGGAGCCTCAGCCCTTGACTCTGTCCAATAGGTATGAGGCACTTGCTCCCTGTGTGGATGGCGAACAGGGTTGCAGGAAGGATGAGTCAGCTGACCAAGGCACCATGGTTCAGCAGGCCATTCAAGGGGAGGGAGTAAATAGGCAAGTTGTAGTTGTAGGGGATTCTATTATCAGGGGGATAGATAGTATCCTTTGTGAGCAGGATAAAGAGTCCCGCATGGTATGTTGCCTGCCCGGTGCTAGGGTGCGGGACATCTCTGACCGGCTTGAAAGGATACTGGAGAGGGAGGGGGAGGATCCAGTTGTTGTGGCCCATGTATGTACCAACAACATAGGCAAGTCTAGAAAAGAGGACCTGTTTAGAGATTATAAAGAGCTAGGATTCAAATTAAAAAACAGGTCCTCAAGGGTCATAATCTCCGGATTACTGCCCGAGCCACGTGCAAATTGGCATAGGGAGGCAAGAATAAGGGAAGTTAACACGTGGCTGAAAGAGTGGTGTGGGAATGAGGGGTTCCTTTTCATGGGACACTGGCATCAGTTTTGGGACAGGGGGGGACCTATACCGTTGGGATGGTCTCTACCTGAACCGAGCTGGGACCAGTGTTCTGGCGAAAAGAGTAAATAGGGTGGTCAATAGGACTTTAAACTAAAGATTGGGGGGGAAGGGAAAGTCAGGGAACCAAGAGGTGAAGTAATTAGCGGGGAGCGTAGCTGCTTAGGAATACAAAAAAACACGAACAGACAAAACTCAAGAGTGGTTACGATTGTCCCCATCCCACAAAATATGACACAGTGTATGGAAAGGCTCAGTAAACCAAGGTCCACCACACTAAGAAAACAAAAAGGGACGGTCAATAGAGAATTAAAGGTGCTATATTTAAATGCATGCAGTGTACGGAACAAGGTAGATGAGCTTGTGGCCCAGATTGTGACTGGCAGGTATGATGTGGTAGGCATCACAGAGACATGGTTGCAGGGTGTTCAGGACTGGCATTTAAACATCCAGGGATTCACAACCTATCGAAAAGACAGAGAGGTGGACAGAGGGGGCGGGGTTGCCTTGTTAATTAGGAATGAAATTAAATCAATAGCACTAAACGACATAGGGTCAGATGATGTGGAGTCTGTGTGGGTAGAGTTGAGGAACCACAAAGGCAAAAAAAACACAATGGGAGTTATATACAGGCCTCCTAACAGTGGTCAGGACCAGGGGCACAAAATGCACCACGAAATAGAAAGTGCATGTCAGAAAGGCAAGATCACAGTGATCATGGGGGACTTTAATATGCAGGTGGACTGGGTAAATAATACTGCCAGTGGACCCAAGGAAAGGGAATTCATTGAATGTTTACAGGAGGGCTTTTTGGAACAGCTTGTGATGGAGCCCACGAGGGAACAGGCCATTCTGGACTTAGTGTTATGTAATGAGCCAGACTTGATTAAAGATCTTAAAGTAAGGGAACACTTAGGAGGCAGTGATCATAATATGGTCGAATTCAATCTCCAATTTGAAAGAAAGAAGGTAGAATCAGATGTAAAGGTGTTACAGTTAAATAAAGGTAACTACAGGGGCATGAGGGAGGAACTGACGAAAATCGACTGGGAGCAGAGCCTAGTGGGAAAGACAGTAGAACAGCAATGGCAGGAGGTTCTGGGAGTAATTGAGGACACAGTACAGAGGTTCATCCCAAAGAAAAGAAAGGTTATCAGAGGGGGGATTAGGCAGCCATGGCTGACACAGGAGGTTAGGGAATGCATCAAAGCAAAAGAGAAAGCCTATAATGTGGCAAAGAGTAGTGGGAAGTCAGAGGATTGGGAAGGCTACAAAAACAAACAGAGGATAACAAAGAGAGAGATAAGGAAAGAGAGGATCAAATTTGAAGGTAGGCTAGCCAGTAACATTAGGAATGATAGTAAAAATTTCTTTAAATACATTAAAAACAAACGGGAGGCAAAAGTTGACATTGGGCCGCTCCAAAATGACGCTGGTAATTTTGTGATGGGAGACAAGGAAATAGCTGAGGAACTGAATAAGTACTTTGCGTCAGTCTTCACAGTAGAAAACATGAGTAATATCCCAACAATTCCAGAGAGTCAGGGGGCAGAGTTGAATATGGTAGCCATCACAAAGGAGAAAGTGCTAGAGAAACTAAGAGGTCTAAAAATTGATAAATCTCCGGGCCCAGATGGGCTACATCCTAGAGTTCGAAAGGAGATAGCTGAAGAAATAGTGGAGGCGTTAGTTATGATCTTTCAAAAGTCACTGGAGTCAGGGAAAGTCCCAGAGGATTGGAAAATCGCTGTTGTAACCCCCCTGTTCAAGAAGGGAACAAGGAAAAAGATGGAAAATTATAGGCCAATTAGCCTAACCTCGGTTGTTGGCAAGATTCTAGAATCCATTGTTAAGGTGAGATTTCTAAATTCTTGGAAGCGCAGGGTCGGATTACGACAAGTCAGCATGGATTTAGTAAGGGGAGGTCGTGCCTGACAAACCTGTTAGAGTTCTTTGAAGAGATAACAAATAGGTTAGACCAAGGAGAGCCAATGGATGTTATCTATCTTGACTTCCAAAAGGCCTTTGATAAGGTGCCTCACGGGAGACTGCTGAGTAAAATAAGGGCCCATGGTATTCGAGGCAAGGTACTAACATGGATTGATGATTGGCTGTCAGGCAGTAGGCAGAGAGTTGGGATAAAAGGTTCTTTTTCGGAATGGCAACCGGTGACGAGTGGTGTCCCGCAGGGTTCAGTGTTGAGGCCACAGCTGTTCTCTTTATATATTAACGATCTAGATGACGGGACTGAGGGCATTCTGGCTAAGTTTGCCGATGATGCAAAGATAGGTGGAGGGGCAGGTAGTATGGAGGAGGTGGGGAGGCTGCAGAAAGATTTAGACAGTTTAGGAGAGTGGTCCAAGAAATGGCTGATGAAATTCAACGTGGGCAAGTGCGAGGTCTTGCACTTTGGAAAAAAGAATAGAGGCGTGGACTATTTTCTAAACGGTGACAAAATTCATAATGCTGAAGTGCAAAGGGACTTGGGAGTCCTAGTCCAGGATTCTCTAAAGGTAAACTTGCAGGTTGAGTCCGTAATTAAGAAAGCAAATGCAACGTTGTCATTCATCTCAAGAGGCTTGGAATATAAAAGCAGGGATGTACTTCTGAAGCTTTATAAAGCATTAGTTAGGCCCCATTTAGAATACTGTGAGCAATTTTGGGCCCCACACCTCAGGAAGGACATACTGGCACTGGAGCGGGTCCAGCGGAGATTCACACGGCTGATCCCAGGAATGGTAGGCCTAACATACGATGAACGTCTGAGGATCCTGGGATTATATTCATTGGAGTTTAGGAGGTTGAGGGGAGATCTAATAGAAACTTATAAGATAATGAATGGCTTAGATAGGGTGGATGTAGGGAAGTTGTTTCCATTAGCAGGGGAGACTAGGACCCGGGGGCACAGCCTTAGAATAAAAGGGAGTCACTTTAGAACAGAGATGAGGAGAAATTTCTTCAGCCAGAGAGTGGTGGGTCTATGGAATTCATTGCCACAGAGGGCGGTGGAGGCCGGGACATTGAGTGTCTTTAAGACAGAAGTTGATAAATTCTTGATTTCTTGAGGAATGAAGGGCTATGGAGAGAGAGCGGGTAAATGGAGTTGAAATCAGCCATGATTGAATGGTGGAGTGGACTCGATGGGCCGAATGGCCTTACTTCCGCTCCTATGTCTTATGGTCTTATGGATAGCAAGGAGCGATATAGGACCAGAAGGCATAGAATATCTGTGGGTAGAGTTGAGGAATCGCAAAGGTAAAAAGACCCATTTGGGAGTCATTTACAGGCTCCCGAGCCGTAGTAGGGTGTGGGGCAGAACATAAACTGGATATAGAAAAGGCATGTCAAAAAGGCAATATTACAATAATCATGGAGGACTTCAATATGCCGGTTGGCTGGGAAAATCAGGTTGGTCGTAGAAAAGGAATTTGTGGAATGTTTAAGAGATGGTTTTTTTGGAGCAGCTTGTGACAGAGCCTACTAGGAAACAGGAAATTCTGGATTTGGTGATGTGTAATGAGGCAGCCTTGATTAGGGAACTTAAGGTGAAGGAACCCTTAGGGAGCAGTGACCACAATATGATAGAATTTACCCTGCAGTTTGAGAGGGAGAAACTGGAATCAGATGTAACAGTTGTGGTAAACCATTGTATTGTATTGTATTGTTACATGCCGGTCCTTGCTGGCTCTGCCTGTGGCTCCTCCCCTTGGGCTCATGTATAAAGGTCATGATGTGGAGATGCCAGCGTTGGACTGGGTGAGCACAGTAAGAAGTCTTACAACACCAGGTTAAAGTCCAACAGGTTTGTTTCAAACACTAGCTTTCGGAGCACTGCTCCTTCCTCACCTGTATAAGGTGGTTGGTCACCGCCTCTGATCCAGTTCGGGATCAGAGGCTAGGAGGCTTTCTGTTTAGTGTATTAAAGCCTCAGTTACATTCACCACTCGTCGTGTGTTCATTGATGGCATATCAATTTAAGGTCACGAGCTTCCGGAGCGCGTCTCCTTCCTCAGGTGAATGAAGAGGTAGGTTCCAGAAACATATCTATAGACAGATTCAAAGATGCCAGACAATGCTTGGAATGCGAGCATTAGCAGGTGATTAAATACTTACAGATCCAGAGATGGGGTAACCCCAGGTTAAAGAGGTGTGAATTGTGTCAAGCCAGGACAGTTGGTAGGATTTCGCAGGCCAGATGGTGGGGGATGGAGCAGCGCTCCGAAAGCTAGTGACATCGAAACAAACATGTTGGACTTTAACCTGGTGTTGTAAGACTTCTTACTGTGCTCACCCCAGTCCAACGCCGGCATCTCCACATCATATCAATTTAATACACTGGCCGCCGCTACCTCCGACCGGCCTACCCATCACCTTCCGAAGCTCGCCTCCATCACGATCGACCAGTCCCGGCCTCATCACCTCACAAAATCGACGATGACCGTCTGGATCAACGGGCATGAGACGGCCTGCCTTTTCGACTCCGGGAGCACAGACAGCTTCATACACCCAGATACGGTAAGGCGTTGCTCCCTCCCAATCTCACCCGCGACCCAGAAAATCTCCCTGGCTTCCGGGTCACATGCAGTAGAAATCCAGGGGTACTGTGTTGCGACTCTTACTGTACAAGGCGTAGAGTGCACTAACTTTAAACTCTACGTCCTTCCCCATCTCTGCGCCGCCCAATTACTGGGGCTCGACTTCCAGTGCCACCTTCAAAGTCTTACTTTAAAGTTCGGCGGACTCCTGACCCCGCTCACCGTCTGTAGCCTCGCGACCCTTAAGGTCGCGCCACCCTCACTCTTCGCTAACCTCACCCCGGACTGTAAGCCCGTCGCTACTAGGAGCAGGCGATTCAGTGCCCGGGATAGGACCTTTATCAGGTCGGAGGTCCAGCGATTCCGAGACGGGATCATTGAGGCTAGTACCAGCCCCTGGAGAGCCCAAATGGTGGTCGTCAAGACTGGGGAGAAGCACCGGATGGTCATCGACTACAGTCAGACCATCAACTGGTATACGCAGCTCGATGCGTACCCCCTCCCCCGCATATCTGACATGGTCAATCAGATTGCGCAGTATCGAGTCATCTCCACAGTTGACTTGAAGTCCGCGTACCACCAGCTCCCTATCCGGCCAGAGGACCGACAATACACTGCCTTCGAGGCAGATGGCCGCCTCTACCACTTCCTCAGGGTTCCCTTCGGCGTCACCAATGGGGTCTCGGTCTTCCAACGAGAAATGGACCGAATGGTTGACCAGTACGGGTTGCGGGCCACGTTCCCGTACTTAGATAATGTCACCATCTGCGGCCATGACCAGCAGGACCATAACGAAAACCTCCGGCACTTCCTCCACACCGCTAAACCCCTGAACCTCACTTTCAATAAAGAAAAATGCGTTTTCCGCACAACCTGCCTCGCCATCCTTGGCTACATCGTGGAAAACGGAGTCCTAGGGCCCGACCCCGACCGCATGCACCCCCTCCTGGAACTCCCCCTCCCCCACTGTCCTAAGGCCCTGAAGAGGTGCCTGGGGTTCTTCTCCTACTATGCCCAGTGAGACCCCAATTATGCGGACAAGGCCCGTCCACTTATTAAATCCACCGTTTTTCCCCTGACGGCTGAGGCCCGCCTGGCCTTCAACCCGCATCAAAGCAGATATTGCCAAAGCCGCGATGCACGGTGTGGACGAGTCCATTCGTTCCAGGTGGAAAGCAATGCGTTGGACTTTGCTCTGGCCGCTATCCTCAACCAGGCGGGCAGGACCGTGGCTTTCTTCTCCCGTACCCTCCATGACTCCGAAATTCGACACTCCTCCGTCAAAAAGGAAGCCCAAGCCATTGTCGAAGCTGTGCGACATTGGAGGCATTACCTGGCCAGCAGGCGATTCACTCTCCTCACTGATCAACGGTCGGTTGCTTTCATGTTCAATAACGCACAGTGGGGCAAGATCAAGAATGACAAGATTCTGAGGTGGAGGATCGAGCTCTCCACCTACAACTACGATATCTTGTATCGACCTGGGAGGCTCAATGAGCCCCCAGATGCCCTATCCCGCGGTACATGTGCCAGCGCACAAGTTGACCGACTCCGGGCCCTCCACAATGACCTCTGTCACCTGGGGGTTAGCCGTTTTTTTCACTTTGTCAAGGCTCGCAATCTGCCTTCCTCCATCGAGGAAATGAAATGAAATGAAAATCGCTTATTGTCACAAGTAGACTTCAAATTAAGTTACTGTGAAAAGCCCCTAGTCGCCACATTCCGGCGCCTGTTTGGGGAGGCTGGTACGGGAATTGAACCGTGCTGCTGACCTGCCTTGGTCTGCTTTAAAAGTCAGCGATTTAGCCCAGCGTGCTAAACCAGCCCCGCGTCAGGAGGTCAGGACCGTGACCAGGGACTGCCAGGTCTGCGCGGAGTGCGAACCGCACTTCTATCCGCCATACAGAGTGCACCTGGTAAAGGTCTCTCACCCCTTTGAGCGCCTCAGTATCGATTTCAAAGGGCCCCTCCCCTCCACTGATTGTAACGTGTACTTCCTCAACATTGTTGATGAGTACTCAAGATTCCCCTTTGCCATCCCATGCCTCTGCCACTGTCATCAAGGCCATGAACAGTCTTTTCACCTTGTTCGGGTTCCCCACCCACATCCATAGCGATCGGGGTTCCTCCTTCATGAGCGACGAATTGCATCAGTTCCTGCTCAGCAAGAGCATTGCCTCCCGCAGGACGACCAGCTACAACCCCCGCGGTGGAGAGGGAGAACGTGACGGTCTGGAAGGCCGTCCTCCTGGCCCTACGGTCTAGAGGTCTCCCAGTCTCCCGCTGGCAGGAGGTCCTCTCCGATGCGCTCCACTCCATCCGGTCGCTCCTGTGTACTGCAACCAACGAGACTCCTCACGAGCATATGTTTGCCTTCCCCAGGAAGTCCACCTCCGGGTTCTCGCTCCCATCCTGGCTGACTGTCCCAGAGCCCGTCCTCACCCGGAAGCATGCGAGGAGCCATAAATCATATCCCCTCATCAAGAAGGTCCTGCTCCTCCATGTCAATCCACAATATGCCTACGTGTCACATCAGGACGGGCAACAGGACACAGTCTCCCTTCGGGATTTGGCACCTGCAGGTTCCCCAGCGACCATCACCACCACTCCCGACCCTGCACCGTCTCCCCTCACCTCTACCCACCTACCTCAAGAACTGGCAACCGCAGGCTCACCGGCAACAATCACCACCACCCCCGCCCATACACTGCTCCCCCTCCACCGACTCATCACCTGGGTGAAGAAGAGGACAACACGCTCCCGGACGCGCAGGTCTCGACACCGGTGCCCACACCACAGCCGGGACTGAGGCGATCACGGCGGAAGGTCAAGGCCCCCGACAGACTTGATATTTAAGCCCACTTCACCCCCGCTGGACTCTTTTTTTAACAGGGGGTGAATGTGGTAAACCATTGTATTGTATTGTATTGCTACATGCCTGGGCTTGTCCCTGCTGGCTCCGCCTGCGGCTCCTCCCCTCAGGCTCATGTATAAAGGTGGCTGGTCTCCGCCGCTGATCCAGTTCGGGATCAGAGGCTAGGAGGCTTTCTGTTTAGTGTATTAAAGCCTTAGTTACGTTCACCACTTGTCATGTGTTCATTGATGGCATATCAACAGTATTACAAATTACTTAAGAGTAACTACAAAGACATGAGGGATTTGCTGGCCAGAGTTGATTGGAAAAGGAGCCTAGCAGAGAAGACAGTAGAACAGCAACGGCAGGAGTTTTGGGGGGTTATTCGGGACGCACACCGGAAATTAATTCCCAGGAGGAGGAAACATGCTAAGGGGAGGTCAAGGCATCCATGGCTGACGAGGGAAGTCAAGACTACAGGTTGGTGAGTCTTACTTCTGTAGTGGGTAAGTTGTTAGAAGGTATGCTGAGGGACAGTACCTACAGGCACTTAGAGAGGCAAGGGCTAATTAAAGAAAGTCAGCATGGCTTTGTAAGGGGAAAGTCAAGTCTCACGAATTTCATTGAGTTTTTCGAAGGGGTAACCGAGAAGGTAGATGAGGGCAGTGGGATCGATGTTGTCTACATGGACTATAGCAAGATCGTTGACAAGGTACCGCATGGTAGGTTGTTGCAAAAGGTTAAATCTCATGGAATCCAGAGTGAGGTAACCAATTGGATACTAAATTGGCTTGGCAACGGAAGCCAAAGGATGGTTGTGGAGGGTTGTTTTTCAAACTGGAGGCCTGTGACCAGGGGTGTGCCTCAAGGACCGGTCCTGAGTCCACTGTTATTTGTTTCTATGTAAATGATTTGGATGAGAATGTAGGAGGCATGGTTAGTAAGTTTTCAGATGACACCAAGATTGGTGGCATGGTGGATAGTGAAGAAGGTTATATAAGATTGCAACAGGGCCTTGACCAATTGGGCCAGTGGGCTGATGAATGCAGATGGAGTTTAATTTGGATAAATGTGAGGTGATGCATTTTGGTAGATCAAATCAGGGCCTACTCAGTTAATGGTAAGGAGTCGGGGAGAGTTACAGAACAAAGAGACCTAGGGGTACAGGTTCATAGCTCCTTGAAGGTGGAGTCGCAGGTGGACAGGGTGGTGAAGAAGGCATTCAGCATGCTCGGTTTTATTGGTCAGAATATTGAATACAGGAGTTGGGACGTCTTGTTGAAGTTGTACAAGACATTGGTAAGACCATACATGGAATACTGTGTTCAGTTCTGGTCACCCTATTATAGGAAGGATATTGTTAAACTAGAAAGAGTGCAGAAAAGATTTACGAGGATGCTACCATGACTTGATGGTCTGAGTTAAAAGGAGAGGCTGGATAGGCTGGGACCATTTTTCCTGGAGCATAGAAGGCTTAGGGGTGATCTTATAGAGGTCTATAAAATAATGAGGAACATAGATAAGGTAGATAGTCGACATCTTTTCCCAAAGGTAGAGGGCATAGGTTTAAGGGGAGAGGGGAGAGATATAAAAGAGACCAGAGGGAAATTTCTTCACATGGAGGGTGGTGAGCATCTGGAACGGGCTGCCAGAGGCAGTTGTGATATGGTACGAATTAGGTAATGGCATGATGGGAAAACTGGTCAATGGGAAGATTGGTCAAAAGGTTTGTTACAATATAAGAAAGGCTGAAACTACTCATTCCAGCTCCCCAGGTCCAGGTAAAGGATGCTGCCCTAACCATTTTCAGACTAGTCTGGCCGTAGGCCAACTCTGCATAACTTGAAGTCTGAAAAGATCAGCAAAGGTCGAGCCATTCCAAAACACCGGACCTCAGCAACTCCTGATAAAACTAACTCGTCATAACCCAGGGCCGTAGGAATTTAAAACAAGATAAGTTCAGGAAGAAACATGTATATTCCGACCTTTCAATGTTTCCTCCGAGGACTAAATAATGGTATGAGTGATATGACCAAACATGGTCTGGTCTTTGCTACCGTTTGTATTTCTGATCAAACTCCTGACCATACTGTTGTCACATAATCTTGATAAAGATAATGTATAAATATTGAGCTAATTCTCCGCGAAAGCGCAGGACTTGTGAAAGACTCAGCAGTTTTGTTGACTGCTCTCTGGCTTGAAGTTTCAGCCATTACTGCATGCAGTTGTTTTCGAAAATAAAGCTTGTTATTCTGTCTTAACGAATGTGTTGTATCTTTCTACTACAGAAGCGGGAAAATATTGACTTTGACACAGTGGTAGAGTCGGGTACAATTTTGTCCTTTAAAAAGCAGTTAGACAGTTTCATGGGCAGGGTGGGTATATCGGGATATGGGCCAAATGCGGGCAAGTGTGACTAGCTTATTGATAGAAACTGGGCAGCATGGGCAAGCTGGGCCGAAGGGCCTGTTTCCTGCTGTAAACATCTATGACTATGACTCTAAGGCCTATCTCACAAATGTCTAATGGATTCTTCCTTTCAGTTCCAGCAGTACTTCCCCATCACAAAACACTGCATTGCACTTCTTCCAATTACTCCAACCAGAGCTAATCTGTTGCTTAATTTTCATTCACACACTTCCATCATCTTCCACCACTAACGCCAGGTGTTTGAACCTCTTCACTTTTTCCAGGTGTAGCAAACATACATAAACATGGAAATTATTGTGAGTAATGTAAGTCTCTGAAAAGTTAATACCTTCATATTAAACTCCTTCCTCTATAATTTCATTCAGAAATATTAAACCATTTCAAATAAATGGGAATTTGTTTAATTAATGGAAAGAGGATTTAATATTAGCGCATTTCAAATTTATATAACACTGCACTCAGAAATTTCCAGTGTGTCGAGGAATTATAACCAGATGAATGCGGGGCATTTGAGCATTTCTCACAGTCTAACCCATGCTACAATCACATGTATTCACCAAGTGATGGCATGTTTCTTGAATTTAAACTTTTGCAAACAAGGGAAGAGTTTTATACAGTGATACAGTCTGGGTAAGTGCTGCACTATTCAGAGAAGCACTGGTATTTTATGCAGACTAAATGTGATGAAGTTTTACTTAACACAATCTAAGATTATATATGATGTGGAGATGCCGGCGTTGGACTGGGGTGAGCACAGTACAAAGTCTTACAACACCAGGTTAAAGTCCAACAGGTTTGTTTCAATGTCACTAGCTTTCGGAGCGCTGCTCCTTCCTCAGGTGAATGAAGAGGTATGTTCCAGAAACATATATATAGACAAATTCAAAGATGCCAGACAATGCTTGGAATGCGAGCATTAGCTGGTGATTAAATCTTTACAGATCCAGAGATGGGGTAACCCCAGGTTAAAGAGGTGTGAATTGTGTCAAGCCAGGACAGTTGGTAGGATTTTGCAGGCCAGGTGGTGGGGGATGAATGTAATGCGACATGAATCCCAGGTCCCGGTTGAGGCCGCACTCATGTGTGCGGAACTTGGCTATAAGTTTCTGCTGGGCGATTCTGCGTTGTCGCGCGTCCTGAAGGCTGCCTTGGAGAACGCTTACCCGAGATCAGAGGCTGAATGCCCTTGACTGCTGAAGTGTTCCCCGACTGGAAAGGAACATTCCTGCCTGGTGATTGTCGCGCGATGTCCGTTCATTCGTTGTCGCAGCGTCTGCATGGTTTCGCCAATGTACCACACTTCGGGACATCCTTTCCTGCAGCGTATGAGGTAGGCAACGTTAGCCGAGTCGCACGAGTATGTACCGCGTACCTGGTGGGTGGTGTTCTCACGTGTAATAGTGGTATCCATGTCGATGATCTGGCACGTCTTGCAGAGATTGCCATGACAGGGTTGTGTGGTGTCGTGGTCACTGTTCTGAAGACTGGGTAGTTTGCTGCATACTCGTGCGACTCGGCCAACGTTGTCTACCTCATACGCTGCAGGAAAGGATGTCCCGAAGCGTGGTACATTGGCGAAACCATGCAGACGCTGCGACAACGAATGAACGGACATCGCGCGACAATCACCAGGCAGGAATGTTCCCTTCCAGTCGGGGAACACTTCAGCAGTCAAGGGCATTCAGCCTCTGATCTCCGGGTAAGCGTTCTCCAAGGCGGCCTTCAGGACGTGCGACAACGCAGAATCGCCGAGCAGAAACTTATAGCCAAGTTCCGCACACATGAGTGCGGCTTCAACCGGGACCTGGGATTCATGTCGCATTACATTCATCCCCCACCAACTGTCCTGGCTTGACACAATTCACACCTCTTTAACCTGAGGTTACCCCATCTCTGGAGCTGTAAAGATTTAATCACCTGCTAATGCTCGCATTCCAAGCATTGTCTGGCATCTTTGAATTTGTCTATATATGTGTTTCTGGAACATACCTCTTCATTCACCTGAGGAAGGAGCAGCGCCCCTGAAAGCTAGTGACATTGAAACAAACCTGTTGGACTTTAACCTGGTGTTGTAAGACTTCGTACTAAGATTCTATAAGTAGTGAAACACACAAATAGAGTGAAATAAGCTAATTAAAGGTTGATTGGTTATTGATGAGAATCGTGACAGAGCAAAAATCTAATATATCAATCCCCTCCTATAGTTTCTTTTAGTTTCTTACTTCGGTTTAATTTACTATAAAGTGAATTGAAGACATAAATGAGCATCAGCCTTTGATATTGCCAAATCACTGCAAATATTTTCCTTCTAACGCAAGGTCAGTATTTGTCATTGATTTACCAGAACGTCATCAGTGAACCCTCAGATCAGTAAATGTTTTCCATCGTTTCGCCAGAGCCTCATTGTGCAAGATTGACAAATTTGAAGAAAAATAATCCGTTATATTTGCTGAAAGGGCAGTGCTATGTATTTTTTCCTCCTCACCAGTTGAGCTTTAACAATTAATAAAAGGGCTTGACCTGCTGTACCAGTACCACTTTTTAACCTGAAGCTAAAACTTTTAGCTTGCTAATCAATAAAAGCCAATGAAAGCTCAGTCAGTATTTGTCTGAGTTATCAACATGTATTGTCATTAAATGAATATTCACAGTTCTGCACAAAATGATTCATTGTTGCATTGACTGAGTGTCACCTTACTGTATTAAGAGCTAGGTTTTTTTCAACAACTGTGTCATGAAATGGAGCATTTGAGCAACAGGATCTAGTCATGAGTATCATAACTCAAGGCAACATTCAAGATGAGAACATAGTGAATGCACATTTTAACAGCATTGCTCATTGGGAATAAAGCAAACTGCATGGCATTTAGGACAAAGGAAGGTCCCATATTGCTTTATAGATTCTTTTTCCTTGACATTTTCTCTCTTCCCACCTCTTCTGATTTACTTGTTTCCACACTGGGGTGTGGTTCCATGGTTGTCAACAATCCTCTACTATCTTGCTCAAGTTGCAACTCTTGTTACAAACCCCATCGACAGCGATAGCTTAAACAAGGCATTTGTATTCCCAGTGAACAACTTAAAGGAATGTATTACAAGATTTCAAGTTTTAAGACTTTTACTGTAACAAACCAACTGAAAGCAATAACAACTAAATATTACCTAGTAAGCAACTAATACTCTAAATTGCAGAAGACAGCCTCATCACAGCTTTAACACAAATAATAACCACACTCCACATGCATATACATTACAATACACTCCCCACAGGATTATAGGCTTTGTGAGAATTAGTCCACAACCCTTTCCAACTTCCAATGGGTACACGACTCCCCACTGTTACGTCAAACTGGACAAGTGCACGGTGAATTCCAGCCCCACGTGCCCCGGACTCACAACACAAGTGAATTAACCAATAATTTGCACAAAAATTCCCGAAGTCTTTGGCTCATAGCTGCCCAATAATTACAGTCACCAAGTTGCAACACAATTACTGTTTATTCATAGCAATAATAATGATGAAATATGGAGTAAACACAACCGGATTACAACAAGCTAACACTTACTACCCCTTTAACTGTCTCACTCTCTACCCACACACACCGGACAAACACAGAAGGGAAGGAAAGGAGTAAAAATAATAAGATGAAGCTCAAAGGAGGAGGGGCTGAATTCTCCATTTCAGAGACTGAATCGTGAGAGTTCTACGCCCCAAAAGCTATGCCGGTCCCATCTTCTTGGTGGCATCTTCTTGGTTAGAATGAGAGTATATGGGAAGTGAAGTGTTTCTATGCAGCTGCAGCTTGTCAGGCTCTCGCGTGCCAATCCCAACCCTGGTGAATCACACCCCCTGTTTGTTGGAAATGCACTAGTTCCACGTGGCGCTGGTGCTAGCCCATTAGGATGTCCTGAATCGCTCTGGGACCGGTGCAACTTTTGGACCATAGAACTCTCATGATTTAGTCCTTGCGTCAGCACTTAGTCTCTGAAATGGAGAATTCAGCCCCTCCTCCTTTGACCTTCATCTTATTATTTTTACTCCTTTCCCTCCCTTCTGTGTTTGTCTGTCCAATGTGTGTTTTTGTGGATGCCATGGAGTAGAGGCAGGCCCTTCTGTTCCCCAGGGTAGGAAGGAGGCTGCCATCCACTGATGTCAACTGGGCCTGGGCATAGATGGAAGAGGCGTGGAGCACCGTGGGGTGTACAGCCAGATGGTTGCCTTGCAGGCCGCAGCAATGGCAGTCTGTGCCTGGACAGACCAACCCCATGGTCCATCCCCTGGTCACCCCCTAGCTAAGGGGCAGGACTGGCAGCCCATGGATGTGTCTTTGGGAACATTCTTACCTTCTCTCTCTCCCTCAGGAGCCATAGCACCTGCGTCCCAATTTTAAATACCACAAGTGAACCTACCCATCAGTAGTTCTGCCTGGCAGAGGCAGAAGATCGTGGGAGGCCCAGAGAATGCTTAGATTTAAATCTCATTAAGGGACTGGAGGCCTGAATCTCCACCCTTTCACAATGCTCCACCCCTCGCAGGCAGGAGTCACACAGGCGTGAATTGGTGCAAGTATTTAGAAGCACGGGCAGACCCATGGTCATTGACATGTAAAGTTGTCGGGTTTGCGAGGATGTGTATGCGTGGACCAGTGGGAGTAGCAGGGAATGACTTTGTGGCAATTGTGTAGACTCGGGGTGTCCTCCTTGGGGCCGGGGTGCCCTGGATGAGACCTCCTTTGTGCTATACATTCTTTAAAACCAATCCCATAGCTAATACCTGCAGGCCGTTGGCTGTTCACACTGCTGGCTGCTCACAGGATACTGGAAATGCTCTGAGGACCACTGGTCATGTGGCAATCCATCCAGCCCGCCTATCTGGACATCCCAGCAATATAAACAAGGGGCTGGGCATGTTGATGCTCAATGGCAGATCCATCAGGTGTTGGCACATCTCACTGACCCCTTAGAAGTGCAGTCCTACAGCAGAGGTAGCAAAGGATCCGCAGAGCTCGCCCCAAACAATGAAGACATGCATCATCACCGCTGCAACCCTCCCTGACACACAGCCCATCTCATCCTCACCAGTCACACTATCAGCCAGCCCATTGCCTGAGGATCACAAAATGTCTCCAAGCCCTGTCAGTCCACCACCCTCCTGATCCCATCCATCCAGCTCCCTGTCATAACCTGTGTGTAAAACCCAGGCTCCACATCACACTGTAGCTAAGGTCCCAACAAACACACACATTCCTCGCTCACTCTGATCTGTAGGACCTGCCCAGGCACCAACCTCTTAGCATGGAGACAAATGCCTGCACAGTATGAACGCCTCCACCATACAGCCAGATGCCACCCTCCTGGTTGGAGAGCATAAGGCTCACCCAGTGAGGAGACCCACAGTAAGTCCCACTGGGAGAAACAGGACTGGGACCACAGAGCCTATCGCCAACATCAGTTGCGGCAGCCACTGCTAAGGTTGGCAGGGACGGGTGGTGAGGGTAGAGGCTCCCCACATCACAGGCTGGGTACCGGTCACCGATGGGGACAGGGAGGCAATGTGAACTACCTCAACTTGAAGGGGATGGGGCGGGGGGGAAGCACATGGTGAGGGTGTCACAGCAGGACAACTCAGGGTGACCATGTAACCTGGTGGCATTGCATCCTCATCTAGCTCAATACAAACATGGATAAGGGTTACCTGTTGAGTTCATGGCTAATGACGCCCATGCAGAGGCTGCAGACTGAGGTCGAGAACAGTTATAAAGACACTCCCGCTGCAATCAGGAGCATCATTGAACGGTGCATTGACATGCTCACGATGCACTTCCGATGCCTGGACCGCTCTAGTGGGGCTCTCCAATAAAGCCCCCAGAAGGTCTCAAGCATTGTTCTGGCCTGCTGTGTCCTGCACAACATTACGTAGCAGAGGAGCAACATGCTGCAGGAAGAGAAAGAACGGCAGGCCTCATTGACGAGGAGGATGAGGAGGGAGCGCAGGAAGACCCGTGCGTGGAGCATAAGCTGGCACAGCAGGACGCTCAATGTGTGATCCTGGACTGCCTCACACGGGACAACCGCATCACTTCCCGATTTACTAACGAGCGAGCCTGGCCACCAGCAACTCTGCCATCCTGTCCCATCTCTTCCACCTCCCGGGTTCAATCACTGGGGATGCTGACATACAAGGCGGGCATATAAGATATTCCTATACGATGGGCGGCCTGCTCTGGAGTGGCACAGTAATGTCCATCTGCACCTGGGACATGTCCGCCTGTGACAGGACCAACCTGTCCTGTATTTCAGATATGGACCGTGTCCCCTAAGCCTTGGACGTCTTGACACATGGCCCTGACGTCTTGCCCCATGCATCCCATTGAGGTCGCCACCCTTTCAGTGTTGGCCTGGTGCCATGCATTGTCAGCAACATCTCCTGTACCTGAGGGCGAGTGCACTCCACAAGCTGAACTTGCAGGAGTAAGAATGTCACTGAGACCCCTGTGGTGATATGCGCAATTGCGAAAGGAGCGCACTGTGAAGGAAAAGCGATCTGCGCATGCGCAATCCATTCCTACGCTCTACGTCACAAGAGTCATGACGTCAGAGGCCCGGACCACGCCCACTTAAAGGGGAAATGTCCGAAAATAGTGAAAAAAATGTTAAAGCCAGAAAACATAATTCTTTCACCTGGAACGACAGCACAATGCCTGAACTTCGACCAGTAGCTGAAAGTAACCACCCCAGAACCCTGCAACAAGCAGTTAGCCCTAAGAGATGATGTAGTCCTTGAAGACTACGACTCAGACGATGATTTCATCATTGGACGTAGTGACGTCAATACCAAATCCGAACCGCAACAACATGTGTTGTACATTGTAGCATCCTACACAGTCATGGACGAGTTCTTCGAATTTGAAGATCCTCAGCCCAGCATAGACGACATCCCGACCCAAGAGTACAGGATTCTGCTGCGGCCTGACGCCAAGAGACAGAGCGGTACAAGCCCACAGAGAGCGGCCTGACGCTAAGAGAGTGGTCCACGCACCACAAAGTGTCCCCGACTCCATACAGAGAGTGGTCCACGCACCACGAAGAGTCCCCGACTCCGCACAGAAAGCGATGACAGACTCCACAGCAAGACCCTACACGTCTCCACACAGAGAACACAGATCGACTCCACAGCGAGACCACTGCATGACTCCACACAGGGAACGATGCCAGATTCCACAGAGAGATCGATACAAGCCTCCACAGCAAGCTCATTGACAGACACCACGATGGAAGCAACGCAAGACTCCAGAGCGCAGTCCTTGCATGAACAAGACCATGAAGCAACCTTATCTGAGCAACCAACAGCAGACGATGCCAGTCTGCCACGCTCAAGTGCACAACAAGACGACTATGACAGTCTATCCAGATTATTTGAGCCACCAGAAGAAGACTCTGACAGTCTACTCAGCTCATCTAACCGCCAAGAAGATACTGAAGGTCTTCCCACTGTATGTGCGACAAGTGACAAAGGCTTCACAATTCCCATACAAGATGTGCGACATCTCGGCGAGACTGACAGATCTCAGCTAGTATGTACAAAGGCACTCGACAATCAAAGTGAGGCTACTAGTGGCTCCAGTGCCATCACGTTAATTCAAACCTCATCTACTCGAGCCTCTCCACAAGAACCTGAAATGACTCAATTTTTCTTTAACACTGTACAGGAAATATGTAACATGAAAAAAGGGGGGATGTGGTGATATGCATCACTGTAAATACACAAGGGGTTAATGTAAATACACTACGACTAAGTAAACACTAGAGGGAGCACCAGAGACGTCATGACATGCATACATGCAGCTAATGAACACATAGAACAGGACACGACCAATGGGCAGTCAAAACACCCAGAGCTGACACTACCACAAGGGGGAATTACACAACCCATATATAAGGACAGAGCACACATGCTCTGTCTCTTTCCACAGATGACACTTAGAGAGTAGGACAGGGGCAAATCAGAAGCATCACACCCACCACGTGGCTCAGAGCAGACTGGTTAGTTAGACTGAGTTACTATAGCAAGATTAGCAGGAGAGTCAAACTCATAGAGAACTGTGCTAATGGTTCAATAAATCACAGTGAAATTACTTCAAAGCCTGGAGTATCTTTTGGTCAAAGCTGCATCGAGTTGCAGCCTGTGTTATCCCAGAGTACATAATACAACAACCCCCTCCTGTAGATTTTGGCTCTGAGTCTGCATCTGGACAAGGCGACAATCTTCTTTTCCAGAGACCAAACATCTGTCTGGGTGACAGCTGTGCTCTGGGATTGGGCAGCCCTTGGACCGTCTGCGCCCTTGGGAGTCCCTGCCTCCACATGTGCTGCAGCATGTGTGTGGTGCTCACCAGAGGGTGACCCGGGAGCCTGATTGCTAACATGTCCCACCGAGGTGATAGTCTCTGCAATGGTGGATGGTGCTGGTGACAGCAGTGTTGAGGTGTCAGTGTCTTCCCTGCTGTGGTGCTTCGTGGTGTCTTTAGGGTCTTGGTGGGGAGCAGCAACCCCGGACGTCCCGGCCTCACCTGATGGTGATCTTGCAAGGCAAAAGACAAGGGTTGAGTAGGGTAGGGCATGTCTATGGGAGATGATAAACGTGAATTGGTAAGTCGTCCAGACACTTGCATAGCATTGGCCTCTCACTTGTTTCCTCATGCCCAAATTGATTCCAGCCACTGCCCTCTCCTCGACCACCCCAGCATGTTGTAGAGTCCTTCCTTCAAATGGGTCATGAGCCTCTAGGTCCAAGTCCCCCACCTCCGCCAGTCTTCTCCCACTCCTGGAAGTGATGGGCCACTTTATCTTTGGGGACACATTGAGATACAAGGGGGCGGGTTTGATTGGGGATGGGTAGCTGTTGATATGTGTGGATTCTGCAAGGATTCTAGTCAAGGAGGGTATACATGTATTGGGGGTTGGTGGAGTGTGGGCTGTGTGGGAAATGCAGGCAGGTGGGGTGTTGTTGACATCTAAGAGATTGGGGGCAGATGTGAGGGATGAGGTACGGGAGCGATGTCAGGAGCACAGAATTGGTTACTCACTGAGCAGCTCAAAGGTGGCCATTGGCCATTTTGCAGCAATGCATGCCGGTCCTCTTGATCACGCCGGCAGCATTGATGGCCTCTGCCACCTCATCCCAAGCCTGATTGAGAATGGTAGGTTTGCATCTCCTCTTCTCCTCGATGGTGTCCAGGAGTCTTTCTTTTTCAACATCCAGGAACTGAGGTGCAGCTTTTCTCGTCGTCATCTTCTTGCTGAAGTGAGTGGTGAGTGGAGTGTTTAAAAGCTGCTTCAGCTTGTCAGGCTCTAAGAGCTAATCCCGGCCCCAGTGAATCAGATGGTAACAGGGCTGGGAACCACGCGGGCTGCATGCTGCCTGCGTGCTGGCCCATTTGCATGGATCATCGCCGGCGCTCTCAGCAGCAGTGCACATTTACAGCGATCCTCCTCCAAGAGCCGGTGCAGACTCGTTGGGCCGAATGACCTCCTTCTCTACTGTAAATTCGATGAACCTATGAATAGTCTTCCAAACGGAGAATCTTGCCCCTTAATCTTGCTTCTATGTTCCTTCCAATAATATCAGGATTTATTTGGTGCCACCTACAATGACATCTGCTCTAATTCCACACTGGGTGATCCTGTAACATGTATTTGCCCCACTGCTATATTGAGTTTGAGCAACCTCAATTCCTACCTCTAGTTCAAATCAGTGCAATGAAAATTGAAACTGCAACTCTTGTGTTCAACCTATTTACTATTTCAAAGAAAGATTGAACGTCTGTGAGTTTAGTTATTTTAATTAGTAATTATTGCTGAAAGACTTTCAAGGTTATGTCTATATTTAACTATCTTGGAACTGAAACTTCACTTCTGCAACATTGGCCAATCAAAGGTAAATTTGCCTTTCCTGCACAAACCATAACCCACCATCTAGTCAATATTTAAAATCACATCCTGTTTTTTCCTCAACTCCCCTGATTTGATTAAAATAGTATTGATTAATATATTTTGCAAGAGAACAAGAGGTCATTGATTTCTGACGTGAAAATGGGAAAAAATAATTTAGGAAGAAGTTTGCAAAATATATTTACAAAGTTATTTCTTACATTTGCCCGTGGAATATCTCTTTGAACAGAAATTAATTGTCATAACCTCTATTCTTACGAGACTTATGTCATAGGTAGTCTCATAGTCCCAGAATCCTTTTTAAAAAATAAACATTTTATTGAGGTATTCTTTGGCATTGTAACAGCCACAAAATAAACAATGTACATAGCAAGAAAAATATTATCATAGTGCAAATACCACCTCCCTCTCCCACAGGTCCCATCATTACTTACCCCCCTAATCTACATTTGCCTACTCCCCCCCCCCACACCCCCCCTCCCCCCCCCCCCCCGCCCCCCACACCCCGCCCCTCCCCACTCCGTTCTGCTGATGATTAATTCTCCGCGAAGAAGTCGATGAATGGTTGCCACCTCCGGGCGAACCCTAACAGTGACCCTCTCATGGCGAACTTAATTTTCTCCAGGCAGAGGAAGCTAGCCATGCCCAATAGCCAGGACCCGGCTTCGGGGGCTTCGGCCCCCCCCCCGCCCCCAACGCACATTTTGCACACCTGTCTTCCACCCAAAAGAATCCGCTCATCCGGGCCACTGTCATGGGAGCCCGGTGAATAACCTTAAATTGGATCAGGCTGAGCCTGGCCCATGTTGTGGTCGCGTTGACCCTCCTCAGCACGTCCGCCCAAAGGCCTTCCTCTAACACTCCCCCCAGCTCCTCCTCCCACTTTTGCTTCAGCTCCTCGGTCTGCGTCTCCTCCGATCCCATAAGCTCTTTGTATATGTCCGAGATGTTCCTCTCCCTATCCATCCTCTAGAAACCACCCTATCCTGAGTCCCCCTTAGCGGCAGGAGTGGGAAGGTTGGTACCTGCTTCCGCAAAAAGTCTTGCACCTGCAGATATCGAAATTAATTTCCCCCCGCCAGTGTAAACTTCTCCTGCAGCGCCCTCATACTCGGAAAGCTCCCCTCTATAAACAAGTCCCCCATCTTCTCAATCCCCACTCTCCGCCAAATTCGGAACCCCCCGTCCATCTTCCCCAGGGCGAACCGGTGATTATCGCAGATTGGGGACCATACCGATGCCCCCTCTGCTCCCACATGTCTCCTCCACTGCCCCCAGACTCTCAGGGCCGCCACCACCACTGGACCGGTGGAGTACCGCGCCGGCGGGAACGGCAGAGGCACTGTTACCCACGCCGTCAGACTTGTGCTCTTGCAAGAAGCCGTCTCCATGCGCACCCACGCCAGCTCCCCCCCACCAGCCACCTCCTCACCATGGCTATATTAGCTGCCCAGTAATTACTGAAATTCGGCAGCACCAGCCCACCATCCCTCCGACTCCGCTCGAGCATTGCCCTCTTCACTCGCGGGGACTTGCTCCCCCCACACAAAGCCCACAAAATGTTTATTGATCCGCGGGATGAAGTTGGGGAGGCATTGAAAAACGAATAGGAATCTTGGGAGAACTATCATATTTACCATTTGAACTCTGCCCGCCAGAGACAACGGGAGCGCACCCCATCTCTGGAAATCCTCCTTCCCTTGAGCCCCCAGCCGGGCCAAATTCAATTTATGTAGCCTGTCCCAATCCCTCGCCACTTGGATACCTAGGTACCTGAAACTGTCCCCTACCACTCTGAACGGCAATTTCCCCAGTCACCTCTCCTGACCCCTCGCCTCGACCACAAACATCACACTCTTCCCCATATTGAGCTTATTCCCCTAAACGTCCTATGATTTCTTCCATCCCCTCCATTGGGTATGAGACATACAAAAGCAGGTCATCCGCATACAGCGAGACCCTGTGCCCCCCCCCCTCCCGGACCAGCCCCTTGAGGCCCTCAGAGCAATTGCCAATGGCTCTATTGCCAGCGCAAACAGCAGTGGGGAGAGGGGGCATCCCTGTCTCGTCCCCCGGTGCAGTCTGAAATAGGCCGAAGTCGTCCTGTTTGTCTGTACACTTGCAACAGGAGCCTGGTACAGCAACCTGGCCCAGTCAATAAAGACTCTCCCAAATCCGAACCGCTCTAGCACCTCCCATAAATAATCCCACTCAACCCGGTCAAAAGCTTTCTCCACATCCATCGCGACCACGACCTCCACCTCCCTCTCCGGGGGCATCATGATCATGTTTAACAGCCTTCTTACATTGGCCACCAGCTGTCTGCCCTTAACGAACCCCGTCTGATCCTCCACAATAACGTCCGGTGCACAGTCCTCAATCCTGAAGGACAACATTTTGGCCAACAGTTTGGCATCTACGTTCAACAAGGAAATCGGCCTGTAAGACCCACATAGCTCCGGGTCCTTGTCCCGTTTCAGGTTGAGTGAGATCCTGGCCTGTGATATCGTCTGGGGCAGAACCCCTCTTTCCCTAGCCTGTAGCCTCTGGCGTTCCCTGAACAGCCCTGCCTCTGGAGCCTCCGCATACCTCCTGTCAACTTGTAGAATCTCTTTTACCAGTCGGTCCGTCTATGCCCTATCCGCCCTGTCCCTGTGAGCCCGGATCGAAATCAGCTCACCTCTCACCACTGCCTTCAGCACCTCCCAGACCACCGCTGCTGAGACCTCCCCCGTATCATTCACCTGCAGGTAGATCAACATAGAATTCCTCAGCCTCTCGCACGCCGCTTCGTCCACCAATAATCCTACATCTAACCTCCATTGCAGGCGCTGCTTGCTATCCATACTCACCTGCAGGTCCACCCATTGCGGAGCATGGTCCGAGATCGTGATCACCGAGTATCCCGTGTCCACCACCCCAGCAGTAGGGCTCTACCCAAGACAAAGAAATCGATCCGAGAGTACACCTTACGTACGTGGGAGTAAAAAGAAAATTCCTTCACCCTCGGCTGCCTAAATCTCCATGGTCCCCCCCCCCCAACTGCTCCATGAACCCTTTCAGCTCCTTTGCCATTGCTGGCACCCTGCCTGTTCTCGAGCATGACCAATCCAGGCCTGGATCAATAACTGTATTAAAATCCCCTCCCATGATCAGCTTGTGTGAGTCCAGGTCCGGAATCCTCCCTAGCACCCTCTTTACAAAATCCCCATCATCCCAATTTGGCGCATATACATTGACCAGCACTACCTTCATCCCCTGCAGCTTACCACTGACCATGATATATCGTCCTCCCACATCCGAGACTATTCTTCCCATCTCAAATGTCACCCGCTTATTAACCAAGATGGCAACCTCTCTAGTCTTTGTATCCAGCCCCAAGTGCAAAACCTGACTAATCCAGCCTTTCTTCAACCTGACCTGGTCCACTACTCTAAGGTGCATCTCCTGCAACATTACCACGTCCGCCTTCAGTCCCTCAGGTGCGCAAACACATGTGCCCTCTTTACTGGCCCATTTAGCCCCCGAACATTCCAGGTGATCAGCGTAGTTGGAGGGCAAAGTGCCCCCCACCCCTCCGCCGATCAACCATCCCCTTTCTTGGGTCCGCCTCCAGCCCCTGCGCCGCACCTCCTCTGGCCCGCCCCACGGCGGCCCCCACCCCCCGACCTCCTCAGTGTCCCTCCACCGAAGTCCCTCCCTTGTCAGCAGAACCAATCCCCCCCTCCCCCCAGCAACACTACTCTAAAACCTAACCCATCTCATAAACTAAACATATGCACACCCCCCACTGTGCTTCTGTGAGCTAGCTCACCCAGCTAGCTTGGTGGCCCCCGCCCAGGCGCCACAAAGTCTCCCACCTATTGTTCCCTTGCTCCCCTTCCCCTGCTCATACATACAAATTCCCTCATCTAGCAATCCCCAGACAAACACCCAACAGCAAGAAAACACAAAAACAAAAGCACCACCCACCGAAACTCAAACAGGCACATCTCCAGCCCACAAAAGTGCACATCAGTAAAAACAAAAGGGACATTGCCAACATCCACCGAGAAAAGAACCCAAAAATGAAAAATCGACTTTCCCCCCCGCCCCCGCTTTTTCTTAAACAGAACCCCAAAAACAGAAACGAAACAGTAAGAGGAGGCATCACCAATTTAAAACAGGAAAACAAAACCCAAAAATCAAGGGGAAAAAAGGGCCCAATATGGGCCAACAAGTTGCCTCAAAGTTCGAGAGTTCTCAGACCCCCACCAGTCCTTTTCTTTTAGCCAAGTCCAGCGCATCTTCGGGCAACTCAAAATAGTGATGCTGGTCCTCATGTGTGACCCAAAGACGCACCGGATACAGCAGTCCGAACTTCACCTGCTTCTTGAAGAAAATAGACTTGACTCGGTAAAAGCCTGCCCTCTTCCTCGCCACCTCCACGCTCAGGTCCTGGTACACCCACAGGATACTGTTGTCCCATTTACAACTCCGCGTTGTTTTGGCCCACTGAAGAATGCATTCCTTGTCCAGGAATCTATGGAATCTCACCACCATTGCCCTCGGAGGGTCCCCCGCTCGCGACTTCCTTACAAGCGCTCTGTACGCCCTGTCCTCCTCCAAGGGTCGAGAGAATGTCCCCTCCCCCAGCAGCTTTTCAAACATACCCGGTACGTATGCCCCAGCGTCTGCCCGACAATTCTTAAGTTCTGCCGGCGGGACCGATTCTCAAGGACCTCCACCTTCTCCAGGAGCCTTTTCTGCTGGTTCCGAAGCATCCCCACCTCCAGCTCCACCGCTGTTTGGTGCTCCTCCTGCTCAGCCAGCGCCTTCTCAATCTTCTGGATCGCCCGATCCTGGGCATCCAATCTATGCTCTAGCCGATCTATCGATTCTTTAATCGAGTCCAAACATTCCCGCTTCTGCCTGCAAAACCATCCCGAATGGCCTGCAGCACCTGCTCCGTTGGTCGCTGCGCTGCCACCCCAGGGTCCAGTCCTTGGCCATAGTGTCTCCCGCTGCAGATTCCATACAGCTCTTGGCTAACTTCTTATTTCTGCCTTTTCGAGCACTTCTGATCCTTTGCTCCATACACTAATGCGTGGAAACGGTGCCCAATTGCCGCAGCCTTCCAATCCACCGTTTAAAACCAGAAAAATGTCCGGGGGAAAGGTCCAAAAGTCCGACCCGAGCGGGAGCCACCAAATGTGCGACTTACTCCTTCATAGCCGCCACCAGAAGTGTCTACTCCCAGAATCCTTGAGGGAACGCGCGCTTCCCCGCCAAGGGGGCGGGGCAACTTGAGCACTTCCGGTCTAAAGCTGGCTGGATTGGGTAGCACCAAGTGCCCATGTATCCAGGGCTCCTGAAATAAACCGTTACTATTTCACTCAACTCGGTGTGGACTCTCTTTCTTGGGGAGGTACAAAACTGGATCCCATCCTCATCGCCAGTTTTGTAATTGGTAATGGACTGAAGGGTTACGGAGAATGGGCAGGGCGGTGAAGTTGAGGCCATGATGAGATCAGCCATAATGGTATTGGATCAGGTTCGAGAGGCCTAGTTGCCTACTCCTGCTCCTGGTTCTTATGTTCTAAAAAAGAACTATTCTGTCTAATTCCACCTTCCGCTTGGTCTGTAGCCCTATGGGTAATAGCACCTCAAATGCAAACCTGGTGTTCTTGATTAATAAGGGGATGTCTTGATTAATAAGGGGCTCAGGTTTATGTGGAGAATGGAGATGAGGAACATGTCAGCCATGATCAAATGGCGGGGCAGACAAGATGGGGGGAATGACCTAAGTCTGCTCCGATATCTTATGGTCTTATGGAACCCACGTCCATTGACTCGCTGGATCACCATTTGATGAGGCCGGGCCATCTGGAGACGTACCCCCCCTCCGCCACCCAAGAGAACACCTTGGAGGAGAGCTCTGTGGGGACCACCGGCGAGGCGACACAACTATCACCCGCACCTTCCACCAGCACAGAGACACACACCTCGGTGAGCAGGATTAGCAGGCAAGCTTCTGGGTCACTATCTTGTGAGCACCACACAGCTGGTGATGCTCACCAGGTGGAGACAGGAACTTCCAAGGGAGCGAGCAATTGGATGTCTGCTGAATCCCTGGACTCAGCTGGGCCCCAGTCAGATGCTGAGCCTTTGGACAAAGTTCTACCTGAGCTGTTAAAGATGATAAGTCAGAGCCATGAGATTCAGAAGTGGGTGTCAGCGACATTCTTGCGACGGCATGGTCGACAAAAGGAGCGCCAAAACGTTCAGGCGCGGGAGATGGTGCCAGTAATGCATGGCACCCAGGCACACACTGCAAGGGCGGCGACCACAGTGGAAAGCCTGGAGTATGACATCCAAGCCTTGAGTGCTGGAGTCCAAGTCTCTGACGACCATGGCTGAAGGCCTTGACATCATGTCCCATTCACAGAGGGACATGTTCCAGACACAGGTGGACATTGCCGAGGTCCTCCAAAGCTTGGCCCAGTCACAGAGGACCATCGCTGAGGGCTTTGACATCATGGTGCAGACAATGGGGGGCCTCCAGGACTGGCAGGGCCAGGTGACTCAAATTATTGGAGCCACACCAGCTGCCTCTCTATCCCATGGAGTCACCCAGGACCCTACAACTACCCTGAGAGAGGAGAAAGCACCGGAGACCATCCCTGCATCTTCCAGTAAGGAGATTCAAGTTATATCCAATCCTTCGGACTTCCCCCTCCCGACAATGGTGCATCTTAAGGGAAGCGGGCAGAACAGGGTGGCACAGCGACACCTATCTCGACGGTAAATAGGCCGAAGCTCTCCGGCTCCAGGCCCTCCAAAGGACAATCGGCAAGGGCATCAAAGGCCACAGGCGCTGAAGACAGTGCACTTCCTCCACCTCTGATGTGCAGCCTAGGGACACACCTTGACACAGAATGGACCATGGTCTGTAGCAGGAAGCAACTCCAGATGGAGAGACAGACCCGCTTTGTTGTGTCATATTTTAATGGTGAACATTTCAAACAATTATTACCCAGTCCCTCGAGTAGACCTCACCAGTACTCATTCAGTGCTCCTAAAACTTCTTAATCTGTGAGCTGCACCTATACCAACATAACTGGTGTCTAACTTTCTGGCCTTACAGGCCCTAACGCTACATCTAGGTGGATCCCCAGGTGGTACATCAGGGGTGGAGATGGCCTGCTGCAATTCCCGCCCTGTGACCTGGGTTCTCCTTGGCTGCCGTCCTCTGGAGCAACCAGCCTGGATGGGCTTGGCAGCTGCTCGGGTGTTCCAGGTGGCATGGTGCCACCCTGTTCTGCCTGTTAACCATCGGATGTGCCAGGGATAGGAAGGGGGGCATCTGATGGCCTCCGGGCTTCTTCGTGAGATGGGGGTGTGACCGGAGCGAGCTCTGGGGACTCCGCTGCCACCTGACGCTGTCTGTCCTGGAGGCCCACTCTCATCTCGACCTGGGTCTCCATGCCCATGGCCATGGAGCACAGAGAATGGGTCACATTACTCAGTGACGGTGTCACCTCCCTCTGAGTTGAGATGATTGACCTCCAACCACCACAACCATTGTCCTTTGTGCCAGTTATGACTCCAACCAGCGGAGAGATTTCCCCCTGATCCCCATTCACTCCAGATTAGCCAGGACTCCTTGATGCCATACTCGGTCAAATGCTGACTTGATATTGAAGGCAGTCATTCTCACCTCACCTCTGACTTTCAGCTCATTTGTCCATATTTGGTCCAAGGCTGTAATGAGGTGAGGAGCTGAGTGACCCTAGCGGAACTCAAACTGAGCATCCGTAAGCAGGTTATTGCTGAGTAAGTGCCATTTGACAGCACCGTTGATGAATCCTTCCATCACTTTGTTGATGGTGCAGAGTAGACTGAGAGAGTGATAATTGGCTGGATTGGAATTGTCCTGTTTCTTGTGTACAGGGCACACCTGGGCAACTTTTCACATTGCTGGGTAGATGCCAGTATTGTACCTGTACTGGAACAGCTTGGCTAGGGGTGCGGTAAGTTCTGGAGCACAACTCTTCAGTGCTATTGCTGGAATATTGTCAGGGCTCATAGCCTTTGCAATGCCTTCAGCCGTTTCTTGATATCACATGGAGTGAATCGTATTGGCTGAAGACTGACATCTGTGATGCTGGGGACCTCTGGAGGAGACTGAGATGGATCATCCAATCGGCACAGCTGGCTGAAGATTGTTGCTGAAGATTGACTTGTCTGTGACATTAGCCTCATATGTGCTGGGCTCTTTTGTGGGTATTTGTGGAGCCTTCTCCTCCAGTGGGTTGTTTAATGCCAGAATAAATTCTGTGCGCTTGCCACCCTCAGTGCTTCCTCTCACTTTCTCTCAACCTTTACCCTTCCATTTCATAAATTTCACATCTGACCTTGCAGGTTTGAATAACTATTTCGCACAGATAGGGGGTCAGCCTAGAGGCGGCCCTCAAGTTAAAATGATGGCTGAGTTGCCTACCGGGGCAGCACGGTAGCATTGTGGATAGCACAATTGCTTCACAGCTCCAGGGTCCCAGGTCGATTCCGGCTTGGGTCACTGTCTGTGCAGAGTCTGCACATCCTCCCCGTGTCTGCGTGGGTTTCCTCCGGGTGCTCAGGTTTCCTCTCACAGTCCAAAGACGTGCAGGTTAAGTGGATTGGCCATGATAAATTGCCCTTAGTGATCAAAATTGCCCTTAGTGTTGGGTGGGGTTACTGGGTTATGGGGATAGGGTGGAGGTGTTGACCTTGGGTAGGGTGCTCTTTCCAAGAGCCGGTGCAGACTTGATGGGCTGAATGGCCTCCTTCTGCACTGTAAATTCTATGATAATCTATGATAACCTATGAAATGTTTAACTATGAAATGTGGCTACTACTACCAACTTAGATGAATATTTCTTTGGTACCACTGGTAACGGAGCTGATACCAGCTCCGATAGTCTTACTCACCTCACGGACTCTGCTTCCACCCGAACTCAAAGCTCATCCGAATCACCAAACCACTCTCGCACCTTTTCAGCATCAGCTGCCCATAAGACCATAAGACAATGAAGCAGAATTAGGCCACTCGTACCATCGCGTCTGCTCCGCCATTCAATCATGGCTGATATTTTTCTCATCCCCATTCTCCTGCCTTCTCCCCATTACCCCTGATCCCCTTATTAATCAAGAACCTATCTATCTCTGTCTTAAAGATACCCAATAATAGTATTAAAGGTTTGGCAAAGCAAAGCTCCCTAGTTGTCTCTTCCTCTGGAGCAACGGCCTCCTGATCCTTGAGCCCTTCTCTGCCCAAATTAATCCAGTCAATAGATGGTCAACCTCTGAAAAAAACCTTGGGTAAGAAAATCGGAGGGCACTAGAATAAGAATAAAAATCTCGGGTAAGACGTTCATTTTAACCGAGATTGCATTCGGCCTGCCCAGGATAATGGGAGACCGTCCCAACTTTGCACTCTTCCCTGGGGGTCCTGCTGTGGAAGCTGAGGGCCTAAAGTGAGGTGATGCTTTCAAGGCAAGGGGATAGCTGGGGAGTCTTTCAAAAGGGTATTAACTAGGGTTCAGGGTGAGCACATTCCTCTTAGAGTGAAGGGTAAGGTTGGTAGAAGTAGGGAATCCTGGATGACTCAGGATATTGAGGCCACGGTCAAAAGGAAGAAGGAGGTAACTTCATTGCAGTGTTAATGCAAGCCTACTTGAGACAATAAAGATTATTTGTTAAAAGTTTCTCGAATGTATTTTCAAGAAAACGTATTTATGGAATGTCTAAGAGATGATTTTTTCGAGCAGCTTGTGACAGAGCTTATTAGGGAACAGGTAATTCTGGATTTGGTGATGTGTAATGAGGCAGACTTGATTAGAGAACTTAAGGTGAAGGAACCCTTCGGGAGCAGTGACCACAATATGACAGAATTTATCCTGTAGTTTGAGAGGGAGAAGCTGCAACCAGATGCAACGGTATTACAATTAAATGGACCTTTTCTTGAGATCTACTACCAACCTGATTTTCCCAGTCCACCTGCATATTGAAGTCTCCCATGATTTTTGTAATATTGCCTTTTATACATGCCTCTTCTATCTCCTGATTTATTTTCTGCCCCCCACCCTGACAAATATTAGGGAGCCTGTACATGACTCTACCCACAGAGATTCTATACTTTCTGATCCGACAAAGACATGAGGGAGGAACTGGCCAGAGTTGATTAGGAAAGGAGCCTAGCAGAGAAGACAGAACAGCAATGGCAGGAGATTTTGGGGGTTATTCGGGAGGCACACCAGAATTTCAGCCCAAGGAGGAGGAAATATGCTAAGGGGAGGACATGGCTGACTAAGGAAGTCAAGGACAGCATTAAAGCAAAAGAAAAAGCAGACAAAGTGGCGTGATTAGTGGGAAGCAAGAGGATTGGGAAGCCTATAAAAGTGAGCAGAGAACAGCTAAAAAAGTAACAAGAGGGGAGAAGATGAAATATGAGAGTAAGCTAGTGAGTAATATAAAAGAAGATAGCAAGAGATTTTTTCAATATATAAAAGGTAAGAGAGAGGCAAGAATAGATGAACCACTGGAAAATGAGTCTGGGGAAGTAATAATAGAAAACAAAGAAATGGCAGAGGAACTGAACAGTAATTTTGCATCAGTCTTCACAGTGGAATATATTAGTGGGATGCCAGAGCTCCAGGAGAATCAGGGGGCAGAGGTGAGTGCAGTGGCAATCACTAAGGAAAAGATTCTGGGCGGGGTGCTCAAGGTGTGGCCCCGCTTGCACCCCTGTCCCATGGAGCAGCCCGGGGGCCATCGGGCACTCCAAGGGAGGAGGAGGTGTGGGGCCCATGCCGGTGACCCCCGCAGGGGAGGTGCCGGAACAGCGCAGCACCTCGGACCGCCCTCCCCTCCTGTCCCTGGCGCATCTGGTGGGCAGAGGAAAGAACAGGTCGGCACCTGTTAACACCGTTCAAATCTGCCTTGGGCTCTGTCCGATGGGTCTCGGCGTGGGCCGGTCAGTGCTGGCCAGTGGGAGTGTGGGGTGCGGGACAAGTGAAGGCCCCGTCGGTGCGCCGTGCTCCCCTCCCTCACCAACCACCTCCCCCCACCCCCGACCGTCCCCAGCACCTCCACACCAGGGACCCAACGGCACCGTGTGGATTGGATTGGATAGGATTTGTTTATTGTCACGTGTACCGAGGTACAGTGAAACATATTTTTCTGCGAGCAGCTGAACAGATCATTAAGTACATGGGAAGAAAAGGGAATAAAAGAAAATACATAACAGGGCAACACAAGGTATACAATGTAACTACATAAGCACCGGCATCGGGTGAAGCACACAGGGGTGTAGTGTTAATGAGGTCAGTCCATAAGAGGGCCGTTTAGGAGTCTGGTGACAGCGGGGAAGAAGCTGTTTTTGAGTCTGTTCGTGCGTGTTCTCAGACTTTTGTATCTCCTGCCCGATGGAAGAAGTTGGAAGAGTGAGTAAGCCGGGTGGGAGAGGTCTTTGATTATGCTGCCCGCTTTCCCCAGGCAGCGGGAGGTGTAGATGGAGTTAATGAATGGGTGGCAGGTTTGTGTGATGGACTGGGCTGTGTTCACGACTCTCTGAAGATTCTTGTAGTCCTGGGATGCAGCCCGATAGGATGCTTTCTATGGTGCATCTGTAAAAGTTGGTAAGAGTTAATGTGGACATGCCGAATTCCCTTAGTTTCCTGAGGAAGTATAGGGGCTGTTGTGCTTTCTTGCTGGTAGCGTCAATGTGGGTGGACCAGGACAGATTTTTGGAGATGTGCACCCCTAGGAATTTGAAACTGCTAACCATCTCCACCTTGGCCCCATTAATGCTGACAGGGGTGTGTACAGTATTTTGCTTCCTGAAGTCAATGACCAGCTCTTTAGTTTTCATAGAATCATAGAATCATAGAATTTACAGTGCAGAAGGAGGCCATTCGGCCCATCGAGTCTGCACCGGCTCTTCGAAAGAGCACCCTACCCAAGCCCACACTCCCACCCTATCCTCATAACCCAGTAACCTCACCCAACACTAAGGGCAATTTTGGACACTAAGGGCAATTTAGCATGGCCAATCTACCTAACCTGCGCATCTTTGGACTGTGGGAGGAAACCGGAGCACCCGGAGGAAACCCACGCACACACGGGGAGAACGTGCAGACTCCGCACAGACAGTGACCCAGCCGGGAATCGAACCTGGGACCCTGGAGCTGTGAAGCAATTGTGCTAACCACTATGCTACCGTGCTGCCCACTTTTTGCTGGCATTGAGGGAGGGATTGTTGTCGCTGCACCACTCCATTAGGTTCTCTATCTCCCTCCTATATTCTGACTCGTCATTATTCGAGATCCGGCCCACTATGGTCGTATCGTCAGCAGACTTGGAGATAGAGTTGGAACCAAATTTTGCCACGCAGTCATGCAGTACAGGGAGTAGAGTAGGGGGCTAAGAACGCAGACTTGCGGGGCCCCGATATTGAGGACTATTGTGGAGGAGGTGTTGTTGTTCATTCTTACTGATTGTGGTCTGTTGGTCAGAAAATCGAGGATCCAGTTGCAGAGTGGGGAGCCAAGTCCTAGGTTTTGGAGCTTTGATATGGGCTTGGCTGGGATTATAGTGTTGAAGGCGGAGCTGTAGTCAATAAATCGGAGTCTGATGTAGGAGTCCTTCTTGTCGAGATGCTCTAGGGATGAGTGTAGGGCCAGGGAAATGGCGACTGCTGTGGACCGGTTGCGACGGTATGCGAATTGCAGTGGATCAAGGCGTTCTGGGAGTATGGAGGTGATGCGCTTCATTATCAACCTCTCAAAGCACTTCATTACGACTGAAGTCAGAGCCACCGGACGGTAGTCATTGAGGCACAATGCCTGGTTCTTCTTTGGCAGTATGGTGGTCTTCTTGAAGCAGGTAGGGACCTCGGAGTGGAATAGGGACAGGTTAAAGATGACCGCGAACACCTCTGCCAGCTGGTCCGCGCAGGCTCTGAGTGCACGACCAGGGATCCCATCCAGGCCCATCGCCTTCCGAGGGTTCACTTTCAGGGAAGGCCGATCTGACTTCAGAAGCAGTGATGGTGGGTATGTGTGAGTTATGGGCTGCTGGGGCACTCAACAGCAGGTTGTTGGTTACCTGCTCAACCGAGCATAGAATGCATTGAGTTCATCGGGGAGTGGTGCACTGCTGCCAGAGATACAGTTTGGCTTTGCTTTGTATCCCGTTATGTTGTTTAGTCCTTGCCACAATCGCCGAGAGTCTGTCTGTGACTCTAGCTTGGTTTGATATTCTCTCTTGGCATCTCGGATGGCTTTGCGGAGTTCATATCTGGATTTCTTGTATAGGTCAGGGTTGCCTGACTTGAACGCCTCAGATCTGTCCTTCAGTAGCGAGTCAATCTCGCACTGTATACAAGGGTATTACGGTAAGGCCCCTGTACTACAGGTACGGGGGTAGACCCCTGCCTGCTGGCTCCGCCCAGTAGGAGGAGTATAAATGTGTGTGCTCTCCTAACAGCAGCCATTTCGGCAGCAGCTGTCGGAGGTCGCACATCTCTGCGTAATAAAGCCTCGATTACTCTCTCGTCTCGTCGTAATTGATAGTGCGTCAATTTATTACACAGAAATTTTACAAAGATGGACCTCCGCATCAAGCCAGATCACCTGCAGCTGCACTCTCAAGCAGACAACGCCAAAAAGGACTTCGCATATTGGCTAGCTTGCTTTGAAGCATACATCGGATCTGTGACAGACCCAATCTCAGAAGCACAGAAGCTCCAGATTCTGTACACGCGGCTGAGCTCCGATGTCTTTCCCCTCGTCCGGGACGCGCCTACCTATGCAGAGGCCATGGTGCTACCGAAGAAGAACTACGCTCAGCAGACCAACAACATCCATGCCAGGCACCTCCTGTCCATGTGGCACCAACTTCCCGGTGAGTCTGTGGAAGATTTCTGGCATGCCCTGCTCGCCCTGGTGAGAGACTGTGATTGCCAGACAGTTTCGACCGCTGAACATTTTAACCTGCTAATGAGAGACGCTTTTGTTACGGGCATAGAGTCGACCTACATCTGCCAGCGTCTCTTAGAAGGGGCTACCCTCGACCTCGCAGCGACCAAGAAACTAGCGCTCACAGTCGCCTCACGCAACGTACAGGCGTATGCCCCCGACTGCATGGCCCACCCCTCCTGGGCATCGTGGACACTGCCAGCGGCCACCCCATCGTGGACCCCATCAGCGACCGGCCCCAGCCAACCCTACGCCTGCACCGCCCGGCAGCCAACCAACCCTGGGGGACCCAAGTGCTCCTTCTGCGGACAGACAAAACACCCCCAGCAACGCTGCCCGGCGCGGAGCACGCTCTGCAAGGCCTGCGGCAAGAAAGGACATTTTGTTGCAGTGTGCCAGGCCCGCTCAATCGCCGCTATAGTCCCTGCACCACCCACGTACGGCCAGTGGGCGCCGACATCTTGCTCGCCTCAAACCACATACGGCCCGTGGGCGCCGCCATCTTGCTCCCCCCACAACACGTGCGACCCGTGGGCGCCGCTATCTTGCCTGCCCCAGGACACGTGCGGCTCGAGGGCACCGCCATCTTGCCTGCCTCAGGTCACGTGCGGCCAGTGGGCGCAGCCATCTTCCCCGCCTCAAGACCGCTGCCTGTCGGGCACCTCGTTAGGCCACTTATCGCCTGCGACCGCTGCCGACCAGCCGCGTCTCGCCTCAGTCACGATCGACCAGTCCCGACCGCACAACCTCGCGACCGCGTCGACAAAGGTGAAGGTCGACGGGCATGAGATATCCTGCCTTCTGGACTCCAGGAGCACTGAGAGCTTCATCCACCCCGACATGGTTAGGCGCTGCTCCCTCGCGGTACACCCCATTAACCAAAGAATCTCCCTGGCCTCCGGATCTCACTCCGTGGCAATCCGGGGTACTGCATCGTCACCCTCACCATCCAGGGCGTAGAGTTCAGCGGCTTCTGGCTCTACGTCCTCCCCAACCTCTGCGCTGCCCTACTGCTAGGCCTGGACTTCTAGTGCAACCTCCAGAGCCTAACCCTGAAATTTGGCGGGCCCCTACCACCCCTTACTGTCTGCGGTCTCACGACCCTTATGGTCGACCCGCCTTCTCTGTTTGCAAACCTCACCCCGGATTGCAAACCCGTCGCCACCAGGAGCAGACGGTACAGCGCCCAGGAAAGGACCTTCACCAGCGGCTGCTGCGGGAAGGTGTCATCGGGGCCAGCAACAGCCCCTGGAGAGCCCAAGTGGTAGTGATGAAAACTGTGGAGAAAAACAGGATGGTCGTTGACTACAGTCAGACCATCAATCGGTACACGCAGCTCGACGCGTACCTGATATGGTCAATCAGATTGCACAGCACCGGATCTTCTCGACAGTGGACCTGAAATCTGCCTACCACCAGCTCCCCATCCGCAAGGCGGACCGCCAATATACGGTGTTCGAAGCAGACGGCCGCCTTTACCATTTCCTTCGGGTTCCCTTCGGCGTCACTAACGGGGTGTCGGTCTTCCAACGGGAGATGGACCGAATGGTTGACCGGTACGGACTGTGGGCCACTTTCCCGTACCTGGACAACATCACCATCTGCGGCCATGACCAGCAGGACCACGACGCTAACCTTTCCAAATTCCTCCACACCGCCAAACTCCTCAACCTAACTTACAACAAGGAGAAGTGTGTTTTCAGCACGAACCGATTAGCCATCCTCGGCTATGTGGTTCAGAACGGAGTTCTACGGCCCGACCCCGATCGCATGTGCCCCCTCATGGACCTTCCCCTCCCCCACTGCCCCAAGGCCTTCAAACGATGCCTGGGTTCTTTTTTCGTACTACGCCCAGTGGGTCCCTAACTATGCGGACAAGGCCCGCCCACTCATCCACTCCACCGGTTTCCCACTGACAGCCTAGGCTCACCAGGCCTTCAACCATATCAAGGCCGACATCGCCAAGGCAGCGATGCACGTGGTCGACTAGACGCTCCCCTTCCAAGTCAAGAGCGATGCATCAGACGGCGCTCTGGCCGCCACCTTCAACCAGGCAGGCAGGCCCATGGCATTCTTTTCCCGCACCCTCCATGCCTCCGAAATTCAGCACTCTTCCGTCGAAAAGGAGGCCCAAGCTATCGTTGAAGCTCTGCGGCACTGGAGGCATTACCTGGCCGGCAGGAGATTCACTCTCCGTACTGACCAACGGTCGGTTGCCTTCATGTTTAACAACACACAGCGGGGTAAGATCAAAAATGATAAGATCTTGCAGTGGAGGATCGAGCGCTCCACCTTTAATTACAAGGTTTTGTATCACCCCGGAAAGCTCAACGAGCCCCCGATGCCCTGTCCCGAGGTACATGTGCCAGCGCACAAGCAGACCAACTCCGGACCCTGCACGACGATTTCTGTCATCCAGGGGTCACCCGCTTTTAGCACTTCATTCAGGCCCGCAATCTACCCTACTCCATCGAGGAAGTCAGGGCTGCCACCAGAGACTGCCAGGTCTGTGCGGAGTGCAAGCTGCACTTCTACCGGCCAGACCGTGTTTGCCTCGTGAAGGCCTCCCGCCCCTTTGAACGCCTCAGCGTGGACTTCAAAGGACCCCTCCCCTCCACCGACCGCAACATGTATTTTCTCAATGTGGTCGACAAATATTCCAGATTCCCCTTCGCCATCCCATGCCCTGATATGATGGCTGCCACCGTCATCAAAGCCCTCAACACCATCTTCGCTCTATTCGGTTGCCCCGCCTACATCCACAGTGACCGGGGATCCTCATTTATGAGCGATGAGCTGCGCCAGTACCTGCTCAACAGGGGCATTGCCTCAAGCAGGACGACCAGCTACAACCCCAGGGGAAACGGGCAGGTGGAGCGGGAGAATGGGACAGTCAGGAGGGCCGTCCAGCTGGCCCTACGGTCCAGAAATCTCCCGGCCTCCCACTGGCAGGAGGTCCTCCCCAACGCACTTCACTCCATTCGGTTGCTCCTGTGCACTGCGACTAACGAAACACCCCATGAACATCTCTTTGCCTTCCCCAGGAAGTCAACCTCCGGGGTTTCGCTCCGAACGTGGCTGGCAGCTCCAGGACCAGTTCTCCGCTGCAAGCACGTGCGGCTCCACAAGGTGGACCCGTTGGTTTAGAGGGTACAGCGACTCCACGCAAACCCGCGGTACGCCTACGTAGCATACCCCGACGGCCGCCAGGACACAGTCTCCCTCAGGGACCTGGCACCAGCTGGGTCCCCACACGCATCCCCCTCTGCCCGGCACCTCCCTCCCTCCCCCCTGCGCACCCCACCACAGCCCCCGCTCCAGGACAATCCGTTCTCCCCTTGGTCCCACCCGGGACTGAAGAGGATGTTGACACGCTCCCGGAGTCACCGAAGACCGAGCCGACGCCTGACTCGCCACCAGCACTGCGGCGCTCTCAACGAAGGATCAAGGCGCCCGATCATCTAAATTTGTAACCTTCTCTGAAATTTTAATGACAACCTGTATGTATATAGTTTTCCACCACCCCCGCTGGACTCATTTTTAACAGGGGGTGAATGTGGTAGTCACCACTGTTGTATTATATTGTATATACTGCACTGTCTACGAGGGTATTACGGTAAGGCCCCTGTACTACAGGTACGGGGGTAGATCCCTGCCTGCTGGCTCCGCCCAGTTGGCAGAGTATAAATGTGTGTGCTCTCCGAACTGCAGCCATTTCGGCAGCTGCTGTAGGAGGGCACACATATCTGTGTAATAAAGCCTCGATTAATCTCTATTCTTGTCTCACCGTAATTAATAGTGCTTTCTTTGGCACGCAGTCGTCCACACATTTGCTGATGAAGTCTGTGACGGTGGTCTGATTTCCCAAAGTGCGGTCGGGGGATGGAACGGTAGGCGCCCTTGATTTTTGAGTAGCAGTGGTCAAGTGTGTTGTCGCCCCTGTCGGGACAGGAGATGTGCAGGTGGAATTTTGGTAGTACACTCTTGAGGTTGGCCTTGTTGAAGTCTCCGGCCACGATGAACAAGGCCTCCGGGGGTTCTGTTTCATAGTTGTTTATAACTGTGTACAGTTCGTCCAGCGCCTTCCTCACTTCTGCCTGGGGTGGGATGTAGACCGCTGTGATAATGGCTGAAGTGAACTCACGTGGAAGATAGTGTGGGCGGCACTTCACGGTCAGGTATTCCAGGTCCGGGGAGCAGTAGGTCACCAGGGTCGCCACATCCAAGTACCAGGAGGAGTTGATGAGGAGGCACATCCCTCCACCCTTTGCTTTGCCTGATGACGCGGTGCTATCCGCCCGGTGAATTGAGAAGCCTACAGGTTGTATGGCACAGTCTGGTGAGGCGGGGGTAAGCCATGTCTCTGTGAAACAGAGCACACAGCACACAGCAGTCTCTTCCTTCCCTCTGAGAGGTAAGTCTGGTGTTAAATTCATCCAGCTTGTTTTTGATCGCTTGGACGTTTGCCAGGAGCATGCTGGGGAGAGGGGTCTTGAAACCGCGTTGCTTCAGTCTAACCAGCAGACTGCCGCGTTTCCCTCTCTTCCTCAGTCGGCGGGTGCGGCTGGATGATCCTGGGATCCGATGGGAGAAGTCTGACCCTGTGAAATGTAGGTGGTTGCGTCTGGCGGGGTCCAGGGCGCTGGCGGGGACCAGGGCGCTGGTTACATTTCCAGGGTCGCATTTGGCAGTGTCCCGGGCGCTGGTTGAGGTAGAGGGGTTGCTAGGGGGGCATGTTTGCGATCCGGATGGGTCCCGGCGTTCTGCGATCACGTGAATATCTTGCAGCGCATTCGGGTCCTGTCACGGGGTCTCCGCCATTTCGGGGGTCCTAGGTTGTGGGCAGGGGCCACCTGAGTCCCATAGTCTGTTCCCTCCCTGGGCATTCCTGGGGTTGGGTCTTGAAGTAGGCCCGGTCGGGCCTCCACGTGTGATGGACTGGCCAGCTCGCCTGAAAGGATCATCCAGGTGGAAGGTGTTACTGTGGGCATAGAACATAGAACATACAGTGCAGAAGGAGGCCATTCGGCCCATCGAGTCTGCACCGACCCTCTTAAGCCCTCGCTTCCACCCTATCCCCGTAACCCAATAACCCCTCCAACCTTTTTGGTCACTAAGGGCAAGTTGTCATGTCCAATCCACCTAACTTGCACGTCTTTGGACTGTGGGAGAAACCAGAGCACCCGGAGGAAACCCACGCAGACACGGGAAGAACGTGCAGACTCCATGGAACATACAGTGCAGAAGGAGGCCATTCAGCCCATCAAGTCTACACCGACCCACTTAAGCCCTCACTTCTACCCTATCCCCGTAACCCAATAACCCCACCTAACCTTTATGGACACTAAGGGCAATTTAGTATGGCCAATCCACCTAACCTGTACGTCTTTGGACTGTGGGAGGAAACCGGAGCACCCGGACGAAACCCACGCAGACACGGGGAGAACGTGCAGACACCGCACAGACAATGAGCCAGCGGGGAATCGAACCTTGGACCCTGGCGCTGTGAAGTCACAGTGCTATCCACTTGTGCTACCGTGCTGCGTGAGTCAAGCATTGTCAAACAATCGCAGAGCGGGTTGTCACCATCCTCCTCCAGACTCCTAAACGACCCTCTTTTGACCTGACCTCATTAACACTACACCCCACTATGCTTCACCCGATGCCGGTGTTATGTAGTTACATTGTGTACCTTGTGTTGCCCTGTTATTATTATGCTTTTATTTCCTTTTCTTTTCATGTACTTAATGATCTGTTTAGCTGCTCGCAGAAAAATACTTTTCACTGTACCTATGACCAGATCCGCTGTCACTGCCACCCCAGTGCCCCCAGCTCATCGAGTCGTGAAGTGGGTATGCATGCGGGTGGTTTCGTGGTGTGGCAGGTGAGGTGGTGTGGGTCAGGGATGGTGGTGTCCGTGTCCCTGGCCAGCAAATCCCCTCTCCCCCTAGTCAGTGAAACGCGAGGCGACGAGGGCGTTCCGTGCGCGTTGGCCCTGGCGTTGTTGTTGTGCGGCTTCCCGTGCCCGGCCAGGCCCCATGTCCCGCTCATTGTCCCCCTCCCCCTCATCCTCTTCGTCTGACGAGGCCTGCCCTTCCTCCTCATCCTCCTCCAGCATATCGCCCCTCTGCTGCGCAGCCTTGTGGAGGCCGCAGCAGGCCACCATGATGCGGGTGACCCTCCTAGCCTCGTACTGGAGGGCCCCTCCAGAGTGCTCCAGGCACCTGAAGCGCATCATCAGGACACCAAAGCACCGCTCGACCATGTGGTGAATGTATTGCTGTAACAATACAGCTGGTTTAGCACAGTGGACTAAATCGCTGGCTTGTAATACAGAACAATGCCAGCAGCGCGGGTTCAATTCCTGTACCATCCTCCCCAAACAGGCGCCGGAATGTGGCGAACAGGGGCTTTTCATAGTAACTTCATTAAAGCCTACTTGTGACAATAAGCTATTATTATTATGTGCACATCTGTATTACGCTGTTGCCCATGTGGGCTCCACCTATGGACCATTGTAAGGTATTACCTATGATGTAACATGTTGGGGCCTGTGTGGGCTCCACCCCTGGCTCCACCCCTTGAGGGGAGGTATAAAGAGCAGTCGCCCTGTAGGCGGCTCCCACTAACAGATCAGTCTCAGGCAGGCACTGTTCTAGTTGATTAAAGCCACAGTTTACTTCTACTCCTGGTTTCGTGTGAATTGATGGTCGCATCAATTTAATCAACTACAACGCCACGATGGAATCGACCCTCAAACCTGACCGACTGGAACTCGATCTGCAGGCCGCGGAGGCGAAAGAGATTTTTTTGTTCTGGCTCCGCTTGTTCAAGGCCTACCTTGTCGCCTCCTCCTCGCCTTCCGTCACCGACGAACAGAAGCTGAGCCTCCTCCACGCACGGGTGAGACATCGAATCTCTGTTCAACTCGAGGAAGCCTCCACCTACACAGATGCCCTCGCGATGCTAGAGCACCTCTACGTAAGGCCCGTGAACGAGGTATATGCGCGGCATCTCCTCACCACTCGCCCACAACATCCCGGGGAATCGCTGGAAGAGTACCTACGCGACCTCAAAGTCCTTGCACGAAGCTGCAATTACCATGCCGTTACAACCACTCAACATATGGACCTCGCCGTCCGGGACACCTACGTGGCTGGAGTCAGTTCCAACTACGTGAGACAGCGCCTACTTGAAAAAGGTGCCCTAGACCTGGAAGAGACGGCAAAATTAGCCTCCTCTCTGGAAGTAGCGTTCCAAAGCCTAAACGCATTCCCGTCCGATCACGCGACCACCTCGTAGACTCCTGACCAAAGAATACCCCAGGCCTGTGCTGCGTGGCTGCCAGTCCACCATGGGGGGGCTACCGTGTTATTTCTGCGGCCACCCTCAACACCCCCGGCAGCGCTGCCCGGCCCGGAATGCAAACAGCAGCGACTGCGGGAGAAAAGGACATTTTGCTAAAGTTTGCCTGGCCAGGTCCAAAAACTCTAAATCGCAGGCCCGACCCTCAGACTCACAGGCCCACAGATCCCGCAGTGTGGCAGCGTGCCTGCCGGCTCCGCATCCCCCCCGGGACATGTCATCGGCCTCGTGTTGTCCGTGGGGGCAGCCACCTTCCAGCCCGCACAGCGCATGCGACTCACGGAGGCCGCCACCTTGGCCAGCCTCGCCCACGCAGCCCACCACGTGCGATTCATGGGGGACCACCATCTTGGATGCCATCTTCCTCACCGCCCGACACGTGCGACCGACGGGGACCGCCATCTTGGCCGTTATCTGCAATGCTGACCGACACGTGCGACCAACGGGGGAAGCCATCTTGGAACCGCCCCAGCACCTCTGACTACGCCGGCTACCCGCAACTCAGCGTGGTCATCCTTGACCAGTCGCGACCCAAACACCTCCGGAGCTCTATGATGACCGTCCGGGTAAACGGACACAAAACGCCCTGCCTCTTCGACTCCGGGAGCACAGAGAGCTTCATTCATCCAGACATGGTAAGACGCTGCTCGCTCCCAATCTTCCCGGTGCAACAAACCATCTCCTTCGCCTCCGGGTCGCACTTGGTGCAGGTCCGGGGGTGCACTACCGCAACCCTCACAATACAGGGCGCCGAGTACGCCAACTTTAAATTATACGTGCTCCCCGACCTCTGCGCTCCTCTCCTATTGGGACTAGATTTCCAATGTAACCTCAGGAGCCTAACCCTGAAGTTCGGCGGGCCCCTACCCCCACTCACCCACTCGCGACCGTAAAGGTCGACCCTCCCCCGCTCTTGGCAAATCTCACCGCCGACTGTAAACCAGTCGCCACCAGAAGTAGGCGGTACAGCATCCAGGACAGGACTTTTATCAGGTCCGAGGTCCAGCGACTCTTGTGGGAGGGAATCATCGAGGCCAGTAATAGCCCCTGGAGAGCTCAGGTGGTGGTCGTCAGGACCGGGGAAAAGAACTGGATGGTTGTAGATTACAGCTAAACTATAAAGTTCACGCACCTCGATGCGTACCCTCTTCCCCGGATCGCAGACATGGTTAATCAGATCACGCACCACCGGGTGTTCTCAATGGTGGATCTGAAGTCTGCATACCACCAGCTCCCAATCTTCCCAGGGGACCCGCCACTACACGGCTTTTGAGGCAGACGGCCACCTCTTCCACTTCCTCCGGGTCCCCTTTGGCATCACGAACGGGGTCTCGGTCTTCCAAAGAACGATGGACCGAATGGTGGACCAGTACGGGCTGTGGGCCACATTTCCGTACTTGGACAACGTCACCATCTGCAGCCATGATCAGCAGGACCATGATGCCAACCTCCAGAGATTTCTCCAAACCGCCCGAACCCTTAACCTCACTTACAACAAGGAGAAATACGTTTTCCGCACAACCAGACTAGCCATCCTCGGCTACGTCATGGAAAATGGGGTTCTAGGACCCGACCCCACCCGTATGCGCCCCCTCCTGCAACCCCCTCTTCCCCACTGCCCCAAGGCTCTGAAAAGGTGCCTCGGGTTCTTTTCATATTACGCCCAGTGGGTCCCCAACTTTGCGGACAAAGCCCGCCCACTGATCAAGACCACCATCTTCCCACTGGCGGCTGAGGCCCGCCAGGCTTTCAGCTGCATCAAGGCAGATATCGCCAAAGCCATGATGCGCGCGGTGGACGAGTCCGCCCCTTCTACAGTTTACTTCTACTCCTGGTTTCGTGTGAATTGATGTGCGCATCAGACCACACCCCTGGTCGCTCTGTGGGCTTCATTGTAGCAGGTCTCCGCGTCGGTCTGTGGCCTCCGTATAGGCGTTATCAGCCACGACCACAACAGGTAACCCCTGTCGCCCACAGCCAGCCCCGCAGCAGGGGTAGGGTGCCCCTCAAACATGTCGGGGAGCACCAAGTGTGCCAGTATGAATGAGTCATGTACAGTGCCCAGGAATCGGACGCAGACGTGCATAATGTGCATCTGTTGGTCACACATGAGCTGAATGTTCATAGAGTGGTAGCCCTTTCTGTTCATGTACAGTGGCCTGTTATCCGCCGGTGGCCGTAGGGTGACATGCATGCCATACAATCGCCCCCTGGTCCCGGGGCATCTGCGACTGCAGCGAACCCTGCTGCTCGGGCACCCTGGTGGGCGCGGTCCACATGGTACTGGATGTACGGATCCGCTTGGGCATACAAGACGCCCGTGACAGCTTTTATCTTTTCTGGCAGGCTTGAACATCGTGCGAGGCCTGTGGAGACCTTTTGAACCGACCCGACCTGATCTCCACGACCTGGAATGGATCGGGCCCAAACCGGAAGTGAAGCCACAACCTTGATTGGGATCCGACCCAGACCTCGGAGCTCCCAACCCGGCCTAACAACCAACGCCAGCCCCCGGATCGTCCGGCCCAGTTCCCGGAGCTCCCGACCCGACCCCCGACGACGAGACCCGGCACAACTCGACCCCGAGAGACCCGCCCAGCGACCCTACCGACCTGGAGATCGAAGAAAGAAAAATCCACTTGGAGGCCCGACCGGGCCTACTTCAAGACCCATGAGCACCCAGGGATGGAACAGACCATGAGACTCAGCCCAACATGCCTCAGGAAGCCCCTGCCCACAGCCCAGGACCCCCAAAATGGCAGAGACCCCGCAACAGGACCCGAACGCGCTGCAAGATATTCACGTGACCGCAGAAAGCCGGGACCCACCCGGATCGCAAACATGCCCCCCTAGCAACTCCTCTACCTCAACCAGCGCCCGGGACCCTGCCAGACGCGACTCCAGAAACGGAACCAGTGCCCTGGTCCCCGCCAGACGCAACCACCTACCTTCCACAAAGTCAGACTTCTCCCATCGGATCCCAGGATCATCCAGCCGCAGCCGCCGACCGAGGAAGCGAGGGAAACGCGGTGGTCTGCAGGTTACATACCCCTCTCCCCAGCATACTCCTGGCAAACGTCCAAGCGATCGAAAACAAGCTGGATGAACTTAACGCCAGACTTACCTCTCAGAGGGAAGTAAGAGACTGCTGTGTGCTCTGTTTCAGAGACATGGCTCACCCCCGCCTCACCGGACTGTGCTATACAACCTGTAGGCTTCTCAATTCACTAAGCGGATCGCACCGCGTCATCAGGCAAAGCAAAGGGTGGAGGGATGTGCTTCCTCATCAACTACTCCTGGTGCTTGGATGTGGCGACCCTGGCGACCTACTGCCCCCCGGACCTGGAATACCTGACCGTGAAGTGCCACCCATACTATCTGCCACGTGAGTTCACTTCAGCCATTATCACAGCGGTCTACATCCCACCCCAGGCAGAAGTGAGGAAGGCCCTGGATGAACTGCACACAGTTATAAACAACTACTGTGGTAAACCACTGTTGCCCCTATATTGGGTGATGTAAGGTAGGACGTGTATTACAGGTTCACCGGTAGTCCCTGCCTGCTGGCTCCGCCCAGTAGGTGGAGTATAAATATGCGTGTCCTCCATTAAGCAGCCATTTCGCCAGCTGCTGTGGGAGGCCACACTTCTTAGAGCAATAAAGCCTCAGTTGTATCCAACTCTAGCCTTTGTACAATTGATCGTGCCTCAATTTATTGCTCTAAGATTTTCTAAAAGATGGATCTCCGTATCAAACTGGATCGCTTGCAGCTGGATCCGCAATCAAGTGACGCCAAAAAGGACTTTAATCACTGGCTAGCTTGCTTCGAGGCGTACATCAACTCAGCGACCACCCCTGTCTCGGAGGCTCAGAAGATACAGATCCTGTACTCGAGGTTGAGCTCCAACATTTTTCCGCTGATCCAGGACGCCACGAACTACGCCGCCGCCATGGCGCTTCTCAAAGAAAACTACGCACAGAAAACGAACACGCTCTTCGCCAGGCACGTACTCGCCACTTGCTCTTAACTCCCTGGTGAGTCCATAGAAGACTTCTGGCGGGCCCTAATCCCACTCGCCCGGGACTGTGACTGTCAGGCCGTTACGGCCACTGAACATTCAAAAATCCTTATGCGGGACGCGTTCGTTACGGGGATTGGATCGGACCTCATACGCCAAAGACTGTTAGAAGGGGTCACGCTCGATCTAGCTGAGACAAAGAAGCTAGCGCTCTCTATGACGGTCGCCTCGGGCAACAATCAGGCCTAACCCCCCAGTCGCGCGGCCCACCCTTCCTACGCATCGTGGACCCAACAGCCGGCCGCCTCAGCGGGGGCCTTACCCAGCCAGTCGCCTGCGCTACGTGCCAGCCCGTGCACCCCGGGGGTCCCCAATGTTACTTCTGCGGCCAGCAGAAACACCCTCTCTAACGCTGCCCGGCCCGCGCGGCCCTTTGCGAGGCTTGCGGCAAAAAGGGGAACTTCACCGTGGTGTGCAAGGCCCGCGCAGTCACTGCTATCGCCCCACCACCCTAGTCTACACACAATGGGTGCTGCCACCTTCATCTCCCCGGACCACGCGCGGCCAGTGGGTGCCACCATCTTCTCCCCTCAGTCCACGTGCGGCTCATGAGCGCCACCATCTTGTCCCCTGCAGGATCTTCAGGCGCCGCCATGTTGTCTCCCCCATGGGGCATGGACACCGACAGCATTCCAGGACCTGGGCGCCCCCGGCTCCCCATCATCCGACGCCAGTGACGACCGACCACGACTCGCCTCAGTGACGATCGACCAGTCTCGTCCGCACAACCTGGCCACCACATCGACCAGCGTGAAAATCAACGGCCACGTGACCTCTTGGCTGCTGGACTCCGGGAGCACCAAAAGCTTCATACACCCAGATACAGTAAGGTGCTGCTCCCTCGCGGTACACCCCGCCAACCAAAGAATCTCCCTGGCCTCCGGATCCCATTCCGTCGCGATCCGGGGGTACAGTACGGTCACACTCACAGTCCAGGGCATAGAATTCAGCGGCTTCTGCCTCTACATCCTCCCTAACCTCTGCGCTGCTCTACTACTCGGCCTGGACTTCCAGTGTAATCTCCAGAGCCTAACCCTCAATCAGGCAGGCAGACCCGTGGCATTCTTCTCCCGCACACTTGATGCCTCAGAAATCCTGCACTCATCCGTCGAAAAAGAGGCCCAAGCTATCGTTGAAGCTGTGCGGCATTGGAGGCATTGCCTGGCCGGCAGGAGATTCACTCTCCTCACTGACCAACGGTCGGTAGCCTTCATGTTCAATAACACACAGCGGGGCAAGATCAAAAACGATAAAATCTTGAGGTGAAGGATCGAGCTCTCCACCTATAATTACGAGATTTTGTATCGCCCCGGCAAACCCCAGACGCGCTCTCCCGAGGTACATGTGCCAGCGCACAAGTAGACCGACTCCGGGCCCTGCACGACAGCCTTTGCCACCCGGGAGTAACACGGTTGTATCATTTTGTCAAGGCTCACAATCTGTCCTACTCCGTCGAGGAAGCACAGACAATCACCAGGGACTGCCAGGTCTGTGCGGAGTGCGTCAGTTCCTGCTCAGCAGGGGTATCGCCTCCAGCAGGATGACCAGCTATAACCCCCGGGGAAACGGGCAGGTAGAGAGGGAGAACGGGACGGTATGGAGAGCCGTCCAACTGGCCCTACGATCCAGGAACCTCCCAGCCTCTCTCTGGCAGGAGGTCTTCCCTGATGCACTCCACTCCATTCGGTCACTGCTGTGCACCGCTACTAACAACACACCCCATGAACATCTTTTTGCCTTCCCCAGGAAGTCCACATCCAGGATGTCGCTCCCGACTTGGCTCGCAGCTCCAGGACCAGTCCTGCTCCGTAGGCACGTCCGACTCCACAAGGCGGACCCGTTGATGGAGAGGGTGCAATTGCTCCATGCAAACCTCCAGCAGGCCTACATGGCGTACCCCGACGGCCGCCAGGATACTGTCTCCCTCAGGGACCTGGCACCAGCAGGTTCCACACACACACATCCCTCCGGCCCAGCGCCACCCTCACCTCCCCCGGCGCTCCCAGCATTAACCCCAGCAGGATAATCTGTCCTTCCCCTGCCCATGCCCGAGGAGGAAGAGGATTTTGGTGCGCTCCCGGAGTCATCGAATACCGGGCCAGCATCGACATCGCCGCCACCGGTACGTCGCTCCCAGCGGAACATCAAAGCACCAGACTGGTTAAACCTCTAACTGGTCTGCCGGACTTCAAAAGACATTTTTCTGCTCAAATACTGTAAATATAGATTCATTGCTGTATATAGTTCTCCACACCCCCCGCCACACTCAATTTTAACAGAGGGTGAATGTGGTAAACCACTGTTGCACCTATTTTGGGTGATGTAAGGTAGGACCTGTACTACAGGTTCGCTGGTAGTCCCTGCCTCTGGCTCCAGTAGGTGGAGTATAAATATGGTGTCCTCCATTCAGCAGCCATCTCGCCAGCTGCTGTGGGAGGCCACACATCTCAGAGCAAAAAAGCCTCAGTTGTATCCAACTCTCGTCTTTGTTCAATTGATCGTGCCTCAACTACGAAACAGAATATCCGGAGGCCTTGTACATCGTGGCCGGAGACTTCAACAAGGCCGACCTCAATAGTGTACTGCCAAAATTCCACCAACACATCTCCTGTTCCAACAGGGGCGACAACACTCTTGACCACTGCTACTCAAAAATTCCATCCCCCGACCGCACTTTGGGAAATCAGACCATAAGATGGTGCTCCTTCTCCCGGCATACAAGCAGAAACTCAAGCGGGAGAATTCAGCTAAGAAGATTGTGCAGTGCTGGTCCGAGGAGACAGAAGAGCTCTTGCGTAATTGCTTAGAGATAGTGGACTGGTCCATATTTAAGAACTCAGCGACCAACTTAAATGAGTATGCCACCACCGTCACAGACTTCATCAGCAAATGTGTGGACGACTGCGAGCCTAATAAAGCAGTACGTACGTTCCCCAACCAGAAACCATGGTTCAATCACGAGATTGAGTCCCTACTTGTGGTAGTCACCACTGTTGTATTATACTGTATATATGGGTATTACGGTAAGGCCCCTGTACTACAGGTACTGGAGTAGATCCCTGCCTGCTGTAAGCGGCTGTAGGAGGCCACACATCTCTGTGTATTAAAGCCTTGATTACTTTCAACTCTCGTCTCGTCGTAATTTATAGTGCATCACTACTGAAGGACAGATCTGAGGCATTCAAGTCAGACGACCCTGACCGATACAAGAAATCCAGGTACGATCTCCGCAAAGCCATCCGAGAGAATATCAAACCAAGCTAGAGTCACAGACAGACTCTCGGCGATTGTGGCAAGAACTAAACAACATAACGGGCTACAAAGCGAAGCCGAGCAGTATCTCCGGCAGCAGCGCATCCCTCCCCGATGAACTCAATGCATTCTATGCTCGGTTGAGCAGGTAACCAACAACCCGCTGTCGAGTGCCCCAGCAGCCCATAACTCACACATGCCCACCATCACTGCTTCCGAAGTCAGATCGGCCTTCCCTGAAAGTGAACCCTCGGAAGGCGATGGGCCTGGATGGGATCCCTGGTCGTGCACTCAGAGCCTGCGCAGACCAGCTGGCAGAGGTATTCGAGGACATCGTTAACCTGTCCCTACTCCACTCCGAGGTCCCCACCTGCTTCAAGAAGACCACCATTATACCGGTGCCAAAGAAGAACCAGGCATTGGACTTCAATGACTACCGTCCGGTGGCCCTGACTTCAGTCGTAATGAAATGCTTCGAGAGGTTGATCAAGAAGCGCATCACCTCCATACTCCCAGAACGCCTTGATCCACTGCAATTCGCATACCGCTGCAACCGGTCCACATCAGACACCATTTCCCTGGCCCTACAATCATCGCTAGAGCATCTTAACAACAAGGACCCCTACATCAGACTCCGATTTATTGACTACAGCTCCGCCTTCAACACCCTAATCCCAGCCAAGCCCATATCAAAGCTCCAAAACCTAGGACTTGGCTCCTCACTCTGCAACTGGATCCTCGATTTTCTGACCAACAGACCACAATCAGTAAGAATGAACAACAACACCTCCTCCACAATAGTCCTCAATACCGGGGCCCCGCAAGGCTTCGTACTTAGCCCCCTACTCTACTCCCTGTATACACACGACTGCGAGGCAAAATTTGGTTCCAACTCCATCTACAAGTTTGCTGCCGATACGACCATAGTGGGCCGGATCTCGAATAATGACAAGTCAGAATACAGGAGGGAGATAGAGAACCTGGTGGAGTGGTTCAGCGACAACAATCTCTCCCTCAATGCCAGCAAAACTAAAGAGCTGGTCATTGACTTCAGGAAGCAAAGTACTGTACACACCCCTGTAAGCATCAACGGGGCCGAGGTGGCGATGGTTAGCAGTTTCAAATTCCTAGGGGTGCACATCTCCAAAAACCTGTCCTGGTCCACCCATGTTGACTCTACCAGCAAGAAAGCACAACAGCGCCTATACTTCCTCAGGAAACTAAGGAAATTCGGCATGTCCACATTAACTGTTACCAACTTTTACAGATGCACCATATAAAGCAGCTTATCTGGCTGTTTCACAGGTGCTCTACGCTGCCTGCCTGCTAGCCCCCAGCCAAACGGAGGATCATTGGCCGTTTTGTGCCAATGTTTTGGTCGTAAAACGCCACCGTTCCCACGGTGGCATCAGGTCATATCCTGAAAATCGGAGAATCCAGCCCTCTGTCCCAGACGGTTGCGGATGCTCCACTCTTGAATACATTTGCGACTGGAGCAGTCAGATTTTTGTTCTCACAGGAAATTAAGGGAAATGGGGAGTGGTGGATAAATGGCATGTCAGTCCAAGATCAGCCATGATCGTAGTGAATGGCGATGCAGGCTCAACAGCCATATGGTCTCCTCCTATTCTTATTCCTTGTGTTCTTGTGTTTCATGTCCCATCTGTTGGTGAGTGCTGCAGCCCAAATTCCCTGTGAAATCCTTGTGCATTTGCACACTTAAAATACCTGATCCCCTTGTGAGTATCAGTTTCCAGTGAACAGAAATGAACAGACATGTCCAAGGATTTGAGCCAGATGGAACTCATTAACAACGCAGTTTGGTACTTCTACCTCAGCAGTCCAGGCAGCCTTTCCATGTTATACTAGGCAACAGGTATAGTTTGGAGCATGTAGTGGAGCCTGTGACTTGGTTCCCCTTTGGCAGTCGTCGTCTGGGGCAACTGGGCCTGGACGGGCCTGTCTGAAGCTCAGGTATCCCAGGTGGCATGGTGCTGCCCTGTTCTGCCCACTATAAAAGCCTCTGACCGTGTTGCAGGTCACAATGACGAGGGAGCTTTCTGCATATGATCAAAATCTAAAGCCCACCTAAGGATTCCACATTTTGTGTTATGACTGGGACTTGCTTCATTGGCTTATTTTCTACACCTGATGATACTTGCAGAACACAATGTCATACCTAAATTCCATGAGGTATTTGTTGTAATTCAGGAAGCACACTGAGGCCATGAGAGAGCACTGATCCTTGATGAGTCAACAGCAGTTTGGAACAGTCTAAGACAGGAACAAAGCTTTGTGCAACAGTTGAGTGGTAAATAATTAACAGGGAGTCCACATTTTTGGTAAACAGGATGTCCATGCATGACTGACGTGGATTTTAGGGTTGAAATCTGAAGAAAAGGAGAAAGAGACATTTTGTCAAGTAGTTGCTGCACAGCTAGCACAATGAGAGCAGTACTGATCTTGGGTTTGCTGTCATGTTTCATTAATTTGGTAAGTTTACTTTCTTTGGCCAAAATGCAGATTTAACCATCCAGTAACTTAAAACCGCATATGTTAATTTCCTGAAATTGCTTCTTCCACATGTTAAAAGTAAATTCATCAGTTATTCTACTTTTCGAAGCAAACTCTTCACTCACACCCCCAAGCTTAAATTGATCAAGAGAAATTTGATGAGTTGAATGTTTGTGCGTCAATCTCAGTAAAACCAATGAATGCCCTTTTCTTTGATTTCTCACACTTGAAGAATATTGCCTCAGAAGCAGCACCTCGTGGTCCTCGACCTATCGAAAATCGGGACATAAGGCATGGGCAATGTGCAGAGGATAAATGGCCCACTTGCACAGATAATGACTTGGTAGGTAGTACAGCTCTCATTTTATTCATTTGTGAAATGATATATTACAAATAATTAAAATAATATAATTCTGCCTTATTCCAATAGGGCCCTAAATGTCCATCTGGTTGCAGAATGCAAGGACTAATAGACACTACGGCAGCACAAAATGAAGGCAGGGTAAAGGTCATTCGGGAACTTTTGGAGAAATATTCTAGCTCATTTGTGATGAATAATAATACTGTGTTTGAAACTATTCGACGATTCAGACAAGTTCTGAACACACTTGGAGGTGAGTGGTTGTTGTGTTCATGTTGCGTAATGAAGGTTTCAGCTTTTATTTCCATCTATGAAAGTTTTTTAAATTGTTGAATTTACCGGTTATTGCCTTGAAATTGAATTGCTACCTGACGCGAGGTGTCGAAATTTAAGGATCTTTGTGACTGGTGAAATCTTTCTCCTGTGTCTACAGCTGTCTGTAGTTTTCTTTCGACGTCCTCCTCTTTTCCTGCACAGTAAGTGAGCCCGCTGTCAGATCAATATTTCTGTTGCATCTGTGCCTCTTTAAATGCAGGATTTCTGGTTATTCTTTCACCAAAGACTTCAGAAGATTCAAAAATTCTCACCCTGAAAAAAAAAGCTATGTAAAGCTGCCCACATTTATAAACAGGCCTAGGAAAATAACTACAAATTTTGTCCAAAGTCTGGTCTTGCGACTTGTTAATAGTCATAGAGATAAACATCTAATTGAAAACTGTTTCCTTCTGAGTTGATAAGACAGATCGACATTTTATGGGCTGAATATTATTCGAAGACGAAACAGAATCCACAAAATCCTCCTGCTTTAATTTCAGCATCTTTCATCAAAGAAAAAACCTTGCTAATTACCAATCTTATTCTATTGTAACATTGTAACCAACTCGTTGAGTCTGTGCAGTGGCACCCTCATTGCCGTTAGACTGTCTAAAAGCTCTGCAGGGTTATACTTTTATCATTTTTGTCTATTGAATCAATTCTTTTAATTCACTTGAAAGTCTTTCAAATCTAATGAATCTTCATTGTTTGCGCAAAGAATACTTTTCAAATAATAAGCTATATGGAAGACTGCTCCCCAGCCATTTTGCCACACTTAACCAGATCCATCATTTCATCTTGCCACGCCCCACCTTCTACACCATCCACTTCCTCCCATGCTCTACCCATCTCATGCCATTCCATCTTTGCCGTGCCATTCCTCTCATGCCATCCCCATCCCATTCCTTCCATCTCTCCCATGCCATCGCCAGTGCACCATTGCTTTCACCATCCCTGCCATCAATCCCATTTTGAGCCCTCACAGCCACAATCCCTCCAGCTAGGGTAACTTTATCATTGGGCTCCCTACTTACCTTTCTGTTTCTCTTTTCCACCTCTACCTTGGTCACAAACATGGGCTGCCGCATGTGTGCCATGTGCTTCAGTCCTCTGCGTGTGCCTGGCACTGTGTACCAAATAGACCCATCAAAAGTTGTAGCCCTTCAGCTGACCATTCAGAACAGCACACAAACCAAAAATTGAGTGTTAGTATAGGTAATCTATAGTCTAAACTACCCGTGAATACCCATTCTTTTATACCGGTAAAACATAACTTTCATTTTCTCCTGGAACTTAAATAAATGAAGGACTTTTTGTAGCTGCTTCAACCACAATCATTTCTAACAGAATCCTTGTATTATTTGCTGCATTTTCAGGACATGGGGCGACCTACGATGAGCTGGTGACAAATCTGTATTTCAGACTTATTACCCTGCAGGACAAAGTCAATAACCAGCTTAACAAACTGAATACACTAAAATATGAGATGATGGCACAATTCACTGAAATCTCAAAATTGGAAGTAAGCACTTCATCTGCTTCAAAATTTCAATACTCCATTTAATTCCTTGCTTTGGGGAGGAGGAAATTCCGTTATTTTGGATTTCATTGGTTAAATTAATGATTTCTGTGGCATAGTCTATCGGTTTGTATCCGTTTTGTTAAACCTTGAATAGTTTACTCTTTTTGTTACATGGCTCTGCATTCAAGCTTCACCACATATTCTTCAACATTGCACTCCTGTTAAATGCTAATCAAATCTCTTCCTGTTCAGGGGAGAAGAAAAATGCGGAAGGATTGTTTTTGCAATCGAGGCTGTAATAAAGATTTTGTGGGGGGGGGGGGGAATTGTTGTTTACCATTTATAATAATCTAAGACTGATTTAATTTTGTCAGATTCAAGAAGCTTGATCTTAGTGAATGCCGTTAGGTTAGCACTTACAATGATGCAAATATTGGGCTGTTTGTTGGTCCTAAATCCGTCCCCCTTGAGGGCAAAGTCATTGACCTGACATGTTGACGAAGGCATCATTGAATTGGAATGGAGGCAGGTTCTCTGCCTAATTAAAGAATGTAATCTGGCTCTGGAAGCTGGAGGCCCAATCTGAGACCATCCATCTTGAATGGAGCACAAGGTGGCAGTAAAGGGCGAGTGACTGAGAGGCCATTTCAATCTGACAGTGTTCTCTCAACGAAGACGTAAAAAATATTTAAGTAAATAATAAAAAAAGCAGCCTGGCCAACGTTGTTGGTGGAGGGAGGGGACATGGGTGAGAAGGGCGGTGGAGCCCCTTCCACCTCCAGCTTGTTGGGTGAACATCTTCAGGCAGATAAACTGCCTCGTCCCATCAGGAAACCGAAGGCCAACTTGAAAATCCAAGTTGGTTTCCTTTAAATAGCCGTAATGAAGCTCCTAATGAGCTTAATTGTCTGCCCACCTCTTCTGAAATGATCAATGCAGAGTCAGGATACTGACCCGTGAAATGGCACCACTAATTTTGTGCTGTGTCAGCTTCTGGCCCTGACATTAGTAGGGCTTGAAAATGCTGCCCTGTCTATTTGGCAAAATGCCCTTGCTGAAAAGTTGCCCGGTGGCTCGGCGAGAAAACAATGCAAAATGCCGTTGACATGGGCAGGACCCGAAAATCCACCAGCCAAAGGCCGGAAAACATACTGTCGGGGAGGGGCGGAAATTCTAATATACAGAAAAGGGCATCCCTGAAAGTCTGCACTATTTTCTAGCCATCCGGGCTAACACTGGGGTCGGGGGAGGATGTAATTAGGATGGGAATTGGGTGGGTCACATCAAGTCCTTTCCTTTAGTTGTGCACTGGGGGTTCCTCTGTGCCTGTTCATTACCCGATAGTCCTAATGGGTGGTCCAATCAGATTTGAGGGGCAGACCTCGTAAGCAGTGAATCACTAAGTTGTGAATGGGAACCAGCCACCCAAAAGTAACCTGCTCACTCTTGTCAGACAGAAGGTTGGACAGCACAGCAGCATTCTGGCTGAGAAAATGGTGGTGTTGTGGTTGGGTGGGGGTGGGGGGGGTATCGATTCTCATGGGGACCAATGCAAAGCAAACTGAGTAGCCGTAAGGAGCAATCCTGGATCGATAAAAAATAAATTAAGACCTGCTTTATGGGCATCTTTTGGTTGGAATGCTGACTGAAACAGATTGGGATCTGCGTAGTGAATGCTTTGCCCAGTACCATCTTGTATTGGCAATTGGGCCCAATGTCACCGGATGCTAACATATTAATAGGGCCTATCACCTTCCTCAGAGGCCTTGACCACACCATCAATGTGCACATGACATTCCCCACCCTTTTCAAAATTAGCAGTGTCCATTTGAGCTAGTGTCCTTTAGTGCCTGCCTTCTTTTGATAATAATAATATAATAATAATCACTTATTATTACAAGTAGGCTTCAATGAAGTTACTGTGAAAAGCCCCAATCGCCATATTCCGGCACCTGTTTGGGGAGGCTGGTACGAGAATTGAACCCGCGCTGTTGGCTGTGTGCTGCATTACAAGCCAGTGATTTAGCCCACTGTGTTAAACCAGCCCCTTATAATAATCTTTATTAGTGTCACAAGTAGGCTTAATTAATGCTGCAATGAAGTTGCTGTGAAAATCCCCTAGTCACCACACAACAGCGCCTGTTCGGGTACACTTTGCAGGGCGGCACTGTGGTTAGCACTGTTGCTCCACAGCTCCAGGGTCCCAGGTTCGATTCCCGACTTGGGTCACTGCCTGTGCGGAGTCTGCACGTTCTCCCCGTGTTTGCGTGGGTTTCCTCTGGGTGCTCCGGTTTCCTCCCACAGTCCAAAGATGTGCAGGTTAGGTGGATTGGACATGCTAAATTGCCCTTAGTGTACAAAAAATGTGAGCTGGGGTTATGGGTTACGGGGATGGGGTGGAGGCATGGGCTTAAGTAGGGTGATCTTTCCAAGGGCCGGTGCAGACCCGATGGGCCAAATGGCCTCCTTCTGTACTGTAAATTCTATGATTCTAAAATTCTAACACATGGAATAGAAATGGAACTGGCAGAAAGTATTACCCAATGCAAGTGCAAGCTTGCAGTCCAGATATGAATAAGCCTATTTCCTTATAGTCACGCACAGATTGACTGCTGTAAGGAAAAAAGGGGCTTTCTGAGAAGCGAGCAATTTGAGCTTGGTTTCCATGACCTTTGAGCTATTAGCTCTTCGCCCAAGCAGCTGCAAGGAGCACAAATTCTGAGATGCAGCAGTTGCAGCACCCATTCACAAGATGCATATTTCCTCCTGATTCTATCAATTCAGACAGGGTCAGCTATTAAGTCCATGGCGGATATAAATCTTTCTCTATTATTTTTATAGCGGCAGAGTATGGTCACAAGTTTTCAGACCCAACAGAACAACATAATTGGCACCAGCAGCTTTGTTTATCTTAATGGAATTAAGTGTTTTAAAATTGTTTTTAAATAACTTGGAAGTCGGTAAAGAACAATATTTCAATTTGAAATGCATAATAAGTTATCAGTTTATTCTTTGCAACATATTAAAACAGTTTTGACTTATGCTTACTTGTCAGGTTGACATTGATATAAAGATACGGGCTTGCAAAGGATCTTGTGCACGAGCATATGTTTACACCATTGGCAAAGAACAAAATGATCAAATTGGGAAATCTTATAGTTCAATGACTGCTTTGAACTTGGAGATGATTCAGCAGAAAACCTCAATCAGGAAATTCAAATTGATACCAGTAGAGCAAAAGTTTAAATCTACTTTAGATAGTGAAACAAAAAAGATCTATCCTGCTTTCTGGGAAGAAGTAACTGAGAACACATTTATCCTGGCACCAGGTGCTAGAGATTCAAAGCATAATGTGACTACTAGTAGCATTAGCGATGAAAAAGGAGCCAGTGTAGTCACATTGCCAGGTGAAAGATTGGCTCATACAGATGGGGAAGGCAGCATATCAAAGACTGAAAGCACGCATGGTAGTGAACATCATTTTTCAGTCGTGAGGCATGGCTATGGAGTAGATGAGGCAAAAAAATTTAATTTCACAGGAAACCTAGGCCATGGTTCTCGTTTTGAAACGCACGTTAAAAATAGTTCTCACACCATTAAAATTGGCTATACTGATCCTTATACAATTGAACATTTTCTTGACCAGATGGGAGTGAAGTTACAGGGAAACACTAAGGGCTCTGTTACCACTATAACTAGGACACATGAAACACATACTAAAAATGGAGGTACAAAATCAAGTGGGTCTGAGACAGTACGTCACTCAACAATAGATACACATAATGGTGACTCAGAAAGGGATTTTCAAAACCTAGGGATATCCAGTGATTTTCTGACTCCACATTTCGGTGAAACAATCAGACACACACACACAACAGTACAACACACCAATGGTGGCATTACCAAGGGATTCAAAAGTGTTGCAAATCCTGCACGTCTTCCTGATGATGAAACTGGAGATAGTGATCCGAGTGCCCATATGCTTCACAGAGAACAGTAATCAATAAAATTGCACGGCAAAAGGTAAGCTTAATAAGCATGACTTCATTAAGTAAATATTAGGAATTGCTTATTCTTTTTGTATGCAAAATCAGAACCACAATAGAGAAAGTATATCAATGGAAACTGTGCATAGTTTCCTGGGTAATGCTGATAGATGAATGTTGTTACGATCCTAGTTGATGTTATAACTGGACGGGAAGATCCCAGAATGGAACCTGACTCAAAAGATCGTAAAATTTACTTTTATTTAAATAAAACATGGAGGAACAGAGTCACAGGACCACTAATTAGTTTTAACAAGATAAAACATGTTTGAAATATGGAAAAAATGGATTATAATATAATACTCCTTTACTCCCCTCATAGCTTAGCAAATACACACAGATTTAAGGATTAACATGAATTGCAAGCTGCAATTAAGCTACAAAGATCTCATTGACACAAAAAGTTCCTTTTAAGCACACAGGATGACTGTGGTAAGACGCACTCCTCTCCGAACCAAAGTGAATGTCTGAGGATTTCATCTGAAAATCCCCCGGATGATCCTTATACCATGAACCATCTTGTCCGACTAAACTCTGGCTTCCACATTAGTGATTTCAAATTCTGCTTTCAAAAGTCACACTTCCAAATCTTCTTTTAAATTATGCTGTCCCTCAACTGCTTACATCAAGATTTTTCTTTCAGGTTTTACACCCCTCCCTTCAGGTCTTCTTTGTCTTAAAGGCTTTTACACAAACTCTGAGGTCCAGCCACCGATTTCCACAATTATTTCAAATAATGGCCAGAATTCTCCAGTCTTTGGGATTCACTTTTCCTCCTGGCAGTGCGGCCCCGCCAGCAGGTTTTGTGGTGGCGTGGGGTGGTTTCAATGGGAAATCCCATTGACAGCTGGTAGGAGGAAATCCCACCGGCAGCGAACTGCACGCAGCCGAGAAACACGTGGTTGGGGGACCGGAGGATCCCACCCATTTTGTCTCCCAAGCGGTAGCAATATCTCACAAACCTGAGCACAGCTGCAGATATCTTTCTGGCTTCTCATGATCCAATGCCTTTACAACTCTCTCTTTGAACTCTGACTTTACTGAACAGTAATCTGTTCTGTTTTCCTGTTTCCTCTGTTCCGTGAACTCCAGACTTCTTGGAACCGTCTCTTCATTTCTCTAGTTTTCTTAACTATCTAGAGTTTAGGTTTCTGGCAACTGTTTTCTTAACCATTACTCCGGAGTTGGCTTTTCTTCCAGAAAGGCTGAGAGAGATGTTCCCTCTTTAGTCTTCTAAAACCAACTGCTTCTAGCAGGGCTGTGAGAGCTGCGTTCTCTCTCACTACTTATCTCCAACTGCAATCAAATTAGCTAAACTAAAAATTGAAAGCTTCTCTATCTTACAGGGCCCAGTTGCTAAGCAACACCCACATGCTTATTGCTTTTATTTATTCTTCACACCGTAGCCCTCTCTAAGTACAATAGAATCACAGTTGGAATTTAACCAATGCCCCACACATACAAACAACTTTGTTCAGCATGAATCTAACTATATGTTTTACCCTTCCAGGCACAGAAACATCAAATTAAACCCACTTAAAATTATACCTTATTTTTAATGTTTACCAATACAAATATAAATCCCTTAAAATTACCATTTTACCTATGTTGCATATTTAGTTACAAGTGTGTTTGTAACCTCAAAAAATAAGTTTAAACATTTTCAATCTTGTTTAAAGAAGCATCCACTGATTTATGAGATTTGAGTTTTCAAAATTATGAGCTTAAGTATTTTTACAGGATTATCAGTGTGTTTAAGTAGAGACTGCCACGTATACTTTCATTCTAATTACATTGGCAGAAAACTAATATTAAGTGAAGAGCCATATTCATATTTGTCATTTATTATTTTCTTCAAGTATAAGCTGTTTGTGTAGCAATAATAATCTTTATTATAATCTTTATTATTGTCACAAGTAGGCTTACATAAACACTGCAATGAAGTGACTATGAAAAGCCCCTAGTTGCCACACTCTAGAGCTTAAAATATGCAATTCAATTTCAGGCCATTCAGTTTTAGCCTTAAAATGTCTTGGGCTTTATTTCAAATAACCATCGCCTATTTATCATCACTAATTGAAATGTTGGGTGAGGGATAAATGTTGTCTCCTGTGATTCTTTGAATATTGAAATAGCATATTTTACTAGCTTCCCATAGGTACAATACAATTTGTCTAAAATCTCAAATGTGCTTCTTTTTATTTTGCAGCAGATCTAGAGTGAAAACTTCTCAATCTTAATTCCAGCTCTTTGCAACAACCTTTCCACTCATTGTTTAAAGAAGGGATGCTTGCCTAATGCAGGTCAATAAAATGTTTTACAGCAGACAGGAGTTGTTTCTTTTGTTCTCTTACTGGGGTAGCACGGTGGCACAGTGGTTAGCAATGCTGCCTCACTGTGCCCAGGACCTGGGTTCAATTCTGGCATCGGGTGACCGTCTGTCTGGAGTTTGCACTTTCTCCCCGTGTCTACATGGGTTTCCTCCGCGTTCTCCGGTTTCCTCCCACAACCCAAAGATGTGCAGGTTAGGTGGATTGGCCATGCTACATTGCCCCTCAGTATCCAAAAGGTTAGGTGGGGTTACTGTGTTATGGGAATAGGGTCAGGGCGTGGGTAATCTTTCCAAGGGTCGGTGTAGACTCGATGGGCCGAATTGCCTCCTTCTGCACTGCAGAGACTCTATGATTCCCCAAAGAAAAGGGAAGAGAGGCAGTATCAATCAAAGATACTATTAGGTGACAGGAAAGAGCTAACGTAAGGCAGAATCATTGAACTCTTGATTAGAATTGGATAAATACTTGAAAAGAAAAAAATTCTTGTGCTGTGGGGAAAAAGATTTGGAGTGTGTTACAACCCCCTGGCCTAGTACACAGTCAATTCCAGCCCCACTTGCCCCGGAGTTGCAACACAAGTTTGTTTTTTATTGTTTTTTTTAGTGTACATAACAAAATATAAATACGAACAGAACAATGAAAATTTTGCAAAGGAGCACTTAGGCAGTACACTTATAGTTATTTACATAGAGATCGGTTTTAACTATTTACACGGATTTTTCACCGTTTCTTCTTTCCGTTCTTTTGTCTTTTCCTTGCAGCTTTTGCTGTGGCCCCCTGCAGATCAGTCCCAGCCTGTTTTCCCCTCTCTTTTCTCCATCCTGGCTCCCATTGTTGTTGCTCCTGTCCTTTCTCCATTCTCCCCTGTGCCCCTTGGCTCTCCTGTTGGGTTTGGTTGTACTTTCCTATCTCCCTAGACCCTCCCCCTCCCCCCTCCCCCCCCCCCCCCCTTCTTCCCCTCTGTAACGTGGCAACTCTCCCTTTATCCTTGGCTACCTAGTTGTTGGCCACAAACAGATCCTGGAACAACCAAGTTAATGGCTCCCACGTTCTAAGAAGCCCTCTTCCGACTCATGGATGGCGAATTTGATTTTCTCAATTGGAGAAATTCCGACAGGTTGGACAGCCAGTCTGCAGCTTTAGGTGGTACTGCTGACCGCCAACTGAGCAGGATTCTTCGGCGAGCGATCAGGGAGGCAAAGACAAGAGCGTCCGCCCTCCTCCCCATGAAGAGATCTGGCTGTTCTGATACCCCGAAGACTGCCACTCTCGGGCATGGCTCCACCCTCATCCCCACCACTTTGGACATTGCCTCGAAGAAGGCTGTCCAGTACCCAGCAAGTCTGAGGCAAGACCAGAACTTGTGGGCGTGATTGGCCGGGCCTCCTTGGCACCGTTCACATCTGTCCTCCGCCTCCGGGAAGAACCTGCTCATTCACGTTCTGGTCAAATGCGCTCTATGTACCACTTTCAGTTGTGTTAGGCTAAGTCTTGCACCTGTGGAGGTGGAGGTGGAGTTGACCCTATGCTTCGCTCCAGAGTCCCCACCTTATTTCGAACCCAAGTCCTCCTCCCACTTCTCCCTTGTCTCATCCAATTGGGCGTCGGCCTTCCCTATCAGTCATCCGTACAGGTTGCAACAGTCCCTTTGCCTAAAATGTCTGCATCCAGCAATTCCTCTGGTAGTGACTGTCGTGACATTTGTGGGTAAGTTCTTGTTTCTTTTCATAGAAAGTTGTTAAGCTGCAGGTACCAGAATTCGTTGCCACCTATTAGTTGGAATCTTTCTGTCAGCTCGTCCAGTGTTGTTACCCTACCGTCAGTGTACAGATCCCTAACTGTCAGCATTCCCCCGTCCTGCCTCCACCTTTTGAAGGACGCATCTGTGAGCTCAGGCGTGAACCTGTGGTTGTTGCAGATGATTCCATCTGACCATGATCATCCAAATCATCAATGATTTGTCGAACATTTTGGTTAGGCTGAAATGTTGTCGCAATTGATTCCACAACTAGGTGTTGCCTCCGCCAGTGGGCTAGTTGAGTGCTTCTTGGATGGGGATGGGAGTGCCGCCATGATTAGGGCCCGGAAGGAGGTCCCCTTGCAGTAGTCCCCCCCACGAGCACCCACTTGGCTTCCGACTCCTTTATCCAGCCCTTTTGTTATGGGCGAGGCGTTTTCAGAGCCCCACAATGTATCATGGAGTTTAACCAACCTCCCCCTTTAATGGATTGCTGCTTTTGAAGCACATGGCTTGTTCCCCAGGTGTGATATTACAATTATGGACACGTGGCTTTTAAAACAAAACAATGTTCATTCCATGAACTCAAATTAACTTGTTAAATAAACATTGGATCTCTTAACACGCCTTACTTCAAAGCTAACCCCAAAAATAATCCAACACTAAATAATCCCTCAAAATGTTCCTTCAAACATCCAAAAGGCTTCAAACCTTCAAAACAGTAACACACCAGGTCACAGAATATATATATTTTCTGTTGGATGGCAGAGATATATCAGCTTGGTTGACTTCAGCTCCAGCACCTTGCTTTTCTTCCTGCAGCTCTCTGGAAACACACAGACACACCCAAGCTGCTTTCTCAAACTGAAACCAAAAGCAGAAGTGAGCTCAGCTCCCCCAACCTCTGACATCACTTCAGTAATATGATCAGATTCATTTGTTAAAGGTACATTTCTTCAACATCCAATTCTTTAAGGCACTCTCACATGACGCTTTATTATTTTTGCTGTCACAGCCCAGTGGTAGTACTGCAGGTTTGGGAGGGCTAGCCACCCCCCCCCCCCCCACCCCCCATGGATTTTGTTCTCCATAGAGTCCTCTTTGGGATCCTTGCATTCTTCCCCACTCCCCCGCCCTACCACCACACGAGCACCATAATTAGCTTGTCCAGTGAGTTGAAAAAAGCCTTGGGGATACAGATCGGGATGGATCTAAGTAGGAAGAGGCACCTGGACAGCACGTTAACTTTGATCGGCTGCACTCTCCCTGCCAGGGAGAGTGGGAGTGTGTTCAATCTCTGAAGGTCTTGCTTGTAACTTATAACTTGCAGATCCCTGAACTCATTCTATCCTCTCCCTTGGCTCCTCCAGACTGGCAAACTCTTCCTCCAAATACAGATCCCTCACCTTGACCTGCCACACTTTCCTCCACCTCCTGTGTACACAATCCACCCACTCGGCTCAAATCCATGATTCTCTCACAGCGGCATTAATACTGACATTCCTTCCACCCTGAAATGCCTCCTCAACTGATTCCGGTGGTGCAGTCCATGGTGATATCTTCACCGTGGACTGCACCACCGGGCTCCCTGAATACCTACTCGACGCCATCGGCAACGCTGCCGTCACCATAGCCCTCAAACTAAACCCCTTACATGAATCTGCCTTCCCTCCCCACTGGTCATTGAGCTTCCAAAGATGAATTTTCTTTCAGCGTCATTCTCCTGCACAGAGTCTACCACTTAGGGTGGAATGGTCAGCTGTTCAACCATCAATGGGAAGTGTGGGAGGCAGAAGAAATTACTTTAGCATGAGACCAAAATTCCAGTTTCCCAATGTTGGGACGAACACGTGGAATCTTGTTCTCATCACTTTAAAGGCAGGCTAAAGGCAGGGCGGATTTCCTGATGAACAATGTCGGGAAGACCTTCGGGACGTCCATGCATTAACATGTCACGCATGCTCATTAAAAGACCATCTTGCTGGAATTAAGCTCCCCTTCCAAACTAAGTTTCCCACAAATCAGAAATTGGTGCATTCACATTTATAATGTACATGCGTGGCAAACACCCAGCAAGTGGCATTTCTTCCATAACTTTGAGGACAGTAGACACTGCTTTGACTTTCTTGGGGACTGCTGATAACTTCATTCATATTAGGTACTGCAAAAAAAGCTGTGCCAAGGTTGGAGCAGATGGCAGACGAAGGGTGGAAGGCAGGGTAGGATGGAGCAAGGGCTGGGTAGAGGAGGTAGACAGAGGGTGGAAGACGGGGTAGGATGGCTCAAGGGCTGGGTAGAGCAGGCAGACAGAGGGTGGAAGGCGGGGTAGGATGGAGCAAGGGCTGGGTAGAGCAGGCAGACAGAGGGTGGAAGGCAGGGTAGGATGGAGCAAGGGCTGGGTAGAGCAGGCAGATGAAGGGTGGAAGGCGGGGTAGGATGGAGCAAGGGCTGAGTAGAGGAGGCAGACGGAATGTGGGAGTGGGTGGGTAGGCTAGAAGGGGAGGGGGTGGAGCAAGAGTAGGACAGGGATTACAGGCAAAGAGTGGAAGGGAGGCTAGGGTGGTGCAAGGGCTGGAGACAGGAGGCAACTCAAGACTGCAAGGGGGTTAAGGCAGGATGGCGGAGGGAAGGCTGATCATTGGAGGCAGGCAAAGGGTCGAAGGAGTCAGAGACTGACTGGGGAAGGGAGGAGAAATTATCCAAGAAGTCGGGATCAATGCTGTCAACTGTGGGGTCCTGTGGGATGGTAGAGGAGACAGCAGATGTCAGCTTTGAAGTGAGGGAAGGCATGTGGGGGTGGATGGAAATAGGGTTTAAAGTAACAGGGGCAGATTAAAGGGGGTTGGGAGAGGAATAATGATATTGCGTGGGTCAGTATGGGAGGATTATGGTGGGTGACAGGGGCTGGGCGGAAGGTGGGACAGCAAGTTTGAAAGTTGATACCCTCCATTTTCCTTATTTGACCTGGAGTCAGTAATTACGATCCTTTGAAGTGGGAGGTGGATCTTTTCAGCAGGATTGAGTTTAAGGCCAGCACAATTAGCCGACTAATGGAATGCCCCAATAATCATGAAGCAGCTGGTGAAGCCCACACAACAGCAGGTTTGCCCTGATTCATGGGTCTCATTACATAGAGATGGAGCTGCTACTCAATCTGTTCTGATTACCATCTGCTGCATTCCGAGGTAGGGATGATGGAAGGTAGGAAGGTAGATGCCAGAAAGGTGGATGACAGCCAATCTGTGACTGCAAACCTCCATCCTTAAGGGCGAATGGTCACACCTGACAAGGACTCGTGTATTTCGGCTTTCTATGCTGCCAAAGCAATGGTCTCTCTATAGAGTCTCAAGTATAGCAGAAGGTAGCAAAATAGCGTCAGAGTGACGCTTCTTGCACATTGCTATCCTCGCTTTGGTGAAAGAGTAATGTTTCCATGCACTGTCACGTGTGAGCAGGAGGAACATGCATCTCTGGTCCTCCAGGATGTCCTTCAAGATGGGGTGGCGTTGTGAACATTGATGATGAGCATTGGTCCTACCACAGGTGTATCACAGCTGGTAAGGGTATCTACAAATGAGCAAAAGGCAATGCCAGAGGCGCCTTTGGATATCCGAGAATGTAATTGTCATATCTGCCAACTTCTCCACAACAAACTGCCACTGCAGGAACTTGTAGAGAGTGCCACACCGAAGGCATTGAAGGTCAGCACAACCCTGAATTCCTTTGCCAGTGGATCTTTCCAGGTCTCCGATGGGGGCCGATGCCTATGGTTCTAAAAGAGATGGCTGAGGAGATTGTGGAGGCATTGGTGATGAACTTTCAGGAATCACTGGAGACAGGAAGGGTCCCAGAGGACTGGAAAGTGGGTAATGTAACACCCCTGTTTAAGAAGGGAGGGAGGCAGAAGTCGGGAAATTATAGGTCGGTTAGCCTGACTTTGGTCATTGGTAAAGATTTTAGAATCTATTCTTAAAGATGAAATTGTGGAGTACTTGGAAGAGCATGATAAAATAGGACTGAGTCAGCACGGCTTCCTCAAGGGGAGGGTATGTACAAATCTATTAGAATTCTTTGAGGAAATAACAAGGACGTTCGACAAAGGAGAACCAGTGGACGTGATTTATTTAGATTTGCAGAAGGCCTTTGACAAGGTGCCGCATAGGAGACTGTTAAATAAGTTAAGAGCCCATGGTGTTCAGAGTAAGATCCTGGCATGGATAGAGGATTGGCTGACTGGCAGAAGGCAGAGAATGGGGATAAAGGCGTCTTCTTCAGAATAGCAGCCGGTGACTAGTGGTGTACCTCAGGGGTCAGTGCTGGGACCACAACTTTTCACAATATACATTAATGATCTGGAAGAAGGAACTGAAGGCACTGTTGATAAGTTTGCAGATGATACAAAGATCTGTAGAGGGCAGGTAGTACTGAGGAAGCAGGCGGGCTGCAAAAGGATTTGGACAAGCTAGGAGAGTGGGCAAAGAAGTGGCAGATGGAATACAACGTGGAAAACTGTGAGGTTATGCACTTTGGAAGGAAAAATGGAGGCATAAACTATTTTCTAAATGGGAAGATGCTTAGGAAATCAGAAGCACAAAGGGACTTGGGAGTCCTTGTTCACGATTCTCCTGAGGTTAACGTGTAGGTTCAGTCAGCAGTTAGAAAGGCAAATGCAATGTTAGCATTCATGTCAACAGGACTAGAATACAAGACCAGGGATGTACTTTTGACGCTGTATAAGGCTCTGGTCAGACCCCATTAGGAGTATTGTGAGCAGGTTTGGGCCCCATATCTAAGGAAAGATGTGCTGGCCTTGGAAAGGGTCCAGAGATGGTTCACAAGAATGATCCCTGGAATGAAGAGCTTGTCGTATGAGGAATGGTTGAGGACTCTGGGTCTGTACTCGGAGTTTAGAAGGCTGAGGGGGAGTTTATTGAAACTTACAGGATACTGCATGGCCTGGATAGAGTGGACTTGAAGAGGATGTTTCCACTTGTCGGAAAACCTAGAACCAGGGGACATAATCTCAGACTAAAGGGATGATTCTTTAAAACAGATGAGAAGGAATTTCTGCAACCAGAGTGTGGTGAATCTGTGGAACTCTTTGCCAAAGAAGGCTGTGGAGGCCAAATTACTGAGTGTCTTTAAGACAGAGATAGATAGGTTCTTGATTGATAAGGGAATTAGGGATTACGAGGAAAAGGCTGGACCAAGGGGATGAGAAAATATCAGCTATGATTGAATGGCGGAGCAGACTCAATGGGCCGTGTGGCCTAATTCTGCTCCTATGTCTGATGTGTTGGGTACTCTGGATCTGTGGAGACTGTGTTTACCTTAGCAGTAACATAGAAAGGCTACCAACACTTGTAATAGTACAACACTATTTTATTAAGCTAGAAGCAGTTGAACATACTTTCACTGTGGGTTAACACGATGTGAGATTAAACTAAAGACCTATGCCTGACCTAACCAGTCTATGCACTCAGCACATGGTGAGGATCTGTGCTGTAAGCTGTAAGCTCTGTCCTGATAGGAGGCTGCATCCCGAATGAGCGGGAACTCTGATGCCCCCTGTCTTTATAGTGAGTGTGCTCTAACTGGTGATTGGCTGCGGTGTTGTGTGTGTTGATTGGTCTTGCTGTGTGTCCATCAGTGTGTGTGTCTGCACCATGATATACTGGTGTATATTATGGCATCCCCCCTTTTATAAAAAATTGTATGTTTGTGGCAATAAATAATGTCTGGTGATAATGTTCCTAACTATGTGTGGGGTGCGAAGACAAATTTGCAGGACAATGTTCATGAGAACTAAGCTATTTACATGGGAAGGTGCCATGTAAAATTCAAAATTCAAAAAGTTCATAAATTTAGTCTCTGAGGTGGGCGACAAATTCTGGTTGACCGCCTCATGGGGGGGGTCGAGAGCCACCGGTTCAGGAGCGGGCTGGACTGCGTCAAAGTCAGGGGGAGGCAGAGTGACAGGGAGCTCTGCATAGTCCGTGGCAGGGTCAGCAGGAGGGCGAGGCGACTCTGGAGGATCACGTGGCGAGCGTGGAACGAGACGAAGGGCGCGTCGATTGCGGCGCAGAATAGAACCATCCGGTAGACGAACCAGGAACGAGCGGGGGGCCACCTACCGAAGGACAACAGCGGTTGCAGACCAGCCACCATCTGGAAGATGGATGCGGGTGTTGTCATCTGGAGCCAGAGCAGGGAGATCAGCTGCACGGGAGCCATGAGCCGCCTTGAGCTGTGCACGAGACAGCTGCATCCGGCGAAGGACCGGAACATGGTCGAGGTCTGGGACAAGGATGGACGGCACCGTCGTCCTCAGGGTATGACCCATGAGTAACTGGGCTGGCGACAGGCCAGTGGACAGCGGGGCGGAGCGATAGGCCAGCAAGGCAAGGTGGAAATCAGACCCAGCATCGGCAGCCTTGCATAGGAGCCATTTGACGATATGTACTCCCTTCTCTGCTTTGCCGTTAGATTGGGGGTACAGGGGACTGGACGTCACATGTGCAAAATTGTACCGCCTGAAGAAGTTGGACCATTCTTGGCTGGCGAAGCAGGGGCCATTGTCCGACATAACCGTGAGCGGGATGCCGTGTCGAGCAAAGGTTTCTTTACATGCACGAATGATTGCAGAGGAGGTCGTGCAACCGTATCACCTCCGGGTAATTCGAAAAGCAGTCCACGATCAGGACATAGTCTCTACCCAGCGCATGGAACAGGTCGATGCCCACCTTGGTCCATGGTGACGTGACCAACTCATGGGGCTGCAGGGTCTCACGTGGTTGGGCCGGCTGGAAGCGCTGACAAGTGGGGCAGTTAAGCACTGTGTTGGCTATGTCCTCATTAATGCCGGGCCAGTACACTGCCTCTCGGGCCCGTCGGCAGCACTTTTCCACGCCAAGGTGGCCCTCGTGTAGTTGTTCCAGGACAAGTTGGCGCATGCTATGCGGGATGACAGTTTTAGAAGAACCCCGTCTACTACCGCCAGATCATCTCTGATATTATAGAACTGATGGCATTGACCCTTGAGCCACCCGCCCGTTAGGTGGCGCATGACACGCTGTAGCAAGGGGTCAGCCGCCGTCTCGCGGCGAATTTGGACGAGGCGTTCATCCGTGGCAGATAGATTGGAGGCTGCGAATGCCACATGGGCGTCAACCTGGCAGACAAATCCCGCTGGGTCACATGGAGTGTTGACTGCCCTGGAGAGAGTGTCAGCAATGATGAGGTCTTTGCCTGAGGTGTATACCAGCTGGAAGTCGTATCGCCGGAGCTTGAGAAGAATACGCTGGATGCGAGGCGTCATGTCGTTCAAGTCTTTCTGTATTATATTGACCAGCGAGTGATGGTCGGTCTCGACGGTGAATTGAGGAAGTCCGTAGACATAATCGTGAAACTTATCCACACCGGTCAGAAGGCCCAGGCACTCCTTTTCTATCTGCGCGTAGCGCTGCTCCGTGGGTGTCATCGCACGCAACGCATGTGCAACGGGGGCCCATGATGAGGCCTCATCACGTTGAAGGAGCACTGCCCCAATGCCGGATTGACTGGCATCGGTCAAAATTTTGGTCTCCTTTGCTGGATCAAAGAAGACTAAGACCGGGGCCGTGGTCAGTTTTGCCTTGAGTTCCCTCCATTCGCACTCATTGGCGGGGAGCCATTGGATGTCTGTCGTCTTCCTGACCAGGCCCCTGAGAGCCGTGGTATGGGAGGCGAGGTTAGGGATAAATTTCCCGAACAAATTGACCATGCCCAGAAATCGGAGCACCGCCTTCTTGTCCTCTGGTATTTTCATAGCTGTGATGGCAGCTACCTTGTCCGCATCCGGCTGCACGCCCAATTGGGAGATGTGGTCCCCGAGGAACTTATTTTCTGTCTGACCAAAAGAGCATTTGGCCCTGTTGAGGCGGAGGCCATGCTCATGTATACGTCCGAATACGCGCTGGAGGCGACTGACATGCTCCTGTGGGGTGGTGGACCAGATGATTATATCATCGACATAGACCGAACACCTTCAATATCTTCCATCATTTGTTCCATAATCCTATGGAACACTTCTGAAGCAGATATGATCCCGAACAGCATCCTGTTGTAACAATATCTTCCAAAGTGGATGTTAAATGTGCAGAGTTTCCTGCTGGATTCATCAAGCTGGATTTGCCAGAATCCTTTTGAGGCTTCGAGTTTGGTAAAGAGCTTGGCGTGAGCCATCTCACATGTGAGCTCTTCGCGCTTGGGAATTGGATAATGCTCTCTCATAATATTGCGATTGAGATCCTTGGGATCAATGCAAAGTCTCAATTCGCCGGAAGGCTTTTTTACACATACCATGGAACTGACCCAGTCGGTCGGTTCCCTGACTTTGGAAATCACTCCTTGGTCCTGGAGTTCCTGCAGCTGCTGCTTGAGGCGGTCCTTAAGGGGTGCTGGGACCCTGCGAGGTGCGTGCACCACAGGCGTGGCATTCGGTTTTAATAAAATCCTGTAGGTGTACGGGAGCGTGCCCATGCCCTCGAAGACATCGTGGTACTGGTTGATAATGGCGCCGAGCTGCGCCCTGAAGTCAGTGTCCTGAAAGGCAGATGCATCAGCAGGAGAGAGAGAGTGAACTCTCTGACTAGGTAATCCGGAAACAACTTTGTTAGTTAACCGTTGAAATGTGGCTGGGGCTGTACTGCACCTGTATTGCACCCTTTCAACGTGGACGAGCAGAGGGCAGTTGACCTCGCTGGCGGACCCAAGGACCGGGAGGTTGCCGATGCCGAGATTGGAGGCGCGCCACCAAGTGAGACCCCCCTGACTGGCCCCGCACCCTCACCCCACCTTCACATCCCAGTACCTCACCCCAGCCCCTCACCCCAGCCCCAACTACACCCCCTCAGCCCACCCTCTCACCCCTCACCCTAGCCCCTCACCCCACTCCCTCACCCCAGCCCCTCACCTCACCCCTCACCCCAGCCCCTCACCTCACCCCCTCACCCCAGCCCCTCACCTCACCCCTTCACCCAGCCCCTCACCCAGCCCCTCACCCCACCCCTGCACCCCCACCTGCCTGTCTAACCATACTTGCTCTCTTGTGTCTCACAGGACCAGCCGGCGATGTTCCGGGCCCAGCCGCCGCCGCCCGCCAGTGCCAGGGCCGGTGTCCCCCAAGGACGCAAGCACCGACGGGGAGGGCAGCCATCACAGCAGCCCTGTGCCTGACACAGAAACCCAGGATACAGGAGCGCAGGGGTCAGACACACAGGACACGGAGATATAGGACACAGAAACGCAGGGGACAGACATCCAGGACACAGAAACACAGAGAACGGACACATGGAGGACGGACACACAGAGGACGGACACACAGAGGACGGACACACAGAGGACGGACACACGGAGGACGGACACACGGTGGACGGACACACAGAGGACGGACACACGGAGGACGGACACACGGAGGACAGACACACAGAGGACAGACACAAGGAGGACGGACACACAGAGGACAGACACACAGAGGACAGACACAAGGAGGACGGACACACAGAGGACGGACACACAGAGGATGGACACACGGAGGACGGACACACAGAGGACAGACACACGGAGGACGGGCACACGGAGGACGGACACACAGAGGACAGACACAAGGAGGACAGACACACGGAGGACGGACACACGGAGGACGGACACACGGAGGACAGACACAAGGAGGACGGACACACAGAGGATGGACACACAGAGAACGGACACACAGAGGACAGACACAAGGAGGACGGACACACGGAGGACGGACACACGGAGGACGGACACAAGGAGGACGGACACACAGAGGATGGACACACAGAGAACGGACACACGGAGGACGGACACACGGAGGACGGACACACAGAGGACAGACACAAGGAGGACAGACACACGGAGGACGGACACACGGAGGACGGACACACAGAGGACAGACACAAGGAGGACGGACACACAGAGGATGGACACACAGAGAACGGACACACAGAGGACAGACACATGGAGGACGGACACACGGAGGACGGACACACAGAGGACAGACACAAGGAGGACGGACACACAGAGGATGGACACACAGAGAACGGACACACAGAGGACGGACACACGGAGGACGGACACACGGAGGACGGACACACAGAGGATGGACACATGGAGGACGGACACACATAGGATGGACACACAGAGGACGGACACACAGAGGACAGACACACGGAGGACGGACACACAGAGGATGGACACACAGAGGACGGACACACAGAGGACGGACACACGGAGGACGGACACACGGAGGACGGACACACGGAGGACAGACACAAGGAGGACGGACACACAGAGGATGGACACATGGAGGACAGACACACATAGGATGGACACACAGAGGACGGACACACAGAGGACAGACACACGGAGGACAGGAACACAGGGGACGGTGACACATGGATCAGGATAGTACCACGGATCGACACAGGAAATCCCGGACTTTGACTCTGATGAGGCCATAAAAGACTTTCTGTCACTGCTATCTCCTTCACCCTCCACCATCGCAGAGAATGTCACTTCGGTTTGTCTCTTTAGTGATGAGGCTCCTGGGACACTCAGCCGCTGCGGTACAGCAGGTGGAGGTAGGAGCAGCCGAGGGGCCGGATGGTCGGAGGGCAAACCAGCCCCAGCAACCAGCTGCCAGCCAGACGGGTCCCGGGTTCCTGGAATTTCCAGACCCACCCATAGACCCGATGCAGTCAGAGACCCAGGGACGAGAGAAGGGGATGACAGCTGGTTTCCAGCACCTGCAGATGCAGATGGAGGAGTCTATCCGCGTGCAGGAGCAGGGAATGGTGCTGGTCATGAGTGTCACCCAGGCCGACACCGCACGGGTGGCGTCTGCAGTGGAGGCAATGGGGGCGACGGTGTTGGACATGGGCCAGGTGATGCATGGCACGTGGCTTCCGTGGCCCAGGACAGGGCTGCCCACTCAGAAGCAGCCATGAGGCAGAGCCAGCTGCAGATCGCAGCGGCGCTCCTCATTGTGGCCCAGTCTCAGCAGGCCATCGCTGGGGGCACCGGCTCCATTGCCCAGGAGCTGGCTGGTGTAGCACAGACCCAGACAGGGATGGTCCACTCCCTGAGCTCCATGGCTGCTAACTTACAGACCCTAGCCGATACCAGAGCGGGCCTCCAGGACCGGCTGTGCCAGGTGCCGTGGGTGCGTCGGGGGTTGGCTCCGCTCGCTCCCTGGCCCATGGAGGAGCCGGGGGACCATCGGGCACTCCAAGGGAGAAGGAGGTGCTGGGGCCCGTGCTGGTGACTCCCGCAGGAGAGGTCTTGGAACACTGCCGCACCTCGGACACCGCCCCCCCCTCCCGTCCCTTGTGCATCTGGTGGGATGTGGGCAGAACAGGATGGCAGCCATCCGGGCGCCCGAGGTGCAGCCTGGCCCATCCAGGCCTGGCCGCCACAGGAAACGAGCATCAACGGGGACCCTAGTTGCAGGGCAGGAGTCTCAGCAGTCCACCTTCACTTCTGCTGTACCATTTGGGGAACCACAGAGACGTAGTGATAGGTCCCATAAGGCCAGAAAGTTAGACACCTGGTAAGTTGGCACGGGTGCAGGGCACAGCTTAGATATCGGGGCAAGGACACATGCCTATAATGTTTGTAATTAAACACACTGTACCACCGATGAAAGCTGCCTCTGTGCTCTGTCCGATGCGTGAGGGGGTGGGGCGGGAACTGAGTGCCACTGTGGGTGAGGGGTGATGGAACGTTGAGCCCCAGTGGGTGTGATGTATGCACACAGCCCCCCCTCCCTCCCACCTCGAACATGCCGGGGATGAATGGTTGCGTTAGGATAAAGGAGTCATGCACTCTTCCTGGGTACTGGGCGCAGACGTGCAGGATTTTCATCTGGTGGTCACAGACCATCTGAACGTTCATGGAGTGGTACACCTTCCTGTTCATGAACATCGGCCTGTTATACGGTGGTAGCCGCATGGCGATGTGTACCCCATCAATCACCCCCTGTACGATGGGTATCCTGGTGACATCAGCGAAGGCTGCTGCCTGGGCATCCTGGTGGGCACGGTCCACAGAGAACTGCATGTACTGGTCCGCAAGGTCATACAGGGTGTCTATCGCTGCACGGATGCACCTCTGCACCGATGCCTGGGAGATGCCGGACGGGTCCCCACTCAGAGACTGGAACGACCCAATCGCGTCGATGTTCAGGGCGACCTTCAGCTTGACGGTCACCGGGAGAGGGTGTACACCCCCAGCCCCACGCGGTGCCAAGTGTGCCATCATGTGGCAGACATGGACGATGGTTTCCTGGCTCATCCGGAGTCTCCTCCTGCATGCCCGGTCTGGGAGTTCCTGAAAGGACATGCGGTGCCTGTACACACGAGACCTCCTCAGGTTCCTCCATGGCACCACCACCTGCTCCCCGCTCTCCCCTCCTCCTCCTCCTGCTACTCATTGGCATCCTCGTCCTGTGGCTCCTCCTCGTCTTGGTCATCCTCCTCTGCCGGTCAGGTGGGCGGACCTGAGCAGCCAAATTGGAGTTGAACTTCTCGGATGCAAACAAGAATCTTTATTGCCGATATTTGATTACAATTGAGAGAAACTTAAATCTATTCGCAATAAAGTCCGGCTAGCAAAAGGACTTAAAGAGAAGTAATTTATAAACAGTTTAACTTTCAAAATAATACAGAAATGGTTTCTTGCTTTCAGCAAAACAGCTTGAATTTACTTCAAGAGTGAGAGTGGAAAAGTGAAAATATGAAAAGAAGGATAGCGAATAGTTAGATCAAAGTATAGAATGATCCTGGATAAAGATGGCCGTACGGACAATCATGTTTAAGGAGAATCTTATCAGACTTTAGGCATCTATCTACACCTCTATGTCGTCCTAATTGGTTTGGGTTAGAATCAAACATATTTGATTCAATAGTTAGCTATCAATCCTTAATGTGCAACATAAGTTCTGAATGTTTCATGTTTGAATATTTGTGTATGTTATGGAATGCGATTCTGTGCTATTATCAACGCTAGTTTCTACTGGTTTTCTGCTGACTTTGCTTTATCCTCATTATGAACAATGGTGTCTTCATGTTGCTATGGTGCCTGCTTTGTCCTTGATCTGATTACTGGTACAGCTCATTTCTTAATGTTAAACTGTCTTTGAAAATATGTTTTTTAGAACAATAGCTTTTTCATCTTGCTTAGTGAAAATGTTTTTATCTCCAATTAGTTTATGCATGTGTCAGGCTTTGTGTGTCTCTGTTGAAGCTGTGTGTTTTGTCCTGACCTGAGGTTATGAGTGCTGAAATCCTCATTTTAAATGGGTAATAAAACTGGGGCTCAATATTTACTCTAAATAGCCTTCTTTTACCTATCAGATTTATCAGGAAATAGTTGATTACTATCAATCCGCGTTTTTGATAAATCAAAAGATCAAGTGAGATATATCACAATAAGTTAAATAATATAATAAATGCAATAGGATAGGTAAAAGCACAAAGAGGAACTCATTCATATTGTCATTGCAGTTTAAAACAATAGAGTGGGCAAGCATTGCATTACAAGCATTTCAGCAAAAATTATTATAATTCTTAAAGAATCATTATTATAAAATAACAATTAATCAATTAATCAAATTTGATTCTACTGATTCAGTATTAATCCATTAGCAATATGTTAATAATACAGTCAAATAATTGATTGATCAGTAACACCTCAACAATAATATTGCAGTTCTATTTCATCTAATGGTGGTGCAGTGGGGTTAGTGTGAATCATTCTGACTGTTGGGCCCTTGCCTTTTGTGAATAGTTGTTTTATGCACTCGATACACTGGTATGTTATGTAAATGATGAATCCTGCTACACAGGAGAAAAAGATTATTCTTACTGTAGACGTTCCAATGTGTCCCAACCACCCGCAAAGTTTCTCCCAGATAGAGATTTCTGGGGGTGGATCAAGAGAGACCCTGCCAGATGTCATGGATGAGAGACGGACCACCCTGTACCTCGGGTGGGAAGGAGGCTGCTAGCGACCGCCGCTCTCCGTGCATGGACGCAGGTGGCAGAGGCCATGAACGGCGTGGAGAACATCGCTAGGACCGGCCAGCAGTGCTGCAACAAACAGCACAACCTCCTCAGGGTAGCCAGGGTGAGTGGGCAGCACTGTACCCCCATCCCACACACCTGAAACCCCACCCCCTGAACCCGGAGGGCGGCGGGACCCCCATCCTTCACCACATGCCAACACTCATATCGGCCAGCATGGCCGGGTGCCTGACCACTGAAGCCACCAGCTACCCACCCCCTGGGCTGCATTTTTTGGACTGTCGAACACTGTTCCTTTTCTCTTCCATCCACACACCCCCAGGAAAAGGCTGGTCATAATTGCCATGCAAGGGGGAAACTGGAGGGGGACAGCCAGGCCTGCGGCCCCTCTCACAGTGGAACAGAGGGCACCGGACACTTGCACTTGTGTCAATCTTGGCCAAAAATGAATAGTTACCAACTTTCTTTGGACCTGAAGAGAGGGCAGTCGCCGTACGGAGATTGGCATCGGGCGAGGAAGTGAGACCCTGCTGAGCTGTGGTTCCCCATGGCACGTGTGCCACCCCCCCTCACTATCCCAACACCTCCCCCCACAGCCCCTCTCCATCACAAGCACCCCCACACCACCTCTCCACCAACACCCCATCACACTCTCCCCCCCTCCCCCCGGCCCGCAATGCAATCATGCGTCTTGTCTTGCGACTTGCAGGAGCTCATGGTGATGGCACGGGCCTTTCTGGATCCCCACCCCCCATCCCCAGCCACAACCAGCCCCACAAGTGGAGAGCAGCGAGGACGAGGACACGGACAGCGACAGGAGACCTCGACTCACATCCGGAGCTCGATTCCAGGGAAGACACCGACTTTCCAACACAGCTGTCTCCAACACCCTCCACCATCCCAGAGACACCTCGGTTGCGCACTTTAATGAAGAGGTTCCTGGGGCACTATCTGGTGCACACCACACATGTGCTGCGGTAGAACAGGCAGAGGTAGGAACCCCCGAGGGGGCGGATGGTTGGAACTCAGGCCGACCTGAGGGACTAGCTGCCGAGGGATGGGTTTCAGGCTCTTGTAACGGACGGCCCCATCGATAGTGAAGATGCAGTCACAGACCAGGGACTACATGTCGGGTTGTCAGCAACCATCCAGTGCCGGCAGGGGCAGTTGGAGGAGTCCAACTGCCTGCAGGAGCAGGAGGTGGTGCCAAACAGATATGCCACCCTGGCCAACACTGCAAGAGTGGCGTCTGCATTGGTGGCTTGGAGGCAAAGGTTTCGGCTATGGGTCAAGTTGTCCACGGCCTGGGGCAACCTGTGCAGGCGGTGGGCGATGCCCTGGGCAGGTCTGTCCTGTCACCAGAGCCACCGAGACATTGCAGTGGCACAACAGGGCGTGACCCAGTCACAGAGGGCCATGTCTGGGGGCACCGGCGGCATTGCCCTAAACGATGTCCGATGTCGCACAGACACAGGGGGAGGTAGCCCAGCCCAGAGGCGCAGTCACTGGCTGATGCAGCACAGATCCAGAAGGTGATGGCACAACATCCGGTTGTGACCATGGAGTGAATGGCCACATACAGGGCTGCTCCTGCTTAAAGTTACAGAAAAGAGCTCTTTTTACACAGAACCGGGTGGAATTTTGATGAAAAGGCGTAGGTGAATGTTAGAGGAGTAGTTTACCCCTGGAGTGGTTTGTCTTCTGATCACCAGACCCGGCAGAAAACAGGGAAAGATTTGGCTGGAAAGTTGAAACAATCTTGTGCTGCCGTCTCTGCCAACATGCAGGCGGGGGAGGGGCAAGCTGAAAAGGCCCAGATACAGGAACTGATGGCTTTTATCAGGGAGGAATTCCATAAACAGAGGAAAGAAATGCGTGAGGATCATGCAAAGACCATTGCAGAAGCCGGGATACCCCTGAAGAGTTCTCTAGAATGGGTGGAGAGGTGTTTGGAGGAGCAGGGGTCACAGATTCATGAGATCGAAGGAGTGATCGCAGACCACAGTGATCGTGTGGTGACGCTGGAGGCAGAGGTGGGGCTCCTAGGGGACCTGTGCAAAACATTGCGGGCAAAGGTGGAGGAGCAGGAGAATACCTTGAGAAGGCAGAACCTGCGAATAGTGGGCCTGCCTGAAGGAGTGGAAGGTGTGAGTGCCCCGAGGTACGTTTTGAAGATGCTGGCGGGACGGGTGGCAGAAGGGGTGCGAGATAAGGTGCCTGAAGTGGACCGAACGCATAGGTCCCTGAGGCAGAAGCCTAGAGCTGGGGAGCCGCCGCGGGCGGTGATCGTGAGACTCCACAAATTTGTGGCGAAAGAGAAAATTCTGCGATGGGCCAGGGAGAAGCGTAGCTGCGACTGGGAGGGGAATAACGTCTGAATTTATCAGGATATCGGAGCCGAGTTGGCAAAACGGCGGACAGGTTTCAACAAGGCCAAGGCGGTGCTGTGCCAGCGGAAGATCAGGTTTGGGGTGCTCTATCCGGCGAAATTCTGGGTGACATTCGGAGGCTGGGAGTATTATCTCGAGATCCCAGAATTGGCCGAAGCCTTCATTAAGGAGCATAAACTGGGGGAGAACTGAGCGGATGATGCTTGGGAACCAGCGTGCTGGCACTTTGTAATGGTCGGGAGAATATTTGAAGTGGGGGTAGGGATTGGGGGATTTTCGCCTTTTTGGGGGGGAGGGGTTCTGTTCAGTGTTGAGATGTAAGGAGTTGTAGGGGCGAAAAGTTTATGTGGAGATGGATGTTCCCATCCCCCCTCCTGTTCTATGGGACTGTTTGTGTTTAACATTTGTTTGTTTGCTTTTGGAGATGGCTGCCTGGAGTTCAGGAGAAGTCCTTGTTTGGGTGGGGGAGGGTAAGGCCAGCAGGAAGCCTTCTTTCTTGAGCTGAGGAGTGGGGAGAGGGAGGGGGAGGTCATCAGGAAGTGCCTTTGGGCAGGGGCAGCCCCGCTAGCAGGTTATGCTGGTGAACGGAAGTGAGGTGGTGGGGGAGAGACCAAGATGGAAGTCCGGGTGAGGGGGGAAAGGGAAAGTGAGCGGCCAAGAAGGGGAGGGGAAAAATGGGGGGAGTTTGCTGCGACGTGGCAGGGGGTGAGAGATGACATGGTCAAGGGCGGAGAAAGGGGCCATCTGGGATGGGCTAGGTACAGAGTGGAATTAAAGGGGCGGGAGTTCAGTGGGGAATATCTCGGACGGTAGAGGGGATTGGAGGGGCAAGCCTCCGGTAAGGTTGGTAACGTGGAACGTCCCGGGACTGAATGTGCCGGTTAAAAGTCACGGGATTTCACACACCTCAGGAGCGTGAAAGCGCTCACACACGGGATTTCACACACCTCAGGAGACGCACCTCTGTGTGAAGGCCCAGGTTAGGTTCAGGAAGGGGTGGGTCGGGCAGGTTTTTCACTCGGGGTTTGATTTGAAATCGAGGGAGGTGAGGGCTCCGGTTGGGAGGTATGTGATTGTGAGTGGGGTATTGGAAGGGGCACCGGTCGTGTTGGTAAATGTGCATGCCCCAAATTGGGATGATGTGGGTCTTATGAGGAGGTTGCTGGCAGCAATCCCGGATTTGGCCACGTACCTAGTTGATCATGGGAGGAGATTTTAACTGTGTCCTGGAGCCGAGGGTGGATTGGTCGAGCCCCAGGTCGATGGGTAGGGTACGAATGGCAAGGGAGCTGGGGGGTTTTATGGAGCGCATGGGTATGGTGGAGCCATGGCATTTTCAGAACCCAGGGGGAAGGGAGTATTCCTTCTTTTCACATCTATAAGGTGTATTGGAGGATTGATTACTTTGTAGTGAGTTGGGAGATTTTGGTTGGGGTGGAGGGGTCAGAGTATGCGGGGATAGTTATCTCGGACCATGCACCCAACTGGCTAGAGATTCAGTTTAGAGTGGGACGAGAGCAGAGGCCGGGGTCGAGATTTGATTCGAGGTTGTTGGTGTGGTGATATGCATCACTGTAAAGACACAAGGGGTTAATGTAAATACATGTAGACTAGCTAGACACTAGAGGGAGCACCAGAGACATGACACACAGACACTCAACCAATAGAACATGTAGATAGGACACAACCAATGGGCATTCACGATACACACAGAGGTGACACGACCACAGGAGGGCATTACACCAACCCATATATAAAGGACACAACACACATGATCTTCCTCTTTCCAGTGGAGACAGTCAGTGAGTAGAGACACAGGGCTGATTCAATATTACACCCACCACGTGGATTGCAGCAGACTGGTTAGTCAGTCTGGGTAGCTATAGTAGGATTAACAGTAGTGGCAAACCCAAATAATAGAAGTGTAAATAGTTTAATAAACATGTTGAAGTTATCTCCACGTCTGAACCTTCCTTTGTCAAGTGCATCACAAGGAAGCCCCTTATGCTACGCCTAGAACATAACAAGACATGGTACCAGAGTTGACTGTTTCAATCCATATAGCTAAAACTCAGCATACAGTGACAACCAGCAACAATACCCAGGCAAGATGTTCGAGATCCCGGTTCCGCAGCGGCTCCAGTGCCACGGCGATCTCCGCGAAAAATGGCGGGCATTCCGGCAAAGGTTTGAAATCTTCCTGTTAGCAGCCGACCTACAAGACGTGGCCGATGCTGAAAAGACAGAGCTTCTGCTCACCATCGCCAGTGCCAGAGCAGAAGAAATCTTTTAAAAATTCAAGTTCTCCAAAGGGCAAAACAGGAGCGACTTCCAGGCAGTCCCGGACAAATTAGGTAATCACTGTGAGGAAAACACACTCCAACCAGCTGAAAACGGTAAGAGAAGCGCCAGTACTCACCACGAGGCCGAGATTCCGGAGCAGAGAACAATTTTGATCAGTGGCCATCTTTGTAAAGGTACTGCACATGCGCAGTTGCGCGAGAAGCGCACAGAAGGGGAAGGTCCGTGTACGAAAACGGGCCCAGGTACAGGAACAGCGATATGCGCAAACGCCTCCTACGTCTGATGTCACATGCGTCATGACGTCAGAGGCCCGGACCACACCCATTTAAAGGGGAAATGTCCCAATTCAGGAAAAAAATCTCTTAACGCCGTAAAACAAGCTTGTTTCACCTGGAATGACAGCACAATGCCTCAAATTCAACAAGGAACTGAAAGTAACCTCCACAAAACCCTGCAACAAGCGGTTAGCACCGCCCAAAGAGATGACACAGACCTTGAATACTACGACACCGATCTTAATTTTTTCTCTGGATATCGCGAGCCCCATGCCAGCTCCGACACAAACAGTGATGATATGGTCCTAGAGTACTACGACTCGGACTAAGGTTTTTTTCATTAGAAATGGCGACCCCCGTACTGAATCCGACGCAGACGCGGATTCGTTCTTCGGATTTGAGGATCTTCAGCCCAGCATATTCGACATCCCGACTCGGGAGTACAGGATTATGCTGAGGACTGACACCAAGAGACGGAGAGCGGTACAAGCCCACAGAGAGCGACCTGCTACCACACAGAGAGTGGTCCACGCACTGCTAAGGGTTCCCGACTCCACGATAGAAGACACGCAAGACTCCACACCGCAGTCCTTGCATGAACAAGAAGTGACTCCAGCGTCACAAGCCTCCACAGCGAGCTCGTGGACAGATTCCACGATAGAAGCAACGCAAGACTCCAAAGCGCAGTCCTTGCAGGAACAAGACCATGGGGGTCTAGCAACCTCCTCTGACCAACTAGCAGCAGACGATGCAAGTCTGCCATGCTCAAGTAAACAGCAAGAAGACTCTGACAGGCTACCAGGCTCCAGTACTCAGCAGGACAACCATTACGGTCTATCATGCTCCAGTGAAGAACAAAGCGACGATGACAGTCCAAGCCCAAATGAACAACACAGCGACTATGACGGTCCACCCACATTGTCTGAGCCACAAGGAAAAGACTCTGACAGTATACCCAGCCCAAGTGAACACCAAAAAGCTACTGAGGCTCTATCCACTGTATGTGAGACGAGTGACGACAGCATCCCACTTCCCATTCAAGATCTGCAATGTGACAGACCTCAGCTAGTGTGTACAGAGGCACTCAACGATCACTGTGAGACCACTGGTGACTCCGGTGACACCACGTTACTTCCAATCTCATTCGCTCGAACCTCTCCACAAGTCAATGCATTCCTGCATTTTCCGACTCCAGGCGTGGAGCTTCAAGAAATCTCAGCTGACTCCAGTGAACCTGCTAAGGCTCTGGACGGGGAGCACCAACAAACCAACACTGACTCAAGTGAAACAGATCAGACTCCAGGTGGAGAGCAACCAAACGCCAACTCTGATTCACATAAGCCGGACTTTACTCCAGACAGGGAGTGCCGCAACCTCAGTGATGGCACGCTCAGGGTGACAGCGACGACAGGAGATGGATCACTTGACAATTACACTGGTTCAGTAATAACAAGTAGTGGCTACAGCCCAAGAGGCAAGCCATACCCACACATTCTTTCCACACAAGCAGTGCAGTCAATGACAGCTTATGCTGGACAAACCCAGTATTCAGGAATGCAGCAGCCAGCAGTCTATGCAGCATATTCTCAAACAGGCCAACACTATGGATCGCCACTAATGGAATCAAGACCGAAGGAGGACTACCAGGATTTGCTGCACCCAAGCCTGGCCAAATGGCATATTCCTATCAGATGCAAGGTTCTAGTTTCACACCATCACCCGGTATTTATGCGAGCTGCAATTCTGTTTCCAATTCGACAAGCTTCAACAGTTCTCATCAGGATTACCCTTCCTACACAGCATTTTTCCAAAACCAGTATGCACAGTATTATCCAACTTCCTCATATGGCACATACATGACCTCGAATGATACTGTTGATGGTACCTCTTCAACGTCAACGACTTATCAGCTACAAGATGCCATCCAACATCACCATCACAAACATCGAAAAAAAAGGCTCCAAATCAGACAGTGATTTGACCACTTCTTGGTTCTTGATACACAGGGACACCGATGGCGTTCACAAGGACATGCCACCATCAAACTCACCACCCCACCAAGAGAGTGAGTTGACCATGATGATTGAAGGGTGTTGGACACGCACATTTGATTTGGGCTTATTGTTTGATCACTGTTCTCATGACTTGTACATACCATAACTTATCTACCTGTTTTTTGTTCAATTTTCTTTAACTGTACAGAAAATATGTAACATGTAAAAAAGGGGGAATGTGGTGATATGCATCACTGTAAAGTCACAAGGGGTTAATGTAAATACATGTAGACTAGCTAGACACTAGAGGGAGCACCAGAGACATGACACACAGACACTCAACCAATAGAACAGTTAGATAGGACATGACCAATGGGCATTCACGATACACACAGAGGTGACACGACCACAGGAGGGCATTACACCAACCCATATATAAAGGACACAGCACACATGATCTTCCGCTTTCCAGTGGAGACAGTCAGTGAGTAGAGACACAGGGTTGATTCAATATTACACCCACCACGTGGATTGCAGCAGACTGGTTAGTCAGTCTGAGTAGCTATAGAAGGATTAACAGTAGTGGTGAACCCGAGTAATAGAAGTGTAAATTGTTTAATAAACGTGTTGAAGTTATCTCCACGCCTGAACCTTCCTTTGTCAAGTGCACCACAAGGAAGCCGCTTATGCTACGCCTAGAGCATAACAAGACAGTTGGCGGGTGGAGATTTTTGTGATAAGGTGCGGGCGGCGATTAAGGAGTATGTGGAGTTGAATTGGAATGGGGAGGTGTTGGCGGGCATTTTTTGGGAAGCACTGAAGGCAGTGGTCCGGGAGAAATTATTTTGTTTACAGTTCGTGCGAATAAGGAAAGGAGGGCGGAACATGACCGTCTAGTGAGCGAGATAGTGGAGGTGGACAGGGAATATTCGAGGGCGCCCACCATGGAGGGATTGGCGAGGAGGAAAAAGTTGCAGGGGCAGTTTGACAGGCTGACAACGGGGACGGTGGTGAGGCAACTGCGTAGGGCAAGAGGGGTGCAATACGAGTATGGGGAGAAGACGAGCTGCAGGCTGGTGCACCAGCTGCGGAGGCAGGCTGCGTCCAGGGAAATATTGAAGATACGGACTGGGGCTGGGGATGTGATGTCGGAGCCAGGGAAGATAAATGAGGCATTAAGAGAGTATTACCAGGGACATTATGAGGCAGACCCAGGAGGAGAGGAGGGGGACATGGGGCAGTTTCTGGATGAGCTGGAATTTCCCCAGATGGAGGAAGCAAAGAGGCAGGCGTTGGAGGAGCCCCTGGGGCTGAGGGAGGTGCTGGATAGTATCGGGGTATGAGGTCGGGGAAGGCACCTGGGCCGGATGGGTACCTGGTGCAATTTTGTGAGGAATTTGCGGCGGACCTGGCACCACATCTGTTGGGGGGTTTAATGAAGCACTGGAGAAGGGGGAGTTGCCGGAGATGATGACGCAGGCAGTAATCACACTAATCCCCCAAAAAGGGAAGGATCCGGTGGAATGTGAGTTGTATAGACCCATATCACTATTGAACACTTATGTGAAAGTATTGGCTAAGTTGTTGGCGGGGAGGATGGAGGATTGTGTCTCTGGGGGTGGTTGCAGAAGATTAAACAGGCTTCATGAAGGGCAGGCAGCTCGTGAGTAATATTAGACGGATGTTGAATGTAGGGATGAATCCGTCGAGAGCTCTGGTACCAGAGGCGGTGGTATCCATGGAAGCGCAGAAGGCATTTGATCGGGTGGAGTGGCGGTACTTGTTCAATGTTTTGGGAAGGTTTGGGTCTGGGCTGAGATTTGTGGCATGGGTGCGGTTGCTGTATGTGGCGCTAAGAGCGAGGGTGAGGACGAATGATATGAGCTCACGAAGCTTTGCCTTACACAGGGGTATGATTCAGGGGTGACCACTGTCACTGTTGCAGTTTGCGCTGGCCCTAGAGCCATTGGCGATGGCTCTCAGGGGATCGGCAGAGTGGCAGGCGATGAGAGACAGAGGGAGCATCAGGTGTCGCTCTCTGCCGATGATCTCTTGCTGTATGTTTCGGATCTGTTGGCGAGTATGGGAAGTATAATAGGCCTGTTGGGAGGTTTGGAGGGTTCGTGGGGCACAAGCTGAATGTGGGGAAAAGCGAGGTATTCCCAGTGAATGAGCTGGGACAGCGGGCTAATTTAGGGAGAATGCCATTTACGGTTGCGAGAGAGAGGTTTAGGTATTTGGGGATTCAGGTAGCGAGGGAATGGACATGGCTCCATAAATGGAACTTAACGAAGCTGGAGGAGGAGGCCAGGGAGGATCTTAAGAGGTGGGATACACTGCACTTCACGTTGTCGGGGAGGGTCCAAGTGGTGAAAATTAATATTCTGCCGAGGCTCTTGTTTATCTTTCAGGCTCTCCCGATCTTTATACCAAAGGCCTTTTCTCGGAAAGTGGACACGATCATCTCTGACTTTGTATGGATGGGGAAGGTGCCGAGGGCGGGGAGGACCCTGCTACAGAGGCAGAGGCAGCAGGGGAGGTTGGCGTTGTTACCGAACTTGCTTCCTTATTATTGGGTGGCGAATGGGGACAAGGTGCGGCGGTGGTGGGAAGGACAAGAGGTAGAGTGGGTTGGGATGGAGGAGGAATCTTGTAAAGGGTCTAGTTTGAGGGCTATGGTGACGGCAGCATTGCCAATGGCTCCGAGTAGGTATTCAGGGAGCCCAGTGGTGCAGTCCACGGTGAAGATATGGAATCAGTTGAGGAGGCATTTTAGGGTGGAAGGGATGTCGGTGCTAACGCCTCTGTGCGAGAATCATGGGTTTGAGCTGGGGGGGATGGATAGTGTATATAGGAGGTGTAGGGTAGTGGGGCTGGTCAAGGTGAGGGATTTGCATTTGGAGGAAGGGTTCGCCAGTCTGGAGGAGCTCAGGGAGAGGGTTAAGCTGCTGAGGAATAGTGCGTTCAGGTATCTGCAGGTTAGGGACTTTGCATGAAAGGTCTGGAAGGGGTTCCCTAGGTTGCCGGGATTCACCTTGCTGGAGCGACTGATGCGGAATGTGGAAGGGGGGAGAAATTTGGGATATAGATGAGTGGCTGGGGGAGCAGGGAGGTGAGTGGGTGGTGAAGATCAAGGAGAAATGGGAAGCGGAGTTGGGAATGGAGATCAATTGGGGTGTATGGAGTGAGGCACTGTGAAGGGTAAATGGGACCTCCTCTTGTGCAAGGATGAGCCTGACACAGTTTAAGGTGGTGCACAGGGTGCATATGACTCGGGCGAGAATGAAATGAAAAATAAAAAATGAATGAGTGGGTTCTTTCATGGGGTAGCAGATGAGTGTGAGAGGTGTGGGCGGTGGCCAGCGAATCACGCGCACATGTTTCGGGGATGCGACAAATTGGGAAGATTCTGGGCGGTCTTAGCCAGGATAGTGGAGGAGGAGGTCAGTAGTTGAGTCGGAAACATTAGGGACCTTCAAGCAGCTATTGGATAGGTACATGGATTACAGTAAAATGATATAGTGTGGATTTATTTGTTCTTAAGGGCAGCACGGTAGCATTGTGGATAGCACAATTGCTTCACAGCTCCAGGGTCCCAGGTTCGATTCCGGCTCCCTGTGTCTGCGTGGGTTTCCTCCGGGTGCTCCGGTTTCCTCCCACAGTCCAAAGATGTGCAGGGTAGGTGGATTGGCCATGATAAATTGCCCTTAGTGTCCAAAATTGCCCTTGGTGTTGGGTGGAGGTGTTGAGTTTGGGTAGGGTGCTCTTTCCAAGAGCCGGTGCAGACTCAGGGGGCCGAATGGCCTCCTTCTGCACTGTAAATTCAATGATAATCTATGATTAATCTAGGACAAAGGTTCGGCACAACATCGTGGGCCGAAGGGCCTGTTCTGTGCTGTATTTTCTATGTTCTATGTTCTATGAGGTGGACACAAACTCTTTGGTGCTGATATTTGGGGTTTCAGAGAAGCCGGAGCTCATGGAGAGGAGGAAAATCTGACAAACTGTATAGTTGATTGTTGGGAAGTATGTTTCCCGGGGTGTTTACTTGCTGTAACCTGCCTTGATACAAATTTGTAATAAAATGCATTTAAAAAAAAAAGAAGGTGGTGGCACAGTCGCAGCGTGATGTGGCACAGTCCCCGAGGAAGGTGATGGCACAGTCACAGCGTGATGTGGCACAGCCCCCGAGGAATGTAGTGGCACAGTCACAGCGTGATGTGGCACAATCCCCGGGGAAGGTGGTGGCACAGTCACAGCGTGATGTGGCACAGTCCCCGAGGAAGGTGATGGCACAGTCACAGCGTGATGTGGCACAGCCCCCGAGGAATGTAGTGGCACAGTCACAGCGTGATGTGGGCCCAGTCCCCGAGGAAGGTAGTGGCACAGTCACAGCGTGATGTGGCACAGAAACCGAGGAAGGTGGTGGCACAGTCACAGCGTGATGTGGTGCAGTCCCTGGGGAAGTTGGTGGCACACTCACAGCGTGATGTGGCATAGTCCCCGGGGAAGTGGCACAGTCAGAGCGTGATGTGGCACAGTCCCCGGGGAAGGTGGTGGCACAGTCAGAGCGTGATATTGCACAGTCCCCGAGGAAGGTGGTGGCACAGTCACAGCGTGATGTGGCACAGTCCCCGGGGAAGGTGGTGGCACAGTCACAGCGTGATGTGGCACAGTCCCCAAGGAAGGTGGTGGCACAGTCACAGCGTGATGTGGCACAGTCCCCGGGGAAGGTGGTGGCACAGTCACAGTGTGATGTGGGCACAGTCCCCGAGGAAGGTGGTGGCACAGTCACAGCGTGATGTGGCACAGTCCCCGTGGAAGGTGGTCCATTCCCTGTGCTCCATGGTCACGATATGGACACCTGAGGCGAGATGAGAGCGGGCCTCCAGGACTGGCAGCACCAAGTGGTGGGGGATCCTCAATGGTTAGCTCCGCTCACACCCCCGTCCCGTGGAGTAGCCGGTAGGGCCATCGGGTACCCGAGGGTGTAGGATGTTATGGGGCCCGTGTGTGACTCCCGCAGGAGAGGGGCCGAACACCTCAGCGCCTTAGCCCCCCCCCCCCCACTGTCCCTGGTGCATCACATGGGCAGTGGACAGAACAAGGCAGCACCACGTCACCTTTAACACCCCAGGAGCAGTCGGGCCCATCCAGGCCAAATCGCCCCAGAAGACGGCCTCCAAAGGGGACCCAGGTTACAGGGTGTGAATCACAGCAGGCCGCCTCCAGTCCTGCTGTACCGCCTGGGGATCCACCTAGACGTAGCGTTAGGGCCCGTAAGGTCAGAAAGGTAGACAACAGTTAGATTGGCACGGGGTGCAGCACATAAGACAGCGACAGGAGCTCGGGCACTAACCTGTAAATATATATGTTTACAATATACACATGTTCACTATGCTACAACCTGCCTCGGTGCTCTGGCACAGAGGTTTGAGGGATGGCTGAGCTGGCTGCAGAGGGGGCGCTGGGGGTGGGGGTGGTGCTGGGCGAGGGGGGCGATGGGGCCACAGACCCCAGCACAGACAGCGCTCATCGCTCCCCCACCCCCACCTCAGCCACCCCAGGGGTCGGTGGGACGGTGTGAAGGAATGGCCAGCTCGCATGCAGCGATCACTCAGGTGGACGGTGGGAAGTGCCACCGTCGGCAGGAGTAAGAAGTTGTCAAACTACACGGAGCATCAGAGTGATGCACGATCAATTAAACTCAAAGACGAGGTTGTATCATAACTGAAGGCTTTAATAGACTAGATCTGTTCCCCAGCAGCTTCGGTACAGGATGAGGGCTGCTGGGACGGCATCTGTTCTTATACCCCGCCTGTCAGGGCGGAGCCACATACCAAACAGCCAATGGTAAGCTGCTAGGTTTACCCAATGGTCGACAGCCTCTCGGGTACTGCAATACCTGATACGACCACACAGAGCTCATCGCAGACCGCATGGTCATCACCCTCCGCCCCATGGGCCAGATCCGCTGTTACTGCCAAACCAAGGACTGCACCCCGTAGTGAGGCAGATAGGAATCAAGGAGTGGGTTGTAAGGGGTGGGGTGAGTGGCGCAATGGGGGTGTTCATTGGAGGGGTAGTCAGCGGGGGGGATGTGGGTGGGATGGGATGTCCCTGTCGCTGGCCAGGCCGCCTGGTTGGTGAACCTGGAGGCAATTAGAGCATTGTCTACGCATTGACCCAGGCGCACACATTATACGGTCTCGCATGCCTGCCCGGGCCCCACGTCCTGCCCATCCTGGCCCTCCACATTCTCCTCGCGGGACCAGGACTGACATTCATCCTCCACCTCCAGCATGTCACCCATCTGCTGCGCGATGTTTTGGAGGACACAGCAAGTCACCAAGATGTGGGAGACTCTACTAGCGCTGTACTGGAGGGGCCTTCAGAGCGGTCCAGGTTTCTAAACAGCACCTTCAGGAGGCCGAAGCACCGCTCAATCGTGCCCTTGGTCGCTGCATGGGAGTCATTGTAGCGGGTCTCCACGTCAGTCTATGGCTCTGAATAGGCGTCAGCAGCCACAACCCCAACAGATAAGCCCTGTCATCCAGGAGCCAATGCCACAACCGGGCGTGCACCTCAAAGAGGCCAGAAACATCCGGGTGTGCCAGAATGAAGACGTCGTGCGCACTGCCCGGGTATCGGGCACAGCTGTGCATGATGTACATTTCATGGTCACACACCAGCTACAAGTTCAGCGAAGGGAACCCCTATTGGTTTGTGAAGACCAGCGTTTTATCTGCAGGTGTTCATCGGGCGACATGCCCCTGTCCCGGGCATCTCAATGATGGCATTGAACCCTGCTGCCCAGGCATCCTGGTGAGCTCGGTCCGCATTGAAATTGATGTATTATGATGACCGGGCATAGAATCATGGAATCTACAGAGCAGAAGGAGGCTATTCGGCCCATCCAGTCTGCACCGGCTCATGGAAAGAGCACCGTACTTAAGCCCACACCTCCCCCTATCCCGATAACCCAGCAACCCCATCTAACCTAAGGGCAATTTAGCATGGCCAATCCACCCAACCTGCACATTTTTGGACTGTGGGAGGAAATCGGAGACCCGGAGGAAACCCACGCAGACATGGGGAGAACATGCAGACTCCACACAGACAGTGACCCAAGGCAGGAATCGAACCTGGGACCCTGGAGCTGTGAAGCAACTGTGCTAACCACTGTGCTACCGTGCTGCCCCCGTATAGGGCCCCCGTGACGCCATAGATGCACCTGTGCACCCGGATAGGTCTCCATTTGGCGCCTGGAAGGGCCCCGTGGTGTAAACGTTCAGGGCAACCGTCAACTTAATGTTCACTGGGAGCGGGTGCCCTCCCCAATTCCCCCGCGGTGTCCGGTGCACCATGATCTGGAAGATATGTCACAAGGTTCCCTGCTCAGCTTGAGTCTTAGACGGCACGCCCGGTCCGGTAGGTACTTGAATGACAGGCGCTGCTGGTACACACGAGGCCTCATGCGGTGCCTCCTTCCCACCTCCTCCATGGCCTTTTGGGAAGCTGCTCTCCATCCTCACCAGCTGCCTCCTGTTCCCCAGGTGCAGGCTCCACTGTTGCATGGTCCTCCTCCTCAAACAGCTCCAGCTCGTACAGCCTCAGTGCATCCCCCAGGGCTGCAGCTGTAGGGTGGAGGGAGGATGGGGCACCCATACGGCCGGTATCACCCTGCAGAACCATGGGTCACGCTGGGTGTTCAGTGGGGTGTGCAACGAGATGGGTTGTCTTGCAGGCTGTGGCAATGATTGTCCATGCCTGCACATCGCCTCGATCCCGTGGAGTGTCCCTCCAGCCGCACAGCCTGTCCCCTGCTCACCCCCCATTGGCCCCCCAAACCCTTGACCTGGCAGAACCCCCCCCCCAACCTCCCCCCTCAACCTGGCGAGTGTCAGGACCGGCAGTCCACGATCGCGCCTGTCCACCTCCTAACTCCTCTCTCTCCCAATCATCACCACGGCACCTGTTTCCCAATTTGTAAAAGCACACGGGAATCTCGCCGTCGGGAGTTGCCCCGGCGGAGATGAAGTATCGAGGGGACCGCGAGAATACCAGCTCAGGCCCTCTAATCATATGCCGATGGTGTTTAGTGTACGTGCGGAGTGGAATGTATTTACGCCGGTGTTGAGGCCCCGGAGAATTGCGATTTGGGGAGAACCAACCTGGCCACGATTTCGGCGTCAGGACCGATTCTCCGCCCAATCGGCTTTCCTGATTTTGGCACCGGCTGACGGAGAATCCCACCCTGTATCCTGAAATCTGTGTCATCCGGTTCTGGTAACGACCCAATTTCAAGTAAAGTCAGCCTATCAAATACGTCACTGCCAATTTTTAACCCATCGGTGTCTCAACTAGCTCCTATTTCACTGTGACCTGGATGTTCTGTGGTAAAGACAGATACTCATTCAGTAACATTCTGCCCCCCTTCATGTCTAAACCCACTTTCAGTTCCATAATCAGCCCCATCCTCCTTTTACCATCTTGTCACTTTTTATATTCCAATTGGAGTGTTTTGTATTCACTTATCTGCTAACTGGCAGTCTCCACCCACAGTATTTTGCTTCTCTTATTTTTGTTCCCGCTTCTGCTCATATTCAGGCTAAATCACAATTGTGTGGTCCACCTGATATGTGCCATACACACCCGTTTCTGTTCCTCTATATTCAATCCATATGGCTCAGAGAAGACAGTGCTGAGAGAAGAATGTTCTCTGAGGCTGAGAGTGGTGCAGTCCCAGAGGTTAAGGCCCCAAACAGTGTAGTGACAGAGGCCGACGCCGTGAGCTGCTCTGCAATGGGATGGGGGGATGGGAGCAGTGCAGCCACAGAGGCCGTGGCCCTGAACCAAGTGGTGACAGAGGCTGAGGCAGTGAGCGGAGCATTCACAAAGTCTGAGTCTGTGAGCAGAGTAGTGACAGTGGGTGAGACTTTGAGCAGAGCGGCACTGAAACAGAGGCCATGAGGGAGCGGACACTGTGATTCAGACTGTGAGCAGAGTGTTCTGTTCACAGGGCCTGAGGCCTTGATTCTTGCTCCCTTGCTCTCATTCTCTCACTCCCTCTTTTTCTCACTCTCTCATTTTTCTCTCTCTGTGAGTCTGTGATTGGAGCTGGAAGAAACATTCACATCAATCATCACAACACAACGAGGCGTGTCGGGTTAAATCTGTAAACATTAAATTTAATATCAACACGGCTAATAAAAGTTCGATCAATTAAATAATAAATTAAAAACAAAAAATGTAAACCTAATTAAAAAGTAAATTTAATTAAATATATAACATTAAGATTTCTATTTTACACATTGTAATCTATGAACAAAGGCATATTATATCAGTAAACATTTTAAAATAGCCTATATACAACTATATCTAGACTAAGAAATTGGATGAAACACAAGTTGAATTTGAGTAAACAGTCCGTTTAGGTGGAGCATCGTCACTCGGTGATTGTGGTGGGTGGGCTCTGAAGCATCGGACCAGGCCTCTGATGATCTTAGTATCCATCTCGCTGCCGTCACCACCCATTTATCCGCGCTGCTGGTCTCACGCTCGCTGCTACCGCTCCATTATCCATCCCCGCTGATCCAGCGGTCGCTGCTCTCGCCGCTCTTTATGCTTCCAGCTGGTCTCCGCAACATTCAGGGAACAGTAAAAACAAGAACATATAAGAATTAGATAAACTCTGAAAAAGAATAATAAACAACCGAGAATAAAAAAACGCTTGGGGCCAATTTCAGCGGATTGAGAATAAATCTATGCCGGATTAATTTGAACCAATTACTGGCAACAAAACTGTAACAGAACTGCAGTCCCAATTGGAAATGAAATATTCAGGTACCGACAGTGATTATTTGTACAAGAAAGAAAAGCAGGACAACTCGTTGAGATCCCAGGATGATAAAGGAACTGAAGTGTAAGATGAAGCAGAAATAGGGTGACTAACGTCAGCTAAATAATCAGGTGAGAAACAAGCTGAATGAAGAAAATTCAGAGAGGAATTGACAAAAGAAATAAGAAGGGTAAAGCGAACCGATGAGAAGAAACTGGCAGCCAAATTCCCATTGAATTCAAAGACCGCCTATGGGCATGTGAATAGGAAGAGGTAGAGTGGAGCTGATTTGTATCAAATAGGGGATTAATGCACGAGAAAGGACATGGTTGAGGTACTAAATTGGTGCTTTGCATCGGTCTTGAACAAGGAAGAAGATGCTGTCGAAGCCACAGTGGAAGAGGAGGCTCTTAAGTCACTAGATAAGCTTAAAATTGTTGGAGGAGATATTTGACAGACTGGTTGAACAAAAGTTGATAAATTTGCAGGATGCACAAGCTATGATTTTCCAAAGTTCCTTGGATTTGGGAACCGTCCTATCAGGTTGGAAGTTTGCAAACGGTAGACTGCTATTCAGGATGAGTAAACAGTGCTCCAGGAGACCAGGCAGCCTCACATCATCCAGACATATGGACACATGAGTTAGGAGCAGCTGGAGGGCATTGAGCCCCTCCAGCTTGTTCCATCATTCAATAAGATCATGGCTGATCGGATTGTAACCATTTTCTGGAGGACAAAAGCTCACTTTGTTCATGTTCTACTTTTCAAATATCTGTAGAAGCTGATTCTAAAGTTTTTTAGATTTCTAGCTAACTTTCTCTTTTCTTCTAATCTTTTCCTCCTTATTTGCACCTTTGAAGTGAGCGATCTAATGGAATTCGATCTAAATGTGTGAGTGAGCGGGAATTGGCAGGTGTTTCATGATGGACGACCCAGTGGGACCCTCAACGGTATCTAACATTAATTAGGCCAATTAATGATGCCCCACGGGCTTCACGTAGCAACTGTCCGCCAGCTGATTCGCCAGAAAGAGTGGCAGCCAGTGCCGCAAGATGCTCAATAAACTCCATGGTTGCAGGGGTGATTTAGCATCTGCCCCCTGGCACTGCTCCCCGGCTGACCCCCCTCCCCCACACAGCCCTGCGGTTGGCACCGCAAACCCCCCAGCACAAAACCACACCTGTGCCCCAACACACCCTAGCACCCACCTGTGCACCCTACCCATCATCAGCAGTGGTGCCGATGCCTGTCCGCGCCCAGCCCCCGCATACCCCGCAGCCGGCGATGCATGAAGGGTGCAGTTCACTATGTCCTCTCTCTGTGCCCACAGGAAAAGTTGGCCTATAACAGGCGGGAAAGGGCCCAGATATACAATGATCTTGATTTGAGGGCAGCATGGCAGCACAGTGGATAGCACAGTTGTTTCACAGCTCCAAGGTCCCAGGTTCGATTCCTGGCTTGTGTCACTGTCTGTGCTGAGTCTGCACAGTCCCCCTGTGTCTGCGTGGGTTTCCTCCGGGTGCTCCGGTTTCCACTCACAGTCCAAAGATGTGCAGGTTAGATAGATTGGCCATGCTAAATTGCCCTTAGTGTCCAAAAAGGTCCGGTGGCGTGACTGGGTTATGGGGATATGGTGAGGGCTTAAGTAGGGTGCTTTTTCCAAGGCCCGGCGCAGACTCGATGGGCCGAATGGCCCCCTTCTGCACTGTAAATTCTATGATTTATCATGTTGTGGATTTAGTAAAGAAACATTATGATTCTAAGTTGTCCATAATCCTGCAGCATTATTGATTCAACACAGCTGGGAGGAATCCTGGGAAATCCAGGACAGAATTCCTGTCTAGATGAAGGAAACCGGCCAAATATTGAAAGTTTGCCCACCCCTGACCAAGATGCTACATGATTCGTGTGGGATCTATAATGTCACCATACAAAACAAATAGTTGTCCGAAAGCACCCTAGACCACAAAACGGCGAGAGAATTAGCACTATCCCTGGAGAACTACAAGAAAGAGGCCAAGAACTCCAAGGCATGATGGACACTAATATTCTCAGTTCGTGGGGGTAACAACCCTCATAGAGAAAAGCCAGAATTCCCAGTGAAAGGTCTCATGTTCTCACCCACCATCAACGCAACATTCAGCAAGGTCATTCTGGCATCTCAAAAGACAGACGCAAATCCCTCGGGATTGGATTCTCCGATTTTGAGACTAAGTGCAGACGCCGGCGTGGAAACAGTGGTGTTTCACAACAGGAAATATGGCACAACAGCTGCACCGATTCAGCAACTCGAAATGGGCTGGCACCATCGCCACGTGGAACTCAACCAGTTCCATGTAAAACGGGCCATATTTGCCGGGTCCGTGATTGGTGCACATGAGGCTCACGCGCCACAGCCGCACTTAAACGATCCATTCGCCACGCACACCGTCCCAGCCAACAAGAATGCTGTAAGGAGAGCAGCGTCACGGTTCACGGACGCTTAGCTGGACATCTTCCTGGACACCGTGGAGGAGAGGCTGATGACCCTGTACCCTGGCCTGCGAGGAACGCAGCCAGGCACCGCCGTTCACCAAGACTGGGCGCAGGTGGCAGAGGCTGTCAGTACCATGGGCTGGGGCTGGGCAGCAGTGCCAGAAGAAACTCCACAACCTCCTCAGGGTGCCCAGGGTGAGTATGCAGCGCTGTGCCGCTGTGGGTGGGGGGGGGGGGCGTGATGTTAGTGCCAGGGGCACAACACTGCCTATTCACCCTGGGCACCTGAGGAGGTTGTGGAGTTTCTTTCGGCACTGCTGCCCAGTCTGGGCGCCGTTGCCCATGGCGCTGACAGCCTCTGCCACCTGCGCCGAGGCACAGTGAACGGTGGCGCCTGGCTTCATTCCTCCCGGGCCGGGGTACAGGGTCCCCCGCCTCTCCTCCACGGCGTCCAGGAGGGTGTCCAACTCAGCGCCCCTGAACCGTGACGCTGCTCTCCTTACAGCATTCTTGTTGGCTGGGACGGTGTGTGTCGGGGAAGAATCGTTTAAGTGTAGCTGCGGCGAGTGAGCCTCATGTGCGCCAATCATGGACCCGCCCAATACGGCGCCGTTTTACATGGAACCGGTTGAGTTCCACGTGGCGATGATGCCAGCCCATTTCAAGTTGCTGAATTTGTGCAGCTGTTGTGCCGTATTTCCTGTTGTAAAACATCACTGATTCCACGCCGGCGTCTGCATTTAGTCTCAAAATCGGAGAATCCAATCCCAAGGGATTTGACTCCGTCTTTTGAGATGCCAGAATGACCTTGCTGAATGTTGAGTTGATGGTGGGTGAGGCACATGAGACCTTTCACTGGGAATTCTGGCTTTTCTCTATGAGGGTTGTTATCTCCCCCCCCTGCCCCCCCCCCCAACCACCACTCACCCCCCCCCCCCCCAACCACCTACCCCCCCCCCCCCCCCAACCCCCCTCCCAGCTGAGAATGTTAGTGTCCATCATGCCTTGCTGTTCTTGGCCTTTTTCCTATGGTTCTCCAGGGATAGCGTTAATTCTCTCACCATTTTGTGGTCTCGGGTGGGATCTGTCAGCAATTTGTTTTGTATGGTGACATTATAAATCCCACATGAATCATGTAGCATCTTGTTCAGGGGTGGGGCAAACGCAATATTTGGCCAGTTTCCTTCATCTAGACAGGAATTCTGTCCTGGATTTCCCAGGGTTCCTCCCAGCTGTGTTGAATCAGTAATGCTGCAGGATTATGGACAGCCTAGGGTCGTAATGGTTCTTTACTAAATCCACAACATCATTGAACATCTGGGCCCTTTCCCGCCTGTTATGGACCAACGTTTCCTGCAGAGACAGAGAGAGGGCATTGTGAGCTGCACGCCTCATGCATCGCCGGCTGCAGGGTATGCGGGGACTGGGGCACGGACTGGTACGGGCACCGCTGCTGATGATGGGTAGGGTGCACAGGTGGGTACGAGGGTGTGTTGGGGCACAGGTGCGGTAATGCTTTGGGGGATGTACGGGGCGAACTGCAGGGCTGTGGGGGGGTAAGGGTGTCAGCCGGGGTGGCAGGTGGGACCAGTGCCAGGGGGCGGGTGCTAAATCACCCCTGCGACCATGGAGTTTATTGAGCATCTTGCGGCACTGGGTGCCACTCTTTCTGGCGAATCAGCTGGCGGACAGCTAGTTGCGACATGAAGCCCGTGGGGCATCATTAATTGGCCTAATTAATGTTCGGTACCGTTGAGGGTCCCGCTGGGTTGTCTGTCACGAAACACCCGCCAATTCCCACTCACTCACACATTTAGAACAAATTCCATTAGATCGCGCCCTTCAAGGGCGAAAATAAGGAGGAAAAGATTAGAAGAAAAGAGAAAGTTAGCCTGACATCTAAAAACCTTTAGTATCAGCTTCGACAGATATTTGAAAACTAAAACATGAACAAAGTGAGCTTTTGTCCTCCAGAAAATGGTTACAATCCGATCAGCCATGATCTTATTGAATGGTGGAACAAACTGGAGGGGCTCAATGCCCTCCTGCTGCTCCTAATTCATGTGTCCATATGTCTGGATGATGTTAGGCTGCCTGGTCTCCTGGAGCACTGTTTACTCATCCTGAATAGCAGTCTACCATTTGCAAACTTCCAACCCGATAGGACGGTTCCCGAATCCAAGGAACTTTGGAAAATCATAGCTTGTGCATCCTGGTAATTTATCAACTTTTGTATAACCAGTCCGTCAAATATCTCCTCCAACAATTTTAAGCTCATCTGGTGACTTAAGAGCCTCCTCTTCCACTGTGGCTTCGACAGCATCTTCTTCCTTGTTCAAGACCAATGCAAAGCACCCATTTAGTACCTCAGCCAAGTCCTTTCTCGTGCATTAATCCCCTATTTGATACAAATCAGCTCCACTCTACCTCTTCCTATTCACATGCCCATAGGCGGTCTTTGAATTCAATGGGAATTTGGCTGCCAGTTTCTTCTCAGAGGTTCGCTTTACCCTTCTTATTTCTTTTGTCAATTCCTCTCTGAATTTTCTTCATTCAGCTTGTTTCTCACCTGATTATTTAGCTGACGTTAGTCACCCTATTTCTGCTTCATCTTACACTTCAGTTCCTTTATCGTTCTGGGAGCTCAACATTGTTTTTTGTGCTCGCCCCTCCCCCTGCCGCCCCACGCAGGAGAAGGCACCTGGACAGATTCCGCTACAGTTGAGGGGCTAGCACCGTCGCGACATGGTGCACAATCGATTCTAATGAGAAACGGTGCCGGACTCGCCGGATTCACAATTGACACTTAGGAGGCTGACAAGTTGCAGCTGCACATACACACTTCACTCGTCACACATGTCATGATATACACCAGTATATCATGGTGCAGATACACACACACTGATGGACACACAGCAAGACCAATCAACACACACAACACCGCAGCCAATCACCAGTTAGAGCACACTCACTATAAAGACAGGGGGCATCAAAGTTCCCGCTCATTCGGGATGCAGCCTCCTACAAGGACAGAGCTTACAGCTTACAGCACAGGTCCTCACCATGTGCTGAGTGCATAGACTGGTTCGGACAGGCATAGGTCTTTAGTTTAATCTAACATCGTGTTAACCCACAGTGAAAATATGTTCAACAGTTTCTAACTTAATAAAATAGTGTTGCACTATTTTAAGTGTTGGTGGCCTGTATGTGTTCCACGGATCCAGAGCACTCAACACATCAACACACACCATGATACCAGGAGTTGAGGGATATTAGAACTTCTTAGACCTACCTGCAAGTGATCTGCCTTCCACCAGAACACAGTCATCCTGAAAAATGGACAGCGTCCGCCCGCCGCCACTCCACATCATCGGTAACCTGGGCGCCAACTGGAAGATATTCAAACAACGCTTCCAGCTCTACCTGGAAGCCACAGACCAGGAAGATGCCTCGAACATCAAGAAGATCGGTCTCTTCCTATCCACGGCCGGGGAACATGCCATCCACATTTTCAATACTCTCACCTTTGCTGATGATGAAGATAAATGAAAATTCAAGACGGTCCTCCTGAAGTTTGACACTCACTGCAACATAGAGGTGAATGAAAGTTTTGAGCGCGATGTATTCCAACAGCGTTTACACGGTAAGGATGAACCTTTCCAGTCCTTTCTCACCCACCTCCGCATCCTTGCACAGTCCTGTAATTACGGGCCCACCTCCGAGTCCATGATACGCGACCAGATTGTTTTCGGTGTTCAGTCGGACCCCCTACGCCAGCAGCTCCTCAAGGTAAAGCAGCTCACCCTAGCGACCGCCATCAGAACCTGCGTGCTACATGAACACGCCACAAGTCGGTATTCCCACATCCAAGCGGCTGAAACGCGCGGCAAGTCCCCACGAGGCAGAACGGGTCCAAGCAATCGAGCAACTCCAGGGCCTCAGCCTGGATGAGGGCAGCCAATTTGTGCGCTGTTCACGGACTCCCGCACTTGTGCGCACCGAACGAGGGGATGGCGACGTCGACGAACGTACTGCGCAGGCGTGTACCACGTACGGCCACACCGCGCATGCGTGGTGGAGCTGCGAACGTACTGATGCTACAACGTGCGGCAACTGTGGCTCCGTCCACTTAAAGCGGCAATGCCCTGCCAAATCCCGACAATGCCTGAGATGTGGCAAACTTGGACACTATGCTGCTTTATGCAGATCAGCTCGGCCTGCCAATTCGTATCGCTCCGGCCAGACTCGCAGGAATGTCCGGGCCATTCAACCCACGGTCATAGAGTCCGATGTGGACCTACTACCCGATATTGACACCAAGGACCCGAAGACACCTTTTCGAACCGGTATCGTTACAAAAAACATGGTGTCCCTGAAGCAAAGAATCCAGCCTCTATCGGTATACAGCATCGATCCAGACGATGAGTGGTGTGCCACCCTTACGGTCAACCGGTCCCAAATACGATGCCGCCTGGACACTGGTGCCTCCGCCAATCTCATTGCGTGGTCTGACCTCCAAAGCCTTTGTGTCAAACCAGTCATCCTCCCATCAGCCTGCCAGCTATTAGATTATAATGGCAATGCCATTGCTGCCAGCAGGTCGTGTCAGCTCGAAGTGACGCACAAGTCACGCAAAGCCATCCTTCCCTTTAAAATCGTGGGCTCCTCGAAGGCCTCCCTGCTTGGCGCGCAGGCATGTAAGCTATTGAACCTAGTTCAGAGAGCTCACTCTCTCTCCCGTACACCTACAGGATTTTATTAAAACCGAATGCCACGACTGTGGTGCACGCACCTCGCAGGGTCCCAGCACCCCTTAAGGACCACCTCAAGCAGCAGCTGCAGGACCTCCAGAACCAAGGAGTAATTTCCAAAGTCACGGAACCAACCGACTGGGTCAGTTCCATGGTATGTTTAAAAAAGCCTTCCGGCGAATTGAGAATTTGCATTGATCCCAAGGATCTAAATCGCAATATCATGAGGGAGCATTATCCAATTCCCAAGCGCGAAGAGCTCACATGTGAGATGGCTCGCGCCAAGCTCTTCACCAAACTCGACGCCTCAAAAGGATTCTGGCAAATCCAGCTCGATAAATCCAGCAGGAAACTTTGCACATTTAATACCCCCTTTGGCAGATATTGTTACAACAGGTTGCCGTTCGGGATCATATCTGCTTCAGAAGTGTTACATAGGATTATGGAACAAATGATGGAAGGCATTGAAGGTGTTCGCATCTATGTCGATGACATAATCATTTGGCCCACCACCCCGCAGGAGCATGTTAGTCGCCTCCAGCGCGTATTCAGACGTATACATGAGCATGGCCTCCGCCTCAACAGGGCCAAATGCTCTTTTGGTCAGACGGAACTCAAGGGGCTGGTTTAGCACACTGGGCTAAATCGCTGGCTTTTAAAGCGGACCAAGCAGGCCAGCAGCATGGTTCAATTCCCGTACCAGCCTCCCCGAACAAGCGCCGGAATGTGGCGACTAGGGGCTGTTCACAGTAACTTCATTGAAGCCTACTTGTGACAATAAGCGATTTTCATTTCATTTTCATTTCAGTTCCTCGGGGACCACATCTCCCAATTGGGTGTGCAGCCGGATGCGGACAAGGTAGCTGCCATCACAGCTATGAAAACACCAGAGGAAAAGAAGGCGGTCCTCCGATTTCTAGGCATGGTCAAGTTTTTAGGGAAATTTATCCCTAACCTCGCCTCTCATACCACGGCTCTCAGGAACTTGGTCAGGAAGACGACAGACTTCCAATGGCTCCCTGCCCACGAGCGCGAATGGAGAGAAATCAAAGCAAAACTGACCATGGCCCCGGTCTTAGCTTTCTTTGATCCGACAAAGGAGACCAAAATTTCGACCGATGCCAGTCAATCTGGCATTGGGGCAGTGCTCCTTCAACGTGATGAGGCCTCATCATGGGCCCTCGTTGCATATGCGTCACGTGCGATGACCCCCCACGGAGCAGCGCTACACGCAGATAGAAAAGGAGTGCCTGGGCCTTCTGACCGGTGTGGATAAGTTTCACGATTATGTTTACGGACTTCCTCAATTCACCGTCGAGACCGACCATCGCCCGCTGGTCAATATAATACAGAAAGACTTAAACGATATGACGCCTCGCCTCCAGCGTATTCTTCTCAAGCTCCAGCGATATGACTTCCAGCTGGGATACACCCCAGGCAAAGACCTAATCATTGCTGACGTTCTCTCCAGGGCAGTCAACACTCCATGTGACCCAGCGGGATTTGTCTGCCAGGTTGACGCCCATGTGGCATTCGCGGCCTCCAATCTACCTGCCACGGATGAACGCCTCGTCCAAATTCGTCGCGAGACGGCGGCTGACCCCTTGCTACAGCATGTCATGCACCACCTGATGGACGGGTGGCTCAAGGGCCAATGCTCTCAGTTCTATTATATCAGAGATGATCTGGCGGTAGTAGACGGGGTTCTTCTAAAACTGGACCGCATTGTCATCCCGCATAGCATGCTCCAATTTGTCCTGGAACAACTACACGAGGGCCACCTTGGCGTGAAAAAGTGCCGCCGACGTGCCCGAGAGGCAGTGTACTGGCCCGGCATTAATGAGGACATAGCCAACACAGTGCTCAACTGCCCCACTTGTCAGCGCTTCCAGCCGGCCCAACCACGTGAGACCCTGCAGCCCCATGAGTTGGTCACGTCACCATGGACCAAGTTGGCATCGACCTGTTCCACGCACTGGGTAGAGACTATGTCCTGATCGTGGACTACTTTGCGAATTATTCGGAGGTGATACGGTTGCACGACATCACCTCATCTGCCGTCATTCGTGCACGTAAAGAAACATTTGCTCGACACGGCATCCCGCTCACGGATATGTCGGACAATAGCCCCTGCTTCGCCAGCCAAGAATGGTCCAACTTTGCCAGGCGGTACAATTTTGCCCATGTGACATCCAGTCCCCAGTACCTCAAATCCAACGGCAAAGCGGAGAGTGAGTACATATCGTCAAATGGCTCCTCTGCAAGGCTGCCGATGCTGGGTCTGATTTCTACCTCACCTTGCTGGCCTATCGCTCCGCCCCACTGTCCATTGGCCTGTCGCCAGCCCAGTTACTCATGGGTCATACCCTGAGGACGACGGTGCCGTCCATCCATGTCCCAGACCTTGACCACGTTCCGGTCCTTCGCCAGATGCAGCTGTCTCGTGCACAGCACAAGGCGACTCATGACTCCCGTGAAGCTGATCTCCCTGCTCTGGTTCCAGATGACAACATCCGCATCCATCTTCCGGATGGGGGCTGGTCTGCGACCGCTGTTGTCCTTCGACAGGTGGCCCCCCGCTCATTCCTGGTTCGTCTACCGGATGGCTCTATTCTGCGCTGCAATCAACGCGCCCTTCGTCTCGTTCCACGCTCGCCACGTGATCCTCCACTGTCGCCTTGCCCTCCTGCTGACCCTGCCACGGAAAATGCAGAGCTCCCTGCCACTCTGCCTACCCCTGATGCTGACGCAGTCATGCCCGCTCCTGAACCGGCGGCTCTCGACCCACCCTTGAGGCGGTCAACCAGAATTCGTCGTCCACCTCAGGGACTTAATCTATGAACTTTGCGGACTTATAGACTCTCTGAATTGTTTTGTTGCTTTGTTTGATCATTTCCGCGGTTTGAATATAGTGTTGATCTCGTTATTCTTGTTGCATACTGCTTCTCTGCACCAGGCACCATCCCATGTAAATAGATTAGTTCTCATGTACGTAGTCCTGTAAATATGTCTTTGCACCCCACACGTAGTTAGGAACATTCTCACCATACATTATTTATTGCCACACTCATACATTCTTTTGTAAAAGTGGGGTATATCATGGTGCAGATACACACACACTGATGGACACACAGCAAGACCAATCAACACACATAACACCGCAGCCAATCACCAGTTAGAGCATACTAACTATAAAGACAGGGGGCATCAGAGTTCTCGCTCATTCGGGATGCAGCCTCCTACAAGGACAGAGCTTACAGCTTACAGCACAGGTCCTCACCATGTGCTGAGTGCATAGACTGGTTCGGACAGGCATAGGTCTTTAGTTTAATCTAACATCGTGTTAACCCACAGTGAAAATATGTTCAACAGTTTCTAACTTAATAAAATAGTGTTGCACTATTTTAAATGTTGATGGCCTGTATGTGTTCCATGGATCCAGAGCACTCAACACATCAACACACACCATCTTGACGCCGCACTCCAGGGAGAAACTCGCTAAGGCCCCAAAAAAAAATGATTAAGTCTGGGTGAATACCAATCTGGGTCTCACACAAAAGGCCAACGGGAAAAACCCCACCAAACTTGCCAAGGTTCCATACTCAGGCAACATTCTGCAAATAGAATAAATTTACAATAGTTATACAAGTACTTTAAAAGAAGAGAGATAAATTCACGATAACTTCCCTCTTTGTCTTTTCGCCGTCCCAGTCTGAGCCTCTGATGAGTCTAATTCGACGGTCCTCTTCCCAGCCGCCTGCGGATCTTCTCTTGAACTTCTGCCTTCCAGCTTCTCATGCGCACTGCCGAGCGTTCAACGATGTTCCTGGTGTCTGAAGCGACTTGACGTTTTTCCAGGCCCTTCTTCACTTGAGCTGACTTGTCAGCCAGCCACGACTGCATTCTCTCAACAGATTGTTTCAGAGATGGTTTTCTAGCTGAGAGAACTGGCTTGTACTCACTATGTCCCATGGTCAGGTACGGCAACCATGAAGCTCTGAATGAGTCAATGCTCCCGGAGTCCGATGAGGATTCTACGTCGATGTTTTCCATTTCTTCATCAGCTGTGAAATTTGCAAATGCTCCAGCTGGGGTATTGTCCACAGCGGCTCCCTCAGTGTTGCTGAGCAGTGAGGTTTGGTCCTCTGGGTGATGATCGATGGCAACAGAGGAGACCTCACCGGCAGATTCATCTTCCGCATCACTATTGCCATTGACGCTATTTTCCTGTTCAATTTGGCATTCAATGTCATCAAGACTAACAGCTGGAGTAAGAGATTGATTCATTGGTTCAGGTGAGCTGCTTGTCCACTCAATCATGTTACAGTCTCTCACACCTTCACTGACCTCCAGGGAAACTGCCAGCTCCTGCTGGTCATTCTGTACGCTGGTTACCAGGATCGCCCTCCTCCACAGCAGCTGACCTTCGATCTCTGACACGAGGGCCTGGAGGTTCAGCTCCTCTTCATCCTCAGCATCTGACTGTTCGGTTCCAACTTCAGGCTCCTGGACAGACACAACGGCAACTGAAGTATTTTGACAGTTGACACGTTGTGCCTGATCTCCACCGGGGGTAATTGCTTCACTTCCGACAGTTTTCACTTCGTCAATCTTTTCGATGGAAACGGAACAACCTGCTCCGTGTATTTTTCCACTTGCCCAGCAATATACAATCCACGTAGTCACGATCATTGTTCAGAGTGCCTGGATATAATGTTCACTCTTAGCAATCGGTTTCCGTCTGAGCAGTTGGCAGGTAGAACACCAAATCAATGGTAAACATTCTGTCAACCGCGAGTTAAACGGAACTCTGTCAAAATAGCATCATACCCGACAGTGTGATGTCACAGGGACCCACAATTCCTCAATTTAGAGAATCAAGTCAGGAAGCAAGAACAAGGGGCAGAATTCTCTGTTTGAGAGGCTAAGTGTAGACACCAGGACTGAATGGGGGATGTTCCACAGTCCTGATGGGGGCGAGACTGCCGGAGTCACTCAGGACATGCTAATGTGGCAGCACTCACACTACGTGGTGTTAGTGCAATTCCAATGCACGTTGCTGTGTGTGGTATTATAGGTATTACGGTACCTGAGATGCTAAAGCACCATTGGTAGGACCTGTATGCTTTCTATTGGCTAGAGTGTATAATAGCTCCGCCCTGATAGGCGGGGTATAAGAGCCCGTGCCGCCCCAGCAGCCCTCATTCTGTACCTGAGCTGCTGGGGGAAATATCTAGCTTATTAAAGCCTTCAGTTGGACTACAACCTCGCTTTAGTGGTCATTGATCGTGCATCAATTTAATAAGCTAGAATTTTAAGAAAAAGGATGGAGCTCCGAATCAAGCCGAAGTGTCTGCAACTTAGCCCCCACGCGGCGAACTCAGCGGCAATCTTTAAGCACTGGCTGGCCTGCTTTAAAGGATATCTCGAGACGGCCGAAAACGCACCCACAGGAGAGCAGAAACTGCACGTCCTGCACTCAAGGGTGAGCCCGGAGATTTACACCTTCATTGAGGAAGTGGAAGGCTTTGATGCAGCAATTGAGCTGCTAAAAGGACACTATATTCGCCCGGTAAACCAGGTCTACAACCAGCTGCTGCTTGCAATAAGGCGAACAACCACTGCGGAATCGCTGGAGGAATTCTACCGCGCACCCCCGGTGCTGGGAAGAAGCTGCGGCTGCCCGTAAGTTTCAGCGAGCGAACACACGGAACTCTTAGTCCGGGACGCTTTCGTGGCAGGTATGCTTTCGTCACAAATTCGCCAGCGCCTGTTAGAGAAGGACACCCTGGGTCTCAGGGAGGCACAGGTCCTTGCAGGCTCCCTGGACGTGGCCCCAAGGAACGCCCGTGCCTAAGTTCCCGAATGCGCGGCAGCCCCCTGGGCAGCGTGGAACCCCGCCGCGGCCGACCCCGAGACTTCCCCAGTTCCCCCTCAGACCTGCGCTGCAAGGTGGCCTGGCAACCCCGAGGGGCCCCGCTGCTACTTCTGCGGGCAGGCCAAGCACCCCCACCAGCGCTGCCCGGCCCGCGCATCCACCTGCAAGGGGTGCGGTAAAAAGGGCCATTTCATGGGGGGTATGTCAGGCCCGAGCGGTGGACGCGGTCTCCAGCGGCAAATGCGGACCGCAACCACAAACTTCTCCACGGGCCCTGTGCGACCAGCGGTCGCCGCCACTTCCATATCCCAGGGCCACGTGCAGACACCGGGCGCCGCCATCTTGTTCTGCGGACGCCACGCTGGAGGGATGGGCGCCGCCATTTTGTGCACTCCCGGCCATGTGCGACCAATGGGAGACGACATCTTGGATGAACCCCCAGGACCCCAGCTCGGCTGACCACACACTGCCTGACCAGAACTCTCAACTACGACGATTGGCCTTGGTGACTCTGGATCAGTCTCGACCTTGAACGCTCTCAACCGCTACGATGATCGTTTTCATCAATGGGCACGAGACGTCCTGCCTAATTGACTCTGGGAGCACGGAGAGCTTCATACACCCCGACACGGTAAGGCGCTGTTCCCTCCTCATCCACTCTGTTAATCAAAAAATCTCCCTGGCCTCCGGTTCCCACTCAGTGGAGATAAAGGGGTTTTGTGTAGCAAACCTTACAGTCCAGGGAAGGGAGTTCAAAAATTTCCGTCTCTACGTCCTTCCCCACCTCTGCGCGGCTACACTCCTGGGTTTAGACTTCCAGTGTAACCTTCAAAGTCTGACCTTCCAATTCGGCAGCCCTATACCCCACCTTACTGTCTGCGGCCTCGCGACCCTTAAGGTCGACCCGCTTTCCCTGTTTGCGAACCTCACCCCGCATTGCAAACCTGTCGGCACCAGGAGCAGACGCTACAGTGCCCAGGACCGGATCTTTATTAGGTCAGAGGTCCAAAGGCCACTGAGGGAAGGGGTCATTGAAGCCAGTAACAGTCCCTGGAGAGCTCAAGTAGTGGTGGTAAAGACCGGGGAGAAGCATAGGATGGTCAACGACTACAGTCAGACCATCAACAGGTTTACGCAGATGGACGCGTAGCCTCTCCCCCGCATATCCGACCTGGTAAACAGGATCGCGCATTATAAGGTTTTCTCCACGGTGGATCTCAAGTCCACCTACCACCAGCTCCCCATCCGCACTAGTGACCGCAAATACACTACCTTCGAGGCAGACGAGCGGCTCTATCACTTCTTAAGGGTTCCCTTTGGTGTCACCAATGGGGTCTCGGTCTTCCAGCACGAGATGGACCGAATGGTTGACCGGTACGTTTACGGGCAACATTCCCGTATCTCGATAATGTCACCATCTGCGGCCACGACCAGCAGGACCACGACACCAACCTCCGAAAATTTCTCCAGACCGCTAAAATCCTTAACCTAACATACAATAAGGATAAATGCGAGTTTAACACTGACCGTCTAGCCAATCTCGGCTACGTCGTGCAAAATGGAGTTACATGCCCAGACCCTGAACGCATGCGCCCCCTTATGGAGTTCCCCCTCCCTCACTGCTCCAAGGCCCTGAAACGCTGCCTAGGGTTTTTTTAGCTACTACGCCCAGTGGGTCCCCAGCTATGCGGACAAGGCCCGTCCCATGATCCAATCCACAGCTTTTCCCCTGTCGATAGAGGCCCGCCAGGCCTTCAGCCGCATCAAAGCAGACATTGCAAAGGCCACGATGCATGCCATCGATGATTCCCTCGCCTTCCAGGTCGAGAGCGATGCGTCCGAGGTAGCTCTGGCTGTCACCCTCAACCAAACGGGCAGACCCGTGGCCTTCTTCTCCCGTACCCTCCATGCTTCCGAAATCCGCCACTCCTCAGTCGAAAAGGAGGCCCAGGCCATAGTCGATGCTGTGCGACATTGGAGGCATTACCTGGCCGGCAGGAGATTCACTCTCCTCATGGACCAACGGCCGGTTGCTTTCATGTTCAATAATGCACAGCGGGGCAAGATAAAAAACGACAAGATCTTGCGGTGGAGGATCGAACTCTCCACCTACAACTACGAGATCTTGTATCGTCCTGGGAAGCTAAACGAGCGTCCTGTCCCACGCATATGCCATCGCACAAATAGACCGCCTCCGAGCCCTCCACGAGGACCTCTGCCACCCGGGGGTCACTCGCTTTTTCCATTTCGTCAAGACCCGCAACCTGCCAAATCTGTGCGGAGTGCAAACCGCACTTCTACCGGCCAGAGAGAGCGCACCTGGCAAAGGCTTCCCATCCCTTTGAATGCCTCAGTATGGACTTCAAAGGGTCCCTCCCGTCCACCGTCTTGAACCTGATTGACGAGCTCCCGGTTCCCATTCGCCATCCCCTGCCCCGACATGACCGCCACCACCGTCATCAAGGCCCTCCATAGCATCTTTGCACTGTTCGGGTTCCCTGCTTACATACTCAGTGATAGGGGGTCCTCCTTTATGAGCGACGAACTGCGTCAATTCCTGCTCAGCAAGATCATCGCCTCGAGCAGGACGACCAGTTACAACCCCCGGGGAAACGGACAGGCAGAGAGGGAGAACGGAACGGTCTGGAAGACCATCCTACTGGCCCTACTGTCCAGGAACCTCCCAGCCTCCCGCTGGCAAGAAGTCCTGCCGGAGGCCCTCCACTCCATCCGGTCACTGCTTTGTACGACCAGCAATCAGACCACCTCACGAACGTCTCCTTGTCTTCCCTAGGAAGTCCTCCTCTGGGACCTCGCTCCTGACCTGGCTGGCAGCACCCGGACCCATCCTGCTCCGAAAACACGTGCGGGCTCACAAGGCGGACCCGTTGCTAATCCCCAGTACGCCTACGTGGAGTACCCCGACGGCCGACAAGATAAGGTCTCCCTACGGGACCTGGCGCCCGCCGGAACTCCACGCACATTCCACACACCAGTCCCACCCTGTCCTCCACCGCAGCACCTTACAGGAGGATCAGCCCTTCCGCCGCCCCCGGCTAGGCCCCCCTCCACCCACCGACACCCCCCGCACGCACTCCCTTCCCAGGTCAGCCGTTTTCCCCACCAGCGCCGTCTAGGGGTGACAAAGCTGCCATGGAGATCGAAGCCACGCTCCCGGAGTCACAGACGCTCGAGCCTCCACCAGAGTCACCACCGAGGCTCCGATGATCACAGAGGACGACCAGGGCCCCCGATCGACTGATTGCTTCATTTTAACTGTAATATGTAAATATAAACCATCAAATGTACATAGCTACCAGACTTGTAAATAGTTACTAAACACTGTACGGAGGTATTACGGTACCTCCATGACTAATTATACCATGCTGTTATGTTTTGTAGTTTCTGGCCACCACTCCCGCGGGACTCTTTTTTAACAGGGGGTGAATGTGGTATTATAGATATTTCGGTAGTTGAGAGGCTAAAGCACCATTGGTGGAAACTGTATGCTTTTTATTGGCTGGAGTGTATAATAGCTCCCCCCTGATAGGCAGGGTATAAGAACCCGTGCCGCCCCAGCATCCCTCATTCTGTACCTGAGCTGCTGGGGAAAACAACTAGCTTATTAAGTTAGACTACAGTTAGACTACAACCTCGCTTTAGTGGTCATTGATCGTGCATCACTGTGTGACTCACTGGAGTCGGGAACTGCATTTGAGAGCCTCGCAAGCTGCTGCTGCATATAATCGCTCTGCTCCCCACACACTGTCATTGCTGCCAAGATGATGGCCCATGGATAGAGGCCCCGAGGTCCACGGACACAGAGCTCGAGCTATTGTTGGATGCCATGGAGGAGAGGTGGGACACCCACGTCCATCCAGACCTGGTTGACTTCAATGGGTGGGAAGGAGGTTGCCACCCACTGAAGACAACCAGGTCTGGATGGACATGGCAGAGGCCGTGGGCCCTATTGGGAAGACAGGACAGCAGTGCCGTTATAAGCTGCATGAACTCCTCAGAGCAGCCCAGATGAATAACTACTTCTGGCACCACCCTTGTCCCACACACCCCACCCCACACTCAGCACCACCTCACTCAACCCCACCCCCGTTTGCAGACACCACCAGGCAGACAAGTAGGCAGTGCTGGGTGAGGAAGGGCAATTCCCCAGGCCAGACAGCGTGAGTCACCAGCTCTGTGCCCCTCGCACAGCCCTCGCTCCACCCTCCCGAGCCCCACCTGTCAGCAGACTGTGCGTACCCCACCCTGCGCCACATGTCAACACTGTCCAAACTGCCTGCCGTGGCTGGGTACACACAGGCCACTAGCTGCGGAACTCTTGTGCTGCCACAACCGGCAGAAGGAGGGGAAGGCCGAAGGGGCCTGCCAGGGCTCGGGCCCTCACCGTTGCTGAGCAGAGGACGATATATCTGGTCGGCGGGGTGGGAAAGCGGGCAGTCGCAGATGCAGAGGGAGCAGGTGGCAGTGCCGACAATGCGTGCCACCCATGTCAACACTGAACGGGTGGCGCCCGCAGTGGAGGCCTTGGGAGCGAGAATCTTGGCCATGGGTCAGAATGTCCAATGCCTGGTGCACGGTGGTGGCTGAGGTGCAGGTCAGAGCAGCCATATAACAGGCTGCCATATACCAGAGCCACATGGACATTGCTGCAGCGCTCCAGAGCTTGGCCCAGTCACAAATGTCATGGTTGCAGGCATCAAGAACATTGGCCTGGCACTGGCTGTCCTGAGCCAGTCACAGCAGGACCTGGCACGGTCATCGAGTGATGTGGCACAGCCCTAGAGGGACATGGTGCTGTCCAAAGGAACGTGGCACAGTCCTTGTGCTCCATGGCCATGAGAATTGAGACCTGGTCAAGAGGAGAGCGGGCCTCCAGGAATGGCAGCGAAAGATGGTGGTGAATCCCCCGGAGCTCATTACATCCATGTCTCCATCACAATGAGTAACCCGTGGGTGGAGGAGGTGATGGGGCCGGTGCCCGTCCCTAATGCTGGGGAGGTGCTGGAACACAGCAGCACCTCTGAATCCACCCACCTGTCCTTGGCCCATCCAATGGGCAGCAATCACAATAGGGTGGTACCATACCACCTGTGACTGCCAGAAGTTGGCCTGGCCCAGTTGCTCAAGAGAACAGCTGTCAAAGGGGGCCCAGTTCACAGGGCAGGATGCACAGCAGGCCGCCTCCACATCTGATACAATGCCTGAATACCCACCTAGACACTCAGGAGGCTGACAAGCTGCAGTCGCATCTACGCACTTTGCACCCCAGACCCACCATCCCAGACAACAAGATGGCAGCAAGGAGAGCGGGCCCACGTTTTCCCAGCGTTGAGCCTGAGACCCTCCTGGATGTCGTGGAGGAGAGGCAGGTCACCCTGTACTCCGGGCCGGGAAGGAGGCTGCCAGCCGCCGCCGTTCACCATCCAGGATGCAGGTCAGCAACAACGTCGAGACTGTACGACCGCCTCAGGGCGGCCATGGTGAGTAGGCAGGACTGTGCCCTTGGCACAAACTCCTGTTCCACACACACACGTTCCCTCCCCCACCCCACCACCACCACCAGGAAGGTGGCCGAACCTCCACCCTGCACCATATGCCGACACCCATACCGGCCGCCATGGATGGGTGCCTGGCCACAGGCTGCAGGGTTGTTGGGAGGGGTGAGTGCATATTTAAAAGAGACTTCAGTTCCTGGAGCAGGCCACAGGCTGCAGGGTTGCTGGGAGAGGTGAGTGCATATTTAAAAGAGACTTCAGTTCCTGGAGCAGACCACAGGCTGCAGGGTTGCTGGGAGAGGTGAGTGCATATTTAAAAGAGACTTCAGTTCCTGGAGCAGGCCACAGGCTGCAGGGTTGCTGGGAGAGGTGAGTGCATATTTAAAAGAGACTTCACTTCCTGGAGCGGGCCTATTGGCTCATTGGAAATAAGGCAGCGTACAAAAGGTGTGGCAGGAGTGCCTTTAGTCGTGGAGTGCTGATTGGAACAGAGTGCATCTGAGTTTAGGTGAGTGACTGAGTTCGGGTGAGTGGCGAGAGAGGGCTGTGCTTTTGTTGGTGCTCGGGTTTAACCTTGAGGTTCTATAAAAAATAAAAAATAAATTATTTAAATTAATTAACTAGTTGAATATGGCTGGACAGGTGATGTGCTGTTGCTGTATGATGATGGAATTGGTGGATCCCATTGAGACCGTCAGTGACCACATCTTCAGCAAGTGTTGGCTGCTCGAGGAACTTCGGCTCAGAATTGATGAGCTGGAGACCGAGCTGCACACACTGCGGCACATCAGGGAGGGGGAAAATTACCTGGACGCTTTGTTTCAGGAGGGAGTCACACCCGGTAGAATAAGTACTGTTAATTCGGTCAGTGGTCAGGGACAGAGTGGTGTGACTGCAAGGGAGGCAGGTAGGGGGATCCTGAGTTTAGGAGTTGAGGAGCCTCAGCCCTTGACCTTGTCCAACAGGTATGAGGTACTTGCTCCCTGTGTGGATGAGGAAGAGGGCTGTAGGGAGGATGCGTTGACTGACCACTGCACCGTGGTACAGGAAGCCATTCAAGAGGGGGGAGCAAAAAGACAAGTGGTAGTTGTAGGGGATTCTATAATTAGGGGGATTGATGGCATCCTTTGTAAGCCAGATCATGAGTCCCGCATGGTATGTTGCCTGCCCAGTGCCAGGGTGTGGGACATCTGTGATCGGCTTGAAAGGATTTTGGAGAAGGAGGGGGAAGATCCAGTTGTCGTGGTCCACGTTGGGACTAACAACATAGGTAAGAGTAGGAAAGAGGACCTGTTTGGGGATTATCAAACACTAGGGACTAAATTAAAGAACAGGTCCTCCAGGGTTATGATCTCTGGATTACTACCCGAGCCACGTGCCAATTGGCATAGGGTTGAGAAAATTAGGGAAGTTAACACGTGGCTAAAGGAGTGGTGTGGGAAAGAGGGATTCCATTTCATGGGGCATTGGCATCAGTACTGGGGCAGGAGGGACCTGTACCGTTGGGACGGTCTTCACCTGAACCATTCTGGGACCAGTGTTCTAGCGAATAGGATAAATAGGTTGGTCACAAGGACTTTAAACTAGCAAGTTGGGGTGAAGGGAAGGGTAAAGCTATGGACAGTATAATGGGTTCAAAGACAAGGAAAATTAGGAGAAAGGGTAAGAGGAAAAATAATTTGCGAAAAGTTACTGATCAAGGTGTTAGGATTCATAACAAAGACATAAAAAACAGCATAAGTGTACTTTACCTGAATGCTCGTAGTATACGGAATAAGGTGAATGAGTTGATGGCGCAAATCATCGTCAATGACTATGATTTAGTGGCCATTACTGAAACATGGTTAAAAGATGGTCACGACTGGGAGTTAAATATCCAAGGGTATCAGACTATACGAAAGGATAGAATGGATGGTAAGGGCGGTGGTGTAGCTTTGCTGATTAAGGATGACATCCGGGCAATAGTAAGGGATGATATTGGTGCTATGGAGGACAAGGTTGAATCAATTTGGGTGGAAATCAGGAATAGTAAGGCGAAAAGGTCACTGATAGGAGTAGTCTATAGGCCACCAAATAGTAACAGGATGGTAGGGCAGGCAATAAGCAAAGAAATAACGGATGCATGTAGAAATGGTACAGCGGTTAACATGGGAGATTTTAATCTGCATGTCGATTGGTTTAACCAGGTTGGTAAAGGCAGCCTTGAGGAGGAGTTTATAGAATGTGCCCGGGATAATTTCCTGGAACAGTATGTAATGGAACCTACAAGGGAAAAAGCGGTCCTAGATCTGGTCCTGTGTAATGAGGCAGGATTGATTAATGATCTCATAGTTCGGGATCCTCTTGGAAGGAGCGACCACAATATGGTGGAATTTAAAATACAGTTGGAGGATGACAAGGTAAAATCAAACACTAGTGTTTTGTGCTTAAACAAAGGCGATTACAATGGGATGAGAGAAGAACTAGCTAAGGTAGACTGGGAGCAAAGACTTCATGGTGAAGCAGTTGAGGAACAGTGGAGAACCTTCCGAGCGATCTTTCACAGTGTTCAGGAAAGGTTCATACCGACAAAAAAGAAAGACGGTAGAAAGGGGAAAAATCGACCGTGGATGTCTAAGGAGGTGAGGGAGAGTATCAAATTGAAGGAAAAAACATACAAATTGAAGGAAAAAACATACAAATTGGCAAAAATTAGTGGGAGACTAGAGGACTGGGAAGCCTTTAAGGGACAGCAGAAAGCTACTAAAAAAGCTATAAAGAAGAGTAAGGTAGACTATGAAAGTAAACTTGCTCAGAACATAAAAGCAGATAGTGAAAGCTTCTACAAATATATAAGACAAAAAAGAGTGGCTAAGGTAAATATTGGTCCTTTGGAAGATGAGAAGGGAGATTTAATAATAGGAGATGGGGAAATGGCTGAGGAGCTGAACAGGTTTTTTGGGTCAGTCTTCACAGTGGAAGACACAAATAACATGCCAGTGACTGATGGAAATAAAGATATGATAGGTGAGGACCTTGAGATGATTGTAAGCACTAAGGAGGCAGTATTGGGCAAGCTAATGGGGCTAAAGGTAGACAAGTCTCCTGGCCCTGATGGGATGCATCCCAGAGTGTTAAAAGAGATGGCTAGGGAAATTGTAAACGCACTAGTGATAATTTATCAAAATTCACTAGACTCTGGGGTGGTCCCAGAGGATTGGAAAGTAGCAAACGTGACACCACTGTTTAAAAAAGGAGGTCGGCAGAAAGTGGGTAATTATAGGCCGGTAAGCTTAACTTCGGTTGTAGGGAAAATGCTGGAATCTATCATTAAGGAGGAAATAGCGGGGCACCTGGAGGGAAATTGTCCCATTGGGCAGACGCAGCATGGGTTCATAAAGGGTAGGTCGTGTCTGACTAATTTGGTAGAATTTTTTGAGGACGTTACCAGTGCAGTAGATAACGGGGAGCCAATGGATGTGGTATATCTGGATTTCCAGAAAGCTTTTGACAAGGTGTCACACAAAAGGATGCTGCATAAACTAAAGATGCATGGCATTGAGGGTAAAGTGGTGGCATGGGAAGAGGATTGGTTAACTAACAGAAAGCAGAGAGTGGGGATAAATGGGTGTTTCTCTGGTTGGCAACCTGTAACTAGTGGGGTCCCTCAAGGATCAGTGTTGGGCCCGCAGTTGTTCACAATTTACATAGATGATTTGGAGTTGGGGACCAAGTGCAATGTGGCAAAGTTTGCAGACGACACTAAGATGAGTGGTAACGTAAAAAGTGCAGAGGATACCGGAAGTTTGCAGAAGGATTTGGATAGGTTAGGTGAATGGGCTAGGGTCTGGCAGATGGAATTCAATGTTGCCAAGTGTGAGGCTATCCATTTTGGGAGGAATAACAGCAGAATAGATTATTATTTAAACGGTAAGATGTTAAAACATGCTGCTGTGCAGAGGGACCTGGGTGTGCTGGTGCACGAGTCGCAAAAAGTTGGTGTGCAGGTGCAACAGGTGATTAAGAAGGCTAATCGAATTTTGTCTTTCATTGCTAGAGGGATGGAGTTCAAGACTAGGGAGGTTATGCTGCAATTGTATAAGGTGTTGGTGAGGCCACATCTGGAGTATTGTGTTCAGTTTTGGTCTCCTTACCTGAGAAAGGACATATTGGCACTGGAGGGAGTGCAGAGGAGATTCACAAGGTTGATCCCAGAGTTGAAGGGATTAGATTATGACGAGAGGTTGAGTAGACTGGGACTGTCCTCATTGGAGTTTAGAAGGATGCGGGGGGATCTTATTGAAACATATAAAATTATGAAGGGAATAGATAGGATAGATGCGGGCAGGTTGTTTCCACTGGTCGGGGAAAGCAGAACTAGGGGGCATAGCCTCAAAATAAGGGGAAGTAGATTTAGGACCGAGTTTAGGAGGAACTTCTTCACCCAAAGGGTTGTGAATCTCTGGAATTCCTTGCCCAGTGAAGCAGTTGAGGCTCCTTCTTTAAACGTTTTTAAGAAAAAGATAGATATCTTTCTAAAGAATAAAGGGATTCGGGGATATGGTGTACGGGCCGGAGAGTGGAGCTGAGTCCACAAAGATCAGCCATGATCTCATTAAATGGCGGAGCAGGCTCGAGGGGCCAGATGGCCTACTCTTGTTCCTAGTTCTTATATGACAAAGCCTACCAGGACACGCAACGCGCGGTGTTGGTAAGACAGGAAACGGAACAACAGGTCGAGCAGTTGCAGAAACAGTGCAACGACTTAAAAGCAGCCCTACGAGCACTCCACACTTCTACAACGGAACAAAGGCAGAGCTCGGTAGATCACGCAAAGTGCCGGAAGCAAATTGCAGAATTGCAATCTCTGCTTTCTGTTTAGAATGGGTTTCAGAGTACGTTTGGACCCCAGTTAGACCAGGAAAACGGCCCCAATTGGCAGGAGTTAAATGAGACTGCCCATAGATATGTACACGGGACATGTACACAGGAAAACCCCAGAAGCGAAAAGCACCCCAACCCCCAACTGCACAAGCAGAACACACCCCTATGAACCCTGTAACCACACATTGTAGGGCTGAAGCAGAAGGAAACTCAGATTTCCTATACACAACCCCGTTAACCGTCACCCAATTATGGGACGTGTGTGATAAGATTACACCGTTCCTACCCACATCGGACCCCCACCAGTTCTTTGCTAGAGTAAAACAGCAGGCGACCATGTACGGCCTGGATGAAAAGGAACAAGTGAAGTTCACAGTTTTAAGCCTCGACCCTTCAGTCGTGGCAGCCCTTCCGACCCACAGAATGTAGGAGGAGGCACCCTCCAAGAAATGCACACAGTGATCCTTGATGCGATCGGCTAGAACAAAGGAGACCCCGTAGAAGGCCTAAACAAGTGTAGGCAAAAGAAGACAGAGCACCCCACAGCGTTTGCTGGACCCTTGTGGATACATTTCACGGCAGTATTCGGAGAGTTAGCCCGCGCCCATTTGTCCCCAGATAATAAGGCCAAATGGACTTGCATCCTAGTCTCTCATGCGATAGAGGCAGGACAGAGAGCTTGCGCAAATTATGACCCCTCAGACGAGGCCCACAACGAGAAATGGGTTTCGAAAAGATTGTCCCACACTTGGGAACAGTCCATCCAAGGCAAAACCGCATTTGTTAAAACAGAGGAAGAACAGGCAGACATGCACCCAGTTAGGACGTACCAAAACCCCGCATGGGTAAATGAGGGCAGGAACAGCCCACAGCAACCCAAATCCCAGGAGTGTTATAATTGTGGACAATTAGGACACTATGCACAAGAGTACAATGCGCCCCAGAAGCAGCAGAGAAACCAACAGACAGACACCCTAAACAAGAATAGGGCAAAGCCAATTCACAGCGTTAGCGCCCGTTCTGAGAACACAGATATGGACAGCACCGACTGACGGTGTTCGGACTCCCCAACTTGGGTCCGCGTCACCCTTTAGCACAAGTCCGATAGACCGGTAGTGGCAGGCACAGTCCGGGGACACACCGTAAAATTCCTTTGGGACACAGGAGGGTCCCGCACCACGTTCAATTCCTCCACGATGTTTCAGCGAGACACGTGGCCCACGACAGACACCATTACACTCAGCGGTTGTACAGGTCATTTACAGCAGGGACACATCACAGCCCCTGTAGCAATCCAAATAGGGAACATTAAAACTAAACATCCCGTAGTTCTGGTCGATCTACCCCAGACAGCCGAACACATCTTAGGAATTGACTTTATGAGCTCCCACAATCTCTCATTTGATCTGGTAAATAAATGTGTATAGAGAATGGCAAAGGCAGCACGAGCTCCCACCACGCTCAGTTGGAGAGTATGAAAATAGGATCAGTGCAGTAGGAGACTTCTGGTTTGACCTTCGAGCCATTAGTCAGGACAAACATGTTAGGGAAGTCCTGCAGCAACACAAAGCAGTATTTGCACAGCACAAGCACGACTGTGGCAAGATCGCTGGCTTGGTGAATATTACAGGCCCCGACCCCAGACCCCAAAAGCAATACGGTTTTCCCCAAGAAGCAGAGGGAGAAATCTCAAAAGTAATACAGAGTTTGCTTGATCAAGGCGTACTCCGATCAGTATCCTCCACGAATAACGTACCAATTTGGCCCATCAGGAAACCCGATGGATCATGGATTACCATGGATTGACCATTGATTACCGGGAACTGAACAAAGTAACCCCAGTAGCAGCCCCCACCGTAGCCATGAGTCCCGAGACCATGCTCAAACAGGGACTAAAGTCAAAACAAAATTCGGTTTTGGACATTAGCAACGGCTTTTGGTCCATTCCATTGGATAAAGTGTGCCAATATAAATTCGCATTCACATTCCAGGGACAGCAGTATACGTGGACGTGCCTTCCACAAGGCTTCCACAACTCACCCTTCATTTTCCACCGACAGCTGGCAAATGGTTTAGCAAAATGTTCCCGACCCGATTGTCTGGTCCAATATGTAGATGATCTGCTACTACAGATGTACACAAAGGGAGAGCACATTTCGCTTCTCGCCGAATTATTAGGACTCCTACAACAAATTGGCTGTAAAGTAAACCCCAAGAAGGCCCAGAGTTTACAGGAAAAAGTGATTTACTTAGGAACAGTAATCACACATGGCAAACGCGAGATCGAGCAGAAAAGAATCAACTCGATCGTCAAATTAACCCTGCCCCATAATGTCCCAGCCCTCCGGTCATTTCTAGGACTGGTTGGCTACTGCCGAAACCATATCGACGGTTTTGCCACAGAAGCAGCGCCCCTATCCGAACTTCTCATGAAACAAGCACCTTGGGAATGGCTTCCACAGCACACGGATGCCGTGGATGCTTTAAAAAGAGCCCTCAGCACATCCCCCGCATTACAGGTCCCAGATCCCCTTTCCCCGTACGCAATTGAGGTTGCAACTACCGACTGAACCCTTTCGGCCGTGCTCCTCCAAGACCAACATGATCGATTGGGCCCTGTGGCATACGCCTCACGCATGTTAGATCCAGTCGAGCAAGGATTTTCTGCCTGCGAACGGAGCCTGCTCGCAGTTTTGTGGGCAGTACAATACTTTGCCTACATTACAGGGCTCAACCCCATCACCATTCTCACTGAACACACCCCAACACAGCTACTACTAGATGGTCGACTTAAGGATGGCACAGTCAGCCAGATCCGCGCATCCCGTTGGACCCTTCTTTTACAGGGACGGGACATTACAGTTAAACAAACCAAGACCCACACTTTCCTAGCCTATAATTTACATTATGCAGGTACCCCACATCAGTGTGAAATCATCACCACTAAACATAATACAGGACCCTTTATACCTAAGTCAGCCCCCAGGAAACCAGGTACTACGCCCCAGAGACCCAGCCCACAGACACATGCGTACCCCTTAGAATCAATGTGGATGGCTTCTCCACAGTTCTAAATGGGAAAAGAATCACCGGTTGCGGCATTTTTGTAGAGGACGCGCAGGAACGCGCCCTAGAAGAGATTTTGTTAAAATTGCCAGGACATTTAGGCTCGCAGGCAGCAGAACTGGCAGCCATAGCGTATATTGTAGATCACCCCGACTCGTGTCCGACCCCAGCCGACATATATTCGGACAGATTATATGTCTGCAACAGTTTAACAGAATTCCTACCCCTGTGGGAAACTAGAGGATTCGTTTCCGCAGACGGAAAGCCCCTACCCTCAGCCCCATTACTCCAGCCTCTCCTAAAAATGGCCAAAGACCGTAAATATGGAATCATCAAAATTCGAAGTCACCTTCGTTCCTCCCCCCTGGTAACGTTAAGGCACACGCCCAGCAAAGGCAGGTTCCAGACATGGTCACTTTTGGAACCCCCCCGAAAGCGCCCCAGTACACGCGGTTCAGGTCTCACAGACCGACATTCAAGATTTGGCAAAGGCTCAAAAGGAAGATGAGAAGCTCAGGGAAGTTTTAAAAGGCAACTTCCTAGCCCCTTATGATAAGTTTAAAAATGTGATAACCACACATAATGGTGTGATTCTAAAAGACGGCATTTGTGTAGTCCCCAGCCAGGACAGGAATCAAATTATTTGTCAGTTCCATAACAATCATGGACACCAGGGCATTGAACCCACTCTAGCCCACCTCAGACCCCTCTGCTGGTGGCCTGATTTAAAAGCCAATGTTACACATTACATTGAGAATTACTTAATCTGTGCCCAGAACAATCCGGACAGATATGCAAGAAAAGTTCAGCTGAGTCACACCCGCTCCGTTAATGGCCCCTGGACGAATATGCAAATCGACTATATAGGACCCCTATCCCCCTGCAGAAGTGGTTTTAAGTATGTGTTGGTGGTCTTCGACATCTTCACAAAATGGGTGGAAGCTTTTCCATCCAGAACAAACACTGCTAAAACAACAGCTTAAATCCTAACCCAGCACACCTTTACAAGATGGGGACTCCCACGCAGTATAGAGTCCGATCAAGGCTCCCATTTTACAGGACGAGTGATCAAAAACGTCCTCACAATTTTCGGAATAAAGCAAAAGTTCCATATAGCATACCACCCCCAATCAAGCGGCATTGTAGAAAGGATGAACAGAACTCTAAAAGCCACCCTCAGAAAAATGGTGCAACAGCACAACAGCACCTGGGGCACAGTTCTCCCATTTGCATTAATGTTCATTCAAAACACAGTATCCATGTCCACAGGATACACCCCCCACACCCTCATGGCCGGACGCCCCATGAAAGGCACAGAATATTTATTAGGACTGGATTTGGCCAGCCCCGCAGTCACCGTCCTCACGCATGAGAAAGCAGTGCAACAGGTTATTGAAAATGTGAAGGCCGCCCAGCTTGCAGCAGCCATCAGGCTTGGAACCCGTAAGAAACAAAGCAAGGCTTGCTTTAATAAAATGGTACACGCCACCGAGTTTGTAGTAGGGCACCAAGTGATACTATCCCTACACAACCCCAGTTCATTCCTTTCCCCCAAATTTTCCGGACCGTACTCCATCTCAGATAAAGTCAGCCCCTCTGTGTATAAGATCACCTATCCGAATGGCAAGTCTGCGTGGTTTCACATAAACCAGCTGAAGGCTTATGGCTCACAGAACAACCATTCACGCTACATCTCGCTTGCAGCAGCAGATGAGTACGCCCCGCCCACAGACGACATATTCCTACCCTCCCCCAACCTGTCCAGCCCATCCTCAGACACGACTTTGACTCCACCCGCAGAGGTACGACTCCGCCTCTCCCTTCCTTCAACCAGCAGCAACAGCAACAGCGATAACGATAGCGACAGCCCCAGCACACCACGCTACGATTACACCCCTGCACCAGGACCCACTCCCAGCGATTTCGAACATGAGCCCAGCAACCCCTTCAACATAACGTACATTAAAGCCCCTGACCCAGACTCACCGCCCGACGATTATGGATTGAACCCTAGTAGCTCCAGCCTCGACACAAGATTCTGGCACTGAGACAATTCGTTCAGGCTCATCCGGAATGATGAAATGGACCCCAATTCGCCCCAAGCACCTTTAGCGCACCTACTCCAGTCAAGAGTATGGCAGCCGGGAGAAGATGATGACATAGTCTGACTCCCACCATGTGGAAGGGAAGTTAATGAGTTACCAATTTAGAAGCATGCTGGGAATATTAACTATATTTTAACACTGCCTTTGAGCGAAAATAAGGAGGTCAAGTAATGTAAACCAAATACTGCTTAGTATGTGGTACTGACCTCATTATGATAATAAGTTGTTCTTCCGAAGGACAACAAAATGCATACTCGAATTGTTTTTAAACCAAAGGCAAAACATTCATATTTCCTCTTGCGTATGTTCGCAAGCTTTATCTCTTCAAAGTTGTTTATTTCAACCTATAAATATAATGGTTTTTGACTGCATAACTCAGAGTGCAGTGCCTTGGCTTTGCAGCTGAAACACTCTCTCTCCACAAGTGTATTTGTGTAAATAAATTTCCTTAAATCGAACTTCGAGGAATTTGTCTTTATTATGATTTCCACGACAAATTGGCGTAGTCGTTGCAGTTTCCCTAATTTAATGGGACGTGAACCCCGAAACGAATCTCTAAACAGGACTCTCTCAGCTGAAAGGGAGAGAGCCATAGTGCGACCCCAGCTGAAAGGGGGGTCTGAGGCTCGGCAGCCTTAATTACTGGCCAGTGATTCATGCTAGGAGAGTTATCTTAATTAATTAATTAATGATAGCTGCATGGGAAGAAAAAGGTGCCTTAGAGATGAAAATAAAAATAAAAAAGACTTTGTGGTTCGTGAAAGGATAAACACCGGTGTGCGCTCCCTGTAGTATTGTAAATTATTTCCGCGGTCGTTGTTATTGTTATATGTACGTTCTAAAGTATTTTGCAGAAGGAACGATGAGCACTAAACTCACCGCTCCCTCACAGATCGTCCCGAAGCCTCGGTAAAGATATCTGGAGCGAGAAAGAAGGTGGACTCCTTAAAGAGGACAGATAAGGGAGTCAAAATGAGTAAGAAAATGAAAAGAAACAATCGTAAAGCAACGGAATGAGGAAGGAAAACCTATATGTCCCGCATAGGAATCGAATGAATCTGACCCCCTCTCGGAAAAAAAACAGGGAAGTAAAAGTAAATAGAAGATTAAGGTAAAAGCGTAACAGATGAGTTCCTGGAGAGAAAGGGAATTCAGATTTTCTGTAGCCGTGAGATAAGACTAACGGTTAACTGTGATATTTGTGAGCTGTGAGAATCTGTGTGTTTGTTTAACCAATCAATTTTATTCAAAGCATGAAGTGGGTTGTATTTTTTATCGTCTGTCTTTGTGAGTCAGAGATTATAACTTAAGTGATTTTTGTTGAGATTTCTCTAATGAACGGAAACATTGGAAATTACGATCAATTTAAAAGAAAGAAAGTGCCTTTGCGAATAAAAGTAATTGAATATGAATAAGTTTTTAGATTATGTGAAAAAACGTAAATGGCATCATGCCAAGTTCTCCGCCCCTTAGATTCTGCAGGAAACATTAACCATTTCAGCAGACAGTTGATCTTTTCTGAATTGACAAAGAAAAAATATACGTCTCTAAGAATAGCTAATGCCTATAAAATCAATCATTGGAAATTGACTTAAATGTGTGCTATTTATAGCCTCCTCCCAGGGGATGTTTTGCTGCTTCCAAAATACTCTTATGGTGCATCTTTGTCAGCTTTGAAGCTTTGAATTGCAGTCCCACCCGGCATAAATGGGGGATGGGTTCCCAATAATGATAATCATTTGATTGAAGGAAATGAGTCCCTCGAACACTGGTTAGCAAATAGAGGGAAAGAGGCTATCATGCAAGGGGCCAAGGAGCATTTAACCCCCAGGAAGGATGTACCGCAACTAGCAACACCTGACCCTATTAGACAGGCAGACACTCTGCAAATTAGGAATGGTAATACATCGCATTGATAATGGAATGTTTATAGAACTGTCTCAAATACGAGCTCACCAGCTGAAAAATTTAATAACTTCTGAGACTGCGCCCAATCGCTCTGTGTCTGTGTTCTATGCTGGAAGCTGAACTTTAACCCTTACAGTACCACTGTTAAAAAAAAATTTTTTAACTGCAGGAAGTCTTACAAAAGATTAATGACCCTTGGGCACAGCTATTAAAACACCTGATAGAGTCCAGATGAGAGAATATAGTGACCCATTGCACGGCTTGGTATGCTCGTGAGGATGAGCACGCATACAATTTATAAACGCAAAGTCACTTAGGACAGCAGACCTCATTGCATGTCACTCCTTTTTATTTTTCGGTGTTGTGGGATTAGGAATGTTAGTACAGTTGACCTATAGTCAGAGGGACCTTTTTAGGATGGGTTTAACTTCAGAACCCCATTTAACATTGGCCGTAAGACATCCGGCTAAAGCAAAGCAAATAGGAGAAGTGATCAAAGAGGCCAAAGGAAAAAAGTAATGCATGGGATTTATATTGAAATGGACGGACGAAATTGCCTGATAGAATTTTATGGCAAACAGGAGGGCAAAGTGACCTGGAAAGAGGAGCAATGGCCCGCTACATTTGAAATACAACAACCTCCCCGAGAGAGCCATCATTTACTCCCTTCAATCCTGGCCCAGGTACTGGCACATCTATGGGCCCAACATAAAAATCATGTTGGAAAAGTACATTCTGCCCCAGCGCATAGGGTGCAGTTACAGAAGAACGTTGCCCTGCCCTGCTTAAAACTATACAGGTTGGCACCGGAATAAGAAAAAGGGATAGAGGGAATGATTAATGTACTATTACAGCAAGGGGTGCTGAAGAGAACACAAAGCCCCCGTAACACCCCTCTCCTCCCCAGTCCAAAGACAGGAAGACCCAACGAGTGGTGGTTTGTGCAAGATCTTTGAGCCATCAATAAAATTGTTATCACTATTGCTCCATTGGTGCCGGACACAAATGCCATTTTGTCTTCTATACCACCAACAACGGATACTTTCTCAGCCTTTTCCTCCATACCATTGCACCCGGAAAGTCAACATCTATTTGCTTTACATATCGGAATTAACAGTATTAAAAGAGACTTGGACGAGTGCCAGTTGTCTGCAGGCTCAACAGTCCCTCAATATGATGACAATATGAGTAGGGCCAGTCAAGGACAGTAATGGGAAGTTGTGCTTGGAGTCCGAGGGGATAGGAGAGGTGCTAAATGAATATTTTTCGTCAGTATTCAGACAGGAAAAAGACAATGTTGTCGAGGAGAATACTGAGATTCAGGCTACTAGACTAGAAGGGCTTGAGGTTCATAAGGAGGAGGTGTTAGCAATTCTGGAAAGTGTGAAAATAGATAAGTCACCTGGGCCAGATGGGATTTATCCTAGGATTCTCCGGGAAGCTAGGGAGGAGATTGCTGAGCCTTTGGCCTTGATCTTTAAGTCATCTTTGTCTACAGGAATAGTGCCAGAAGACTGGAGGATAGCAAATGTTGTCCCCTTGTTCAAGAAGGGGAGTAGAGATAACCCAGGTAACTATAGACCAGTGAGCCTTACTTCTGTTGTGGGAAAAATCTTGGAAAGGTTTATAAGAGATAGGATGTATAATCATCTGGAAAGGAATAATTTGATTAGAGATAGTCAACACGGTTTTGTAAAGGGTAGGTCGTGCCTCACAAACCTTATAGAGTTCTTTGAGAAGCTGACTAAACAGGTGGATGAAGGTAAAGCAGTGTATATGGATTTCAGTAAAGCGTTTGATAAGGTTCCCCATGGAAGGCTACTGCAGAAAATACGGAGGCATGGGATTCAGGGTGATTTAGCAGTTTGGATCAGACATTGGCTAGCTGGAAGAAGACAAAGGGTGGTGGTTGATGGGAAATGTTCAGACTGGAGTCCAGTTACTAGTGGTGTACCACAAGGATCTGTTTTGGGGCCACTGCTGTTTGTCATTTTTATAAATGACCTGGAGGAGGGCGTAGAAGGATGGGTGAGTACATTTGCAGATGACACTAAAGTCGGTGGAGTTGTGGACAGTGCAGAAGGATGTTACAAGTTACAGAGGGACATAGCGCTGGGCTGAGAGGTGGCAAATGGAGTTTAATGCAGAAAAGTGTGAGGTGATTCATTTTGGAAGGAATAACAGGAAGACAGAGTACTGGGCTAATGGTAAGATTTTTGGCAGTGTGGATGAGCAGAGAGATCTCGGTGTCCATGTACATAGATCCCTGAAAGTTGCCAGCCAGGTTGAGAGGGTTGTTAAGAAGGCGTACGGTGTGTTAGCTTTTATTGGTAGAGGGATTGAGTTTCGGAGCCATGAGGTCATGTTGCAGCTATACAATACTCTGGTGCGGCCGCATTTGGAGTATTGTGTGCAATTCTGGTCGCCGCATTATAGGAAGGATGTGGAAGCATTGGAAAGGGTGCAGAGGAGATTTACCAGAATGTTGCCTGGTATGGAGGGAAGATCTTATGAGGAAAGGCTGAGGGACTTGAGGCTGTTTTCGTTAGAGAGAAGAAGGTTAAGAGGTGACTTAATTGAGGCATCCAAGATGATCAGAGGATTGGATAGGGTGGACAGTGAGAGCCTTTTTCCTCGGATGGTGATGTCTAGCACGAGGGGACATACCTTTAAATTGAGGGGAGATAGATATAAGACAGATGTCAGAGGTAGGTTCTTTATTCAGAGAGTAGTAAGGGCGTGGAATGCCCTGCCTGCAACAGTAGTGGACTCGCCTACACTAAGGACATTCAAATGGTCATTGGATAGACATATGGACAATAAGAGAATAGTGTAGATGGGCTTTAGAGTAGTTTCACAGGTCGGCGCAACATCGAGGGCCGAAGGGCTTGTACTGTGCTGTAATGTTCTATGTTCTATTTATTGATAGCCTCAGAGGGAGGTCTAGTTTGTCAACAGAATACCCTTTTGTTATTATCACATCTGACAGAAGGAGGGCATAGGGTCTCAATGGACAAGCTGCAATTCTGTCAGGAGACAGTTCAGTATTTGGGATTTCAGCTTCAGCAAGGACAGCGGAGGCTTGGGTCTGAAAGCGTACAGGCTGTAGCAAGGGTACTAACTCCACGCACGAAAAAGGCAATCTTTACCTTCCTCGGAATGGTGGGCGAAAGGCTACCCTACAGGATGCCCCTTCAGTAGTTACCTGGATCCCAGAGAGGGAGCAAGCATTTCGTAACTTGAAACAAGCCATGATTAGCGCCCCTGCCTTGGGACTTCCTAATTTCAGCAAACCCTTTACTCTTTATTTGAATGAAGCAGAGGGATTTGCAACAGGGGTCCTGGTGCAAGAGCATTGAGGAGGGAAAAGACCCCTTGCCTATTACTCGGTGGCCCTATGTGCTGTGGTAAAGGGTATGCCAAATTGCTTAAGAGCAGTAGCAGCCACAGCGGCCATAGAAGAAAAAAATCAGTTTTGCTGCTGCTTAATTCATCCGCAACATAGCATTTTACTGCGGCTCGACACACTGGGTACGAAGTAATTTTTACGTTTTTTCCTCTCTTAAACCAAATTTACCTACAAGCGAGCGCCAGCTGCCGACCCTGCTACACTCTTACCCGCGCCCTCGGAAACAGAACATATGGCTGATCATGACTGTTTACTATTGGTTGAAGCCACCACAACCTCTCGACCTGATTTATTGAGTCACCCACGAGAAAATCCAGACATCATCTTTCCCACCAATGGGTCAGCAAACCAACCAAATGATATGACCCTCCTGGCCGGTGTTGCAATAGTAACTCCATTCAAGATAGTGGAAGCTTTTGCTCTGCTTTCGGGAACGTCTGCTCAAGCGGCCGAATAGTTTGCCCTTACTAAAGCATGTATTATAGCTGAAAATAAAACAGTCAATATTTATACTGATTCCCGATCCGCTTTTGGGGTAGTACATGATTTTGGCCAATTATGGAAAAGCAGGGGATTCATAACTTCCTCCAGCCAACCTATTAAACATGCTAAATTGGTTTTACATTTACTAGATGCTGTTCAGCCCAGCAAGATAGCCATTTTAAAGTGTGAAGCGCATACTACTGCAGACAATGAAGTTTCATGCGGCAATAGATTTGCTGATAAAATAGCAAAAAAGTGGCTCTCAAACAGCAGCCACAACTACAAGCTTCTGCAGTTGAATTTCCGTCCACCATAACAGAACCAAAGTTAAAACAGGCACAGGAGCATCGCTCTTGGCTAAAAGCAGGTTGCGATCAAGACAATTTTGATAGGTGGATAAGGGCTTTGAAAATAAACCAAATGTATGAAGCTCTCAGAGAAATTATACTTTTGGTGGAGTTTAAAAATTCAATTCCTGATGTAGTGAGAACTCATGTGGGAACAGAGGGTTAAAACTGCAAGATTAGCAGCAGTAATGGCAGATGATTATGAATTAGTTCATAAATAAAAGCTTGGTTTCCGACATCAGTTTCAGCCTGTGAGGGATAGAAACTGGGGACATGAGAAATACTCAAGTGGTAAAGGTAAAGGTGATCTGATGGGAGACAATAAAGAGAGTGTACCTCAGATTAAAAAAGAAATCCAGGAGGGTGGAAAAGAAGTGAAAAGTTTCAAATGTTTTCACTGTAATAAACTAGGCCATGTAAAGTCACAGTGTTGGTGGTTGAAGAAAAGCATTGGGAAGGCTGATGTGGTAAAACAGGATAAGACTGTGGGGTTTGTTAAAGTGGTAAAGGAAAACCCAGGTGAAGCGAAGGAGGTGCAAAAGATTGTACAGCCTGATCAAGAGTTGATTGATAAGAAGGTGCCAGATCTTTTGAAATAATTTACTTGTGTGGGTAAAGTTTACTCATGTGTATCAGGAGGAGCAGGTAATGAAGTCACAATTTTAAGAGATACGGGAGCTAGTCAATCTTTGATGGTAGGAGATGAGGAGTTATGTAGTCTGGGAAGAATGTTGCCAGAAAAGGTGGTAATATGTGGAATTCAGGGTGAGAGGAGTAGTGTTCCATTATATAAGGTAAGGTTGGAAAGTCCAGTGAAGAGTGGTGAAGTGGTAGTAGGAGTAATCGAGAAACTATCTTGTCCAGGAATACGTTTATCTTGGGTAATGATATAGCTGGATTACAGGTGGGAGCGATGCCTACTGTGGTTGATAAGCCAGTGGAAAATCAGACAACTGAAGTGTTGAAGGACGAATATCCTCGGATTTTTCCGGATTGTGTAGTAACAAGGTCGCAAAGTCACAGGTTAAGACAAGAGGAGAAATCAAAGAGTGAAGATGAAGTTGAAGTGCCTGTATGATTTGTCAAAGGATAGTGGACATGTTTTCACGGTGGGTAGAGGCTTTTCCAACCAAAAGAGATGATGCTAGAACAATGGTAAATATTCTGTTAAAGGAAATAATACCTAGGTTTGGGATACCAATGGGTATTAACAGTGACAGGGGAACTCATTTCACTAGCAAATTGACCAAAGCCCTAACAGAAGCCATGGGATTTGATTGGAAATTGCATATCCCATATCAGCCGCAATCCTCAGGAATGGTGGAAAGGGCGAATGGAATAATTAAAACTGCAGTTACAAAAGTGCGTCAACAAAATGGGCTGCTATGGCCAGATGCCATACCCATAGTGATGTATGCCCTGAGAAATCTGAGAAATCGTAATACGGGTTTAACCCCGTATGAGAAAATAATTGGAACGTCCCACGACAACTGGAACTAAACCCCCAATGACTCCAGTGGCAGTAGCCATAATATGGGCAGATGAGGCATCACTAAAGTATACCCAGGCCATGTGTGAAACCGCTGAAAAAAAAATGAAAAAAAACAAAAACATGAAAAGGTGCGACAGGCTCAGATGCACCCAAAAGAGGGAAATACACACCCTCTAAACCTGGAGATCAAGTGTATGTGAAAGCACTAAACAAAGATTATTTTTCTCCGAGGTGGAATGGACCCTACCAAGTGCTGCTAACAACCCGAACAGCCATTAAAGTAAAAGAAAAGCCAGATGGGATCCACGCAACTTGTGTAAACTACATCATAAGGAACTTTGAGAGTACTAGTGAGGCGCTAACCTGAAGAGAATGATGGCGTTGATGTTTTTATATTATCATATTAATCCAACATCATGTCGAGGGTAAATTGCATACTGACACCTTTTTTTAAAAAAATAATTTTTATGAAAGGTTTTCATAAAATATCAATAACAAAATGAGAAAGAAAAAAGAACCCAACAGGGTTAAGTACAAAACACAATCTAAAAAAGCAACCCCCCCAAACTCCTCCCCCCGTACCTAAATAAATTAACATTAACACCCCGACTTAAGACAACAGGTGTATACACCCCCTCAGACCCTTCAGTGTAAATAACATAAACAAAAATAAAGTAAACCCCCCCCACCCCCCATGCTGCTGCTGCCATTGACCAATGTCCAGCGGTCTGCCAGAAATGCTAAGAACGGTTGCCACCGCCTAAAGAACCCTTGTACTGACCCTCTCAAGGCGAATTTCACGCTCTCCAATTTAATGAACCCTGCCATATCGCTGATCCAGGATTCCACGCTTGGGGGCCTCGTATCTTTCCACTGAAGGAGAATCGTTCGCCGGGCTACCAGGGACGCAAAGGCCAGAATTCCGGCCTCTTTCGCCTCCTGCACTCCCGGCTCCTCTGCCACCCCAAATATTGCGAGCCCCCAGCCCGGTTTGACCCTAGATCCTACCACCCTCGACACCATCCTCGCTACGCCCTTCCAAAATTCCTCCAGCGCTGGGCATGCCCAGAACATATGGGTGTGATTTGCTGGGCTCCCTGAGCACCTAACACACTTGTCCTCACCCCCAAAGAACCTGCTCATCCTTGTCCCGGTCATGTGTGCCCTGTGCAGCACCTTAAACTGTATGAGGCTGAGCCTCGCGCATGAAGAGGAAGAGTTCACCCTCCCTAGGGCATCTGCCCACGTCCCCTCTTCGATCTCCTCTCCCAACTCCTCCTCCCACTTACCTTTCAACTCCACCACCGAGGACTCCTCCTCCTCCTGCATCACCTGGTAAGTTTCCGAGATCTTCCCCACTCCCACCCACCCACCCGAGAGCACCCTGTCCTGTACTGTGTGTGGCAGTAGCCATGGGAATTGCACCACCTGCCGTCTGGCAAACGCCCTTACCTGTAAGTACCTGAAGGTGTTCCCCGGGGGGGAGCCCGTACTTCTCCTCCAGCTCACCCAAGCTTGCGAACTTCCCGTCCACAAACAGGTCCCCCAACTTTCGTATGCCTGCCCTGTGCCATCCCGAAAACCCTCCACCTGTTCTTCCTGGGGTGAACCGGTGGTTCCCCCGTAATGGGGTCCACGCCGAGGCCCTAACTTCCCCCGTATGCCGCCTCCACTGCCCCCAAATTTTGAGGGCCGCCACCACCACCGGGCTCGTGGTATACCTCCTTGGAGGGAGCGGCAGCGGTGCCGTTGCCAGCGCCCCCAGACTCGTACCCACACAGGACACCGTCTCCAGCCTCTTCCATGCAGCCCCCTCCCCCTCCATCACCCACTTGTGCACCATTGTCGCATTGGCGGCCCAGTAGTACCCACAGAGGTTGGGCAGCGCCAGCCCCCCCCTATCTCTACTCCGCTCCAGGAACACCCTTCTCACCCTCGGAGTCCCTCGCACCCACACAAACTCCATTATACTCCTGTTAACCCGCCTGAAAAAAGCCTTCGGGATAAACACGGGGAGGCACTGGAACAGGAACAAAAACCTTGGGAGCACCGTCATTTTGATTGACTGCACCCTACCCGCCAGGGACAGCGGCAACGCGTCCCATCTCTTGAACTCCTCCTCCATTTGCTCCACCAGCTTTGTAAAGTTAAGCCTATGCAGGGCCCCTCAGCTCCTGGCCACCTGGACCCCCAAATATCTGAAACTCCTCTCCGCCCTTTTTAGTGGGAGCTCGCCAATCCCCCTCTCCTGGTCCCCGAGCTTAATTACGAACAACTCGCTCTTCCCCATATTGAGCTTGTACCCCGAAAAGTCCCCGAATTCCCTAAGGATCCTCATTACCTCTGGCATTCCTCCCACCGGGTCCGCCACATACAGCAGCAGGTCGTCCGCATAAAGCGACACCCTATGCTCCTCCCCACCCCGCACCAACCCCCTCCAGTTCCTCGACTCTCTCAGTGCCATAGCCAGGGGTTCAATCGCCAGAGCGAAGAGCAGGGGGGACAGGGGACACCCGTCTCATCCCTCGGTGCAACCGAAAGTACTCGGACCTCCTCCTATTTGTGGCCACACGCGCCATCGGGACCTCGTACAACAGCCTAACCCACATGACAAACACCTCCCCAAACCCGAACCTCTTCAGCACCTCCCACAGGTACCCCCACTCTACCCTATCGAAGACTTTCTCAGCGTCCATCGCCACCACTATCTCCGCCTCCGCCTCCCTCGCCGGCATCATGATAACGTTCAAAAGCCTCTGCACATTCGCGTTCAACTGTCTCCCCCTCACAAACCCCGTCTGGTCTTCATGAATGATCTGCGGCACACAATCCTCAATCCTCGTGGCTAAGACCTTCGCCAGCACCTTGGCATCTACATTTAGCAAGGAAATCAGTCTGTAAGACCCACATTGCAGGGGATCCTTGTCCCGCTTCAGGATCAAGGAGATCAGTGCCCGGGACATCGTCGGGGGTAAAGCCTCCCCCTCCCTTGACTCATTAAAGGTCCTAACTAACAGCGGGCCCAACGGGTCCATATATTTTTTATAGAACTCGACCGGGAAACCGTCCGGCCCCGGTGCCTTCCCCGCCTGCATGCTTCCTATCCCTTTGATCAGCTCCTCCAGCCCAATCGGGGCCCCCAGTCCCTCTTCCACCTTTGGAAACCTCAATTGGTCCAGGAAACGGCCCATCCCTCCCTCCTCCCGTGGGGGCTCGGACCGGTACAATTCCTCGTAGAAGTCCCTGAAGACCCCATTGATGCCAACCCCACTCCACACCACGCTCCCTCCCCTGTCCTTAACTCCCCCGATCTCCCTAGCTGCGTCCTGCTTCCGAAGCTGATGTGCCAGCATCCGGCTTGCCTTTTCCCCATACTCGTAGACCGCCCCCTGGGCCTTCCTCCACTGCACCTACGCCTTCCTGGTGGCCACCAGGTCGAATTCGGCCTGGAGGCTGCGCCTCTTCCTCAACAATCCTTCCTCAGGTTCTTCCGCATACCTCCTGTCTACCTTCACCATCTCCCCCACCAGCCTCTCCCTCTCCCCCCCGCTCTCTCCGCTCCTTGTGGGCCCTGATGGAGATCAGCTCTCCCCTCACCACCACCTTCAGTGCCTCCCATACCATCCCCACTCGGACCTCCCCGTTGTCGTTGGTCTCCAAGTACCTCTCTATACTTCCTCGGACCCGCTCGCTCACCTCCTCGTCCGCCAACAGCCCCACCTCCAAGCGCCACAGCGGGTGCTGGTCCCTCTCCTCCCCATCTCCAAGTCCACCCAATGCGGGGCGTGGTCCGAAATGGCTATTGCCGAATACTCGGTATCCTCTACTCTCGCTATCAGCGCCCTACTCAAAATGAAAAAGTCGATTCGAGAATAAGCCTTATGGACATGTGAGGAGAATGAAAATTCCCTAGCCCCCGGCCTTGCAAATCTCCAAGGGTCCACCCTCCCATTTGGTCCATAAATCCCCTCAACAGTCTAGCCGCCGCCGGCTTCCTACCCGTCCTAGACCTGGAGCGATCCAGTGCCGGATCCAACACCGTGTTAAAGTCTCCCCCCATTATCAGGCCCCCCGCTTCCAAGTCTGGGATCCGACCCAATATACGCTGCATTAAACCCGCATCGTCCCAGTTCGGAGCATACACATTGACCAGTACCACCCTCTCTCCCTGCAACTTACCACTTACCATTATGTACCTACCGCCATTATCTGCCACAATGCTCGATGCCTCGAATAACACCTTCTTTCCCACCAAGATCGCCACCCCTTTTTTTTGGCATCTAGCCCCGAGTGAAACACCTGACCTACCCACCCTTTCCTCAGTCTTACCTGGTCTGCCACCTTCAGGTGTGTCTCCTGGAGCATAACCACATCCACCTTGAGCCCCTTCAGGTGCGCGAACACGCGGGCCCGCTTAACCGGCCCATTCAGTCCCCTTACATTCCAGGTTATCAGCCGGATTAGGGGGCTACCCGCCCCCCTCCCCCGCCGACTAGCCACGACCCCTCCTCGGCCAGCCACGCGCCCGCACCCCACACCCGGCCCGTTCCCCACAGCGGCATACCCCCGTCTTGACCCACCCCACTCGCTCCAGCTCCTCCTTGATCTTAGCAGCAGCAACTCGATTCCCCCCCCCCACCCCAACCCCCCGGCTAGGACCCATCCTAGCTGGTTTACTCCCCCCAATTGCACTTCCGCAAGTCAGCTGACTCCTGCTGACCCCGGCCACTCCCGCCTCCCCTTCGTCTCCTCCCATTGTGTGGCACACCCTCCTCTCCCGCTCCCCATTCACAGGCTCTCCCCCTCCGTTCTAAGCGCGGGAAACAATCCTCGCTTCCCCGCCCCAGTCTTCGGCGCGGGAAAGAAATCCCGCACTCTCTGTAGCGCACAAAGACTCCGTGAGACGAATAGAGTGAAGTCGATGAGGCTTTATTAAGCGTGTCTGTTTCCCCGCAGCTCGATAGTAAACTGGCCTGCAGGGGAAGACTCCGGCTTCTTATACTCCGCCTTCAGGGCGGAGCTTGAGGTCAACTGCCAACCAGGACCTGGGATCTGTCAGCCAATGACATTAGGGCTTCCAGTCCCACATGACCCCCAATACATACTACCACATTCACCCCTTGTCAAAAATGAACCCGGCGGGGTGATGCTTCGTATGGTGGTAAGGGTTTACAGGGCTGGTCCTGGGAGGACAAAACATTCACATGGCAATACAGTATTGGACAATTTCGTCCTGTTGCAACTATATACAGAGGGTATAGGAAGAAAAGCAAAATGTTCTTGTGAACAGTCAATATTTGTTTTATATCGACGCCACGAGTCGGTCGGGCGGTCTGGTCGTCCGTGTCGATCGCCTCGGCCCCGGCGGTGGTGGTGGTGCTTGTACCAGTGTTGTCACCTCCAGGAGCCGTACGGTTTCAGCTCGGGCTTGATTCATGGTCGGTGCTGAGGGGAGGGCGACCGATCCTCCTGGGAAGGGGGCGGTCGCGGGGTGCGGCGGTGGTAGGAAGGGGGGGGGTTGGGGTGATGGTGTTGGGGGGGTGATGGTGTTGCCGGCGGGCGCCAGATCCCGCAGGGAGACCGTGTCTTGTCGGCCGTCGGGGTACTCCACGTAGGCGTACTGGGGGTTCGCGTGGAGGAGATGAACCCTTTCGACCAACGGGTCCTCCTTATGTGCCCGCACATGCTTTCGGAGCAGGATGGGTCCTGCGGCCGCCAGCCAGGTCGGCAGCGACGTTCCAGAGGAGGACCTCCTAGGGAAGACAAGGAGACGCTCATGTGGCGTTTGATTAGTGCTCGTACATAATAACGACCGGATGGAATGGAGAGCGTTCGGGAGGACCTCCTGCCACCGTGAAACTGGGAGGTCCCTGGACCGTAGGGCCAGTAGGACGGCCTTCCAGACCGTGCCGTTCTCCCTTTCTACTTGCCCGTTCCCCCGGGGGTTGTAGCTGGTCGTCCTGCTTGAGGCTATGCCCTTGCTGAGCAGGAACTGGCGCAGCTAGTCACTCATGAAAGAGGACCCCCTGTCGCTGTGGACGTATGCGGGGTAACCAAACAGTGTGAAGATGCTGTTCAGGGCTTTAATGACTGTGGCCGCGGTCATGTCAGAACAGGGAATGGCAAAAGGGAAGCGGGAGTATTCGTCCACTACATGAAGGAAATATGCGTTGCGGTCGGTGGAGGGGAGGGGCCCTTTGAAATCGGGACTGAGGCGTTCAAAGGGGCGGGAAGCCTTAATCAGGTGCGCTCCATCTGGCCTGAAAAAATGCGGCTTACATTCCGCGCAGATGTGGCAGTCCCTTGTGACTGTACGGACCTCCTCTAAAGAGTATGGGAGATTGCGGGACTTGATGAAGTGGTAAAACCGAGTGACCCCCGGGTGGCAGAGGTCCTCGTGGAGGGTTTGGAGGCGGTTAATTTGTGCGTTGGCACATGTGCCGCGGGATAGGGCATCGGACGGCTCGTTCAGCTTTCCGGGACGATACAAAATCTCATAGTTGAAGGTGGAGAGCTCGATCCTCCACCTTAAGATTTTGTCGTTTTTTATTTTGCCCCGCTGTGCACTATCGAACATGAAGGCTACCGACCGTTGGTCAGTGAGGAGAGTGAATCTCCTGCCGGCCAGGTAATGCCTCCAATGTCGCACAGCTTCCACTATCGCTTGGGCTTCCTTTTCTACTGAAGAGTGGCGGATTTCTGAGGCGTGGAGGGTCCGGGAGAAAAAGGCCACGGGTCTGCCCGCTTGGTTAAGGGTGGCCGCTAGAGCTACGTCGGAGGCGTCGCTCTCGACCTGGAAGGGGAGGGACTCGTCGATGGCGTGCATCGTGGCCTTTGCGATATCCGCTTTGATGCGGCTGAAGGCCTGGCAAGCCTCTGTCGACAGAGGGAAGGTCGTGGTCTGTATTAGGGGGCGGGCCTTGTCTGCGTACTGGGGGACCCACTGGGCGTAGTACGAAAAGAAGCCCAAGCAGCGTTTCAGGGCTTTTGGGCAGTGCGGGAGGGGAAATTCCATGAGTGCGCGCATACGTTCGGGGTCGGGGCCTATTATCCCATTGCGCACTACGTAGCCCAGAATGGCTAGCCGGTCGGTGCTAAAAACGCACTTGTCCTCGTTGTACGTGAGGTTCAAGGCTTTGGCGGTCTGGAGGAATTTTTGGAGGTTGGTGTCGTGGTCCTGCTGATCGTGGCCGCAGATGGTTACATTGTCGAGATACGGGAACGTGGCCTGCAACCCATGTTGGTCAACCATTCGGTCCATCTCCCGTTGGAAGACCGAGACCCCGTTTGTGACGCCAAAAGGGACCCGTAGGAAATGGTATAATCGCCCGTCTGCCTCGAAGGCTGTGTACTTGCGGTCACTTGGGCGGATGGGGAGCTGATGGTAGGCGGATTTGAGGTCCACGGTGGAGAAGACTTTATATTGGGCAATCCGATTGACCATGTCGGATATCCGGGGGAGAGGGTACGCGTCTAGTTGTGTGTACCTGTTGATGGTCTGGCTATAGTCAATGACCATCCTTTGTTTCTCCCCTGTCTTCACTACTACCACCTGCGCTCTCCAGGGACTATTGCTGGCCTGGATTATGCCCTCCTTTAGTAGCCGCTGGACTTCGGACCGAATGAAGGTCCGGTCCTGGGCGCTGTACCGTCTGCTCCTAGTGGCGACGGGTTTGCAATCCGGGGTGAGGTTCGCAAACAAGGACGGGGGTTGCACCTTGAGGGTAGCGAGGCCGCAGATAGTGAGTGGGGGTATGGGGCCGCCGAATTTGAACGTAAGGCTCTGTAGATTGCATTGGAAATCTAATCCCAGCAAGGTGGGGGCACAGAGTTGGGGAAGGACGTTTAGTTTGTAGTTTTTGAACTCCCTCCCCTGCACCGTTAGGGTAACTATGCAGAATCCCTGGATCTGTACGGAGTGGGATCCTGCAGCTAGGCAAATCTTTTGTGCGCTGGGATAGGTGGTTAAGGAACAGCGTCTTACCGTGTCGGGGTGTATAAAGCTTTCCGTGCTCCCGGAGTCGACTAGGCATGGCGTCTCGTGGCCGTTTATTAGTACCGTTGTCGTCGTCGTCTGGAGTGTCCGCGGCCGAGCTTGATCGAGCGTAATCGAAGCGAGCCGTGGTTGTAGTAGTGGAGTGGGGTCCGTTGTTGCCGTCCAAGATGGCGTCGGGGATGAACAAAATGGCCACCCCCATACATCGCACATGGCTGGGGGGTCACAAGATGGCGGCGGGGGTGGACAAAATGGCCGCCCCCACGCGTCGTACAGGTCTGGGGCGGTCCAAGATGGCGGCGCCCCTCCTCCCCTCGTGGTGGCCGGGACCCAAAATGGCGGCGTCTGCGGGTCGCACATCGGCGCCCCTCCTCCCCTCGTGGTGGCCGGGACCCAAAATGGCGGCGTCTGCGGGTCGCACATGGTGTGCTGGGGGGGGCTGGGGAGCGCTAGGACCGCGATCGCTAGGACTGCGAGCGCTAGGACCGCGCAGAGCTCCCTCACCGCGAGCGCTAGGACCGCGCGGAGCTCCCTCACCGGGGACAGCGGTGGTCGGGGCCCAAGTAGGTGGCGCCGGCGGGTCAGGCGTGGGGCGCGCGGTGGGGGTTAGGGTGGCGTTAGGGACGCGGAAAACTCCCTCCTCTCCGTGAAGAGTGTTGGCCGGGACCCAAAGCGGTAGCGCCGGCGGCGGGTCATACATGGGCTGCGGGGAGGGGGGTTGGGGGGCGTAGGCGGCGTGCAGGGCTCCCAGTTCTCCCAGGACCGCGGTGGTAGGGACCCAGAGCGGCTGCGCCTGCGGGTCGCACATGGCGTGCTGGGGGGGTTGGGGGGCGTAGACTGCTTGCAGGGCTCCCTGTTCTCCCGGGACAGCGGCGAACTCGCGGGACCGGCACACAACCGCATAATGGCCCTTTTTCCCGCAGCTTTTGCAGATTGCTGCGCGGGCCGGGCAGCGCTGCCGGGGGTGTTTCACCTGGCCGCAGAAATAACAGCGGGCGCCCCCGGTGCGACTCGGCGTTTGGACCGCGCAAGCCTGTGGGGGGGGTAGGGGGTTTGGCGCGACGGGTACGTACGGGGCCCAATGGGTTGCCGCGCGGTCGGGGCCGTAGGCGCGGGTATTACGCGCGGCCACGTCTAGGGAGGCTGCTAGGGCCCGTGCCTCTGAGAGTCCTAGCGACTCTTTTTCTAGAAGTCTTTGACGGATTTGGGAGGATTGCATACCTGCCACAAAAGCGTCGCGCATTAACATGTCCGTGTGTTCGTTTGCGTTTACAGACGGGCAGCTGCAGGCTCGTCCCAAAATCAGCAGCGCGGCGTAGAACTCGTCCATCGATTCTCCGGGAGCTTGCCGTCTCGTCGCGAGCTGGTAGCGAGCGTAGATTTGGTTAACTGGGCGAAAGTAGAGACTTTTCAGTGATGCGAAGGCCGTCTGGAAATCGTCCGAGTCTTCGATGAGGGAGAAAATCTCCGTGCTCACCCTCGAGTGCAGGACCTGCAGTTTTTGGTCTTCTGAGACTCGGCCGGTGGTCGTTCTGAGGTAGGCCTCGAAGCACGTCTGCCAGTGCTTGAAGGCTGCTGCCGCGTTCACTGCATGGGGGCTGATCCTCAGGCATTCCGGAATGATCCTGAGCTCCATAGTCCTTTTTAGGCACGCTTAATAAATTGTAGCGCACAAAGACTCCGTGAGACGAATAGAGTGAAGTCGATGAGGCTTTATTAAGCGTGTCTGTTCCCCCGCAGCTCGATAGTAAACTGGCCTGCGGGGGAAGACTCCGGCTTCTTATACTCCGCCTTCAGGGCGGAGCTTGAGGTCAACGGCCAACCAGGACCCGGGATCTGTCAGCCAATGACATTAGGGCTTCCAGTCCCACATGACCCCCAATACATACTACCACACTCTCCACCTACCAGGCCCCGCCACCAACCAAAACAGTGCCCAACCCACCCCATCCACCCTCCCCAACCCGAAAGAGAAAAACACAAAGAAAAAGAAACCCAAAACAATGCAAAGGCCCCCCCCACACCGAACCAAAAATAGGCATAACATATCCACCGCAGTCCCCAATCGCCCATCCCGACCCTCAGTCTGTGTCCAGCTTCTCGGCCTGAACAAAGGCCCACGCCTCCTCCGGAGACTCAAAATAATGGTGCCGGTCCTTGTAGGTAACCCACAATCGCACCGGCTGCAACATGCCAAACTTCACCCCCTTCCTGTGCAGCACCGCCTTCGCTCGATTGTACCCGGCCCTCCTCTTCGCCACCTCCGCACTCCAGTCCTGATATATCCGAACCTCCACGTTCTCCCATCTGCTGCTCCTCTCCTTCTTGGCCCACCTGAGCACACACTCCCGATCGACGAACCGATGGAACCTCACCAGCACCGCCCGCGGAGGCTCATTAGCCTTGGGCCTCCTCGCCAACACTCTATGGGCCCCTTCCAGCTCCAGGGGCCCCTGGAAGGACCCCGCTCCCATCAGCGAGTTTAACATGGTGACCACACAGGCCCCCACGTCCGGCCCCTCCAGCCCCTCCGGGAGGCCCAGAATCCGCAGATTCTTCCGCCTCGACCGACTCTCTATCTCCTCGAACCGCTCCTGCCATTTCTTGTGGAACGCCTCGTGCGCCTCCACCTTTACCGCCAGGGCTAAGATCTTGTCCTCATTGTCAGAGATCTTTTGTTGAGCCTCTCGGATCGCCACCCCCTGGGCCGTCTGTGTCTCCAGCAGCTTATCAATAGAAGCCTTCATCGGCTCTAGCAGGTCCTTTTTAATCTCTCTGAGGCAGCGCTGGATACCCTCCTGTTGCTCCTCCGCCCACTGCCTCCACGCTGCCTGGTCTCCGCCCGCCGCCATTTTGTCCTTCTTCCCTCCCTTCTTCTGGTCCACCACCACCTTTTTTGTCACCCCACTCCTAGTTAAAGCCATATAGTGACGGGGAACTATTATTAACTCCTTCCCACACCGGGAAACGTTGAAAAAGTGCCCTTGGGGGCCCTGAAAAGAGCCCAAAAGTCTCGAGAGGGAATCCTTTTGGCAGTGTTCACTTCACCAATCTGCCCTAAAATGTCCGTGGAAACTCCTGAAAAGGTCTAAGTGTCCGTTCCAGACGGGAGCTGCCAAATGCGTGACCTACTCCTCCATGGCCGCCACCGGAAGCCTCGTCCCCGCTTCTTCAGTGGCCCTGGTGAGATCGTTTCACAGTTGTTCCCTCTGCTGTTAGAATTCACTTTTGATAAAGGTCCTCAGGTCAGTTTGCAGCTTTAAGCTTGCCCTTCCCCCGCTTGCATGCTGGAAGGGGCCCTGTTTATCCTGTTGCAGCCAAATCTTCCACTGCTTCTGCCGGGCCTGGCAGCCAAAAGACACAACACTCCTGGGGGACACCGTCAGGGGAGTGTTGCAGTCCTCTTGCCACACCGGGAAATGTCAAACAAATGACGTGGGGGCCCTGTAAAAGAGCCCAAAAGTCCGTTCCAAGCGGGAGCTACCGAATATGCGACCTAGCTCTGCATAGCCGCACCCGGAAGTCCGTCCATACTGACACCTTAATATACATGTGTCACTTATACGCAGAGAGGGTAAATAAATTCAGTTGTTGTGTTTGTACACAAATTCCCAGATGCTTGGAGGAGGGCTTCCCTGTGCGACCTACCCCATTCGGCAGTAAAGAGATAGCAGAATGGGCTCTAAGACAAAATAGTACAGGACGTGGTGAAGATACACAGAATATGTTCGATTGGGGATTAGCTGGATACGATATGAATAGGTTTGAGGAATGGTGGGGGCCTAGGTTTAATATAACACGTCAAACGCCCTGTTTGATCCTTCCCAATTATACTGGAGTCCCAAAAGGAAGTATATGCTTTAGGAAACATAAAACATATGGGACCTATCCGGTCGGCACAAGTCAGTGCGACCAGACCTTGAATTGGCAACCCCCTATGTTTCACCTTTCAGCTAAAGGACTATTCATCTTTGGTTGGTCAGGAGTTGAAAATCAAACTAGTGGTGGCTCCTGGGAAGAGGATCCGATTAGACTAATGATGACTGATAGTAAAGGAAACCTGACCGCATATAACGGCACGTATTTTATCTGTGGCCACACCAGAAAATTGGGAAGGCTCCTGCTATTTGGGATAGGTAGTCCCTTATGTGCATCACATTCAGCAATTGCAGGACCATCCCCATCACAGGATGACACGAAGTGTTCTGACATGGGCACAAATGCTGGGAATAATGATACCACCATTAGGAATAACCACTAATGCATACGAACTACGAGACATCCTTGAGCAGGTAGCTAATGACACTGCAGAAGCTGTGAACCAGATAGAAACTGAGATGGTTGCTATAAGAGCGGTTGCCCTGCAGAATAGAATGGCTCCTGATTTCTTGTTAGCTGAAAAGGGAGGCACTTGTGCCCTGATTGGAAGTGACTGTTGCACATACATCCCTGATAACTCAGAAAAATTGATAATCTGGTGGATCACATTCGTAGAGAGGTGACAAGATTACATGAAAATGAGAGATGGGATTTTAGCTTTGGATGGTAAGATCATCAGGACAGAGGATTGTGTTCTGGATTATAATCGCCATTGTAATCTTGATTGTCGTATGGTTACTGTTTTAATATTGCGCAAGATATTTTTATTGGACTAACACTGGAGAACAGCCCGAGCCGCCTTGCCTCCTTGCTACCAGCTCATAACACGCAGGGAACTGTCATACGTCCGTTCCTCTTACATTATAAACCACCCTTCTCTACGGAGGACACGATAATTTACTAAAAGGTGTTGATCAAAAGATCAACAAGGAGAGAATTGTGGAAGGGAAGTTACCAATTTAGAAGCATGCTGGGAATATTAACTATATTTTAACACTGCTTTTGAGCTAAAATAAGGAGGTCAGTAATGTAAACCAAATACTGCTTAGTATGTGGTACTGGCCTTATTATGATAATAAGTTGTTCTTCCGCAGGACAACAAAATGCGTACTCGAATTGTTTTTAAACCAAAGGCAAAACATTCATATTTCCTTTTGCGTATGTTCGCAAGCTTTATCTCTTCAAAGTTGTTTATTTCAACCTATAAATATAATGGTTTTTGACTGCATAACTCAGAGTGCAGTGCCTTGGCATTGCAGCTGAAACACTCTCTCTCCACAAGTATATTTGTGTAAATAAATTTCCTTAAATCGAACCTCGAGGAATTTGTCTTTATTATGATTTCCACGACACACCAAATGAATCCCTTTGAGACTTTGTTCGCTTTAGAGCAATGAGGTGTCCAGATGATGATAAAAAGGAACCGATGGAGAGTTACGGTGTCCTTTCTTTTTTTAAAAAAAAATATTTTATTCAAGGTTTTTTGGCCAAACATAACAGTACATAGTGTTTCCTTTACACATCAATAAAACAATATAAATAACAATGGCCAGTTTTAAACAAATAAATAAATAATATATGAACAAAATCAAAAACAAAACTAAATGGCAACTGCCTTATCCAAGATAAATACTCTCCAAAAATACACTCCAACAATCCAATATACAATTACATATACCAAATACCTATGCATATACAATAACATCCCTGAGAGTCCTTCTGATCCCCCCCCCCTCCCCCTCCGGGCTGCTTCTGCTGTCTTCTTCTTTTCCATTCCCTCTATCTCTCTGTGAGGTATTCGACGAACGGTTGCCACCGCCTGGTGAACCCTTGAGCCGACCCCCTTAGAACGAACTTAATCCGTTCCAACTTTATAAACCCTGCCATGTCGTTTATCCAGGTCTCCACACCCGGGGGCTTGGCTTCCTTCCACATTAACAATATCCTGCGCCGGGCTACTAGGGACGCAAAGGCCAAAACATCAGCCTCTTTCGCCTCCTGCACTCCCGGCTCTTCTGCAACCCCGAATATAGCCAACCCCCAGCTTGGTTCGACCCGGACCCCCACCACCTTCGAAAGCACCTTTGCCACCCCCACCCAAAACCCCTGTAGTGCCGGGCATGACCAGAACATGTGGGTATGATTCGCTGGGCTTCTCGAGCATCTCGCACACCTATCCTTTACTCCAAAAAATTTACTGAGCCGTGCTCCAGTCATATGCGCCCTGTGTAACACCTTAAATTGTATCAGGCTTAGCCTGGCACACGAGGACGATGAGTTTACCCTACGTAGGGCATCAGCCCACAGCCCCTCCTCAATCTCCTCCCCCAGCTCTTCTTCCCATTTCCCTTTCAGCTCATCTACCATGATCTCCCCCTCGTCCCTCATTTCCCTATATATGTCTGACACCTTACCGTCCCCCATCCATGTCTCTGAGATCACTCTGTCCTGCATCTCCTGTGTCGGGAGCTGCGGGAATTCCCTCACCTGTTGCCTCGCAAAAGCCCTCAGTTGCATATACCGAAATGCATTCCCTTGGGGCAACCCATATTTTTCCGTCAGCGCTCCCAGACTCGCAAACGTCCTATCTACGAACAGATCTCTCAATTGTGTTACCCCTGCTCTTTGCCATGTTCCAACTCCCCCATCCATTCTCCCCGGAACAAACCTATGGTTATTTCTTATCGGGTACGGTGTCCTTTCTGATGGAACCTGCACCATGTTTGTTATGTGTGTGATGCAAGATCAATAACTGCAAAGACGAGGTTAAAGCACAACTGAAGGCTTTAATAGACTAGAACTGTTCCCCAGCAGCTCAGGTACAGAATGAGGGCTGCTGGGACGGCACCGACTCTTATACCCCACCTATCAGGGTGGAGCTACATACTATACAGCCAATGGTAAACCCCCAGGTTTAACCAATGGACTTCAGCCTCTCAGGTGCTGCAATACCTGATAATACCACATTCACCCCCTGTTAAAAAGGAGTCTGGCGGGGGTGGTGGCCAGCGGCTACAACTGTATTCAACATGGTATGATCAGATATGGAGGTACCGTGATACCTCCATACAGTGTTTAGAGGATATTTACAGTCATGGCAGATATATGCAGTCAGTGTTTATTATTTACAGTTACAGATCGGTTAAGATGAAGCAATCAGTCGGTCGGGTGCCCTGACCGTCCTTTGGGATCATCTGGGCCTCGGTGGTGATTCCGGTGGGGGTCCAGGCATCTGCGACTTCGGGAGCGTGGTTTCAGCCTCCATGGCAGCCTCGTCACCCCTAGACGGCGCTGGTGGGGAAAACGGTTGACCTGGGAGGGGGGCGCCTGTAGGAGGCGTCGGTGGGTGGGAGGGTCCAGGCAGGAGCGGCGGGAGGACTGACCCTCCTGTGAGGTGTTGCGGGGGGGGGGGGGGGGTGAGGGTGGTGGTTGGGGTGCGTGTGGGGTTCCGGCGGGCGCCAGGTCCCGTAGGGAGACCGTATCTTGTCGGCCGTCAGGGAACGCCACGTAGGCGTACTGGGGGTTAGCGTGCAGCAGATGGACCCTCTCGACCAACGGGTATGACTTGTGCGCCCGCACGTGTTTTCGGAGCAGGATGGGTCCGTGTGTCGCTAGCCAGGTCGGGAGCGCGGTCCCGGTGGAGGACTTCCTGGGGAAGACAAGGAGACGTTCATGAGGTGTCTGATTGGTGGTCGTACAGAGCAATGACCGGATGGAGTGGAGGGCCTCCTGGAGGACTTCTTGCCAGCGGGAGACTGGGAGGTTCCTGGACCGTAGGGCCAGTAGGACGGTTTTCCAGACCGTTCCGTTCTCCCTCTCTACCTGCCCGTTTCCCCGGGCGTGGTAACTGGTCGTCCTGCTTGAGGCGATGCCCTTGCTGAGCAGGAATTGACGCAGTTCTTCGCTCATAAAGGAGGACCCCCTATCACTGTGTATGTAAGCGGGGAAACCGAACAGTGCAAAGATACCCTGGAGGGTCTTGATGACGGTGGTTGCGGTCATGTCTGGGCAGGGGATGGCAAAGGGGAACCGGGAGTACTCGTCAATCACGTTCAGGAAATACGTGTTGCGGTCGGTGGAGGGGAGGGGGCCTTTGAAGTCCATGCTGAGGCGTTCAAAGGGACGGGAAGCCTTTATCAGGTGCGACCTCTCTGGCCGGTAGAAGTGCGGTTTGCACTCCGCGCAGATTTGACAGTCCCTGGTGGCTGTCCTGACCTCCTCGATGGAGTAGGGCAGGTTGCGGTCTTAACAAAGTGGAAAAAGCGAGTGACCCCAGGGTGGCAGAGGTCCTCGTGGAGGGCTCGGAGGCGGTCCACTTGTGAGGTGGCACATGTGCCGCGGGACAGAGCGTTAGGAGGCTCGTTTAGCTTCCCGGGACGATACAAGATCTCGTAGTTGTAGGTGGAGAGTTCTATCCTCCACCGCAAGATCTTGTCGTTTTTTATCTTGCCCCGCTGTGCATTATCGACCATGAACGCCACTGACCGTTGGTCAGTGAGGAGAGTGAATCTCCTGCCGGCCAGGTAATGCCTCCAGTGTCGCACATCTTCTACTATGGCCTGGGCCTCCTTCTCGACTGAGGAATGGCGCATTTCGGAAGCATGGAGGGTACGGGAGAAGGCCACAGGTCTGCCCGCTTGGTTGTGGGTGGCGGCCAGAGCTACGTCAAACGTGTCGCTCTCGACCTGGAAGGGGAGGGACTCGTCGATGGCATGCATCGTGGCCTTTGCAATGTCTGCTTTGATGCAGCTGAAGGCCTGGCGGGCCTCCATCGAGAGGGGGAAGGTTGTTCACTGGATCAGGGGATGGGCTTTGTCTGCGTAGTTAGGGACCCACTGGGCATAGTACCTAAAAACCCGAGGCAGCGCTTCAGGGCCTTGGGGCAGTGAGGGAGAGGGAACTCCATGAGGGGGCGCATGCATTCAGGGTCGGGACCTATAACTCCATTTCGCACTACGTAGCCGAGAATGGCTAGGCGGTCGGTGCTAAATACGCATTTATCCTTATTGAACATTAAGTTAAGGATTTTAGCGGTCTGAAGAAATTTACGGAGGTTGGTGTCGTGGTCCTGCTGGTCATGGCTGCAGATGGTGACGAGATACGGAAACGTTGCGCACAAGCCGTACCGGTCAACCATTCGGTCCATCTCGCATTGGAAGACCGAGACCCCGTTAGTGACACCGAAGGGAACCCTTAAAAAATGATAGAGCCGCCCATCTGCCTCGAAGGCAGTGTATTTGCGGTCGCTCATGCGTAGGGGTAGCTGGTGGTAGGCGGACTTGAGATCCACCGTGGAGAAGACCTTATAATGCGTGATCCTGTTTACCAGGTCGGATATGCGGGGGAGAGGGTGCGCGTCCAACTGCGTAAACCTGTTGATGATCTGACTGTAGTCAATGACCATCCTGTTTCTCCCCGGTCTTTACCACCACTACTTGGGCTCTCCAGGGACTGTTGCTAGCTTCAATGACCCCTTCCCTCAGTAGCCTTTGGACCTCTGACCTAATGAAGGTCCGGTCCTGGGCACCGTACCGTCTGCTCCTGGTGGCGACGGGTTTGCAATCCGGGGTGAAGTTTGCAAACAGGGAAGGCGGGTCGACCTTAAGGGTCGCGAGGCCGCAGACAATAAGGGGGCTGCCGAATTTGAAGGTCAGACTTTGCAGGTTACATTGGAATTCCAACTCCAGGAGTGTAGCCGCGCAGCGGTGCGGAAGGACATAAAGGCGGAAATTGTTGAATTTCCTTCCTTGGACTGTGAGGTTTGCTAGACAGAACCCCTTTATCTCCACTGAGTGGGAACCGGAGGCCAGGGAGATTCTTTGATTTACAGGATGGATAAAAAGTGAACAGCGCCTTACCGTGTCGGGGTGTATAAAGCTCTCCGTGCTCCCAGAGTCGATCAGGCAGGACGTCTCGTGGCCGTTGATGAAGACCGTCGTCGTTGCTGTTGAGAGTGTTCGAGGTCGATTTTGGGCCAGAGTCACCGAGGCCAGGTGCAGGAGTTGTGAATTTTGATCGGGCAGTGTGTAGTCGGCCGGGCTGGGGTCCTGGGGCCCCATCCAAGGTGGCGTCTCCCATGGGTCGCACATGGTGGTCGGGGATGAACAAAATGGCGGCGCCCATCTGTCTAGCGTGGTGTCCGGGGAACAAGATGGCGGCGCCCGTGGGCCGCACGTGGCCCTAGGATACGGGGGTGGCGGTGATTGCTGGCCGCCTAGGGCCCGGGGAGAAGTTCGCTGTGGCAGTCCGGAGTCGTCGTTGGAGACCGCGGCCATCGCTCGTGCCTGGCAGACCCCCACAAAATGGCCCTTTTTGCCGCACCCTTTGCAGGTGGAGGTGTGGACCGGGCAGTGCTGGCAGGGGTGCTTTTCCTGCCCCCAGAAGAAACAGCGGGGCCCAGCGGAGTTGGCGGGCCGCCTTACAGCGCAGGCCTGCGGGGACACGGGGAATGTCTGTGGGGCTGCCGCTGCGGGATTCCACGCTGCCCAGGGGGCAGCCACGCGGTCGGGCACATAGGATTGTGCGTTCCTGGAGGCAAAGTCCATGGACCCTGCCAGGGCCCGTGCCTCTCTAAGTCCCAGGGTGTCTTTCTCTAAAAGACGCTGGCGGATCTCTGAGGAGCTCATACCTGCTACGAAGGCATCCCGGACTAGGAGTTCCGTGTGCTCGCTCGCCGAAACTTGCGGGCAGCCACAGCTTCTGCCCAGCACCAGTAGCGTGCGGTAGAACTCCTCCAATGATTCCCCGGGGCTTTGTCGTCTCGTTGCGTAGACCTGATTTACCGGGCGGATATAATGTCCTTTTATATACAGCCAATGGTAAACCCCCAGGTTTAACCAATGGACTTCAGCCTCTCGGGTGCTGCAATACCTGATAATACCACAGTATGTTTGTTTGTTATTGTTAATGTTAAATGTTGTTGGTTAATTTAAAGTTTTCATGGCCCCACGCCACCACTCTTTTAACGCCCACTGGCAGTTAATGGAACTAGTTTGTCGGTGGACAACCAATCATAGCTACTCTTCTGATTCGAAGGTAATCATTAGAGGCAGCCCCCACGACGACCACAAATTCTTACCGTTCTTGCCGGTCGCTCAGGTAGTGGAGAAACGGCACTGGTCCCCGCCCTGCCTGAGGACCCCCCTCTGGTCAGCTACGCTCGGGTAGAGCACATATGGCACTGGTCACCGTCCTACCCGGGGATTCCACCCATTCTTACCCGTTGCAGCCCATACACACCCCATTTTGGCTCTTTAAGTTCAAAACTCTTTTGTTTATTTATGGCAACCCTTAGATTGCTTCCAGGTGCTATTTACATCCTCAAACACTAGGATGGTAGATCACACAGGCTGCGAGACGGCTCGCATTGTGTCAGTATTTTTCTCGGATGTCTTGTCCCCAAATATTTGGTTTAAAAAAAAAGAAAAATGAGGGTGTCGCAGATGGTGACCAATTATAATGGGTGATTGGCAATAAAGGACAGACAGACAGACAGACGAGATCTTAAACAAGATAATAACAGAAATTATGCTTGTTTCCATAGAACCCGGGAACCTCAGAAGAAGAAAAGAAGACAGAAAGAAGGAAAGGTGAAGACAACCATCATTCTCTACAGTTGGATCTTAGCGGGATCCCTCCAGTTGCGCACGGACGCTACCCCCCCGGACCCCTACCACACAAGCCGTGAATGTTTCCCACCCCTGCCATACAGTAAACCCCGAGATATCTACCGATACATCGACCTGGTGTGACAAGTTCATCACCTGGTATTCCCTGCCCTACGTTGTGGAAGCACTGTAAGTGCTGGCGATACTCTGCAGTGTCGTTCAGACCCTTAGACTCAGGAAATGGCGGAGGAAAGCCTCCCACACCCCGGTATACACCTTCAGATCCCCTATTTTCGGACTTCAACAAACCCCCCCAACCCCTTCAAGTGAATTAAAGTACATCCGCTTTTTGTGTGTGTTCGTTCCATTTTAATAAAGAAATGTAAAACTCTGTGCTTGACTGCCAAGCCAGAGAGACCCGTGTTGCTGTTAATGTACAGTTTAAAATGTTGTAAATTATTTTGATTGATTGAGGTTAGTTTAGTTAAGGGCATTTAGAGGTTCCAGTTTTTTTATTTTGTTATGCATGCCTGAATGTCATAGCGCCCCGTAGAATTTTATAATTATGTATGTACATAAAATAATTTAGGTAAAAGTTGCAATTCATAGGACCGAGCAGTATAGAGTCTGTCAGTGCTTATGGGTGCCCGACTCAGGAGGAGAACGAAGACGACGCAGTAATGTGATCCTTCACGCTTCGCGTTGAGGACCACAAGGAGGGAGTGTAGCCATCTCGGATGGCTACTTCCAGAATACAAAATGGACATTTGCAAAGATTGCAGGGAAAAATGGACAATGCTAAGAAAGCGGGCAGGCACAGAGCCTGTCTGCATATTGAAGAAACAGCTCCCAGACGAGACCGAAACTGTAGGCCCATTAGCATATGGATGGCCCATCTCCGGGAACAAAGGAAGATACTTAAGTAACCGATCTGGCCCCAGACCTCGCGGCGCAAGTTCCCCAAACCGAAAGCAGAAAACAAAGCAGGCCAATGGCCACCTAGGACACGCCCAGCCATCAGGGCACCCACCCCTTCATTGGTCAGGATCAATGCGAATGATCAAGAAATGGCCCAATTGATTGGGGCCAAGTTCAAGGCCCGCCCAAAACCGCGCGAAGCCCCCTTCGGGTATAAGAAGTCCCCAAGAGAGAATCGCTCTCTTGGAATCGGCCCTCAAAGCGGAGAGACCCTTCCACCAGCTACATCAGAAGCAAGTAAGTCCAAGGTCAACGCTCGCTACCAGACGGACGACCTTAGCTGTTCCCCTCAACCACTTCGACCCCAGCAGCCTCAGAACTGAACAACGGCCATTGTTCCTCTGACTGAGTGGGCATCCGAAGCTAAGTATAGGCTTTAGTAGTAGTGATAGTTTAGTCTGTAGTATTTTGTGCATGAGTAAATATTGCTGTGTATGTAAATAAATAGTATTGACTTTGAACTAACTGGTGTACCGACTGCTTGATCAGTATTGGGGTTTGAACCTTGTGGCGGTATCGAAAGATACCTGGCGACTCTAAAGCAAACATAATTAGAATTAAGGAAGGCGACCATATTGACCGCCATATTTAGAAACAACCAAAGAGAGCAACAGGTCATACCCAAAATACAGTGTTTCGGATAATGGTGAAGCCGCTTAGCATTTATATTTCTGATTTTATTTTTCCTTAAAAAGAGCTTGCATTTCTATATTTTGTTCAGCTCCATTTCATACTTTCCATCAGAAAGTCCTCTTGGTTGGAGGAAGGCTGCTGACCTTCATTGCTGCAAAATGCAGATGATGTTGGAGGACACCCTTAAGTAATCTCTGGGCCTTGAGGGATGTGTCTGTGTATTGGTGGGATATGCCTGCCATAGGTGAATAGTTGGAGGTATGTGGAAGCAGTAACAAATGTATATGTGACTGGCATGTTTGGAAGGTGTGTTAGTGAGGTACAGTATAAGAAAAGATAGAGAGGAGCCTTGACTGCCGTGTGAGCGATGGTGATGTGGTGCAACATGAGAGGTGAATGGTGTGATAGGTCTGAAGTGTGATGTGCGCACCATGACCACCCAAACATAATGGGTGCTGGGGCCAGATTTGTGGTTTAAGCACTGGACATTCAGAACCCTTACCACCTACTCCCATGCCCGATGCAGGGATAGTTTGGAGGGTTTTTTGCTTCTCCAGAAACATGGCCTCCTTGATGACCTGGACCACACTGAACTATGAGTCCAAGACAGCACCACAAAATCTGGGTGCCCTCTCTCTCCTTCAATGTGCTAGAGCCCTCTCTGAATGGCAAATAATGATTACCTAGCAGCCGGCCATGCATTGCTGCAATTTCTCTTTCATAGGTGCTGTACCTTTAAAAAGGAAAGATTCACTGCAGCACGTGGTTTCTGAAAAATACTGTTTGCCTCCCTGGAGTTTGCAGAAGATGTCTGCATTAAAATCAAGACCAGGGCTGCATGGGAGTCACTTGTTACCTTCACCACCACGCTACCATCATGGAAATGAGTTGAGTAGGAGCAACACAGCCCCGATGCGCAAAAATCAGGGTGAATGAATTTCATGCACAATGTCTCTACAGGGTAGACATCTGGAGAATAAATACAATTTTTGTCTGAATAGAGATGTAACAGGGGCATTTTCCCAGGCAACAGCAGTCAGGATCTGGGGTGTATATGGGAGTTAAATTGCCTAAAAGTAATAAAAGCAAATCACTGCGGATATTTGAATCTGAAACAAAAACAGATAACACTGGACAATCTCAGCAGATCTGACAGCATCTATTCAGAGAAAATGGAGCTAACATTTTGAGTCTGGATGACTCTTTGTCAAAGAGTCATCCAGACTTGAAACGTTAGCTCTCTTTTTTCTCCACAGATGCTGTCAGGCGTCTCAGATTGTCCAGTATTTTCTGTTTTTGTTGCCTAAAAGTGATGTTGGGTTGGAAGCATCACACAGATGGGTTTGAAGATAAGCGGGGAACCCCAATCCAACTATGGGGTAGGACATTCCAGCAAGTAATTAACTGCAGTTTGTACCAAGGATTCTGTGTTTAAAAGGCCAGCAGACATTTTTCCTAAGCTATGTGGAACTCACCTGGATCATGAGATGAGTACACAGTAAGGAATGCCTCTTCAGTGAAACTGATGGGTCTCTATCTTGAGGTCCCCCCTCAGCAACTTTAAGAAATTGAAATGAAAACATGGCCACAGTCGCCTGCCAGCATTGTGGAGGCGGAAACCCTCAAAATAGTGGCCTACGACTGCAGATGTGACCAGATTCTAGGGTACAATTTGACCAGTCTGCATCATATCGCCAGCTTGAGGCTAATTAATAATTCTGGCCAGTGGGAGGTTAAGCGGGCTCATCTTTGGGATTCACCCCCCAACACTGCCCTGGAGCTCGGGATTGACATTATTAAACCACTCTTTACATGCAGCAATTTGATGGTATGATATTATAATTGAGGCTTACTGATCCATTTGAAGAGTGGTCTGTGAACCACGCTTTCTGGCCGCTGAGGGTTGGTGTCGCTGTCGTAGGCGGCTGGCCGACGCGGTATTGGGGCCTCTCCTTGTTGTCCGCTTCCTCCTCCCAACAGGAAGGCAAGCTCGATCTCGCTCGCGCGAGGTGTTCGGGAGGAAGGTGACGGGTTGGACCGGAATTTGGAACCTGTTTTTAAAAACTAGCGGCTCGAGCTGCAGCCATGGTGGAGGTGGGACTTTGGATTCTGTTCGATATAAATACGACTATTGGGGCGGCGGCGGCCGGGGGGGCTTGAAATCTCTGAGAGTTCCGGGCCTTGCCGCTTTGCACAGTAAAGCAAGAGGGGACCTCAACAAGTGACCCAGGAAAATAAAGGCGGAGCGAAAGCTTTTCCTGTGGAAGTCTGGGTGCACATGCCCTGTGAGACATGTAATCTGCATGCTGATTAAATACATACATTTCTTCCACCCCCCTCCAATCCACTGCAGTCTATCACAAGGGCTGATTTAGTTCAGTGGGCTAGACAGCTGGTTTGTGATGCAGAACAAGGCTAGCAGCCCATACCAGCTTACCCGAACAGGCACAGGAATGTGACAACTTAGGACTTTTCACAGTAACTTCATACTTGTGACAATAATAGGTTATTATTAACAGAGATGCACTGGAATGTATTAATGGAGTGATCCCATATAAATTGCACAGCTACTCTATTGTGCCCCATTTTGCCTTGCATTCTTATTAACGTTGAAAGTAGTGTTGAGGTGAACAATCAGCTGTGATCTTATTCTATCTTATTCAATCCGACAGAGCAGGATTGACAGGCTAAATGGCTGCTCCTATTCATTCCTGTGCTCCTATCCAGTTTTCAGTTGTACTCCAGTTTGTAATTATGGACATTTCCCTGTTCTCTTTTCTCCATTCCCCTGTCCCTCCTTGCGAGTCTGAATACGCATTGGTCATATGCCCATTTGAATGTGGGCAATGTGAAAAATTGTGGCTTCTCTTGTTAGAATAGAGGAGGATATGAACTGTTGTTGAATTATTTAGAAAACGATGTAACAGAGTGGATGGAAAAGTTCCATGCTTGAGGGGTGTAGAATGAGGAACAGTGGATTTCTAAGTGATTTACAGCAGGGTGGTGAGGATGTGTAATGCATTCTTGTATAAAATAAAGGTTGTGAATATGTTAATTGAGAATAGGTGGTTGCATGGAAGAGTGAGAAAGGAAGCAGAATATTGGAATAGGAGTAAGCACACATGACAAGGACTGCTCATTGTATGGGTGATAAACGTTGCGCAGGTAGGACAAATGTCCTGTTCCCATGTAATTTCTAGTTTTGCAATTCTATTACTATTCAAAATGCACAACTTCATAGAATCATAGAATGTATAGTGCAGAAGGAGGCCATTCAGCGCATTGAGCCTGCACCGGCCCTTGGAAAGAGAAATCTACTTAAGCCCACGCTTCCACCCTCTCTCTCTAACCCAGTAACCTGACCTAACCTTTGGCACAAAGGAGTAATTTAGCCTGGCCAATCTACCTAACCTGCACATCTTTGGATTGCGGGAGGAAACCGGAGCATCCAGAGGAAACCCACGCAGACACTGGGAGAAAGTGCAAACTCCACACAGACAGTCACCTGAGGCCGGAGTTGAATTTGGGACCCTGGAGTTGTGAGGCAGCAGTGCGTGCCGCCCATACAACCTCTACATTGTATTGTTAAAGCTCTGGGAAATGTATACTAGTAACAGGCCAATATCTGCATATAAGGGAGACTGTTATAGTACTACTTCCAGTTAACTTTTCTGGATCTCTGCGCTGAGTGCTTTTGAATTTTATCTTGTGGCTACCAGCTGCTCTGAAAAATCTCACACCATAAATATAGGCACCTTAAGCTTTCAGTGAAGGAGAGGACATAACACTTGACATAGTTTTATTTTTTAATTATATGTAACAATTATTTTAGACAAAATATAAAATGGGTGGATGATTAGAACAAAGTGCTACCCATTTTGGATGAGGATAAGGAGGTTCTTCTCAGAGGCTTGTGAATATTTGGAATTCTCTGGCCCAGAGAGCAAGGGAGGCTGAGTCATTGAATATATTCAAGGCTCAGATAGATTCTTGAACGACAGGGGAATCGAGGATTTGGGGGAACAAGTGGAGTTAAGACCAAGATCGGATCAGCCAAGATCTTCTTGAACAGAGCAGGCTTGCAAGGCCGTATGACCTACTCCTATTTCTTTTGAGCAAGTGTGTGTGTAATATGAGTGCTTTAATCATATATGGTGCTTGTTAAAATTGGGGAATTTGGTGTTGAGGATTGGATTCCTACTCCACTTGAGCAAAACAGTGCTAGTATTGAGCATTTCCTGATTAGCTAGAGCATAGAATAAAACTCTTACCCCAGCAATGTGCTTTGGTAACAACTTGGAATTATGTAGCACACCTCGCATGCAGAAAGTTGCCTCAGGACATTTTATGACAAAAAAAAAAGAGATGAGTATAGCAGGCACCAAATATGGGAGGATTGGATGGAAATACTAAAATTGGGAACCAATGGCAAGGTTGGAAATAATTTTATAAAGGAAGATGGCAGACCAGAGACTGAATAGAGAATTCCAGAGAGGAGAAATGTAATGGTTTAAAGGTATCTCTGATCTCCAGGAGCAATGCCATTCTCACCAATGTGGGCATACCAATTTCCCGTGCCAAGCATTTGTAATGACTGTCTGAGACTACCATTCTTGATTATTTTCTGACGTGGGCCTGCTCGCTGCCCAAACATGTCACGTGAGAGCCTTGCAGCAGGAGGAGAATTATCTTTTCAGTTTGTTTGTTATTATGTTTAAAGATAAAATGTCATTGTACAAATCCATTATCTCACTTAATGTCTCAAGATTGTTTAAGTGACTGCTCTCATTATATGTTGTATTTAAATGTGCAATTATGTAAAATTAATCAATACATTTTGTTCAGTGATTCCATTCACTTTGCATTTGTTTTAAATGTTTTAGTTAAGTTTCCATATTAGAATTTCATACATATGTTAAATGATTTTCTTTCTTTCTCGTCAGGAAGTGCAGAAACACTCTGTACACACACTAGTGTTCAGATCTCTGAAAAGAACCCATGACATGTTTGTTGGAGATCATGCTAAGCCCATTGCAGTAGATGAGAAAAGGTGAGTACTTATTCTGTTCTTAAAAGTATAATACTTAAAGCATAAGGATTCTCATTGGACTGAGTGCATTGATACAAGATCACCTGACCTTTTTAGCACCAATGCCAAACGCCCAAGTGTTTTATGTTTGGTACATGAATTTTGCAAAATACTTAGAGCTGTGTTGTTTCTCTTTGCCTTGCCTTAATTTTGTCTGTTGAAACCACTTACATTGTATTGATATTTATATCAAAATCCTCCACCGTCTTCTCTCTGTCTAAATCCATGGGACTGCCCTTGCATAGATAGCAACATCATATGCAAGCGTGAGATTAATTTCCATACTCTGCTGTATCTCTACACCACTTCTACAAAGTGCTATTACAGAAAGGTTACAATGCAAGTTGTACCTAAAGTTACACAGAATGAGTATAAAATAAGTGCATAGCAATAGGCACTGTTTAAAATGTATACATAGTGTTGAATAATAATGGTCTAAAGATTTGTACTATTTTGAATTAATCACATACTGTTACAAAGTTTAGCTCTAATACAAAGTTAAAGGTAATTGCTTCTTGACACTTATAAGTTAAAATTGATGCAAAGAATATCTGTTGTTATGCTTCCCTGCCTCGCACTCATAATCTCCTGATAACCTTCCTTCAGTGGTCACCATTGCTATCTCAGTTTCTGCCATCAAATTCCTCTATATGGCTTCATCATTAACTCCATAAACCAGTCGATCCCTCAGCATATCATTTAGTATTTTCCTGAAGCCACTGTGTTCCGCAATTTTCCTGAGCCGTGCTATGTAGGTTTCAATGGTCTCCCCATGGGCTCTTCCAATGGAATTGAATTTGAATGTTGCAAAATCATGGACGGCTTTAGGTGGTAGTGCCTTTTACTAAATTTGTAATCTCTATGAATGAGCTTGTACCCGGCGCGTTTTGGGACGCAAGGCTAAGAATCAAATTATAAGTTTGGGTCACACACACACTTAACACTTCCTCTTTCCCACCTCCACAACTCTGTTTGCTCTGAAGAAAAACTCTAGTCGCTCAACATTGCCAAAACCAATCTTCAGCCGAGGCATCAAAGGGATCCGCTACTGAAGATGGGCATGTCTGCAGCTATCTTCTCCACAAGCTTGACTTTGACTGGACCAGGTTCTGAGCTGATGATCTCGCATACATACTTCTTTCTTTTACCTCGCCGCCAGATGTAGTAACCTGGCTCAACCAGTTACGTTTATTTACACAACATGCTGCTAAGAGTAATGCTGCCAGTTTGCCTCCTGAATCAAACTGAGCAAAAGCCTGCTTTCTGCCCGGTGATTCCTGTGTGCTAATTACTGATTGGACAAGCAGGTAACATGACCATTCAGACGATTGCCCTTTAAAGAGGCCAGTGACTACAGAACTATATTGCCATACTGTTGCTTATCGCCAAGTCAAAATGCAGAAACTCCCTTCCAACAGCACTGCATCAGATGGACTGCAGTGTTTTAAGAAGGGGGCTCGCCACCATCTTCTTAAAGGCAAGAGATGCTGGCCTTGCCAATAATGTTTGCATCCCATGAAAGAATATTAAAAAAACATTGTGACTGAAGTTGCAGACTTTATCAGCAACAAATGGCTTTATACTATTTTGTGAAAGTTTTTATGATGCATAGCTGTTTGAGAATTGCTTTTCTATTCATTCATTTTCACACTTCTTGTATTTGACCAGTTACAAGCTCAAGATGAATGTGAAGCTTCAAACAGAGTACAGTCCTGTGCTTCATATGCCTATACTTAAAGAAATCAGAGAAAAAAGTTCACAATCTGATTCCTACAATCATGGACATTATGATCTTAATCATGGTATGCTTTACGCTTTTCTCTCACAATAGAGGAAATATTTTCAGTTTTACAAACAAAGAACAAAGAAATGTACAGCACAGGAACAGGCCCTTCGGCCCTCCAAGCCCGTGCCGACCATGCTGCCCGACTAAACTACAATCTTCTACACTTCCTGGGTCCGTATCCCTCTATTCCTATCCTATTCATGTATTTGTCAAGATGCCCCTTAAACGTCACTATCGTCCCTGCTTCCACCACCTCCTCTGGTAGCGAGTTCCAGGCACCCACTACCCTCTGCGTAAAAAACTTGCCTCGTACATCTACTCTAAACCTTGCCCCTCTCACCTTAAACCTATGCCCCCTAGTAATTGACCCATCTACCCTGGGGAAAAGACTCTGACTATCCACTCTGTCGTTGCCCCTCATAATTTTGTATACCTCTATCAGGTCTCCCCTCAACCTCCTTCGTTCCAGTGAGAACAAACCGAGTTTATTCAACCGCACCTCATAGCTAATGCCCTCCATACCAGGCAACATTCTGGTAAATCTCTTCTGCACCCTCTCTAAAGCCTCCACATCCTTCTGGTAGTGTGGCGACCAGAATTGAACACTATACTCCAGGTGTGGCCTAACTAAGGTTCTATACAGCTGCAACATGACTTGCCAATTCTTATACTCAATGCCCCGGCCAATGAAGGCAAGCATGCCGTATGCCTTCTTGACTACCTTCTCCACCTGTGTTGCCCCTTTCAGTGACCTGTGGACCTGTACTCCTAGATCTCTTTGACTTTCAATACTCTTGAGGATTCTACCATTCACCGTATATTCCCTACCTGCATTAGACCTTCCAAAATGCATTACCTCACATTTGTCCGGATTAAACTCCATCTGCCATCTCTCCGCCCAAGTCTCCAAACAATCTAAATCCTGCTGTATCCTACGACAGTCCTCATCGCTATCCGCAATTCCACCAACCTTTGTGTCGTCTGCAAACTTACTAATCAGACCAGTTACATTTTCCTCCAAATCATTTATATATACTACAAAGAGCAAAGGCCCCAGCACTGATCCCTGTGGAACACCACTGGTCACAGCCCTCCAATTAGAAAAGCATCCTTCCATTGCTACTCTCTGCCTTCTATGGCCTAGCCAGTTCTGTATCCACCTTGCCAGCTCATCCCTGATCCCGTGTGACTTCACCTTTTGTACTAGTCTACCATGAGGGACCTTGTCAAAGGCCTTACTGAAATCCATATAGACAACATCCACTGCCCTACCTGCATCAATCAACTTAGTGACCTCCTTGAAAAACTCTTATCAAGTTAGTGAGACACGACCTCCCCGTCACAAAACCGTGCTGCCTCTCACTAATACGTCCATTTGCTTCCAAATGGGAGTAGATCCTGTCTCGAAGAATTCTCTCCAGTAATTTCCCTACCACTGAAGTAAGGCTCACCGGCCTGTAGTTCCCGGGATTATCCTTGCTACCCTTCTTAAACAGAGGAACAACATTGGCTATTCTCCAGTCCTCCGGGACATCCCCCGAAGACAGCGAGGATCCAAAGATTTCCGTCAAGGCCTCAGCAATTTCCTCTCCAGCCTCCTTCAGTATTCTGGGGTAGATTCCATCAGGCCCTGGGGACTTATCTACCTTAATATTTTTTAAGACACCCAACACCTCGTCTTTTTGGATCTCAATGTGACCCAGGCTATCTACACACCCTTCTCCAGACTCAACATCTACCAATTCCTTCTCTTTGGTGAATACTGATGCAAAGTATTCATTTAGTACCTCGCCCATTTCCTCTGGCTCCACACATAGATTCCCTTGCCTATCCTTCAGTGGGCCAACCCTTTCCCTGGCTACCCTTTTGCTTTTTATGTACGTGTAAAAAGCCTTGGGATTTTCCTTAACCCTATTTGCCAATGACTTTTCGTGACCCCTTCTAGCCCTCCTGACTCCTTGCTTAAGTTCCTTCCTACTTTGCTTATGTTCCACGCAGGCTTCGTCTGTTCCCAGCCTTTTAGCCCTGATAAATGCCTCCTCTTTCTTTTTGACGAGGCCTACAATATCTCTCGTCATCCAAGGTTCCCGAAAATTGCCGTATTTATCCTTCTTCCTCACAGGAACATGCCGGTCCTGAATCCCTTTCAACTGCCACTTGAAAGCCTCCCACATGTCAGATGTTGATTTGCCCTCAAACATCCGCCCCCAATCTATGTTCTTCAGTTCCCGCCTAATATTGTTATAATTAGCCTTCCCCCAATTTAGCACATTCATCCTAGGACCACTCTTATCCTTGTCCACCAGTACTTTAAAACTTACTGAATTGTGGTCACTGTTACCGAAATGCTCCCCTACTGAAACATCTACCACCTGGCCGGGCACATTCCCCAATACCAGGTCCAGTACCGCCCCTTCCCTAGTTGGACTGTTTACATATTGTTTTAAGAAGCACTCCTGGATGCTCCTTACAAACTCCGCCCCGTCTAAGCCCCTGGCACTAAGTGAGTCCCAGTCAATATTGGGGAAGTTGAAGTCTCCCATCACCACAACCCTGTTGTTTTTACTCTTTTCCAAAATCTGTCTACCTATCTGCTCCTCTATCTCCCGCTGGCTGTTGGGAGGCCTGTAGTATACCCCCAACATTGTGACTGCACCCTTCTTATTCCTGATCTCTACCCATATAGCCTCACTGCCCTCTGAGGTGTCCTCTCGCAGTACAGCTGTGATATTCTCCCGAACCAGTAGCGCAACTCCGCCTCCCCTTTTACATCCCCCTCTATCCCGCCTGAAACATCTAAATCCTGGAACGTTTAGCTGCCAATCCTGCCCTTCCCTCAACCAGGTCTCTGTAATGGCAACAATATCATAGTTCCAAGTACTAATCCAAGCTCTAAGTTCATCTGCCTTACCCGTAATACTTCTTGCATTAAAACATACGCACTTCAGGCCACCAGACCCGCTGTGTTCAGCAACTTCTCCCTGTCTGCTCTGCCTCAGAGCCACACTGTCCCTATTCCCTAGTTCTCCCTCAATGCTCTCACCTACTGACCTATTGCTCCCGTGCCCACCCCCCTGCCATACTAGTTTAAACCCTCCCGTGTGACACTAGCAAACTTCGCGGCCAGGATATTTATGCCTCTCCGGTTTAGATGCAACCCGTCCTTCTTATACAGGTCACACCTGCCCCGGAAGAGCTCCCAGTGGTCCAGATAATGGAAACCCTCCCTCCTACACCAGCTGTTTAGCCACGAGTTTAGCTGCTCTATTTCCCTATTTCTAGCCTCACTGGCACGTGGCACAGGGAGTAATCCCGAGATTACAACCCTCGAGGTCCTGTCTTTTAACTTTCTGCCTAGCTCCCTGAACTCCTGCTGCAGAACCTCATGCCCCTTCCTGCCTATGTCGTTAGTACCAATATGTACAACGACCTCTGCCTGTTTGCCCTCCCCCTTCAGGATGCCCTCTACCCGTTCGGAGATATCCTGATATTTACGTGAATGTAATTGTTTGTTTCCTTTGTTTTATTCTATAATTTTATGACCTTAGTACACCACTTATAAAATATTAAACAGTCTTTAAAATCTGGAGTATGGAGTGTAGTTCCCGATTTCTTAATTGATTTCTGTGGCTGTGATTTTGGGAGAAAACTCTTGTAGTTAAGTAGTTTTCACAACAGAACTGTGAAGTCAGAGATTTAGGAACAGTTTTCAGTGGTGCTTGGAGCCAAGTTGATTGAAATGAAAGCATATAAAAGTAATGCTTTCATAAGGTAACGATATTTTTGTAATTTAAGAAAAGCTGATTGCCTCAATGACTATGGCTCTGATGCCCTGAAATCAATACAATGAATGTGACTAGTGGAGGAATTCATGGAGTTATAAGTTATATTGGTTTCCTGTTTTGACTAGTAGTTGGATATTTCTGCCTGAAAATGATTTTCTCGCTCAACGGCAATGTGGATCATGTGCAACAGCTATTAAAACTAATGTGCTTTTGCATTTATTGTTCTGTCACTTTAGTATAAGCCACTTTAACTTAAATAAAAATCTTAGTTTATACTACCCTTAAATTAACATTTTCAAAAAAAATTGAAGACATTCTGCATCGTATTCAAGACTGTCTTTACAGTCCAAGTTGAGTAGGTTCAGAGTGCAAAGTGCAACGAGCAGTACTTGTACTACGAGCAGTACAACAGCTGCAAAATCTCCCTGGCCCTCATTTATTCAACTTGAGCTAGGGGCTTTTTTCGAAATGTAGGAAAGTGCAGGTGACATCAGATATTTCTGATACTGTTAGGAAGTTTACCTAGTGCTCAGCAGATTAGGTTTACAATGAATAAACTACATTCACTGCCGAGCCTAAACCTACCATCAGAAGGAAAACTAGCTTTGTGATGTTGCCTTTTTTTGAATGGCATACACCCAAAACTGCCATCTTTGCAACAACAAAATGCTATGTAAATTAACTTTGTCTAATGTTTTAGAATACTTACCACATGCAATTTTCATGATAATTTAACGTGCTAGTGTGAAGATCTAGAACTTATCATAATCAAGATAATATGAATTGTGTGGAGCTGAACACAAGCGTGGACCAGTTTAACCAAGTTGCCTATTTATATGCAAAATCTGGAATGTACTACTTAGTACAGTGTGGATACATGAAGTTAATGAATGATTTTTAGTATTAATCCTGCTGGTATTTAATATTATGACATTTAATAGGTGCCCTCAATTATAATTTAAGTATTATTGTAGCTTAGAACATGAGTAATATTTGGTTATCAGTGCTGACTATAACAAAGTTATAATTGACTTTCAAAGTTACAATTGAATGTATTTATGTAACTTTGTTCTGTTTAAAATGTTTCTTCTTAAAAAAAAATTTTGAACTGATAGGTCATCTGCATAATTTTTAATTAAATACTGGTTAGAAAATATACATTCCCTTGCTGTTAAATGACTTTCTGAAGCTCAGGAAAAATCTATGTCTTGGCTCTCCTATGTTTTAGGTGAGGAATCCGAATACATTATAACTGGTACACATCCATACCCATCGGGTCCAGGTCAGTAGCATTTTTGAAAAAAATAGTTTTTGAGGTTTATAATCTGCAGTGAGTTCCAGCAATGATTGAGTTAACCTCTTGGATATCAGGCTCCCTTATTCACTGTTACTGAGTTAATCAGTGGGACAAACAAAGCAACTGCAGAAAGAAATGAGCATGCAGACAAAATTTTGCTATGCTTTTTGAAATGGATTAACTTAAATTTTACAAATGCATAGTTATTCCTGATATTCAAGCAACATTACTGCAGACTTTTACAAAACCAAATTTGGGATTTTCAAATATGCTTATTACAGGGATTTGTTAAAAATGACCAGAAACACCGCAACATTTTCAACACTTAACAGTAATATCTTGAATTCTGAAATTAAGGATTTTGTATTAATACTTATTGGCACAGCAGCATAATTTAGAATTTAAGTATGTATGTATTCTGTCTTAATATACAATATTAATTCAGTCTCTGTGAATTGTAGGAGTTGCTCGAACAGCTGATACACAAGTGCAGAAAATGCCCAGTGAGGCAAGTGCTCAGGCATTAGCTCTGGCGCTTCCTCCTTCACAAGCCAGGTAAGTTCTTTGCTTAAAAAATTCTGGGACCATCTGCATTGACAGATTTAAATGTAAACATTTTTTTAAACAAAGGAGGAATTGAGTGATAGTTTCTTTGAAATGTTTAATATTTTGGAGTTTAAATTGGGAGTATCCATTGTGAAGCTGTTTAGTTGCATGCAGTTATTGGTTGTTACAGCTAAATATATAACAAAGTTTGATAAAGTTATGATAAACACTTATTCATTATTGGTTAACTCATCAAGTCCACCAAAGTATATTTTGCTGAATAGACTTTGACATTAATAACATTTTTTGTTTTTATCGTGATGCTTCTTCTATGCGTGTGAATGATAATATTCGATGGCTGAATGGCCTCCTGTGTCAGAAATTTAAAGGGCTACACAGGGCTAAATCGCTGGCTTTGAAAGCAGACCAAGGCAGGCCAGCAGCACGGTTTAATTCCCGTACCAGCCTCCCCGAACAGGTGCCGGAATGTGGCGACTAGGGGCTTTTCACAGTAACTTCATTTGAAGCCTACTTGTGACAATAAGCGATTTTCATTTCATTTTCATTTCAAATGCAAACAAGTTTTGGTTTCTTTCAGACCTTTCCAGAAAATCAAAGGAAAAATGATAAATAGGACAACATAATGCAAATGCTATTGTTTTAAATTGAATAAAAACTATCTACCAGAGTGAATCTGAGATTGTGTTATTGTGAGGGAATAATTCACATTTCCAGAATTTTAATGATGTTTCTTCGAGATTGCTCAAGAGACAGGGAATTAAGCCTATAAAGCAGTGTTTTTTCAAACTTTTTTTCCTGGGACCCATTTTTTCCAACCGGCTGGCCTTCGGGACCCACGCTGACCGACCTTTACGACACACGCCACGTTTGCTTACCTTTAATGCGAAAGGGGAATCTCCTTGGTCCTCTCAATCAGGTTCACAGGAGGAGAGGGGCAATGTGCATATTAGTTGGACTTCTGCCAGTTCCTTTGTGCCATCTTCATTTTTTTGAGAATGGAAAATCCAACCTCACGTCTGTTGATCGTCTTGAAGGGCAGTAGCAACAAAATGCTTGTCTTACACAGCACTGGATACTCTTGGGAGATGATACTCCAGAATGCTGACTGTCCAAGAGCCTTTGGAGTGTTTTTAATGTGCTATCGCAGGTCAGGTACAGAAGCGTAGTCTTTTCATTTGAAGTCAGCTGTAAGTTAATAACTGACTCTGGGCTCTCAATCTCTAAAGGATTTTTTTACCCACCATTTCTCTTTCAAAATCTAAAACGTCTCTCATTTGCCAATACTTCCCTGCATATAACACACATGGGCTTTGAAAACATCCTTATTTGCATTGACACAATTGACAAAACCATACCTCAAGAAAACATCTTTATACTGCTTTGTTCCCTGCACAACTGACTCCAGATTCAGTTGTGGAATCCTGGCCAGTAGGTACACTCCTATTTGTGTCTCTGGCCTTCTCTTACTTGTAATAAAATTATTTATCTTCACAGTCCTCTTGCCTTGCTTGCCATCAGCTAGAAAATGGAGGAATCTCTCCTCTGATTTGATGCCAAAAGCACATACATAGAGGACGTTTGACTGTACGTGCAAGGTGTGCGAGCCGCTCAATGCTGCACTTATGGTCGGAAGACTGCACACAGCCTTATTTCCTTCTCATTTAAAAGAAGGCAGTGGCTGCCATTCTCAATAAAATGCCGATAACGGCCACATTTGGAAAAACCTTACTATAGAGGGTGGCAGCTGGGAATGTGTTGGAATAGTCAACTCTAGAGGTAGAAGACATGGATGAAGGTTTCAGCAACAGATGAGCTGAGTCAGGGGTAGTGTTGGATAAGTTAGAGTTGGACTCGAATTCTCTGTTTTCACTAATTGGGATATCTTTTATTTCCTTTTCAGACAAGATGCTAATCGTAATGCAGCCAGTGTTGCTGATATACACAGACATGCAGGCATTGCTGAACGGTCACAACCTCCAGTGTCTTCCATGGTAAGATTCCTATGATAGATACAAAAAATTGTAAATGTACCTCAGATTGCTTATGATGGAGTGACAGATTATTGACAATAGTTGTAGGAGAAAAGAAAAGACCAATTTGGCTTTTCTTACTTACGCTTGTATTTGAACATGTTACAGGCTCTAATGGAAGTTGGAGGAACAAGGAATTCCTCAATTATTTCAAGAAAACTTCCTACAATGCCAAAACCACAATGGCACCCACCTTGGAAGCTGTACAGAGTGAGTAAATGATAGTGTGAATCTTTTGAATAAATAATAAATTATTTCTGGTTGTTTGTCACAGCTAAAATTTGTTCAGGATGTGACAAGAAAATATTAGTTAAAATGTTTTCCTTTTTGCCTAACTACATTTAAGATTGCTTTCAATTCAAAAATTACTTGTATAAAAAAAAAAGATTGGCAGAACTCAGGGTAGGTAAGTTGGAGTTGGACTTGCCCTGATGGCAAGCACATAAAACATTTGAGGGAATAAACAGCAAAAGCTTGGACCACAATTTTTGAATCCTCTAGAAATAAGCAAATTGTGCCAGGAGAGGAGGTGAGCCATAGAAGAATAATTCAGGAAAATATGGACTTGCTGTAATGTCAGTTATGGGTAAACTCTGAATCTGTAATTTGTGATAAAATTGAGCCTTTAGGAATTAATTAATCGGGCCAGCCAACACGGTCTTAATGGAGTGACTGATTAAATAAGTAAAGAGGTTGCAGCAGTAGTACATATGGATTTTCAGAAGACATTGAATAAATTGCCTCATGAACCTTTATAGAATAATTGAGGTATTTGTAGAAGAGGAAATGAGCATGTGTAAGAGGAGATGATCACAAATAGTAAGTTGGTTAACTTCGAGGAAGTAGTGTTACTGTTGGTTATAGCTCAGATTGGGAAAGGCTGGGAAGGGTGTGCCATTGTAGGTCTGTAGTGCTGGGTTAAATTGGTGCAAATTTGGAAACCACAAACAATGGGTTGTTGGGGGTGGGGGGGGGGGTGGGGTGCAGTGTGGTTGCAAGCAGCAAAGAGGACTGTTAAAAGATTTCAGGAGGGCATTACAGCTCAGCAAAATGGCCAGACTAGTGGAAGATGCAAATTAATGTACTTAGTGTTAGACATTGAATGGTGTGAATGAACCAGGAAGATCTGGGGTTCAAATATATCCCTGGGATTGTTGGGAGATAAAACCATTCAGAAAAATATAACAGTATTTTCAATTTTTAAAAATAGGGTCTAATGAGCAAGACTAAATAAGTAATACATATTGTCACAAATAGGCTTCAATGAAGTTACTGTGAAAAGCCCCTAGTCGCCACATTCCGGCGCCTGTTCGGGGAGGCACCAGATGTGGTGACGAGGGGCTTTTCACAGAAGCTTCATTGAAGCCTACTTGTGACAGTAAATGATTATTATTATTATTATATACACATGTATTACAAGTCCCTGAATAGATTTGGATATCCCATTGTGAAAGGAATTTACCCAAGAATAATAATATTGGAGATGGGAAACTACAGTTATAAAGAAAGACTCAAGATATTGGTGTTATTTTCACTTGAGCAAAGAAGATTAACAAATAAAAGATTTTTAAAATTGTGATTGAATGTTACAAATGTGGAGGGACTGTTTCCTCTTAGGGGAGTGAGCATTGATGAGACTCCCCTATCAATGTAAAATGCTAACCGGTGAGAAGAGTGGTGCAGAGGAATTAATTTACGTCGAGTCCATAAAGCATTTGATGCTTTACAACAGGTAGTAATTGGGACGTAGCTTATTGTTACTTGTGGAGAAACTGGGTAAATGTTTGAAACAGGAAGTTAAAGGACTAATGGGAAAGAACAGAAAATTGGACTTTGTTTTAAATTGCACTAACACAGAGCCAGCAAAAGGTACAGTGGGCTGAATGGTCACCACCTGTGCTGTAAATGACCGTAATTCTAATGTATGATGGCACAGTAGTACACCAGAGTGCTATGATGGAGGTTTGCACTTGCAAGCTGATTCATCCTTTTCAACTGTGCTCTGAGCCAATGGATTCCTTTCTTAGTCCCATTATGTGGATTATGAATAGCACTACCCTACACCTTGGATTATATGCCCTTCATGGTATGGATGTAATTGACCTAATTGACGGTTTGGGAACTTCAGGTAAATGCCAATATTCAAAAGTTGCTAACTGAATAATGCTGCACCTTAATACCATTCAATTTGCAAAACCAACATTTACATTGAATAGCATGAAGTTTCTGTATTTCCATGGTGAATATGATTTAACCTCATCACAAAAATCTAAATCTTGTTATGGCAAATGTAAGCACCGTTTTAATGATGTGACAATTGTTCATTGCTTTAAATCACCCCCTGGAACTACACTAAAGTATGACGATTAAATTCTTCAAGTGTTAATCGTTGGAGACTTTAAAAATATTAAATGTACCTTTCCCTTGACTCTTCCTCTCGATGCAATCCTCCTTCCTCCTCCGCCTTTATCTGGTTTGACATTGATTTCAAATATTCAAATTTAACTTCTGTGTATTTCTCAGCGCATCAGTCTGATTGATTGAGATAATGCAAAGTTGCTTCTCTGTTCACGCAGGTCTCATACTGTTTTGCATGTGCCACAGTGGTTAGCACTGGGTCTGCGGCGCTGAGGACCTGTGTTCGAATCCCGGCCCTGGGTCACTGTCCGTGAGGAGTTTGCACGTTCTCCCCATGTCTGCGTGAGTTTCACCCCACAGAACCCAAAAATGTGCAGGTTAGGTAGATTGGCCACGCTAAATTGTCCCTTAATTGGAAAAAATAATAATTGTTTCGCTCGTCATGCTATTATCAATTCAACTTCCCCATCCACGAGGCAGTCTAATTGATAGAGGCTATTTAGATGCCTGGCTACAGCAAAATCTGGACCATTGTGCATACCTTTGAAGTCTATGAACATAATTAATAAAACATGAATAGAATTATTTCAACTAGAAATTTTGTGAAAAAGAGATATGAAAAGCTTTTGAAATCTTGTGCATTAATGTTCAATCAAAAAACATGTGAGATTTTATTTTTCATTATCAGGACTGATTAAGCAAGTAATATTTTTGTCATTTTAACTTTTGTTCATTCTCTGTACAGTTTTGTGGTGGAAAAAGTATGATCTGGCATTGTTAAACTTGAATCTCTCATTAAATGACAGGTAATCAGTGGCCATTTGGGCTGGGTTAGATGTCTTGCAGTTGAACCTGGAAATCAGTGGTTTGTTACTGGCTCAGCTGATAGAACTATTAAGGTAAGATTTGATATTGGAAGTGCAGTTTTAAAGGTTTTTTTGCATAATCGGGTGAATTATGTTATTTCTATTCCCATTTGTTCTTCCTGGTCTGGTGCAGCAAGCAAGCCTGATGTTAAACTGGATTTTTTGCAAAACTGTCTTATAACACTGAGCAGCATTAAATATCACAGACTGGCAAGGTGGGTCTCTCCACTTGCTAGGGGATGCTGCAGTCTTCCTTATAAAATGTCATTTTTATTTTTGGGGATTCATGGTCTCAAACGTTTGTCCGGAGTAGTTTACAGATTATCCATGTTTTGCTGGTACATTGTGTTTGGCTTTAATTTGACTAGTTCCCAGGACCTCTCCAGTCTGCCACCGGGTCTGCTATTACTGACATTACTTCAAGTCAAAGCTCACAATGCACAGAAAGTAATTTCATGATACCTCTTTAGCAGCATTAACAAATACATTTACTGTAATTAGTAAGTCAGTTATCCTGTTTCAGAAACATTAAAAAAGAGGCTGCGGAGAGGAGATAATCTGGAACAATTGAAGTATGGCAAATAAATAAGACATCTGTTGATGGAAATAGTTGAATGCCAGGGCATCACTACTGGAAAAACAGAAAAAGACTTAAAGTGGTTCAATATAATTTAGTAAATGCTGTTCTTACAGTTGATTGCATTTTATTGCATAATTATTTAAGAATGTGGTTCATCAAATAAAAATAACCTAATAGATGATATTGAAGTAAAAACAAATATTGCAGACGGTGGAAATTTAAAACAAAAATAGAAGATGCTGGAAACATACTGGGCAGCACAGTGGTTAGCATTGCTGATTCACAGCGCCAGGACCCCGGGTAAATTCCAACTTTTGGTGACTGTCTAAGTGGAGTTTTCACTTTCTCCGCATGTCCGTGTGGGTTTCCTCCCACAATCCAAAGATGTGCAGGTTAGGTGGATGTGGCATGCTAAATTGTCCCTTACTGTCCAAAGTTTTGCAGGTTAGGTGGGTTATGGGTATAGGGTGGGGGCTTGGGTAGGGTGCTCTTTAAGAAGTTCAGTGCAGACTAGATGGCCGAATGGTCGTCTCCTACACTGTAAGAATCGGGCAACATGGTAGCACAGTGGCTAGCACTGCGGCTTCACAGCACCAGGGTCCCAGGTTCGATTCCCCACTGGGTCACTATCTGTGCGGAGTCTGCACTTTCTCCCTGTGTCTGCGTGGGTTTCCTCTGGGTGCTCTGGTTTCCTCCCACAGTCCAAAGAAGTGTAGGTTAGGTGGATTGGCCATGCTAAATTGCCCTTAGTGTCCAGAAAGGTTCGGAAGGGTTACTGGGTTCCGGGGACAGGGTGGAAGTGAGGGCTTAAGTGGGTTGGTGCAGACTCGATGAGCCAAATGGCCTCCTGCACTGTATGTTCTATTGTTCTCACATAGGGAAGTCAGCTTCTAGAGAGAACAAAGCTTGGCGTTTTTGGTGCAGACCTGGATCTGAAGGGTATTTATCTGAAAAGTCAACCTCTCTAGGTGCTGACTACTAACCTGTATGTTCATAGCATTTTGTAGTTGGCATGAAATGCTCTTTTTAAATGAGATTTTTTTTTTTTTTTTTATAAATGTTTTATTGAAATTTTTTTCCCAAACAACAATTTTTCCCCTCTTACAAAGCAAACGCAACAATAACAATACAGAAATTTTAAACAATACACAAGTAACAAAACCCCTTTATCTTTGACCTAAACTAACCCCCCCCCCCCCCCCCCTGGGTTGCTGCTGCTGGTCATCTGTCTTCCCTCTAACGTTCCCCTAGGTAGTCGAGAAATGGCTGCCACCGCCTGGTGAACCCTTGAGCCGATCCTCTCAGGGCAAACTTTATCTGCTCCAGTTTAATGAACCCCGCCATGTAATTTACCCAGGCCTCCAGTCCGGGGGGTTTCGCCTCCTTCCACATGAGTAGGATCCTGCGCCGGGCTACTAGGGACGCAAAGGCCACAACGTCGGCCTCTTTCGCCTCCTGCACTCCCGGCTCTTCCGCAACTCCAAATAGAGCTAACCCCCAGCCTGGTTTGACCCGGGCCTTCACCACCCGCGAAATCACTCCCGTCACTCCCTTCCAATACCCTTCCAGTGCCGGGCATGCCCAAAACATATGTGCGTGGTTTGCCGGGCTCCCACCACACCTCCCACATTTGTCCTCCACTCCAAAGAAACTGCTCAATCTTGCTCCCGTTATGTGTGCTCTATGTAGCACCTTAAATTGAATCAGGCTAAGCCTGGCGCATGAGGAAGAGGAATTTACCCTGCTTAGGGCATCAACCCACATACCCTCCTCTATCTCCTCCCCTAGTTCTTCTTCCCACTTTCCTTTTAGTTCGCCCACCGACTCCTCCCCCTCTTCCCTCATCTCTCGGTAAATCTCTGACACCTTGCCCTCTCCGACCCACACCCCTGAAAGCACCCTGTCCTGTATCCCCTGTGTCGGGAGCAACGGAAATTCCCTCACCTGTTGTCTAGTAAATGCCCTCACCTGCATATATCTCAGGAAATTTCCCCGGGGCAACTTATACTTTTCCTCCAATGCTCCCAAGCTCGCAAAAGTCCCATCTATAAATAAATCTCCCACCCTCCTAATTCCCAACTGGAACCAGCTCTGAAATCCTCCATCCATTCTTCCTGGGGCGAACCTATGGTTGTTCCTGATTGGGGACCCCACCAGGGCTCCCCGCACCCCTCTCTGTCGCCTCCACTGTCCCCAGATATTCAATGTTGCCGCCACCACCGGGTTTGTGGTAAACTTTTTAGGTGAGATCGGTAGCGGCGCCGTCACCAGCGCCTCTAAACTCGTCCCTTTACAGGACTTTCTCTCCAGTCTTTCCCACGCCGCTCCCTCACCCTCCATCATCCATTTACGTATCATTGCCACATTGGCGGCCCAATAGTAATCGCCCAAGTTCGGTAGTGCCAATCCTCCTCTGTCCCTACTACGCTGAAGGAACCCCCTCCTTACTCTCGGAACTTTCCCTGCCCACACGAAGCTCGCGATGCTCCTGTCTATTTTATTAAAAAAGGTCTTAGTGATTAGTATAGGGAGACATTGAAATACAAATAAGAACCTCGGGAGGACCATCATCTTAATTGCTTGCACCCTGCCCGCCAGCGATAGAGGCTGCATGTCCCACCTCTTGAAGTCCTCCTCCATTTGTTCTACCAACCGTGTCAGATTAAGTCTGTGCAAGGTTCCCCAACTCCTAGCGATCTGAATCCCCAGGTATCGGAAGTTTCTTTCCACTTTCCTTAGAGGCAAGCCTTCTATCTCTCTACTCTGGTCCCCTGGATGTATCACAAATAATTCACTCTTCCCCATGTTTAGCCTATACCCCGAGAAATCCCCGAACCCCCTCAAAATTCGCATAACCTCTATCATTCCCCCCGCTGGGTCCGACACGTATAACAATAGGTCATCCGCATATAACGAGACTCGGTGTTCTTCTCCCCCTCTAATCACCCCTCTCCATTTCCTGGAGTCTCTCAACGCCATGGCCAGAGGTTCAATTGCCAACGCGAACAACAATGGAGACAGCGGGCATCCCTGTCTTGTTCCCCTATATAGTCGGAAGTACTCTGATCTATGTCGACCTGTAACTACGCTTGCCGTTGGAGCCCCATAAAGAAGTCTAACCCAGCTAATAAACCCGTTCCCAAACCCAAACCTCTTTAACACTTCCCATAAATACTCCCACTCCACCCTATCAAATGCCTTCTCTGCGTCCATTGCCGCCACTATCTCTGCCTCCCCCTCCACTGGGGGCATCATTATCACCCCTAATAGTCGTCGCACGTTAACATTCAGTTGTCTCCCTTTTACGAACCCTGTCTGATCTTCGTGCACCACCCCCGGGACACAGTCCTCTATCCTCGATGCCAGTACCTTTGCCAACAATTTGGCGTCCACGTTCAACAATGAAATGGGTCTATAGGACCCGCACTGCAACGGATCTTTATCCCTCTTCAAAATTAACGATATCGTCGCCTCCGACATCGTCGGGGGTAGAGTCCCCCCTTTCCTGGCCTCATTGAACGTCCTCACCATCAACGGGGCCAACAAGTCCACATATTTTCTGTAATACTCCACCGGGAACCCGTCTGGTCCTGGGGCCTTCCCTGCTTGCATGCTTCCCAGTCCCTTAATAACCTCGTCCACCCCAATCGGTGCCCCCAGGCCTACCACCCCCCGCTCCTCCACTTTCGGGAACCTCAATTGGTCCAGGAACTGCCGCATCCCCTCCTCTCCCTCTGGGGGTTGAGACCTATACAGTTCCTCATAGAAGGTCTTGAACACCTCATTTATCTTTCCTGCCCTTCGCACCGTGTCTCCCCTTTCGTCTCTAATTCCTCCTATCTCCCTCGCTGCTGCCCTCTTTCGCAATTGATGAGCCAACAGGCGACTCGCCTTTTCCCCATATTCATACCTCCTCCCCTGTGCCTTCCTCCACAGTACCTCTGCCTTTCTGGTGGTCAGAAGGTCAAATTCCGTCTGGAGTCGTCTCCTCTCCCTGTACAATTCCTCCTCCGGGGTCTCTGCAAATTCCCTATCCACCCTTAAAATCTCCCCCAGTAATCTTTCCCTTTCCTTGGCCTCTGTTTTCCTTTTGTGGGCCCCAATGGAGATCAGCTCTCCTCTGACCACCGCTTTTAGTGCTTCCCATACCACTCCCACAGGGACCTCGCCGTCGTCATTGACCTCCAGATATCTCTCAATACACCCCCGCACTCTTGCACACACTCCCTCATCCGCCATCAGTCCCACATCTAATCGCCAGAGTGTTCTCTGCTCCCTTTCCTCTCCTAATTCCAGGTCCACCCAATGTGGGGCATGATCCGAAACCGCTATGGCTGAGTACTCAGCTTCTTCCACCCTAGAGATCAACGACCTTCCCAAAACAAAAAAATCTATCCGGGAGTACACTTTATGGACATGGGAGAAGAAGGAAAACTCCCTAGCCCTAGGTCTAAGAAATCGCCATGGATCCACTCCCCCCATTTGGTCCATAGACCCCTTAAGTACCTTGGCCGCTGCCGGACTTCTTCCGGTCCTTGAGCTGGATCTATCTAGCCCCGGGTCCAGCACCGTATTAAAGTCCCCTCCTAAAATCAAGTTTCCTACCTCCAGGTCCGGTATACGCCCCAGCATCCGTCTCATAAATCCCGCATCGTCCCAGTTTGGGGCATACACGTTAACCAACACGACCTCCATTCCCTCCAGCCTGCCACTCACCATTACATATCTACCTCCGCTATCTGCTACGATGTTCTTTGCTTCAAATGCGACCTGTTTCCCCACCAAAATGGCCACCCCTCTATTCTTTGCGTCCAGTCCTGAGTGGAACACCTGTCCCACCCATCCTTTCCTTAGCCTAACTTGGTCCGCCACCTTTAGGTGCGTCTCTTGGAGCATAACCACGTCTGCCCTTAGTCCTTTCAAATGCGCGAGCACTCTGACCCTTTTTATCGGTCCGTTCAGGCCTCTCACGTTCCACGTGATCAGCCTCACTAGGGGGCTACCTGCCCCCCTCCCGTGTCGACTAGCCATTACCTTCTCTAGGCCAGTCCCATATCCCGCCTCCGCGCTCCCGCTCGCTCCCCCAGCGTCGCACACCATCCCCGCCCACCCACTCTTTAGCCATTTCCTTTTGGATTTCCGCAGCAGCAACCCAGTTGTCCCCCACCCGCCCCCCCCTCCCTCCCCCCCTCCCCGCTAGATCTCTTTCTAGCATGATTGCTCCCCCCATATTACTTCCGTAAGTCAGCTGACTTCAACTGACCCCGGCTACTCCTGCTCACTCCTCGACCCCCCCCCATGTGGGGAACTCCCATCCGCCTTGCGCCTGTCTTCCCGCCTTATTCTTTCTGGTGCGGGAACATCCCTTTACCTGACCCGCCTCTTATGGCGCAGCTCCCTTTCCCCTCCCCCTCCCCTTCCCCATTCTCCAACTATGTCCCGTCTTTCCCCCCTCACCGGCGCCCACATTTCCCCAATGTCTCCCCCCTTCCCTGTTTACTTCTCAATTAACTTCCACCGTAACATTAACAATAACATTTCCTGCAGCATCAGTCCCTCAGTTCCGATCCAATTTCTCTTCTTTGATGAAGGTCCATGCTTCCTCCGCCGTCTCGAAATAATGGTGTCTCTCCTGATACGTGACCCATAGTCTTGCCGGCTGCAGCATCCCGAACTTCACCTTCCTTTTATGCAACACCTCTTTGGCTCGGTTGAAGCTCGCCCTCCTTCTCGCCACCTCCGCACTCCAATCCTGGTATACCCGTACCACTGCATTCTCCCATCTGCTACTCCGCACCTTTTTAGCCCATCTCAGGACCTCTTCTCTATCCTTAAGGCGGTAAAATCGCACGATTATCGCCCTGGGTGGTTCTCCCGCTTTTGGTCTTCTCGCCGGAATCCGATTTGCCCACTCCACCTCCAAGGGGCCCGTAGGGGCCTCAGCACCCATCAGTGAGCTCAGCATCGTACTTGCGTACGCTCCACAGTCCACTCCTTCCACACCCTCAGGGAGACCCAGTATCCAAAGGTTCTTCCTTCGCGCTCCATTTTCTAGGGCTTCGATCCTTTCAGTACACTTTTTATGAAGTGCCTCGTGCGTCTGTGTCTTAACCGCCAGGCCCAGGATCTCGTCCTCAATATCTGTCACCTTCTGCTCCACCACGCGGAGCTCTGTCTCCTGGGTCTTTAATGTCTCCTTGAGCCCCTCAATTGCCTGTAGCAACGGGGTCAGCACCTCCCTCTTCAGCAGCTCCACGCACCGTCTCACAATTTCATGCTCAGGCCCCCATGTCGCCTGCGCTTTCTCCGCCGCCATCTTGTACTTCTCTCTTTCTGACCCTTTGGTCGACGATTCCTCGCGCTGCAGCCGCCGCCGCCGGTTTTTTCCTCCTTCGTTTGGGGGGACTCCCTTCTCACACGCCCCACACCGGGTTGCGTCGTCGAAAAATTCCCCGTTGGGGCTCTTAAAAGAGCCCGAAGGTCCGTCGGAGCTGGAGCCGCCGAAGCGTGCGGCTAGCTAGGCATCACCGCAACCGGAAGTCCCTTCAGTGGCCTTGATGAGGTCTTTTCACAGTTGTTCCCTCTGCTGCTAGAATTCACTTTTGATACAGGCCCTCAGGTCAGCTTGCAGCTTTAAGCTTGCCCTTCCCCCGCCTGCATGCTGGAAGAGGCCCTGTTTATCCTGCAGTTGCAGCCAAATCTTTTACTGTTTCTGCGTGTGTCTGGCAACCAAGAGATATACCCTTCCTGGGGGACACTGTCGGGGGAATATTGCAGCCTTCTTTCCACACCGGGAAATGTCAAACAAATGCCGTGGGGGCCCTGTAAAAGAGCCCAAAAGTCCGTTCCAAGCAGGAGCTGCCGAATATGCGACCTAGCTCTGCATAGCCTCACCCGGAAGTCTTTAAATGAGATTTTTATAATGACTGCATTTGTCTAATTATATTTGATGTTTGTAATGCTGATTACGGTGGAGAAAATAATCCTGTAATAAAGAACAACTAAGCTACTGTATTAGGAACTTGAAATTATTCCATGCAAAATCTGGGTAATATTGTAATGTGAGGGACTATGTTGATTGAAGTTATGCCTTTAATACACCATTTTAAAGTTGTTTGGTTTTATATTGAGAAACTATGTGGTTACCATTTTGCTCCATAGATCTGGGATCTGGCCAGTGGTAAACTGAAGCTCTCTCTGACTGGACACATCAGCACTGTACGAGGGGTGGCAGTCAGTTCACGTAGCCCATACCTTTTCTCCTGTGGAGAGGATAAACAAGTAAAGTGCTGGGATCTGGAATATAATAAGGTATGGACTTTCACAGAATAGGCATTATTAAAATTAATTTAAAGTTCTGCAGCTTGGCTTATCACTGTTGGCACTGAATATGCATATTCTGTAAATTTCTGAGCAATTGTACATATTTATTTCTATGTTTTATTTAGGTTATCCGACATTACCATGGTCATTTAAGTGCAGTGTATGGGCTTGATTTGCATCCAACTATTGATGTCTTGATAACGTGTGGCAGGGATTCAACTGCAAGGGCAAGTAATTTTCTAAAATCATTATGCAACTCGGTATAGATCTAATACATAGACCAGAAAAATTATTAACATGATTACAGATTAATATGTTTTGATAATGTGACATATAAAATCTTCTTTACTTCTCAGTTTTATCAGAAATACTGAAGCTTGGTTTTGCATTGCAGATTGCATTTGCATTTGCATTCCTGTAAGGAACTGAAGAATGTTTTTTTTCCTTTGCTTTTGACATAGGTTTGGGATATTCGAACAAAAGCAAATGTACACACATTAATAGGGCACACGAATACAGTTGCAACTGTGAAATGCCAAGCTGGAGAACCACAGATTATTACAGGTAATTGCATATTTATTTTAAACAGCAGGTTGAATGAAGAAAGATATTTCATCTTATCTAGCTTCCCTTGAGACTATGCACAAAATGATTTGAGTATTTTCACCTCCTCCTACCTTGATTGAGATCAGATTTTAAATTCAGGGGAATGTTCTTGATGCACTCACTGGCATTGCGAATCTTTCCAAATGGGAAACCTCAGCAGAGGAATTGAAAATGCTTGATCTCAGTCACTTTCTAAATTCACAGACGTAATTAGAGTTCTGATTTAAACTTGTTGGTGAGAGAGGATTATTTTCATTATAAAATGTAGGATCTCTGAAGCCATTTTACTTTACCTCACTTGATTCAATTTTTTGGTTTACTCTGAAGCTGCCCGATTTGACCAATGGTGACTTGTGGAAAGATTTGCTTTGTGCATTACGGCAGAATAATAATACAATGTTTTGTTGTAACAGTGGTTACAGTTATAATATATCTCAGTTTTCTGGGAGGGAGTGGTAAGGCTGATGTTTATGCTTGAGGAAGCGACTGGAGTAATACATAGGTTGTGTTATTATAGTTTGCTGGGCAGATGATTGGTTTTAGTTCACCATTTAAAATCTGATTTTTCTGATTCCTTGTGTTCTTCTAATCAGCTGTTTCCAGAAGTCCTTGGTAGTTTCTCATTGTCAATTTCTATGCACTTTCTTATCTTTTGATTTGTACATTCTCTGCACCGGGTGTCCTGATTTGCAGCTGGTTTCCTTTGTGCTAATAAATAAAATCAAGGCAGTACGGTGGCGCTGTGGTTAGCACTCCTGCCTTACTGTCTGTGTGGAGTTTGCACATTCTCCCCGTGTTTGCATGGGTTTCGCCCCCACAACCCAAAGATGTGCAGGGTAGGTGGATTGGCTACGCTAAATTGCTGTTTAATTGGAAAAAATGAATTGGGTACTCTAAATGTTTTTTTAAAAATAAAATCATACGGCGAGGGTGGCGTGGTGGTGCAGTGGTTAGCAGTGCTGCCTCGCGGCACCCAGGACCGGGGTTTGATCCCGGCCCTGGGTCACTGTCCATGTGGAGTTTGCACGTTCTCCCCGTGTCTGCATGGGTCTCACCCCCAGAACCCAAAGATGTGCAGGGTAGGTGAATTGGTCACTTTAAATTGCCCATTTGTTGGAAATTTTTTTTTAAAATCATAAGGCATTAATGCGGCCACCAATTTAATGTCGGACTGACATGAAACATGGGTGAGATACAGAGTCGGAAATCAGTGCAACTGTCCTATGTGAACAGCTCCGTATGATACTTTTCCATTTATATGTCTCAATACCTGTTTTTAACATTTGGACGTAATATTTTTTCCGTTGATTCAGTTATGTATATTCAAAGCTAAGTTATACAGATTTTTGATCGAGCAGGGAGTCGAGCGGGCTGGCAGGAAAATTGGGTTAAAATCAGAATCACACCCATGATCTTGTTGAATGGCGGAGCAGGCTCGAGGGGCCAAATAGCTTACTCCTCCTGTTTCTCATATTCTTAATAGAATCACAGTGCAGAAGGAGGCCATTCGGCCCATCGAGTCGCCACCGCCCCTTGGAAATAGCACCCCACTTAAGCCCACACCCGTAACCCAGTAACCCCACCGTACCTTTTTTGGACACTAAGGGAAATTTAGCATGGCCAATCAACCTAACATGCACATATTTGGACTGTGGGAGGAAACCGGAGCACCCGGAGGAAACCCATGCAGACACGGGGAGAACGTGCAGATTCCACTCAGACATTGACCCAAGCCGGGAATCGACCCTGGGACCCTGGAGCTGTGAAGCAACTGTGCTAACCACTGTGCTACCATGCTGCCCAATGTGTCTTGTGTCTTTCCTAACGCATCACTAAAAATGCTTTCTGGAAAATGTGATTTAAATTTTTAGCCTGTCACTTCCTCAGCTCAGTATCTGATTTTTAAAATTTCCAACCTAATGATTTACGTAAAATAATATTTTTTAGTAATACAATCATACTTAACCTGTGTATATTTGTCTCCAAATGTATTTGATATAGGAACTATGAACAGTCTGCCTTGGTGCAACTTAGACAGTGGTGGATATGAAAATACAAATTAGGAGCAGGAGTAGGTCCATTTGGTCCTCGAGCCTGCTCCGCCATTTGATAAAATCGTGGCTGATCTGATTGCAACCTCAATTCTATTCCTTCTGACCTTTGATTCCCTTGTCAATCAAAAATCCAATTCTGCTGTAAAAATATTAAATAACCCTGCTTCCACCGCTCTCTGGGAAAGATAATTCCACATCCTTCTGGTAGTGTGGTGACCAGAATTGTACACAATATTCCAAATGAGGCCTCACTAAGGTCCTGTACAGCTGCAACATGACTTGCCAATTTTTATATTCAGTGCCCTGACCGATGAAGGCCAGCATGTCGTATGCCTTCTTGACCACCATATCCACAGGTAGGCAACACGGTAGCACAGTGGGTAGCACTGTTGCTTCACAGCTCCAGGGTCCCACGTTCGATTCCCGGCTTGGGTCACTGTCTGTGTGGAGTCTGCACGTTCTCCCTGTGTCTGCATGGGTTTCCTCCGGGTGCTCCGGTTTCCTCCCACAAGTCCCGAAAGACGTGGTGTTAGGTAATTTGGACATCCCAAATTCTCCCTCTGTGTACCTGAACAGGCGCCGGAGTGTGGCAACTAGGGGCTTTTCACAGTAACATCATTGCAGTGTAAATATAAGCCTACTTGTGACAATGAAAATCATTAAAAAATAATCAGTGATCGGTGGACATGCACGCAAAGATGTCTCTGCCTGTCAGTACTCGCAAGAGTTCTACCATTTATTGTGTTATTCCTACATGCATTGGATCTTCCAAAGTGCATTACCTCACACCTGTCCGGATTAAACTCCATCTGCCATTTCTCCGCCCAAGACTTCAACTAGTTTATATCCTGCTATATCCTCTGACAATCCTCTTCACTATCTGCAACTCCACCAATTTTTGTGTCGTCTGCAAACTTACTAATCAGACCAGCTACATTTTCTTCCAAATCATTTATATACACCGCAAACAACAATGGCCCCAGAACTGATCCCTGTGGAACGCCGCTAGTCACAGCCTTCCATTCATAATAGCACCCTTCTACTGCTACCCTCTGTCTTCTGTGAGAAGCCAGTTCTGTATCCAACTTGCCAGCTCTCCTCTGATCCCATGTGACTTCACCTTTTGTACCAGTCTACCATGAGGCACCATGAGATGATGAGGACTGCACAAAGATAAACTGAATTTCAAAGAAAAAAAATTAATGTTTGAGGGAAAGGAGCATTGCTGAGCAGATGTACAGCAATGTCATAACAAATTGTAAGTTTTAAAAAAGTTACAAGAGTGATCGGGCCACTGCTTTTTGTGTAGTTGTATGTTTATGCTGGTGTGTGGTGGTAAGAGTCAGTGAGAAACCTGAGACTGGGGGTAAGATGGACTCACTCACCTCACTCACACACTCACTCCATTCACTCCACTCAACTCCCCTCACTTTCTCACCTTCATTTGCTGCTGAGAGGCGCACTAGTGAGATCATCCGAAACAAAAGTGGAATAGCAATGACTAGTGATTGGAGGAACAGCTCTAAGAACTGGGAAATGTATTAGGTTTTAAGCATGTGAAAGAAGGAAGGGGGTGGAAAAAGAACAAAAGGTAAGATCTGACATAAGGTTGAAGACATTAGATTTGAAATTAAGAAACAGTTGGTGGTACGGTGGTTAGCACTGTTGCTTCACAGAGCCAGGGACCCGGGTTCGATTCCCGGCTTGGGTCACTGTCTGTGCTGAGTCTGCATGTTCTCCCTGTGTGCGTGGATTTCCTCCGGGCGCTCCGGATTCCTCACACAAGTCCCGAAAGATGTGCTTGTTCGGTGAATTGGACATTCCGAATTTTCCCTCCGTGTTTCCGAACAGGCGCCGTAGTGTGGAGACTAGGAGATTTCCACGGTGACTTCATTGCATTGTTAATGTAAGCCTACTTGTGACACTAATAAAGATTATTATAAGGTAAGTTGTTCATTGAGCGTCATTGGGAAACTGCAGGAGGCTGAGGACAAAGAGGTCATTGTGAGTGCAAGATGGAGAATAAAAATGACAGGTCACCGAAAGCTTAATGTAAAATCAGTTCACCGATTCACTGATTCCTGTCTTGTGTCATTGAGCTAATGTATTTTTGGCCCACTTGTTGAAAGATTGGTGAAGTGCAAGTGAGGATACATCTAACAGGCACACTATCCTATACCGATCAGAGGAGGGTGCTGGTGTTACATTCCCAGACTACGATATCGGGCAATGTGGGCTGTTGTGAGTTGCAAAGACCCTGTTGACTGCTTATGCGAGTAAATAGCATTGATTGCTGAACGAGGGCCGAAGGGCCTGTACTGCACTGTTATGTTCTATGTTAACCCAAGAAAATATCTGAGGTAGACCTAAAATGCACTATTGAACTCTATAATGCAGAGATATGGGATATCAACTAATGTGCATGTATTTTTCATATGATGTGCACTTCCTGTCCACAAACTGAATTACTGTTGTCTTTTTGTGAGTGATGCTTTTATGTTCACTTCTCTGATGGAAAATGCCTGGAATGTACCAAAAAAATCTAATTCCATGTTTGATAGACTTGTGTTTTGGGTATTTTAATATCTTCAAGGGATCTGTATACTTGAAAAATCTGGGTTTGACCGGATGTTTTGGTGCATTCTATAAATCAGGTATTTAGCTAAATTTCCCAAAATGTATCTTGTGCATCAGAATGATCTAAATGATAGAAGATTGTGTGAGGTTCAAAAGGTTTGCGTGTTTTTCAAAAGATTTTGAAATTGTGAATTGAATTCTCCAAGCTTTATTTTAGGCAAGTGTGCTAAATTAACAAATGGTTTATAATAAACTGCACAGGCAGAAAGAACTTCTGCAACTCCTATTATCTGATTGTTTTGTTGATGGAAATGTATATTTGTTATTGGCTATCCAAATTATAGACTCATTCATTAATTGTCATTAATTTTTATCCTGCTGCAAACTGAAGTATTCAGTTTATTTTTCCAATTAAGGGGCAATTTAGCGTGGCCAATCCACCTATCCTGCACACCTTTGGGTTGTGGGAGTGAGATCAACACACACACGGGGAGAATGTTCAAACCCCACAAGGGGCCGGAATCGAACCCAGGGCCCTTGGTGCTGTGAGAATGCAGTGCTAACCACTGTGCCACCGTGCCGCCCATACATTGTTTATTTTGACTGCTCATTTTAAGAATCGAGCGCACTTAAACAATATCAAGTGAATGTTACGATATCTGTTTATTTCTTATAGGAAGCCATGACACAACCATACGACTCTGGGACTTGGTAGCAGGGAAAACTAAAGTCACGTTAACCAATCACAAGAAATCTGTTCGTTCTCTCATTCTACATCCAAGACAGTATGTTTAAAGATTATCCCTTCCTTCAATATTATTTACAATATATATTAATGACTTGGGATTAATGACAAGGGAAATAAAAGTACTATTGCCAAGTTTGAGGATGACATAATAGGCTAGAGACGGACATAGACAGGTTAAGTGAGTGGGCAAAAATGTGGCAGATAGAATATAATATAGGAAAATGTGATATCATGCATTTTGGTAGGAAGAGTAAAGGAGCTGAATATTATTTAAATGTTGAAAGACTTCGTAAAACTGCAGAGGAATTTGGGGGTCCTCATGCATAAAGCACAAAAAGCTAGCATGTTTGTTCAGCAGGTAATAGGAAGGCTCTTGGAATGTTGGCTTTTATTTCAAAGGGAATGGAGTATAAAAATAGGGAAGTCTTGCTAAAACTATACAAGTGCTAGTTAGACCACACCTGGAATACTATGAACAGTCCTGATCCCCTTACCCAAGGGAAGGTATACTGGCATTGGAGGCAGTTCAGAGAAGGTTCACTAGGTTGATTTCCAGGTATGGGAGGAGGTTCAGAGAAGTTCCACTAGGTTGATCACAGGTATGGAGATATTTTCTTGTGAGGAGAGGTTGAGTAACTTGGGCCTGTACTCATTGGAGCTTAGAAGAATGAGAGGAGGACTTATTGACACAAAGGATTCTCGGGGGGCTTGACACGGTACATCTCAGGGGGCTTGACAGGGTAGATGTTGAGAGGTTGTTTCCTCGTCTGGGAGCCTACGACTTTAAAATACGGGATCGCTGAGGAGGAAATCCTTCTGATGATAGTGAATCTGTGGAATTCTTTACCGCAGAGGTTGGGTCATTATGTATGTTCAAGGCTGAGATAGACATTTTTTTATCAGTAAGGGAATCAAGAGTTATTGGGATAAGGCGGGAAAGTGGAGTTGAGGATTATCATATCGGATCAGTCATGGTCTTGTTGAATGGCGGAATAGACTTGATGAGTCAAATGGCCTACTTCTTCTCCTGTATCTTATAGTTTGTTATGTATACATCCAGGTTGAACCATGGATGAAAAAGTGATGTGCAAATATTGAAGTTTTTAGTTTTTTTTATTATTGACATTTGATTTTTTTTTTTTGTTACACGCTTATTACAAAATATTCACTTTTGTTACAGATACACCTTTGCTTCTGGTTCTCCAGATAATATCAAGCAATGGAAATGCCCAGATGGTATTTTTATTCAGAACCTACCTGGTCATAATGCTATCATCAATACACTTTCTGTTAACTCAGATGGTGTGCTGGTATCAGGAGGTAAGCTGCAGAGAAAGATGTAATGTAGATAAAGTACAACTGAGCATGATTATTAAAATTTAGATAAAGTTTTTATATTAATTTCTCATTGTACTTTAATTATTTGGCCATATATTTTTCCTTATGTTATCTGCCCCATTAGCTATGCAAATGAAACAAATTTCATTTGAGTTACAGTTTAATAAAATACAGCACTTTAGAAAATGTGTGGTTGGGATGAATTGTTCAAAAATTACTCAACTTCATTAATAATGCAATTAAAACAAACCGATCAATCTCATTTTATTGTGATTTGAGTGGACAGGTTTTATTTACTTTATCGATACATAATGTTGACATAAGTCTTTAAAACCAAATGAAAGAGTTGGCATCTGGTCTGTTGGAAGAAGAATGTTGTATTTCCAAAATGTAATACAAAAGGAACTTTTAATGGCAAGACATATTAGATTTTAAAATTGTCTAATTTAAAAAATAGTAGTTTCATAGTTTATATCTAACCAATCTTCATATGACATTTGTATTAACAGCTGATAATGGTACCATGCACTTGTGGGACTGGAGAACTGGATACAACTTCCAACGAATACATGCTGCTGTGCAGCCAGGCTCCTTAGACAGTGAATCTGGCATTTTTGCATGTACCTTTGACCAATCAGAAAGCAGATTACTTACAGCAGAGGCTGATAAAACTATCAAAGTTTACAAGGAAGATGACACTGCCGTATGTATAGATTTTAATTATTTTTTATTTAATAAAGAAGATTGGCTTTTTAAAGCAATAATCGACCATAGTTTTGCATTTATTTCTCTGTACGGGTATATCTAGGAACTACAGGAGTAAACACCACCATTTTACCTTTAGGACTTCAGTACAAATTTAGTTCAGACTGATGATAAAAACCTCATCTACTAGCTGTAAATATGCTGAAGTCTTAATCCAGTTTGCTGTGGCTATTAATCCATAGCACTAAATTATCCTTAACTTGTTATTAAATCAGTAATTTGAATTGTTGCTGAGGAAGAGTGGCAAGAGTTTAATTTAGATTCAAAACATCTCTTGTAAAATTTTTCTACGCTGACAGGAGATGACTGAAATGAAGAATGTCCTATTCCATTGCAGTAATGTCACTCATGCTGATGTATACATATTTAATACCATAATCTAAAAATGGATCTGGATTTATTTACAGAATGTGTCAAACCTCCTACGTTTAAAAACAAAAGATGAATTCTGAGATGGCGTCCATCTTTTGCCACAGTTTTTATTTCTCCCTTGTTATAAGGTTCTCGTGGCATTATTACGATCACAGACTAAACCCTAACAATGACTAGGTTACTGGAATGAAACTCCAATATTTTAGTTCATTTTAAGACTGATTTGCTCCAGGAGAGATTGCATGAAAAACATAGGGCTTTGTTATTTCTAAAACAAAATTTTATGATAAATACAATATAAAAAGAAACATTAAACTCTCAATCCAGCTTAAAACATTAGCGGGGCACAGAGTAATACTTGCGGTACAGAACAGATTTTGGCTTTGGGTTAGAACTCCTTTAGACTCTGGCTGAATATCTTCAAATAGCTGGTTCAACAAGGTTGTTCCAGCCTCTTCCGTATCTTCAGACAAGACTGCTCTGCTTTTTAAAATATTTTAACTTTTTTTTAAACTCCTACTGGGACAGAAAACTGTCTTCACTTGTGGTCTAAAAACGAGGGTTGCCCAATCAGACTTCAAACTTTTATCCAAAACACTCTCTCTCCACAGCTTCTCAAAATGTCTCTCTGCCTTCCTTGGCTCCACCCAGCAATGACCTCATCTCCCCAAGCTGAAAAACAAATTATCTCTGCAGGCTGCAAAACACATTAACTCCCCAGGGACATTCCCAGTCAAACCAGTCCATTAGCCTAGACTGAAAAACACATTTCACCTTCTGGCTGCTAAAAACACGCAGGCCCTGTAAAATTGAATTATTAAGAACAAATGACCAATGAAGTCGAACACACTCTAACCCCAGGCTTTTACATTGCCTTACATTGCCCATACTTAGAAACCAATATTCTTTAAGTCTTCCAGTCATCACAGCATGTTCTTGTTCTCCAAGTGAGTGCAGGGCAGTGACTTATTTTCAAGTTGTTGCCCAAGTATTCTTGAATTAACCATGAGAGTTGCCCTAAAGTCAGATTTCGACACATTTCAATGTTTTAAGTGCTGCCCATACTTCTGGGAAATGGTCCCACAAAGTGGAAATTTAAGGGCAATTCTTAAAGCTGTGATGAAAATAAATATTTTATGGGTATTGATATTTAAAAAAAAGTAAAATGACTGGATCCATCTCCCTAATGAGAATCAAACCTGGGATCTCTCTCACCATGTAATGAACCATAATATATTACACAATTGCTGTGGAACATATCTTGTACAATTGCACTTTCAGAAATTAAATTGAGAAATAGTTTTTTGTGCAGTACATTATTAAACAAAGGGGGATATGCAGCTTTGTTCTTGGGTGTGATATAAATCATATAATTGAAGAGCAAAAGAATAGTAACCCAAGCTACTGAAATGTATCTTGTAACTGAGATCAAAAGAAAAACAACTTTCATTTACATACCGCCTTTAACATAACACGATGTACTGAGGTGCTTAACAGGAGTGCTTTCAGACATCACTAGACAACAAACCATGCAAGATATTCAGATAGGTGGCCAAAAGCATGGTCAAAGAATTGATGATGACGGAAAGGAAAGGTCTAGGGAGGAAATTCCAGAGTTAAGGGCCTAGAAGGCATAGCATCCACCATTGGTGGATTGAAGGAAATTAAGGGTGCACAAGAGGCCTGAGGTGGAGGAGAGTGTAGGGCTGAAGGAGGTTAGAATTGAGGAGGGACGAGGCAACAGAGAAATTTAAACACTAGGATAAGAATTTTAAATTTGAGGTGTTGCTGGATCCAGAGCCAACACAGGTGATGAGGTGAATGGGACAGCATAAGTTAGGATATGGGCAACAGAGTTCTCAATGATCTGAAATTTATGCAGGGTGAAAGATCTGGGTCTCACCAAGAGTATTGTAATAATTGCGGGTTTCAGCAGCAGTGCGCTAAAGCAGGCACAGAGGCAGCTGATTATTATGGAGGTGGAAGTAGACAATCTTGAATGAAATGAAAACATTCAATCTTGCTGATGGAGTGGGTACAGGCTCATAACCTCAGCTTTTGGGTCAAATGGACGATATTGTAATAGCCTGCTACAATTTGTGTGTGGCCAGGAAGGAGAGTGGCATTGTGGCTAGGGAATGGATTTTGTGGTGGGGCCAAAAGACACTGGTTTCAGTCTTTCCAATATTTAAGTGGAGGAAATTTCTCCTCATTCAATATTGAATGTTGAACAATCAGCATGACAAATCAGGGACGTTGAAAAAGAGATGGTAATAAGGGCGATATCAGTGTACACAGGAAATCTGATGTATTTACCTATGACATTACCAAGATGAGAAATAGGTGGTTAAAGATAGGTTTTGGGATTCCAGAAGTATTGGAGAGGAAGAGAAGCCATTACAAGTGATTCTCTGGCTATGGTTTTGAAGTCCTAATTGCAAGTGACAACCTACCATCTCACTACTGAATCATAAAATGTGATTTAAAAATATAATTAAAAGTCTTGCACCAAAATTTTAACAAATTTGTAACCAGTTGAGAAAATGGAGCATTGCCTAATTAATCAATGTAGCTTAAAGTGCATCTTAGAGTCGTAATTATTGAGGTGTATTATTATTATTTACATGATCTTTGTCAGCTTTGTTTTGCTTGAACTCGTGTCAATGATAGGTTGAGCAAGCCTTGATCTATTTTAGAAGGTCCAAGAACCGACAAAACCTTGTATTTATATTGCGACTTTAATGTGAAAAACACTCCAAGGTGCTTCACAGGTTGTGAACAGCTTAATTTATCCTCAGATAGTTGCCAGTGATCAGTTTGGGGTTGATGGTCAGAAGAATTTGTGGTTGGGACCGAAGACAATGGTTTCAGCCTTTGTGGTGGGGAGGAAGGAAATTTCTGTTTTTTTTTTTAATAAAATATATTTTATTGAAATTTTTTTTCCCAAACAACAATTTTTCCTCTTACAAGACAAACGCAACAGTAACAATACAGAAATGTTTAACCATACACACGTAACAAAACCCCCTTATCTATTGACCTAAACTAAACTAAACCCCCCCCCCGGGTTGCTGCTGCTGGTCATCTGACTTCCCTCTAATGTTCCCCTAGGTAGTCGAGAAATGGCTGCCACCGCCTGGTGAACCCTTGAGCCGATCCTCTCAGGGCAAACTTTATCTGCTCCAGTTTAATGAACCCTGCCATATCGTTTACCCAGGCCTCCAGTCCGGGGGGTTTCGCCTCCTTCCACATGAGTAGGATCCTACGCCGGGCTACTAGGGACGCAAAGGCCACAACGTCGGCCTCTTTCGCCTCCTGCACTCCCGGCTCTTCCGCAACTCCAAATAGAGCTAACCCCCAGCCTGGTTTGACCCGGGCCTTCACCACCTGCGAAATCACTCCCGTCACTCCCTTCCCATACCCTTCCAGTGCCGGGCACGCCCAAAACATATGTGCGTGGTTTGCCGGGCTCCCGCCACACCTCCCACATTTGTCCTCCACTCCAAAGAACCTGCTCAATCTTGCTCCCGTTATGTGTGCTCTATGTAGCACCTTAAATTGAATCAGGCTAAGCCTGGCGCATGAGGAAGAGGAATTCACCCTGCTTAGGGCATCAGCCCACATACCCTCCTCTATCTCCTCCCCTAATTCTTCTTCCCACTTTCCTTTTAGTTCGCCCACCGACTCCTCCCCCTCTTCCCTCATCTCTCGATAAATCTCTGACACTTTACCCTCTCCGACCCACACCCCTGAAAGCACCCTGTCCTGTATCCCCTGTGTCGGGAGCAACGGAAATTCCCTCACCTGTTGTCTAGTAAACGCCCTCACCTGCATATATCTCAAGAAATTTCCCCGGGGCAACTTATACTTTTCCTCCAATGCTCCCAAGCTCGCAAAAGTCCCATCTATAAATAAATCTCCCACCCTCCTAATTCCCAACTGGTACCAGCTCTGAAATCCTCCATCCATTCTTCCTGGGGCGAACCTATGGTTGTTCCTGATAGGGGACCCCACCAGGGCTCCCAGCACCCCTCTCTGTCGCCTCCACTGTCCCCAGATATTCAGTGTTGCCGCCACCACCGGGTTCGTGGTAAACATTTTAGGTGAGAACGGTAGCGGCGCCGTCACCAGCGCCTCTAAACTCGTCCCTTTACAGGACTTTCTCTCCAGTCTTTTCCACGCCGCTCCCTCACCCTCCATCATCCATCTACGTATCATTGCCACATTGGCGGCCCAATAGTAATCGCCCAAGTTCGGTAGTGCCAATCCTCTGTCCCTACTACGCTGAAGGAACCCCCTCCTTACTCTCGGGACTTTCCCTTCCCACACGAAGCTCGTGATGCTCCTGTCTATTTTATTAAAGAAGGTCTTGGTGATTAATATAGGGAGACATTGAAATACAAATAAGAACCTCGGGAGGACCATCATCTTAATTGCTTGCACCCTGCCCGCCAGCGATAGAGGCTGCATGTCCCACCTCTTCAAGTCCTCCTCCATTTGTTCTACCAGCCGTGTCAGATTAAGTCTGTGCAAGGTTCCCCAGCTCCTAGCGATCTGAATCCCCAGGTATCGGAAGTTTCTTTCCACTTTCCTTAGCGGCAAGCCTTCTATCTCTCTACTCTGGTCCCCTGGATGTATCACAAATAATTTGCTCTTCCCCCATGTTTAGCCTATACCCCGAGAATTCCCCGAACCCCCTCAAAATTCGCATAACCTCTATCATCCCCCCCGCTGGGACCGACACGTATAACAATAGGTCATCCGCGTATAACGAGACTCGGTGTTCTTCTCCCCCTCTAATCACCCCTCTCCATTTCCTAGAGTCTCTCAACGCCATGGCCAGAGGTTCAATTGCCAACGCGAACAACAATGGAGACAGCGGGCATCCCTGTCTTGTTCCCCTATATAGTCGGAAATACTCCGATCTATGTCGACCTGTAACTACGCTTGCCGTTGGAGCCCCATAAAGAAGTCTAACCCAGCTAATAAACCTGTTCCCAAACCCAAACCTCCTTAACATTTCCCATAAATACTCCCACTCCACCCTATCAAATGCCTTCTCTGCGTCCCCCTCCACTGGGGGCATCATTATCACCCCTAATAGTCGTCGCACGTTAACATTCAGTTGTCTCCCTTTTACGAACCCTGTCTGGTCTTCGTGCCCCACCCCGGGACACAGTCCTCTATCCTCGATGCCAGTACCTTTGCCAGCAATTTGGCGTCCACGTTCAATAGTGAAATAGGTCTATAGGACCCGCACTGCAACGGATCTTTGTCCCTCTTCAAAATTAGCGATATCGTCGCCTCCGACATCGTCGGGGGTAGAGTCCCCCCTTCCCTAGCCTCGTTGAACGTCCTCACCATCAACGGGGCCAACAAGTCCACATATTTTCTGTAATATTCCACCGGGAACCCGTCTGGCCCCGGGGCCTTCCCTGCTTGCATGCTTCCCAGTCCCTTAATGACCTCGTCCACCTCAATCGGTGCCCCCAGGCCTACCACCTCCTGCTCCTCCACTTTCGGGAACCTCAATTGGCCCAGGAACTGCCGCATCCCCTCCTCTCCCTCTGGGGGTTGAGACCTATACAGTTCCTCATAAAAGGTCTTGAACACCTCATTTATCTTTCCTGCCCTTCGCACCGTGTCTCCCCTTTCGTCTCTAATTCCTCCTATCTCCCTCGCTGCTGCCCTCTTTCGCAATTGATGAGCCAACGGGCGACTAGCCTTTTCCCCATATTCATACCTCCTCCCCTATGCCTTCCTCCACAGTACCTCCGCCTTTCTGGTGGTCAGAAGGTCAAACTCCGTCTGGAGTCGTCTCCTCTCCCTGTACAATTCCTCCTCCGGGGTCTCTACAAATTCCCTGTCCACCCTTAAAATCTCCCCCAGTAATCTTTCCCTTTCCTTGGCCTCTGTTTTCCTTTTGTGGGCCCCAATAGAGATCAGCTCTCCTCTGACCACCACTTTTAGTGCTTCCCAAACCACTCCCACAGGGACCTTGCCGTCGTCATTGACCTCCAGGTATCTCTCAATACACCCCCGCACTCTTGCACACTCCCTCATCCGCCATCAGTCCCACATCTAATCGCCAGAGTGTTCTCTGCTCCCTGCCCTCTCCTAATTCCAGGTCCACCCAATGTGGGGCATGATCCAAAACCGCTATGGCTGAGTACTCAGCTTCTTCCACCCTAGAGATCAACGACCTTCCCAAAACAAAAAAATCTATCCGGGAGTACACTTTATGGACATGGGAGAAGAAGGAAAACTCCCTAGCCCTGGATCTAAGAAATCGCCATGGATCCACTCCCCCCATTTGGTCCATAAACCCCTTAAGTACCTTGGCCGCTGCCGGCCTCCTTCCGGTCCTTGAGCTGGATCTATCTAGCCCTGGGTCTAGCACCGTATTAAAGTCCCCTCCTAGAATCAAGTTTCCTACCTCCAGGTCCGGTATACGCCCCAGCATCCGTCTCATAAATCCCGCATCGTCCCAATTTGGGGCATACACATTAACCAACACGACCTCCATTCCCTCCAGCCTACCACTCACCATTACATATCTACCTCCGCTATCTGCTACGATGTTCTTTGCTTCAAATGCTACCCGTTTCCCCACCAAAATGGCCAGCCCTCTGTTCTTTGCGTCCAGTCCTGAGTGGAACACCTGTCCCACCCATCCTTTCCTTAGCCTAACTTGGTCCGCCACCTTTAGGTGCGTCTCTTGGAGCATAACCACGTCTGCCGTTAGTCCTTTCAAATGCGCGAGCACTCGGGCCCTTTTTATCGATCCGTTCAGGCCTCTCACGTTCCACGTGATCAGCCTCACTAGGGGGCTACCTGCCCCCCTCCCGTGTCGACTAGCCATTACCTTCTCTAGGCCAGTCCCATATCCCGCCTCCGCGCTCTCGCTCGCTCTCCCAGCGTCGCACACCATCCCCGCCCACCCACTCTTTAGCCATTTCCTTTTGGATTTCCGCAGCTGCAACCCAGTTGTCCACCCCCCCCCCCCCCCCCCCCCCGCCCGCTAGATCCCTATCTAGCTTGATTGCTCCCCCCATGTCACTTCCGTAAGTCAGCTGACTTCAACTGACCCTGGCTGCTCCTGCTCACTCCTCGACTCCCCCCGTGTGGGGAAACTCCCATCCGCCTTGCGCCTGTCTTCCCGCCTTATTCTTTCTGGCGCGGGAACATCGGTTTACCTGACCCGCCTCTTATGGCGCAGCTCCCTTTCCCCTCCCCCTACCCTTCCCCATTCTCCGACTGTGTCCCATCTTTCCCCCATCACCGGCGCCCACATTTCCCCAATGTCTCCCCCCTTCCCAGTTTGCTTCTCAATTAACTTCACCCATAACATTAACAAAATCAATAACAATAACATTTCCTGCAGCATCAGTCCCTCAGTTCCCATCCAATTTCTCTTCTTTGATGAAGGACCATGCTTCCTCCGCCGTCTCGAAATAATGGTGTCTCTCCTGATACGTGACCCATATTCTTGCCGGCTGCAGCATCCCAAACTTCACCTTCCTTTTATTGAACACCTCTTTGGCTCGGTTGAAGCTCGCCCTCCTTCTCGCCACCTCCGCACTCCAATCCTGGTATATCCGTACCACAGCGTTCTCCCATCTGCTACTCCGCACCTTTTTAGCCCATCTCAGGACCTCTTCTCTGTCCTTAAGGCGGTAAAATCGCACGATTATCGCCCTCGGTGGTTCTCCCGCTTTTGGTCTTCTCGACGGAATCCGATTTGCCCACTCCACCTCCATGGGGCCCGTAGGGGCCTCAGCACCCATCAGTGAGCTCAGCATCGTACTTACGTACGCTCCACAGTCCACTCCTTCCACACCCTCAGGGAGACCAAGTATCCGAAGGTTCTTCCTTCGCGCTCCGTTTTCTAGGGCCTCGATCCTTTCAGTGCACTTTTTATGAAGTGCCTCGTGCGTCTGAGTTTTAACCGCCAGGCCCAGGATCTCGTCCTCAATATCTGTCACCTTCTGCTCCACCACGCGAAGCTCTGTCTCCTGGGTCTTTAATGTCTCCTTGAGCCCCTCAATTGCCTGTAGCATCGGGGTCAGCACCTCCCTCTTCAGCAGCTCCACGCACCGTCTCACGATTTCATCCTGCTCAGGCCCCCATGTCGCCTGCGTTTCTCCGCCGCCATCTTGAACTTCTCTCCCTCTGACCTTTTGGTCGATGATTCCTCGGGCTGCAGCCGCCGCCGCCGGTTTTTTCCTCCTTTGTTTGGGGGGGACTCCCTTCTCCCACAACCCACACCGGGCTGGGTCGACAAAAAATTCCCCGTTGGGGCTCTTAAAAGAGCCCGAAGGTCCGTCGGAGCTGGAGCCGCCGAAACGTGCGGCTAGCTCGGCATCACCGCAACCGGAAGTCGGAAATTTCTGTTTATCCAGTAGTGGATATCGTGCAAGCAGTCTGATAATTTAAAGACAGTGGATGGGTCGAGAGATGGGTATTGTCAGCATATGTTTGGAAATTAGCAATGTTTGTAAGTGACACTGACGAGGAGCAGTGTGTAGATGAGAAGGAGGTGGCAAGGATGGACCCTTGAGGGACTGCAGAGATAATCTACAACATTTTAACTATGTTTCATCTTTTTTTGCCTAGACGGAAGAAACTCATCCTGTCAACTGGAAACCAGAGATCATCAAAAGGAAGAGATTCTAAGTGACTTTTATTTTAAAATCATAATGGATAATGGTGAATTTTAATGGTTTTGATGATCATCTTCCTTCTTCAGATTCTCCCCTGTACTTTTGCCCCAATCCAAAATCTCTTACTGGCTGAGATGCCGACTTCTCTGGATCCAAAGTGCTACTTTGTCAACTGTTGAGAGGAGAATGTTGGTAGATTCTCTGTACAGCACTTTGTCAACATGCAACAAAGATTATGACCATGTCATGTCACAGGTATAAAATAGCAATGAGTGCATCAATGCAGTCCTCCTGAACCAAGCTGTTTAAAATTTAATTTTGCTTACAACTAAAAGATGGCTAAGTGGCTCGGCAATGTTTCAAAGCATTTGTAACTCAGTCATACATTGTTTCACGACAATAAGTTGTACAAATTGTTAATGATGAAAGTTTAAACTATCCTGTTGTGTTGATATTTGGAGCTGCTTTAATCTGAGATGAGTTAGATCTTAAAAGGCACAGTTCCAACAGTGGAAATAAATGTGTGGAAGATATTTACAAATTAATCCTTTTCATTTGAGGGGGGTGGATGGGATTTCTACTGTTTGAAAAAAATATATATTTTTTCAATAGTTTTAAATCTTAATTTCTATTGTTGCTTTCTAAAGAAGGTATCCAGACTAGCGAAGCCACTTTTTTAAAGCCATTTTTTAGGGTGGGTTATGGAATGAGAGAAGCGATGTAGAATTTGATAAATCTGTGAATTCTGGTCCACCACCAGAAAATAGCCCAAGCTGGATTGTTCTAAAAATTCAACCAGTGCCCTTCATTGCTTCCTGGTTGGTAACCCCATTCTAGATTACGTGGTTGGCAGTGTCCTCAGGGGAAATTAGATTCGGCAATAATTGCCAAAGAACACATAGAAAAATGTCCATCGGATTCGTCTGTGATGTGAGAGCTTGAATTTTGAGCTAAGATCTGCAAAACTTAGTTGTAAGATCAAATACGAACAGATTGCAGTCATAATCGTGTTAACTTTACTGCAAAAAATAGTTAATAAGAACAAAAGTTTCAGGCAGAGTTGCTAAGATATGGAAGAGAAAGTTCACCAAATATTAAGGGAAGCAAAGAAAACAAAGACTTGAAGCTCACATGTGGAATGCATACGTTCAGTATGAAGTTGAGAAGGAAGTTGTACAGTTGAACCCAGTTGGCATAATAAAGTGATTGTGGTACATAGCGGGCTACAGTATTAGATACTATGGCACACTACATCATGGGAGTCATCTGACCTGGGGTTCAAAGGTCACCCCACGTAAGGGATGGTTCTAACAAGGCAGATGTCTTGCAGTTGTGTTCATGTTCTGTTATTAATAAAGTTAATTTACAGTAATGATATCCATCATCCTGCAACATAAAAATGAGACATGGTGTCAGGGGTAAGCTAAACACAACAAAGGAGTTAGGTTCTAAAATCACTGATGGAGTTCAGTTTGGAGGGCAACCTCCGAAGACAGGCACTTCAGCCTGTACATAAGTGACGGGCAGGATGAAGACTCACAGGTACGGCCTTCCATCTTTTTTTAGGTAGCAGGGAAGAAGCCTTCGAGGTTTATAACACATTCATGCTTGAAAGTGATGAGAAACAAGATGACTTTAAAGAAATCACGGAAAAATTCAAGTTTACTGCAGCCGAAGAAAAAACATCATGCATGAAAGATACTTTTTTTACATACACGCAAGGCAGGGATAATATTAAGCGGCACGGTCGCACAGTAGTTAGCACTGCTGCATCACAGCTCCAGGGACGAGGGTTTAATTCTGGCCTTGGGTGACTGGGTGGAGTTTGAACTGTCTCCCCATGTCTGCATGGGTTTCCTCCTGCAGTCCAAAGATGTGCAGGTTAGATGATAAATTGGTCATGCTAAATTGCCCCTTTGTGTCCAAAATGTTATGTAAGGTTACGGGGATAGGATGGAGGCGTGAGCTTAAGCAGGGTGCTCTTTCTAAAGGCTGGTGCAGACTCGATGGGCTGAATGGCCTCCTTCTGCACTGTAGGGATTCTATGAATCTGAATTTGGAAAGCTTGAAAAATCAGTCATCTGAGATAGAATAATTTATGGAATCACGAAAGAACGGCTTTTGAGAGAAGTGATCTTATGTGGGAGAAAGCAATAAATAGTGCAGAGCAGCAGAGACAACAAAATGCCAGAATAGACAATGGATGTTGACATCTACGCCACAAACGGTCAAGCAGTTGCATGCAGTTAAACAGTGCTGGGGTAAAACAAATATTGACAGCTTGAAGGTAAAAAGAACAAAACAGCAATTAAAACATTTAAATGCAGTCGATGCGAAACAAAGCACTTTCCAGACAACTATGTGGTAAGAATTGTGATAAACTAAATTATTTTGCTGAGATGTGTACATCGAAGAAAGTGCCCACGATTGCAGATGATGGCACAGACCCTGAAACTGAACTTTAATGGTGCAATGACAGCAAATTCTAAAGCAGAATGGAAGGTTGGTTTAAAAATTGCCAAAATGGTGAATTTCAAGCTTGACATAAGTGCACAAGCAAATATGCCTGCTACGATCCCAGTTAATATAACTGGTTGGGACAATTCCAAAATGGATGGTAATTTTTACATTAATCGAATGTGGAAGAGCAGTCACAGGGCCGCTAAAGATATTTGAACATGAAAAAATGGATTATAATACAATACTCCTGAGGGTGGTGCAGTGGTTTGCACTGGTGCTTTACAGCACTGAGGACCCAGATTCGATCCCGGGTCACTGACCATGAGGAGTTTGTACATTCTTCCCATGTCTGCGTGGGTCTCACCCCCTCAACCGAAAGATGTGTAGGGTCGCCGAATTGGCCAAGCTAATTGCCCCGTGGGTACTTTAAATTTATTTTTAAAAATACAAGACTCCTTCACTCCTCCTTTCGCCCCGCATCCCCCAATTACACATACAGCTTTTAAGATTATCATGGGTAACAAAGTACATTTGAAGCTGAATGGTCTCATTGACAGTTCCTTTTTTTAAGGCACACTGATTGGCTGTGGTCAAATACAAACTTCATTCTGAACTCCCAAATGAACGTCTGTGAATTACTCCTCCAAATTCTCCCCCAGTGATTGTCACATAAGAGTTTCCAAACTCTAATCCCCCAAAACACGCTTTAAAATCATGCTTTCTGTTCGCAGTTTGCATTCCGAAATCCAATCCACCTTTTCTGCACCCTTTTACCATTGAACCAGGCTGGAATTTTACACCAACCATGCAAGATTTCTTTATCACAAGTGACTTCCACTGTTACACAAACTGATATCCCTCCAATACTGTCTTCCCAATTTGTTTTGCAGACAAGTAAAATATAGTAAAAACTTTTGGATTACTTTAGAAACCTAGTTTCTCACCAGCCAATTCCTTCTCTGCTTTCTCTGGGATGCCCATAAACAGTATCCTGTTCTATTTCCAGGTTTCTGGAACCAATTGTTGAGGGAACAATTATACAGCTATTTGACTGTAGTGTACTTCACTCTCACTCATGAGAGACCAGATGAAGATTCGGGAGTTAAAAACTAGTCTTTATTTCCAAGCTATAATAAGTGATCTTGGCATTCTAATTGGGACGCTAAAAACCCCAGATTTAAGAATGGTATGGAGTTATACTTTGAGATTAGATTACAAGAAATTAGCATATACCAATCATTTGTTACATCTCTATCCAATCAGGACTAATGATTAAGATTACATCATGCATAGTATATGAGAATACTTAACCAATCACATTAAAGGCCAGCATGCCTAATTAAACTTTCAAATCATTACAAGTATGTTGTCGTGCAATTATTGATATTGATGGTCCTATATCTGGATGTAGCCATTAAATCATCTCCCGTTTGCTATCAGCAGACTTACTGGGACAGTCACAATTGTACTTATTACATATTGTCGAATAGACCTTAAATTGTATCATATGCAGTTACTCTGCCTAAAAACTAGCTTCTCAGCGAGACACACTGCCCTTGTAATATCTGTTAGACATCAATTGTATAGTCTGAAATTGAAGAATTCAACTTCTCCAGGAAAATGGTGGAACTGTAGGTTTTTCAAATGGTTGCAGTATACTCTCTCCTATCTAAGGATGCCCAAATTATCCTCTTCATAACCATCCTTCAGTTTCTCCAGAACTGGCTGTCTTGCACGTTATCATAGAATCCCTACATGCAGGAGGCCATTCAGCTTATCACGTCTGTACCGACCCTCCGAAGGAGCACCTTACCTAGGCCCACGACCTATTCCTGTAACCCCACCTAATTACTCCATTGTACAACATTTCCTGCTTCAAGCAGAGCTATGAGTGCAGCCTTCTCGCTCTCCGTCTCCAACGATGACTTTCAGTTAAAACAAAGGAAAAAAAAGCTCTCTCTCTCTCGAGGAAGCGACCTCCCTTTACGAAGCAACGCCTTCGATTTATTTTTCACACTGTAGCCCTCCAAGCACAATAGAATCTAAGTTAGAATTGAAACAAACTCTCACACATACAAGCATCTTGGTCCACCATGAATCTGGCTGTAGGGCTTCCAAGCACAGAAGCATTAAATTAAACCCACCTAAAACTATATCTTATTCCTAACGTTTACCCATCCAAATATAAATCCAGGGCAGCATGATGGCGCAGTAGTTAGCACTGCTGCATCACGGCACTGTGGACTTTGGTTCGATCCCGGCCCTAGGTCACTGTACGTGTGGAGTTTGCACGTTATCCCCGTGTCTGCGTGGGTCACGCCCCTACAACCCAAAAAGATGTGCAGGATAGGCGAGTTGGCCACCCTAAATTGCCCGTTAGTTGGGGAAAAAAATTGGGTACTCTAAATTTATTTTAAATATATAAATCCCTTAAAACTACCTTTGTTTTCCTAACATTCCCAGAAGCCTGCATTGTAAGATAAATAAAGGGAAACGGCTAATTAAAAAGTGAAACTACTTGCAGGTGAAGAAATTGCTGTATAAGGCCTTTACACACTTGGTGAACTTCAAAAATGTTTCAAGCATTTCGATTTATAGTGCTGGGGTGAAAAATGATGCAACACCCATTCTTGGAATTGAAACTTGTGAAAATCTGAAGCTAATCAAGAGTAATGACTGCCACCTCTGTTGTTGGCATCCTGAGTAAGTACAAAAATGTATTCAAATGGATTGGTTGCCTAAAGGGAGAACACACCTTCAAGATTGACAAAACTGTGATATACAAAATACAGGAAAGTGGCAGTACTGCTAAGAGACTGACATAAAACAGTTGGATGGAATGGAGAAACGTCATATCATTAAGAAAATCGAAAGCTGACAAGGTGGGCCAATCCCATTGTAATTGTAGAAAAATCAGATGGGTATCTGTGACTTTGGATCCCAGAAACCTAGACCAGGCTGGACAAAGAGAGCATTTGGTTGTCCACCAAAGAGATCACATGTAAGCTAGCTGATGCTAAATACTATTCAATCTTGGAGGCGAGTTCAGGCTTGTGGCAGGTCAGGTTGTACCTGCAACACCATGAGTGTTACAGGTTTTTCTGTTTAGTATTCAGCTCTTGAGGTGTTCCAAAATGAGAGTTAGAGAGCATGGATACCAACATGGACAATGTGTTGGTCGAGAAGAACTTGATCACATACTGAGGTAGGTGCTGGCAAGAGTTAGAGAAAGGAATTTCAAGTTGAAGGAGGAAAAGTGCGAAATAGGTCATGAAATCAAGTACTTGGGACATGTGCTAACAACTGAGGGACTGAAGCAGCACCAGAGAAAAATTGAAGCAGTCATGAACATGCTGCTCCCTGAACATAAGAAACACACTTGAGGTTTTCGGGTTTGGTGACCTATTTGGGGAAATTCATTCCGCATATGTCAGACCTGACAGCACCTTCTCAGCGAACTTGTACAAAATGATGCAAATGCCACTGGGAACAAAGTCACCAAGAAGCTTCAACAGTCTAAAGAGAACACTGACCTAGACACCAGTGTTAAAAGTATTAGGCGAGGGTGGGCACCGGGGCAAATGTGTGTAGAGAGAAGGCAGGGCAAGCGAGAGGTGGGTGAGCGTTTGGGAGAGTCTATGCAGGTGTGCGTGGCTGAAATGAGAATTTAGCTCACCAATAGCCCTGCCAGTATAAAAGTTTCTTAAATCTAATAGGATCTTTAATATCAAATGAGACAATACTGATACTTGCATTAGCTTTTTAATTATTCAAGGCCATTATAAATGAAGCAAGTGTTTGGAACAAATATCAACTCCTACATTTTAATGGGAAAGTGCTTGTGGCTTTTTTTCGACAAGGAAAGCTTTTCCTAGTGAATTCAAGAGTAAGTATATTAAAAATGTGATTCTTAATGCCTATATGGCAATGTCAAACATATAATATGATCTTTATTGTCACAAGTAGGCTTACATTTACGCTACAATGAAGTTACTGTGAAAATCCCCTAGTCGCCACATTTCGGCACCTGTTTGGGAGGATTCAGAATGTCCAATTCACCTAACAGCACATCTTTCGAGACTTGTGGGAGGAAACTGGAGCACCCGGAGGAAACCCACGCAGACACACGGAGAACGTGCAGACTCCGCACAGACAGTGACCGGGACAAGCCGGGAATTGCCGCCCAATACAACCAAAACTACAAGAAATTGAGGCCAGCTGCCTCCTAACCCTGACTCATTCATTATATTTTGAAATTGTGGCAAAAAAGATCATTGTTTGTGTCACCCAAAATTTCAGTGAACAATTTGAGTGGTTCCAGATGCTATAGAGATATGCCACTGGATTCTCCGTTTGAGAGACTAAGTCCCCACGTCGGTGTGAAAACGATGGTGTTTTATGCCAGGAAAATTGGCACAAAACAGCACCGATTTGCCATTTTGCTGGGGGCCAGCAGGGAGGCAGCGTAGAGCTCCCAGCACAAGCTGCCGATACGGGCCTAAGCATTTCCGGGTCCGTGGCCGCGCATGCGCATGGCGACGGCCTACAGTGGCCGTTCTGTGCTTCATGGTGGACTCAGCCCGCAGACCCGGACCGCAAAAATATAACCCCCCTTCGGCTGCTCGCGCACCCTGGACCACTCACTCACAGTGCCCCCAGCCCCGAATGAAGCCCTCCCCTGCCCGCGGATTGGCCCTCCCCCGACTGGCGGCGCCGGACTGAGTCCGCAGCCGCCACGCTATGTTCATGACGGATGAGACCATGAGAGTCCCACACCGTCGGGAACTCGGCCGGTCGGGGACAGAGCATCTCGGGGCAGGACTCGGGCAATGGCCTGAGGCCGTTGATATATGGTGCGGTGTACTTATGGAGTACGTCGCATCTCGGGAGACAGAGCATCGCGAAAGCAGCGCCGCCGCCGATTTTGCCATCATCAGGGATTCTCCGCCCGCTCACCAAATGCGATTCCACCGTCGGGGAGCGGCAAATCCAGCCCATTGTTATTTGGCCAGAAATGTAGCCTGTTAGATAAACAAGCAAACCATTATTGAACCTTAAGTTTATCAAGGTATTGGAAACTGAATGTGAGATCAGATGTGCCTCACCAATCAGCCTGAGGAAGAGACATTGTGCTTGGTATGTCTCCATGGCTGCAGGAAGATTGGCATTACTAATTGTTATTTTTCTGACAAGAGATCTCGCACTCAACTGTGAGAATATATAGAAAGCACAGAACTTCACCCAGACTTGAGACTGAACATCAATTGGGAAGTCAAACATCAGAATAGGAAATTGTGGCTATGCAAAGAAAATAATTCCCTTTTCAACTCCTAATGTTCTTGGATGAGATGGTGTTACTGGATGTATCCTAAAAATTGTTTCAGCTATGACTAAAAGACTGAAAATGCCCAAAATCTGAAATATAAAGTGGTAGAAATATGAGTCAGGCAGCTTTTGTACAAGACAGGCAATGACACTTTAATTGTGCACCCTTCAGCAATCTACACTTTTACGCTTCAATCTGAGACATCATAATCTCTCTTCTCACGGTGAGACTAGCATAGTACACACATTGTCTAGCTTTATCATTGATAAAACCAACTATGTAATGGCCAACTCTTAAAAGATAGCTTACATTCATAAGCAGCAATGTGCCACTGACTATAGGTCAGCTAGAAAACTAATGGTTGGGGAATAAATGAGAGTATCTACACTTAAACTGTATTTCATTGGGGAATGATCTGAATGAAATCTGATTTAGTTGGAGAGCTGAAAGGTTTGGTTAAAAGAACATTAAGGGCATGAAGTTTCCCTGTAATGACTGCCGAATTTCCAACCTAGGTGGGTTTCCAGTCAATGGTAACTCCCAGGATGTTGATGGTCGGATTCAGCAATGGGAATGTCACTGAATACCAAGAATAGCTATTCCTCTCTTCTTGGAGAATGGTCATGGTATGGCATTTGTGGTGTGTGAATGTTACTTGCCATTTAGTGGTCCTAGTCTATATGTTGTCCAGGTCTTGCATGTGGATACAAATTGCTTTAGTATCTGAGGGTTGTCAATGAAAACACTAATCATCAGTGATCATCTCCATTTCTGACTTGATGATGGAGGTTAAGGTCATTGATGAAACAGCTGAAGATAGCAGGACCTAGAACACACGACTGAGGAAATTTTGCAGTGATGTCTTGCACTGAGGTGAATGGCCTCCAACAACCATCAATCATTCGTGCCAGTATGACTTCAAACAATGAAGAGCTGCCCCCGATTCGCAGGGACTTCAATTTTGCTTGAGGTCCTTGAAGTCTCCGTTGTTCAAATGCTGCCCTGATGTCATGGACAGGCACACTCACCTCAACTCTGGAATCTCTGTTTTGTAAAAACATCTGGAGTTGGATAACTTTGTTCGATTTTAATGGGAAGGGTAACAACTGGTAAAGAGATGGAAGGGGGATATTAGGGAGCATGAAAGGGAAGTTTGCTCCAGTCAACAAAATGATGTTCAGGGACCTCCGGTGGCAGCCATGAATTGGAGTGAGTGGTCACACATTTAGCAGCTCCTGCTTGAGGCGTCTTTTTTGGTCCTTTTCCCTGTTTGCTGGGCGGATGTTTTGGTGGAAAAAAGTGAGAGGTGATTGAGGAAAGTTAAATTTCACTGGTGGTGCTGGTGGATAGATCCATAGACTAGAAGTAGGTCGAGAAGAAGGGAGCTGTTGGAGCAAGAAATTCTTTGTGCACCACAGGTGAAGATGGCGGAGGGTAAAGGGACAGCCTGCCTGTCCAGTGGTCAACGGAGCAGCTGGTGGACTTCTTTTTTTTTTACAAACACTTTATTAAGGCATTTATGGTTTTATAACAATAAAATTTACAAATACAAATGTAAACATAGTTCAGTGTGTAACACATCCCTCCATCTCCCACTGTTCCCGCCTAATCTAGACACAAAATAGCCTAACCCCCACCCCCTTATTGAATTTGATGACAGTTTAGTTTTCTCCGAAGAAGTCGATAAACAGCTGCCACCTCCGAATGAACCCTAACGTTGATCCTCTCAGGGTGAACTTAATTTTCTCAAGTCTGAGAAACCCAGCCATGTCACTAACCAATATCCCTGATTTTGGGGGCTTCGAGTCCCTCCATGCTAGTAGTATCTATCTTCGGGCTACCAAGGAGGCAAAGGCCAAAACGTCAGCCTCTCTTGCCCCCTGGACTCCCAGGTCTTTCAACACACCAAAAATCGCCACCTCTTGGCGCCACCCTCGTTTTTAATACCATGGACCTGACATCCTCAAATCCCTGCCAGAATCCCCTAAGCTTCGGGCATGCCCAAAACATGTGGACATGGTTTGCGGGCCCTCCTGCACACCTCACACCTGTCCTCCACCCATAAAAACCTGTTCATCCGGGCCACCGTCATGTGTGCCCAGTGGACCACCTTGAATTGTATCAGGTTAAGTGTGACATATGATGAGGACATGTTGACTCTGCTCAGAGCATCCTCCTCCAAATCCTCCAAACAGGGAAAGCTCCCATCAATAAACAGATGCCCCAGCCTCTCAATCCCTGCTCTCTGCCACCTCCGAAACCCCCCGTCCGTCCTTCCTGGGATAAACCTGTGGTTGCCCCAAATTGGAGCCCACACCGATGCACCCTCCACTCCCATATGCTTGGATGCACTGTCCCCAAACTCTCAGAGCCGCCAACTACCACTGGGCTTGTGGAGTACTGGCTCGGTGAGAACGGCAGAGGAGCCGTTACCAATGCCCCCAAACTTGTGCCCTTACATGTTGCTTCCTCTACTTGCTCTCACACCGACCCCTCCCCCACTACCCACTTCCTAATCATGGCTATATTTGCCGCCCACTAGTAGTTCCTAACGTTCGGTAGTGCCAGCTCTCCCCACCCCCTCGGCTCCGCTCCAAAAGTACTTTCCTTGCAGGATTTTACCCGCCCACACAAACCCAGGTATCACCCTATTCACCCGTGACAATGGGAGCGTGTCCCACCTCCGAAAATCTTCCTTCATTTTTTCAACTAACCGGGTCAAATTGAATTTATGTAACTGCTCCCAACCCCGTGCCACCTGAACATCCAGGTAACGAAAACTCCCTCCCACCACTTTAAACGGCGACTGCCCCAGTTTCCTCTCCTGCCCCCTCACTTATGTCACAAAAACCTCGCTTTTACCCATATTCAATTTGTACCCCGAGAACCGGCCAAATTCCCCTAATATCCGCATAATCTCCCCCATCCCCCGTAACGAGTCAGAAATATATAGGAGTAGGTCATCTGCATAGAACGAGACCCTGTCTTCCACCGCCACCGCCTTCCCCCCGCCCCCCCCCCCCCCCCCCCCACCAAACCTTCCTCCACTTTCGGAAACTTCAACCCTTCCAAAAACGGACTCATCGCCTCCACCCCAACTGAGGGCTCCGACTCATATAGCCGACTGTAAAACTCCTTGAACACCCCATTCACCCCTGCTGGGTCCAAGACCGTGTTTCTCACTCTATTCCTCACTCTTCCTATCTCCCTGGCCGCCTCCCCTTTTCCTTAGCTGGTGTGCTAACATCCTACTGGCCTTCTCACCATACTCATATATCGTACCCCATGCCTTCCTCAGCTGCTCCACCACCTTCCCTATAGATATCAGAGCAAACTCCATCTGCAGCTTCCAACAGTCCCGCTTCCGGGGCTTCAGAATACCTTCTGTCCACCTGGAGTATCCCCGAACGTGTCTATGCATCGCTGCCCGCTCCACTTTCTCCCGATGAGCCCGTATCAAAATTAGCTCCCCCTAATCACTACCTTCAGCGCCTCCCATACCGTTGCTGCCGAAACTTCCCCCGTATCATTTATCTCCAAATAATTCTGGATGTCCTCCCTCACTCGCCAGCACACCCCCTCATTTGCTAACAGTCCTACATCTAATCTCCATTGCGGGCCCTGACCCCCCGCCTTGCTCACCCGTAAATCCACCCAGTGTGGGGCATGGTCCGAAGCAACAATCTCAGAATACTTGGAATCTACCACCCCCGCCATAAAGCCCTGTTCAAAATGAAACAATCAATCCGGGAGTACACTTTGTGAACATGGGAGAAAAAAGAAAACTCTTTCGCTCTTGGCCGTCCGAACCTCCACGGATCTTACCCCCGCCCCCCCACCATCTGTTCTATAAACCTCTTTAGTTCCTTTGCCGCAGCTGGCACCCTCCCTGTCCTTGAACTTGACCGATCCAACCTCGGATCAATGATCGTATTAAAGTCCCCACCCATGATCAACCTATGCGAGTCAAGGTCCGAATCTTCCCCAACACCCCCCTCACAAACTCCGAGTCATCCCAATTTGGTGCGTAAATATTCACCACCGGCATCCCCTCCAACTTCCCACTCACCATGACATACCTACTCCCTGAGTCTGCCACTATATTCCCTACCTCAAATGACACCTGCTTATTGATCAAGATCACACCCCTACTTGTTTTAGTCTAGTCCCGAATGAAATACCTGCCCGACCCACCCCTTCCTCAGCCTAGTCTGATCCACTACCCTCAGGTGTGTCTCCTGTAGCATTGCCTCGTCCGTTTTCAACCTCTTCCAAAGCGCGAACACACAAGCCCTTTGACCGGCCCATCCAGCTCTCTCATGTGATCAGCCTGGTTGCGGGGCACCCACCACCCCCTCCCCCTACCGATTAACCATCATCCTTCTTAGGCCAGCCTCCAGCTCGCGTCCCGCGCCTCCTCAGGCCCACCCTTGGACGCCCACCGTCATCGATCTCCAATTTGTCTCCCAGCGCAAGTCCCTCCTCTGTCAGCAGAACAATTCCCCCTTCCCTCCCCACTAACAAAACAACAATCCCAACCCCCCATATCAAACTGGTCACCTGCTCACACCCCACTGCGCTTTCGTGAGCTAGCCCGCCCAGCTAGCCTGGTAGCCCCCGCCCATGGCGCCAAGCATCCTAACCCCCACTGATCTCCGTCCCCCCCACTCAAACATGCACATGCAGAACATAACAATCCCCAACAAACACAAATAAGAAAATTCCACCCATCATTCTGCAACAAGAACAAAGTTGACCCGCAGACAAAACTGAGCAACGGCCCAAAAATTGGTACAAAAACACTGCATACACAGCCCAAAAAGAAAAGAAATTTAGCAGCATAGGTACAGAATTACTCGCCCCCCCAAGTTCAATGTCCTGCATCACCTGCCAGTCCACTGTCCTTAACAAAGTTCATCGCCTCATCCGGCGATCCTAAATAAAGTTCTTGACCCTCATAAGTGACCGACAGACGAGCTGTGTACAACATGCCAAACTTCACCACCTTCTTAAAGAAGGCTGATTTCACTTTATTGAAGCTTGCACTTTTTTTGGCCAGTTCCGCATCCAAGTCTTGGTAAATGAACAGCTCGTTGTCTTCCCATTTACAGCTCCTTGTCTGCCTAGCCTACTTCAGGATCTGGTCCTTGTCCAGGAACCGGTGCATTCGTGCCACCATCGCCCTCAGTGGCTCATTCATCCGTGGCTTCCTTGCAAACGCTCTGTGCGCCGTCCACTTCCAAGGGTCGAGTAAACGCACCTTCCCCCAGCAGCTTCTCGAAGATATGTGCCACATATGCCCCTGCATCCGATCCCTCGATGCCCTTCGGGAGGCCAAAAATCCTCAGGTTCTGCCTGCGCGACCTGTTCTCCAGTCTTTTCTGGTGTTCCCTCATCAGCCCCACCTCTGCTGCCATTGCGGTGAGCTGGCCATCAAGCTCAGCCACTGCCTCTTCCACCTTCTGAATCGCCTGTCCTTGGGCTTCCAATATTTGCTCCACACCATCAATACCCGTCTTAATCAGGTCAAAGTACTCTTGTCTTTGCTTGGCGAAGCTCTCCTGAAGTTGACCACTGGGCTGGCAATCCTAGTCCCTGAGCCTCCGCCTGTTTTCCTGTGCTGCAGGCTCCACTCCCTTCTTTGCCCAACAAACTCCTTTGCAGACCACTTCTGGTCCACGATTCCATAAACTGGTGGGGGTATCTTCTCCTCTACCTCACCAATCTCCAATTTTACCGACCAAATCCCCCATAAGTCGGGGGAAGAGGTCCCAAAGTTCCACCATGAGCGGGAGCTACCAAATAAGCAACCTCTCACTCCATGGCCGCCACCGGATGTGAGCTGGTGGACTTCTACAATGAGCAGTTCAGCCGTCAGAGGAGTGAAGCCCAGGAAGACCTAGCCAAGGTGGTGGAACCACTAAAAGTGGGAATTGACCGAATGGAAGAGGCTGGAGACCCTAAAACAGGCCATTTGAAAAGTGGAGGTAGCGGTGGAGGAGCAGCTTACCTTGTTGGCGTCTGAGATCGGAATGACACGGGAGACCCAGAAATGGCTAAAGGAGAAAGTGAAGGACCTGGAGAACCGTGCCCGGAGACAAAAACTTAAGAATCGTGGAGATGCCTGAAGGCATCGAGAGAGCAGACGCTGGCTTGTATGTCGCCAAGATGCTGGATATATTGATGGTGGTGGGGGCCTTCGACCGGCCCCTGGAGGTTGACTGGCCGCTGATGAAGCCGCAGGCCATGAGCGGCGAGGGCGATGGGGCTCCACCGATTCTTCGATAAGAAGATATTGCGGTGGGCTAGGCAGACGAGGAGGTGCACTCAGAAGGTAATGAGCTCCGGGTGTACTAGTACCTGGGCACGGACCTGCTGAAGAGGAGAGCTGGGTTTTACTGAGTGAAGGCTGCCCTCTTTCAGAAGGGGGTGAAGTTTGGGATGTTGTACCGGCCCGCCTCTGAGTGACTCACAATGGCCGAGAACATTATTTTGGGACACGAAAGGAGACAATGGACTAGCAGGAGAAGGTGGACATTGAACTGTGCAGGAGTAAAGAGATGTTGGTTTCCTCTGCCTTTTTTGTTTTTATTGCCTTTTGTTCGTTGGTTGGTTGTCGGAGAACTTCTCTCCTTTGAGATGTTTGTTGGGTTCTGTGGCGGGATATTTGGGGAGCATGGAGGGTGAGTGCACCTTTTTCTTATTTCATTGTTGTTTGTGCTATGGAGATGTGCAGGCACGTGGGAGGCGAATCAGTGGGGGGTAGGCTCAGGCGCCTTGGGCGGGGGCTGCCAGGATAGCTGGGCGGGCAAGTTAGCTGGAGCACAGTGGGGGGTGGCCAGTGAAGTAGAGGGGGGTTGGATTGTAGTTTTGATCAGTGGCCGGCGGGGGGACGTCTGACAAAGGTGTGGTTGCTGTGGCACAGCAAGAAAGGGAGTGGTAATGGTGGGTATCCGAAGGTGGACCTGGAGGGTCGCGTGACACGGGCCGAGGGCTGGCGCAAGAAAGGATATGGTTGATCGGCAGAGGCGGGGACGGGGGAGAAATGCACTTAAAGATTGGAGATCAGACTAGGCTAAGGAAAGGGTGGGTTGGGCAAGTCTTTCATTTGGGATTAGATATGAAGACACAAGGGCATGGGTGGTGTTTGAGGTGGGGAATATTGTGGCATATTTTGGAGAGAGATTTGTGATGGTGAGTGGGATGCCGGTGGTTTTGGTAAACCTCTATGACCCAAACTGGGATGATGTGAAGTTCATGAGGCGGGTGCTGGGGAAGATCCCGCACCTGGACACGCACTGGTTGATCATGGGAGGGGATTTTAACAGTCATTCAACCAGGTTTGGGCCGGTCGAGTCGGAGACCGAGCAGGGTTTCAGGGGTGGCGAAGGGGTTCATGGAGCGCATAGGGAGGGGAGTGGATCCATGGAGCTTTTGGAAGCCAAAGGTGAAGGTGTTCTCATACTTCTCGAATGTGCACAGGGTGTACAGGCTGACTTGGAGTATTCGGCTATCATGGTTTCAGACCACATGCTACACTGGGTGGACTTGCAAGTGGACCGGGGCAGTGCCCGCAGTGGAGACTGGATGTATGGTTGTTAAGAGGAGGAGGTGTGCGAGCAGGTGAGGGCCGTCATCGGGGGGGTACATGAAACTGAATGGTACAGGTGATGTTTCGGCCGCCACACTATGGGATGCGCTCAAGGCAGTGGTTAGGGGGAATTCATATTGATCTAGGCGCATAGGGAAAAGGTGGAATGAGAAGAGATGACTAGGTTGCTGGATGAGATTCTACGGGTGGACACGAGGTATTCGGAGGTCCCGGCAGTGGGATTGTTGGAGAGGCAGAAGCTCCGGATGGAGTTTGGGTTGGTGTCCACAGGGAAGGCAGTAGGGTTGTTGCGGAGGACCGGTGTACGTGTATGGGGAGAAGGCAAGTAGGATGCTGTCCCACCAACTCAGGAAGCAGAAGATGGCGAGGGAGATCGGAAGGATGAAGGACGAGAAGGGAAAAGTGGTATTGGTCCTGGTGGGGGTGAATGGAGATTCAAGGGCTTTCATAGGAGGCTCCAAGAATAGGAGCCCCTGGCGGGAGGGAAGGGAATGTGGTGATTCCTAAATGGTTTGGAATTCCCCAAGTTGGTGGAGGGTTTGGGGGGAGGGGGGGGGCATTGGACTGGTGAAGCCCCCATTGGACTGGTGGAGGTGATGGGGGCCATGTAGGCAGGAAAGACCCCAGAAGAGTTTCCTGTAGAATTTTATAAGACGTTTGCTGGGGATCTGGGGCCCCTGCTGGTGAGGGCATATAATGAGGCGAAGGGAAAAGAGGAGCTCCCCGCCACACTATCGCAGGGGTCCACATACACTTCAAACTTCTTAAAGGTGGTTTCAACAACATTTGGTAAGACTAAGAAACAATGAGTAAAAAAGCAGGGTAACAATTATGAAGCATATTTCCCTTCAATGCCACTTCTACCGTATCCCATTGTGGGTTATGTTTGTTTTTTGCCATTATAGTTAGAAGTAACCTGAAAAATAAATATGAACGTGTTATATTTTCAGCTCCAATCTCTAGTCAACAGCAGTCTCTGTCTAAAATTCTCCAAAATTATGGACCGATTCAGCACCGAAGGGAGCTATATAACCCATTGTGTCAGTCAGCTCAGAGGATTGTGGATCTTCCCTGTCGCATGAGAGCAGACTTCCAACGTAGCTCCAGGAGGAATTTGAGAAATGCACGTCGTGTCAGCAGTTTGATGCATTCTCGCCTCTTCCTGGACGCAACTCAGCACTTGGAAGAGGCTCCCATCTTGGCATCAGCAGGTAGTCAATCTGCATAATGGGCAGCACGGTAGCAGTTTCTTCACCGCACCAGGGTCCCAGGTTCGATTCCTGCTTGGATCGCTGTCTGTGAGGAGTCTGCACATTCTCCCCATGTCTGCCTGTGTTTCCTTCGGGTGCTCCGATTTCCTCCAAGTCCCGAAAGACGTGTTGATAGATAATTTGGACATTCTGAATTCTCCCTCAGTGTTCGAACAGGCGCCGGAATGTGGCGACTAGGGGAATTTCACAGTGACTTCATTGCAGTGTTAATGTAAGACTGCTTGTGACAATAATAAAGAATATTATCTGGGTCTGCTCCAGTAAACCTGAGAACAAAGCTCAGCAGGTACCTGGATGGCTTTCCAGTAGGCAGCCCAGGACGTCTGTTGTATTAATTCCTCTCCACTGCCACAGATGTGCTTTGGAGGGGTTCTTCCTCCTCAAACTCTCTACCCCTCGCTTCCTTCACTATAATATTGGCAACTGCATCTCCTTTTGTGAAGACAAGTGCAAAATACTTAGTACCTTAACCATGTCTTTATTTGGCCCCGCTCTTCCTTTGACTACTTAATGTTCATAAGACTATTTCCTGTTTATTACCTCATAATCTATTCTCATACACAATCTTTATTCTTATAATTTCCATTCATTAAGCTTGGTTTACTGAAATGAACCTAACTTTATCCTGAACTTCCTTTTTCCATTCTATTTGACTCTGTATATCTTTATTCATTCACAGGCTCCAGCTTTTGATGTTGCTCCATATTGGGCTTCCTAGTGTAAACTGGTTTCCCTCTCTCATCTTTCTTAAATAACAAAGTGGCATGTGCAATTTTCACCACGAAAGGAACAGTTCATCAATCAAAAGCAGTTTGGAAGTTTTTTTTTCAATGTTATCATCTACTTCCTTTAAACACTGGGATGGAAACCATCTAGTATTGGGGACTTGTCACTTTATAGTTTCATTATGCTAACCACAATTTTGGTGAGTCCCCATCCCTGATTCAATAGTGTGTATTTTAGGTGCCCAGCAGATGATTCTCTTACTCTATTGTAAAAACTGACACAAATTAATGATTCAACATGTCCACCTGTTCCATATTTTCATTTACAATATCATTTTCATGGGGTCCATATTATTGCTGACCACCCACTCTTTCTTAATATAATTGCAACTTGTTATGTTGGATTTGATATTCCTTCAAGTTTATTTTCATATTCCCTTTTGTAACCATTTCCCTATGATCCAAAATTTACCCTAAACTGTACCATTAAAACAGCATGCCTCATGATTGACAATTAACTTGAGGTATTTCCCGTCAGATGTTAAATGGCCAAATGACAAACACCACATTGTCTATATCATTCATAGTAAAGCAATTGACCATGAAACTGTTAGAAAAAAAATTAGTTCACTGATGTCCTTTGTGGAAGGAAATCTGGTCTGGTTTATATGCTTCTCCAGTCTCACAGCCACCTAGCTGGCTCTTAACTACCTCTAAGTGATGTAGCAAGTCATTCAGTTCTATCAAACCAGCAGTGATTCAAGAACAAAGTATACCACCAGCCTCTTGTGGACAACTAAGGATACCCAATAAATACCAGCCTTTCCAACTTTGCCACTATCTACAAGACTCAAATCAGCAGTGGAATAGAACTCTGGCCACTTGTTTGGATGGATACAGCAGTCAACATTCATGAAGCTGAAGTCAGGGATAAGTCAGTTAAATTGGTATATTCACGGTCAAACTCAACATCCAGCTTCTCCAGAATATGCATAAATAGGCCACAAACATACTGCTTAAAATCTATTTCAAAAATCCATCAAGCTTACTTCAATACTATCCCAGCTATGGTCAATATCATTGAGAAAAACAATATCATGGAAATACCATCACCTTCAAGTTCTCAAATTCAATGCTTCATTTCTGTTTGTTCAAGATCATGAAAATACCAACCCTAAACTAATGTAGAGTTTTAGAATGAGGACTGCAGCAGTTTAAGGATAGTCTTCATCACGTCTGACCAACTAGGAATGGTGCTCATGCCTGCGAGCAAAAAACCTAATTTCAAAATTAAAATGTCAACGTCCTATGTGGTCTGCTTATGCATATTCTGGAGAAATTGGGAGTTTGATCATGAAACCTCAAAATAGAGCTTTTGAAAATTGTAACTTATCACATAAATAATGAAGCTACAGAACAGGGGAAGCACTATTATTCAGGCATACTCCAACCAAGCTTTTGACACTCCAAATCTTTGCTCCAGGCAGGCATTTGTTTTTCAGGTTGAAGAGTGTGAATTGCAACCTTCTGATATGGGGAGGTTTTGATAAAGTAAGGAGAAAATGTTTCCACTAGTAGAGGGTGTGCAACCCGAAGATATACCCAGGTTCGATTCCCAGCTTGGGTCACTGTCTGTGCAGTCTGCCTGTTTTCTCCGTGTCTGCGTGGGTTTCGTCTGGGTGCTCCGGTTTCCTCCCACAAGTCCCGAAAGACATGCTGTTAGGTAATTTGTACATTCTGAATTCTCCCTCCGTGTACCAGAACAGGCGCTAGAGTGTGGCGACGAGGGGATTTTCACAGTAACTTCATTGCAGTGTTAATGTAAACCTACTTGTGACAATAATAAAGATTATTATTAGATTGAAGATAATTGTCAAATGATTCAAAGGGAAATCAGGATTTTTATTACACATTGAATTGCTGTGATCTGGAATGCAGACTTAAAGGATGGTGCAAGCACATTGAATAGTAATTTTTAGAAAGGAATTGGAATAATACTTAAAAGGAAAATATTTGCAAGGCTATGGAGAAAGGCGAGTGGAAGTGACTCGGCCCAATGCAATGAAACGAATGAGCTATTCCCGTGCTGATTGATTGCATGTTCTGGGTCAAGGCGCTTCTCTCTTGTAGGCTAAGCGTTTAATTCATCAGAAGCAATACAAGTCCGACTCTGTGCTTCTTTCTTTAACCAGCTGGGGCTCGTCACATGTTCCAACGGCAGTCAGAAGTTGAAGAGATCACAATAGGATCTGGTGTCAGTTCGGTACCCAATACAGTCAGTCTTAAAATCCAGTGACGGAGCAGGCTTGGAGTTTAAGGAACAAAAATTGGGACGCAGCGAAAATTCAAGACAGAAACACAAATTATAGACTTGGATAAAATGACCATCGTCGCCCAAACCGCCTGGAATTTTTACACAGGAATTCAACACGGCATGTTGTATGATCGGAAATGTGAATACCAGGTCGATCGTGCCAACGTTTGATTCATCTTGACGAGGAACGCTATCCCATTTATTTTAATTATATAAAAAGCACCGAAGATAGAAAAAAAAATGACGGAACATCGTTATCATCGGCAAACGTGCCACAAAATATTAATTCAAGCGCTGTTATTTTGGGGGGCTGGTCAGGTTGTCCGCTCACACAGGTTGAGCTTGTCGGTAGAGGAGGGGGAACCAGCCAACACTACAGTGGGGGATATTAGCGCCGTCTTCCCCAATGAGACACCGGCCAGCGGGTTTTTCATTTCGGAAAGCGAGGAATCGGTTGTTTTCAGCGACCTGAACATCGACGTGGTGACCGGAATTATAAAAACAGCCAAAGTGCTGGATCGAGAGACGACAGATCGCTACCAATTCGTGGCTGTAACTTTAACGGGGCAGATGGTGAGGGTGGAGATCTTGGTCGAGGACGTCAATGACCACACGCCGGCTTTCCCGAGGGAGAAAGTCCAGCTCAGTATCTCGGAACTTACCCCGGTCGGGACAAAATTTCAACTGGACCAAGCCTGGGACCCAGACACGGGAAAGTTCAGCACCCAAGGCTACGCGATCGCGCAAGGAAACCCGGGGGTGTTTCAACTTCAGTCCGAGCAGGGGGTCAACAGTCTCCGCCTGGAGCTTGTACTCAGCGGCCCCCTGGACCGGGAGACCAGGGACTTTTACTCCCTCACCGTCCAGGCTTTCGACGGCGACACTCCTCCCAAGACGGGCAGGATGCAGCTGGACATTAAAGTGCTGGATGAGAATGATAACCCTCCCCGGTTTAACCAGACCGAGTATGAAGCCTGGGTTTGGGAGAACGCGGCCCCGGGTACTCGGGTCTGTCAGCTCCAGGCCAGCGACCCGGACCTGGGCAGCAACGGCTTCATCACCTACGAGATCGACCGGAGGCAAAGCGACCCGAGCGGCCACTTCGCCATCGAGAGCCGGAGCGGCGAGGTGCGAGTGCAGAGGGAGCTCGACCGGGAGAGCCGACCCTGGCACCAGCTGGTCATTCGAGCCCGGGACCACGGCTCCCCGGCCGAGCTGGGCAGCGCCTTCCTGTCGGTGCGGCTGCTCGATCTCAACGACAACGAGCCGTCCGTCAGCGTCCTGTACCTGAGCCCGAGCGGCCAGGCCGAGGTGTCGGAGGGAGCGGCCACGGGGCACCTGGTGGCCAGGGTGTCGGCGTGGGATCCAGACCTGGGTCCGGCCGGCGAGCTGCGGCTCTGGCTGCAGGAGGATGGAGGGCCGAGCCGCACCTTCGAGCTGCTGCAGTCCCCGCTCCGCTCCGTCTACTTGCTGCGTGTGAGCGGCCGCCTGGACCGCGAGCAGCGCGCTTCGCACAGCCTGACCCTGAGCGCCGCCGACTCGGGCTCGCCGCCGCTGCGCACCCAGCTCTCGCTCCACCTGCGCGTCACCGACATCAACGACAACGCGCCCGCGTTCCAGCGGCGAGAGTACGCTGCGCGCTTGCCCGAGGGCCCGCTTCCCGCCGGCGGGGCCGCACTGCTGCGCGTGCGCGCGCTGGACCCGGACGCCGGCGCCAACGGTACTGTCAGGTACGCCATCTTGGAGCACGAGGCCGCGCCGCCAATCCGGATCGACCCGCGGACGGGATTCATCAGCACCACAGCCACGGCGGCTTCGTGGTTGGACCGGGAGATCCAGGAGGTGATCCACCTACTGGTGGTGGCCCGGGACCTGGGCGAGCCGCCCCTCTCCTCCACCGCCACCGTCTTGCTGCACGTGGAGGATGTGAACGACAACGAGCCGGTCTTCGAGCGACAGCTGTACCGGGCGAGCATGCCCGAGCACACGGAGCCCGGCACCTGCTTCCTTCAGGTGAGTGACAGAAAGAGAGAGGGGACCAGTCACCTGGGGAGCCGGCTTCACATTTGGACATACGTCCTGCCCTGATCTAACCCTAACCTTTGAATAACCATTTCTCTAATCCTAGATCCGTAAGGACAGACGATAGGAGCAGGAATAGGCCAATTGATAAGATCATGGCTGATCTGTCTGTGGCCTGAACTCCACTTCCCTTCCTGTTCTCCATAACCCTTGTGCCCCCCAGTTCCAGATTTCCCCAATGGGAGGAAACATCTTCAGTATGTACCTTATCAAGGACACTCTGAATCTTACCTCACTGCTAAATTCCAATGAGTAATGCTTTTACCTAACTCCTATTTGACCTGCGTTTGGCTTAACTTCAATTCTTGACATTGTCATTGCTCTTGACTTAGCCATAACACAGGGATTTTGACCATTGCTTTGTCCTGACCCTCCATAGCTACGGTGTTCACCTGCCTATGCACACTCTGAAAAGTGTATGAGTTGAAACTGTTGTACAATGCTGGCAGCAAATCGACAAATTAATTGTTAATGAATTATCTTGCTATTTTAATAGATGTCAGTTTGTTTAAGTTAGTAAAGTAGGAATTTTTGTTTTTGTTACAAATATTGATCAGCATGGTTTAAAACAATGATACCAATTCATACCTAAATAGTGCCTTCAATATAAACAAAATGCCCCAAAGCACTTGGAGTTGGATCAAGCCAAAAACAAATTAGGATGGGTGACATAAATCTTGGTTTGAAGAAGGGAATTAAAGTAAAGTGGAGGGGATAATGTAATTCAGGAGGTTAAGACCTAAGGGAGTCATGCCAGTGGTGGAATGAAGAAGGTTAGAGAGGTCAGGAAAGTGTTGTAGGACATGAAGAAATCGCAGTCCTGGAGAGATACAAAGCCACAAGCAGGGTGGAAGTAGATTTGTCTACTGAGGTTACTGTTGCAATGAAGGTTTGTTAGTCCATTGTCATGGGCGTGTTCCTTTAAGAAAGGTTTCTGTCTTGTCACAAGGCTTCAGTGATGTCATTGTGTGGGTGGTTTTACTTTCGCTTTGAGTGTGGACTGATTTTTGAACTGCACAGGTTGAAAGTGTTTTTCTCTATCTTCATTTTACAAGCTGTTTCCAGACTGCTTGATAATTTAAAAGAGATAATTGCTTTCTAGAAGGAATTCAAATCTGTTGTTTGAAAATGGGAACAGAGTATCAATAACAAGTCTTATACCAGTGAAAATGTGTGCTGGGCCACACCTTTGAAAAGGGGTTTCTAGTTTTACTTGGATTTTGTTATTGAATTGGAACAGTTAAGGGGGAATTCATTAAGGGTTATACATAGATTTCTGTAGCTGTCTGGGGTCTTTGTATTTGTAATTGATAAAAGTTCTTGCTGTGTGTGTTTCTACAAATGTTAAGTAAATTCTTAGAATAAAGCTTGTTGTTTTGATTAAAAATGCCTAAGAAGTCCGTTGACTAACACCTGAAAGGCGGCTCTTGTGCTCATCCCAGCCAAATTCAACAAACAGTTGTAGATCAGGTGAACCCAATGATGTACTTTGGAGATTTCTAAAACCTGGCCCACAACAAAATCAACAGTAACTTTGTGTGACTCAGGCTCCGATGGATATTTCAACGATAAGCTGTATTGAGTCAGCTGTGTGTTTTTCAATTTTAAAAAAATGTTTCCAATTAAGGTGCAATATAACGTGGCCAATCCACCAAACCTGCACATCTTTGGGCTGTGGGGGTGAGACCCATGCAGATGTGGGGAGAATGTGAAAACTCCACACTCTTTAGTGCCGAAGATGAGTCAAATTTTGTTTATTAAATAGTCTATAAGCAAACAAAGGATAAAAAAGGGATAAAAACCAAACCAACTACATCACATGAGCCATTGATCACCAATAAAAGAAATGGCACAGTGCCCGACACAGTCAAGCACCATTGCGCTACTGAAGACCATTGCAAAACGCAATACTACAGCAGTGCATCAACGGCATGAAAAATCCAAGCACATGTCAACCAGCATCCATGTAAATGCTGCACATGGAGGTCAACAGCAGTCTGCAAGAAGAAACCCACAATACCCGCCTCAGGTTACTCCTTCGATGTTGCTGCCTCACTTTTCCCCTCCTGCAGTTTCCAGCAGCAAAGTCCCATCCGTAGGAAGTCACACTGATGCAAAACACACCGTAGCTGGGACAACAACTCTTAAACAGAGAGGTGTGTAGCGGGGAGGTAGTACTGGCTTTTTTGCTGGGCCGTGGTGGCTGTCAGTCCGGCCCATGCCAGTTTAACACCTGGTTAATTTCCAATGCCTGATCTACTGGGAACTGAGCACAATGGTTAAATGGGACATGATTTCTTGGGGGTCTCACAGTTATCCGCTTTTTGACTACTGGCTTTCTTGAATAGAGTTGTTACATTTGCAGTTTTCTAATTCTCTAGACCTCCCCAGAATCTATGAAATATTTGCAAAAATACAACCAAAGCATCCACTATCTAAAGGACCACTTAATTTAAGACTCCAGGATACAGGATGGGTGCTTGCCAGTCTTTAGCCCAATTTGTTTTCCTAGTATTTTTTCTTTGGTGATAGTGATTGTTTTATGTTCCTCTCTTTCTTTTCTCCCTTGATTTTCTCCTATTATTGTTGGGATCCTTTTTGTGCCTTCTACTGTGAAGACAAACACAACATACTTATTAAATCCTCTGCCATTCCTTCATTTCCTGTTATTAATTCAAATCTCATCCTGTTAGGGACCAATCCTTTCTTTAGCTACTGTCTTCCTTTTTATATACTGTAGGCGCTGTTTTGATATTCTCTCATATTCTTATTTCTCTTTAGTAGTCATCTTTTGCTGATGACTAAAATTTCTCCCCAATCTTCTGGCCTACCATCAACCGATGTAATATCGGTCATCTTTTTCAATTTGATCCTACCTTTAATTTCTCCAGTTAGCTATGGATGGTTCACCCCTTTCGAAAACTTTTCTTTCTCAATGGAACAGATCTTTGCTGAGTGTTGTGGAATGCCTCCTTCAAAGTCTAGCATTGCTTATATACCATTTTATCTTTAAACACATTTTCCTAGTTCACTTTGCAAACTCTTGTCTTCTTTCCCTTGTAATTGTCTTTATTTAAGTTGAAGACACTAACTTGAGATCCAAGTTTCTCACCCTCAAATTGAATATAAAATTCTGCCATGTTATGATCACGCTTCCTTCAGTCATCCTTTCCTATGTGATCATTAAATAATTCAGTCTCTTTACACATTACCAGATCAAAAATAGTCTTGTTACCAGGTTGGTTCCACAGCCATACTGTTCTAAAAAATTATCTTGAGTACACAATATGAACTAGTGCTGAAGATCACCGTTGCCACTTTGATTTGTCCAATCCGCCTGAAGACTAAAATTGCTCACAATTATTGAAGTACCTATCTTAAAAGTTCCCATTATTTTTTAACTTATACTCTGCCTTACAGGCGATCTACTATTAAGAGGGCAAAAAACTTTTCACACCAGTGCTTTTTTTCCTATGCTATTATTTCCTTATCGCCATTTAAATTAATTCTCTATCTGATCTTCTGAGCAAATATTGATCAAAAATTTGTTAACAGAGCCACCCATCTACTTTTCCTTTCATCCAGTGCTTTGGAAATGTCAAATACTTTTGAATATTTAGCGCCTAGCCTTGGTCACCTTGCAAACACATCTCTGTATTGGCTATCATCCTCATTTATTACAATTTGTGCCATCAATTCATCTATCTAGTTACAAATGTTTCATCCATTCAGATAAAGAGCCTTTAATTATGTCTTTTTATAATTTTTCCCACTGTGACCCTATTTTCTGGCATCTGCTTATGTTTGTACATTCTGGCAAGGCCAACAGCACGGCTTCAATTCCTGCACGACTGAGGTAATTCATGAAGTTCCTGCCTTCTCAACCTTGCCCCTCGCCTGAGGTGTGGTGACCCTCCAGTTAAATCGCCACAAGTCAGCTCTCCCCCTCAAAGTGGAAAGCAGTCCTCTGGGACTATGGCGACTTTACTTACCTACATTCTGTCTCTTTCTGCTGCCAATAAACATTCTTTGGGCGCGAATCTCCCAAAAGCGAAACAAAGTCGCCTAGCTAGTGCGTTTAGGCACGTGTTTAACAGTGCTCGCAGTGCCGAAAACACATGGCAATTTCAAAGCGACTCGTGTTGAATAAGGGGCCTGAACAGGGAACACGTGGCCGAGGCCGCACATTGCCCCGTTTTGTACAGTGGGAGCTCCACTCGCCGGAATTCCCCTTTGTAGCGAGAGATCAGGACACTATTTTTAAATGGTCTCCCGATTTCTGAGGCCCTCGGAATAAGCCACAACTTCTCCCCCGCATGCTCAAATGCACTATACGGAGGGTCCCTGGCCCCTCCAGCACTTGCCCCAACACCCATGCCAGGCAACCCCGGTCTGATCGTGCATGTACAAAAATTCCATCTTGGCACCCTGGCAGTCCTCATGCCTGCTGGCTGTGCCACCTGGGCACCTTTGTAGTGCCAGGATGGCACCCATATGGCACTGGCAGGGTTCAGGCTGGCACTGCCAGGGTGTTCAAGTGGCATCAACAGTGCCAGAGCAGCACCCTGCCCAAAGCACATGCAGCTGGGGGCCTCCGATTCTTGGGAGGCCCCACGAGTTCTGTTCCATCTGGCTGCCTTTTGTGGGGACTCTTGAGGCGGATGGGTTGAATTTCAAAGCTTCAGGCACCTCGGGAATCTGCACATTAGAGTGAGGCTAACTGCCTTGCACTAATATGCAGATTTACCCAAAATTTGCCCCATTTTGGACAGGAGTCACCCAACCTTTTTGGACACTAAGGGCAATTTATCATGGCCAATCCACCTAACTTCCACATCTTTGGGCTGTGGGAGGAAACCAGAGCACCCCGAGGAAATCCATGCAGACAAGTGGAGAACGTGCAGGCACAGGACAGACAGTGACCCAAGCCGGAAGCGATCCTGGGACCCTGGAGCTGTGAAGCAACTATGCTAACCACTGTGCTCCCATGCTTCGCTCAAAGCCACTCTCATCTCCCTTTCCCTACATCATCTCAAGAACTATGACATTACATTACATTGGTCAAGTCTCACTAATATTTAAAGGCATGTAAAATTGTCTTCTCTTTCTTTTCAAAACAAAAAGGGGCGTACAACAGCACCATAAAGGACATACAGGGGAAATAACCTCACAGAAACCTGGGGCGGGATTCTCCGCGAACCGGCGTGGCGGGCCACTCCGGCGCCGAGGAGTGGCATGAACCACTCTGGTGTCGGGCCGCCCCTTCAGGGGCTAGGCCGGCGCCTGAGTGTTTGGCGCCGCGCTTGCCGGCGGGGAGGGCTTGGCGCCATGCCAACCGGCGCCGAAGGGCCTCCACCGGCTGGCGCGAGTTGGCGCATGCGCGGGAGCGCCAGCGTGTGCTGGCGTCATCCCAGCGCATGCGCAAGGGGGTTCTTCTCCGCACCGGCCATGGCAGAGGTTGACAGCAGCCGGTGCAGAGGGAAAGAGTGCCCCCACGGCACAGGCCCGCCCGCAGATCATGGGCCCCGATCGTAGGCCAGGCCACCATGGGGGAACCCACCTGGGGACAGATCCCCCTCGCGCCCCTCGGAGGAATCTGCAGGCCGCCCGTGGAGCCAGGTCCCATCGGTAAGGACCTGTTGTGATTTACGCCGGCGGGACCCACCGAAAACGGGCGGCCACTCGGTCCATCGGGGGCCGGAGAATTGCCGGGGGGGGGCGCTGCCGCCGACCAGTGCGCCGCGATTCCCGCACCCGCCAAAATTCCGGCGCCGGAGAATTCGGCAGCCGGCGGGGGCGGGATTCACGCTGTCCCCCCGCGATTCTCTGACCCAGCGGTGGGTAGGAAAATCCCACCCCTGAAGTCCACAGAAAAAGGAGGTATTGGATATATGTTAGTTCCATCTTAGGCTGTAGATGCTACAGTGATTAGATGCAATGTTGTCTTATCCCTTTAAATCTTTCCCTGAAAATTAAAAAAGATTCTTGTGCACCAGTTGGACAGCCTGTTATGCATTGTAGTCAGAAGTGACTCGTCACTCAGATATATCTGAGGTTAGATGCAGTTAAGTTCCACTAACTGTGCTCCTCAAAAACATCTCAGAAGGACAAACATTTTAGCACAATTGGCTGGACTATATTGGGGCTGAGTTTAAAGGAGAATAGTTTTTAACTTAATTCGCCAACCTTCCGGTAGTACAAGTGGATAGCACTGTGGCTTCATAGCGCCAGGGTCCCAGGTTCGATTCCCCGCTGGGTCACTGTCTGTGTGGAGTCTGCACCTTCTCCCCGTGTCTGCGTGGGTTTGCTCCGGGTGCTCCGGTTTCCTCCCACAGTCCAAAGACGTGCAGGTTAGGTGGATTGGCCATTATAAATTGCCCTTAGTGAGCAAAAAGGTTAGGATGGGTTGTGGGTTAAGTGGGTTGGTGCAGACACGATGGGCTGAATGGCCTCCTTCTGCATTGTATGTTCTATGTTCATGTTCTTCCCTCAAAATGCAGTTACTATTGTAGCTGTTTTATTATCATTAGTTTTATCAACGAGGCACCCAAAAAGATACCCTGGGGGATCCCCCCCTAAAATCCACATGTAAGGACTGCAGGAGAATTGCCTCGGAAGTTCAAACCACTTATGGGCAATTACCCTGCCAATCGGAGACTCTGGGTGTTTCTGAACGTCAGTGTTGGAAGAATGAAAACCACTTCTAACTCCTGAGTAACTAGTGCTGATCACCCAAACTGCCCACTGGACACCCTGATGATACCCTCACTTCCCCACCGAACCTCCTAACTACTTCCAGACCCTCCTCTACTCCATGACAGCCCCCCATCCTCCTGACTACCTTCCAAACCCCCCAACAACTCCATCACCCCCCAATTACACTCTTGCCCCCTGACTACCCCAACCCCCTACTGATCACTCGACCAATCCTACCATCCACTGACCATCCAAACAACCCCCCACCATACCCCATGACCCTCCTGATCCCACTGCCTCCCGCCTACCCACATAGCCTACACACTTAACTTCTGCCTGATTTCTCAAATGGCTGGAGCCGTTAAACTTGCATCTAGTGCTGTAAAAGTGGGGTGTGGCTTCCTTTCATCTGACTACTGCCTTACACGGAAGGCTTCGAGAATCCACTGCGCTGCACTTTTCTCACCCAGCTCGCGTCAAAAGATCGGGCAAGAAATGTGCAGCTCCCAACTAAGGTAGGCTAAAAGGAACAATCTGAGTTTATTGCCATTCCATGGAAGCTCTGGCCTATCTATTGGCGTAAGAGACAGTTTATGACTTTGTGCTGCCAGGATAGAGCATTGCCTCCCAGTATGCATATTGAAGCACCATGCTCAATTTTGTGACCTTTAATTGAAGTGTTGCGAAAAATGTGAACCTGGGCTTCTGATATGTACTGGCAAAAGGCAAGGCTCCTGAAATACAACACAAACTCAGACAATTATGCTCATAATAGACCAATATATATTGAACTGATGGTGTTGATTGTTTCTAGATGTCTTGTCTGAACTGAACATTTTATTGGGTTCAGCACACCCCTGCATTCCAGGTTTACTTCCTCAATATCTGACTGTGCAAGACCTGGGGACTAATAATAAGACCCTTATTGTGTGTATTGGATAACGTGAAATTGAAAGTGTCCTATTTGTGTTTCTCCTATTTTTCCGAAAGCAAAGTGTTAAACAGTCCAGTAAACAAAAAATCTGTTGTAAACCAACAGCTAATTTACTTTAGGTGACATGTATGAAGGTACAGAATATTGTTTTGACAATAGGTTTTATGTATTTCTTACTGCTGCTCATTGCTTCAAAAATAATGAAATATACAAAATTTGACCTTGGCCTGCACCTATTTCATTTTATGAATCAATATAATTGATTGACTAGTAGTGCGTAGAGAGTGAAATTTCTTTATTTCATGTTGTCCTAGATACGTTCCACTTGAAGCCTTTTTCCACAGAGAGAAAGCAAAGGAGAATGGCAAAAGTTTAACCTCTGTCCATCATAATTTAGCTCAGTCAGCTGGACAGCTGATTCATGAAGCAGAACGAGGCCAACAGCGTGGATTCAATTCCCGTACTGGCTCAGGTTATTCATGAAGGCCCTGCCTTCTCAACCGTGCCCATCGCCTGAGGTGTGGTGATCCTCAGGTTAAATTACCACAGTCAACTCTCCCCCCTCAAAGGGGAAAGCGGCCTATGGTCATCTGGGACTATGGCGACTTTCCTTTTATAAATGAACAAACTTCAGTATGATTCTATGCATTGTGCCACAGTTTTTGCCAATATAGCCAGTATGACATTAAATTGTTTGTGCAGCCTTTACTACTGAGCTGCACATCACCATACCACTCACCAGCTTTGCCAGAAGACTGTAGCTGACTGCTGTTTACTAATTTTGCCACACACTGAACCTCTTGATTCATCTGCTTAGCTTGTGATTTTTCTTTTTATTAATAATATTTATTCATAAATGTGCAATGACTGGGAAATTGGTTGGTGGGAGAATGACTAAGAAGAAAGTGGCTACAGATGGGTTGGTAGGGAAGACTAATGGGCAGGAATGCTATGCAGCGTGGCTGGGGCCTGACATTGAAATGGGTCATGCTCAGTTTATATTCCATTTCCTTGCTTCTCCACCATTGCAAGATTGCTGGACTCTGCTCTGCCTTTACTGCTAGATTTCAGCAATCACTCCAAATCTGTTCACGGCTCTGCTCCTAAACCTATTTATCAAGTCCTATTGGATTAGATTTGAATTCTTCTCAAGTGTTGGCAAGTACTCAGTCAAACCTTTACAGTAACCTCTGATGCCACATCCATCCCCAATGGCCCCATATCCTGAGATCTTCATTTTTAATGTTTTCAATTCCCAGGAGTTTTCCAGTGATCTCAGGATCTTCCCAATATTCACATTTTCTTTCTGCAATGCTCCCAGGATCTTGGAGAAACTATACAAAGTTGCCACACTGAAACATAGTTCATAGAATCCCTACAGTTTTGAAGGAGGCCATTTGGCAAACCCTCAGAAAGATCACTCTACCTCGGGCCCACTCCCCCGCCCTATCCCCTTAACCCCGTGCAATGATCATGACCAATCCACCTCACTTATATCTTTGAACTGTGGGAGGAAACCGTAGCATTCGGAGGAAACCCACGCAGACACGGAGAGAACGTGCAAACTCCACACACAGTCACCCAAGGCCGGAATTGAACCCGAGTCCCTGGAGCTGTGAGGCAGCACTGCTAACCACTGTGCCACCATGCCTAGCAAAATAGTGTTAGATCCTAAGATCTTCTAGTGCTGTCAGACCGCAGGCCTTCTTCCTAGGTTTCGGAACTGCACCCAATGTTGATGAGTCTGTGATCCTAGTAATACCAATTAGCATCATGTCTGTGTTCTTAAAATACCTATTTTTTTACCATGAGCAATTGGGAGATCAGCTAGTTTACATTAAACTGATTCAGTCTACTCAGTTTGAGACATGTTCTGAACAACATTTAGAAGTAATGGCTCACATTTCTTTAGAGATGGTTACAAGAATTGAATATGAGAAATCTGAAACAAAAAAGAGGAAATTCTGGAAGTAATTAACAAGATAGTAAACATTTGAAAGAGAAATAAAAAGCTTGTTACGCTTTCATGGCCATTTCTTATGCTTCCTAACATTGTAGAAGACCTAATGTAAAGGAATCTTTAATGTACATACAGTATTATGCTTGCAAGAGTTGTGGGTTAGGGAGTGCTAATTATTTTCTTGGCTTCTGTAGCATAACAGCTGTATTTAGACTGAGAAACAATTATTGTCTCTGAACAAAAACAGTCAGTGTTAACTGGCTTTCAGCCAATGTTAATGACCTCTTTTCAATTGAGCATGTGCTTTATATAATATGTATTTCAGTATAGTTCCGTTTCTCTCTTTTCCCCTCCATTTCTGAACTTTCATTCTCTGCCTGGTACAACTTTTAGATGTTTGCAATGTACTGTTAAGTGACACAATGGATTAAAGTTTAGCTGCCTTCAATATTGTTAGGATGCCAGTAGTAAACAGAGTTCAGGTCACGATAACCATTCAAGTTCTGATCTGGACAAAATGCTTGAGTGAATAGTTACTTTGGACTTACTTCCTTATATCATGATTCACTGCAGTTTATCAAATTTATGAATCGGGACAGGACATTGAATCAAAAAATAATGCCAGATATTTTGAAAAACAAAGTAAAAAGTTTTGTCCTAAGTATGAAGCATTGCGCTGGTCGAGGAGACACAGCCTGAGTGAGTGAGACACAGACAGAGTGAGAATTTGGTAATTTGGTGCAGTGAGGTAATTCGGTGAAGAGTGGGAGAAGGTGCTTTTTCACGACTCTTTTGTTCTCTCTCTTTCTTCGGACCTAATTTTGGGAGCCGTTCGGAGGAGGAGGAGCAGTCTCTGTGAGTATAAAAACCTAACGGTGATGTGCATGAGCTTTTTGATGTGGGAGCTGGCAGATCCCATTGCGAGCTGCAGCGACCACATCTGCAGTAAGTGTTGGCTGCTCGAAGAGCTCCGGCTCAGAGTTGATGAGCTGGAGTCTGAGCTTCAAACACTGAGGCACATCCGGGAGGGGGAGACTTACCTGGACACTGTGTTTCAGGAGGCAGTCACACCTGTCAGAGTAATTGTTTAAATCCTGCCAGTGGCCACGGACAGCACGGTGTGACTGCAAGTCAGGCAGGTAAAGGGAACCAGCAGTCAGGAGCCTCAGCCCTTGACCCTGTCCAACAGGTATGAGGCACTTGCTCCCTGTGTGGATGGCGAACAGGGCTGCAGGAAGGATGAGTCAGCTGACCAAGGCACCATGGTTCAGCAGGCCATTCAAGGGGAGGGAGTAAATAGGCAAGTTGTAGTTGTTGGGGATTCTATTATCAGGGGGATAGATAGTATCCTTTGTGAGCAGGATAAAGAGTCCCGCATGGTATGTTGCCTGCCCGGTGCTAGGGTGCGGGACATCTCTGACCAGCTTGAAAGGATACTGGAGAGGGAGGGGGAGGATCCAGTTGTTGTGGCCCATGTCGGTACCAACAACATAGGCAAGTCTAGAAAAGAGGACCTGTTTAGAGATTATAAAGAGCCAGGATTCAAATTAAAAAACAGGTTCTCAAGGGTCATAATCTCCGGATTACTGCCCAAGCCACGCACAAATTGGCATAGGGAGGCAAGAATAAGGGAAGTTAACACGTGGCTGAAAGAGTGGTGTGGGAAAGAGGGGTTCCTTTTCATGGGACACTGGCATCAGTTTTGGGACAGGGGGGACCTATACCGTTGGGATGGTCTCCACCTGAACCGAGCTGGGACCAGTGTTCTGGCGAAAAGAGTAAATAGGGTGGTCAATAGGACTTTAAACTAGAGATTGGGGGGGGGGAAGGGAAAGTCAGGGAACCAAGAGGTGAAGTAATCAGTAGGAAGCGTAGCTGCTTAGGAATACAAAAAAGCACAAAAAGACAGAACTCAGGAGAGGTTACGATAGTCCCCATCCCACAAAATATGACACAGTGTATGGAAAGGCTCAGTAAACCAAGGTCCACCACACTAAGAAAACAAAAAGGGACGGTCAATAGAGAATTAAAGGTGCTATATTTAAATGCGCGCAGTATACGGAACAAGGTAGATGAGCTTGTGGCCCAGATTGTGACTGGCAGGTATGATGTGGTAGGCATCACAGAGACGTGGTTGCAGGAGGTTCAGGACTGGCATTTAAACATCCAGGGATTCACAACCTATCGAAAAGACAGAGAGGTGGGCAGAGGGGGCGGGGTTGCCTTGTTAATTAGGAATGAAATTAAATCTATCGCACTAAACGACATAGGGTCAGATGATGTGGCGTCTGTGTGGGTAGAGTTGAGGAACCACAAAGGCAAAAAAACCATAATGGGAGTTATGTACAGGCCTCCTAACAGTGGTCAGGACCAGGGGCACAAAATGCACCACGAAATAGAAAGTGCATGTCAGAAAGGCAAGGTCACAGTGATCATGGGGGACTTCAATATGCAGGTGGACTGGGTAAATAATGCTGCCAGTGGACCCAAGGGAAGGGAATTCATTGAATGTTTACAGGAGGGCTTTTTGGAACAGCTTGTGATGGACCCCACGAGGGAACAGGCCATTCTGGAATTAGTGTTATGTAATGAGCCAGACTTGATTAAAGATCTTAAAGTAAGGGAACACTTAGGAGGCAGTGATCATAATATGGTAGAATTCAATCTCCAATTTGAAAGAAAGAAGGTAGAATCAGATCTAAAGGTATTACAGTTAAATAAAGGTAACTACAGGGGCATGAGGGAGGAAATGACGAAAATCGACTGGGAGCAGAGCCTAGTGGGAAAGACAGTAGAACAGCAATGGCAGGAGTTTCTGGGAGTAATTGAGGACACAGTACAGAGGTTCATCCCAAAGAAAAGAAAAGTTATCAGAGGGGGGATGAGGCAGCCGTGGCTGACAAAGGAAGTTAGGGAATGCATCAAAGCAAAAGAGAAAGCCTATAATGTGGCAAAGAGTAGTGGGAAGTCAGAAAATTGGGAAGGCTACAGAAACAAACAGAGGATAACAAAGAGAGAAATAAGGAAAGAGAGGATCAATTATGAAGATAGGCTAGCCAGTAACATTAGGAATGATAGTAAAAGTTTCTTTAAATACATTAAAAACAAACGGGAGGCAGACATTGGGCTGCTCCAAAATGACGCTGGTAATCTCGTGATGGGAGACAAGGAAATAGCTGAGGAACTAAATAAGTACTTTGCGTCAGTCTTCACAGTAGAAGACATGAGTATTATCCCAGCAATTCAGGAGAGTCAGGGGGCAGAGTTGAATATGGTAGCCATCACAAAGGAGAAAGTGCTAGAGAAACTAAGAGGTCTAAAAATTGATAAATCTCCGGGCCCAGATGGGCTACATCCGAGCGTTCTAAAGGAGATAGCTGAAGAAATAGTGGAGGCGTTAGTTATTTCAAAAGTCACTGGAGTCAGGGAAAGTCCCAGAGGATTGGAAAATCGCTGTTGTAACCCCCCTGTTCAAGAAGGGAACAAGGAAAAAGATGGAAAATTATAGGCCAATTAGCCTAACCTCGGTTGTTGGCAAGATTCTAGAATCCATTGTTAAGGATGAGATTTCTAAATTCTTGGAAATGCAGGGTCGGATTAGGACAAGTCAGCATGGATTTAGTAAGGGGAGGTCATGCCTGACAAACCTGTTAGAGTTCTTTGAAGAGATAACAAATAGGTTAGACCAAGGAGAGCCAATGGATGTTATCTATCTTGACTTCCAAAAGGCCTTTGATAAGGTGCCTCATGGGAGACTGCTGAGTAAAATAAGGGCCCATGGTATTCGAGGCAAGGTACTAGCATGGATTGACGATTGGCTGTCAGGCAGAAGGCAGAGAGTTGGGATAAAAGGTTCTTTTTCGGAATGGCAGCCGGTGTCCCGCAGGGTTCAGTGTTGGGGCCACAGCTGTTCTCTTTATATATTAACGATCTAGAAGGCGGGACTGGGGGCATTCTGGCTAAGTTTGCCGATGGTACAAAGATAGGTGGAGGGGCAGGTAGTATGGAGGAGGTGGGGAGGCTGCAGAAAGATTCAGACAGTTTAGGAGAGTGGTCCAAGAAATGGCTGATGAAATTCAACGTGGGCAAGTGCGAGGTCTTGCACTTTGGAAAAAAGAATAAAGGCGTGGACTATTTTCTAAACGGTGACAAAATTCATGATGCTGAAGTGCAAAGGGACTTGGGAGTCCTAGTCCAGGATTCTCTAAAGGTAAACTTGCTGGTTGAGTCCGTAATTAAGAAAGCAAATGCAATGTTGTCATTTATCTCAAGAGGCTTGGAATATAAAAGCAGGGATGTACTTCTGAAGCTTTATAAAGCATTAGTTAGGCCCCGTTTAGAATACTGTGTGCAATTTTGGGCCCCACACCTCAGGAAGGACATACTTGCGCTGGAGCGGGTCCAGCGGAGATTCACACGGATGATCCCAGGAATGGTAGGCCTAACATACGATGAACGTCTGAGGATCCTGGGATTATATTCATTGGAGTTTAGGAGGTTGAGGGGAGATCTAATAGAAACTTACAAGATAATGAATGGCTTAGAGAGGGTGGACGTAGGGAAGTTGTTTCCAATAGGGAAAGCCGGCTTCAGTTTCAGTGACAAAATAACCTTCTTTGTTCGAGTTTTGGATTTTAAACAGCAGCCTTTTAGTAATGGTTTGTTTTCGGGAGCCCCTGCTTTCTACAGCTGGGTGTGGCTCTGGAGGTAGCTGGTTCTACTGTGTTCCTTTTTCCAGTTATCTCCATGAATATATAATTTTTCCCTTTGATGTTACCCACCTTGTGGACCTGGATTTTAGCATAGAAGTGCCAATTCCCTTCTCTCTCTGATTTGAAGTCACGTCTTCTATACACCATTGTTTTTCTCCTAGTCACACGGGTAAACACTTGTTTTACTCATTGGTATGTTAATTCCATATCAAAACACCCCCTCAAACAGCTGCACTTATCACTCCCCTTTTAGCCCCTTTCTTTATTATATTCCAATTTAATTTTTTAATCTTAATTTTCCTCAATTCTTAACATTGGACTGACTCTTGGAATATATCAAGTCTGAACTGAAATAACTTACCTAGATCCACTCCCCTGCTCTATCCCCGTAACTCCACCTAACTTGCACATCCCTGGGCACTGAGGGGCGATTTTATCATAGCCAATCCACCTAACCTGCACATCTTTGGACTGTGGGAGGAAACTGGAGCACCCAGAGGAAACTCACACAGACAAGGTTGAACATACAAACTTCACGGAGCTAGTTACCCGAGGCTGGAATTGAACCTGGTACTGTGAGGCAGCACTGCTAACCACTGTGCCATCGTGCTAACCATGGCCTATGAGCAGTGACAAACCTGTAAACATTACTGTCACAATGAAGATGTTACAGTTGTTCAGCCCATATTTTACCTCAATAACGGATGAACTGTCACTTAATCTGTTTCTAATAGTTTCACGTCCGTCATGGGTTTGTTTTATCGCAGCATCTGTCTCACTGATTAGCTTGTGCTGTTACGTGTCAGACTGAAGTGCTTTGTGCACTGAAAGTACACCGTTTTCATGAAGCTCTTTATATGCCTTTGTAATTATGTGCATAATTAAAATGTCCTTGTGGTGAACCACTGTATTAGGAGATGTAATGTAGGACGTACACTACAGGTTCGCCGGTAGCCCCTGACGGCTGGCTCCTCCCACTAAGAACTGTATAAATATGCATGACCTCCAGTTCCCTGCCATTTTGCCAGCTGCAGCAGTAGGCCACGCATCTGACTGTAATAAAGCCACAGTTGTACCCAATCTGCGTCTTTGTGCAATTGATTGCGCATCAATTTATTACAGTCAGATTTTTCCACAGAATGGATATCAGAATTAAGCCCGATCGCCTGCAGCTGGATCCGCACTCGCCCGACGCCAGAAAAGACTTTACTCACTGGCTAGCATGTTTTGAGGCCTACATCAATGCTGCGGACCCCGCGCCAATGGAGGCTCAGAAGAAAAACGTCCCATACTCCAGACTGAGCTCCAGTGTGTTCCCGTTGATCCAAGACGCCACGAATTACACAAAAGCAATGGAACACCTTAAAGAACACTACGCGCAGAAGGTGAACATGCTCTTCGCCAGGCATGCACTCGCCACCCGCTCGCAATTACCTGGTGAGTCCATCGAAGACTTCTGGCAGGTCCTAATTCCACTCGTCCGGGACTGTGACTGTCAGGCCGTTACGGCCGGCGAACACGCGAACCTCCTCATGCGCGATACTTTCGTGACGGGGATTGCGTCGGACCGCATCCAAGAACGATTACTGGAAGGGGCCACGCTCGAACTGGCGGAGACGGAAACCTTAGCCCACTCCATGATGGTCGCATCCCGTAATGAGCAATCTTACCCCTCCCGCCGCAGTGCCCACCCTTCTACCCCTTCCTATCCCTCCTCGACCCCGCCGACGACCTCCTCAGCTGGGGCCCTGCCTTCCCAATACGCTTGCGCCGCACGCCGATCCGCGCACCCCGGGGGTCCCCGCTGCTACTTCTGCGGTCAGCAGAAGCACCCCCGCCAAAACTGCCCGGCCCGCACTGCCGTTTGTAAATCCTGCAGTAAAAAGGGCCACTTCGCGGCAGTGTGCCTGGCCCGCACAGTCATGCCCGCTATCGCACACGCCAGACTCACAATGGGAGCCGCCATCTTCTCCTCCCCGGGGCCATGTGCGACCAATGGGTGCCGCCATCTTGTCCCCCTTCGGCCACGTGCGCCCCATGGGTGCCGCCATCTTGTTCCGACCCCGCAATGTGCACACCATGGGTGCCGCCATCTTGTCTTGACCCTGCAATGTGCGCAGCATTGGCGCTGCTATCTTGTCCCCCACAGGGTCTCCGCACATCCCGAGATCAGAACCGCACACGCTCACCACCCGAAGCATCCGGCGTCTCCCCGCAGCTCGCTTTGATGATGCTGGACCAATCTCACCCGCACAACCTGGCCACTGCATCGGCAACGGTGAAAATCAACGGCCACGCGACCTCTTGCCTGCTGGGCTCCGGGAGGACCGAAAGCTTTGTACACCCAGATACGGTAAGGCGCTGCTCCCTCGCGGTCCATCCTGCCAATCAAAGGATCTCCCTAGCCTCCGGATCCCACACCGTCCCGATCCGAGGCTTCTGTACAGTCACCCTCACTGTCCAGGGCATAGAATTTAGTAACTTCCGCCTCTATATCCTTCCTAATCTCTGCGCTGCACTCCTGTTGGGCCTGGACTTCCAGTGCAATCTCCAGAGCCTCACCCTCAAATTCGGTGGGCCCTTACCCTCCCTTACCATTTGCGACCTTGCGACCCTCAAGGTCGATCCCCCCTACCTTTTTGCCAATCTAACTGCGGATTGCAAGCCCGTTGCCACCAGGAGCAGACGGTACAGCACCCAGGACAAGACCTTCATCAGGTCCGAAGTCCAGCGGCTGCTTAAGGAGGGTATTATCGAGGTCAGCAACAGCCCCTGGAGAGCCCAAGTGGTAGTGATTAAAATTGGGGAGAAACACAAAATGGTCGTGGACTACAGCCAGACCATCAATTGGTACACGCAGCTCGACGCGTAACCCCTCCCACGCATATCTGATATGGTCAATCAGATTGCGCTGTACCGGGTCTTCTCAACAATTGACCTGAAATCTGCCTACCACCAGCTCCCCATCCGGAAGTCGGACCGGCCATACACGGCCTTCGAGGCGGACGGTCGCCTCTACCACTTCCTGAGGGTCCCTTTCGGTGTCACAAATGGGGTCTCGGTCTTCCAAAGGGAGATGGACCGAATGGTCGACCAGTACGGTTTGCAGGCCACCTTTCCGTACTTAGATAATGTCACCATCTGCGGCCATGACCAGTAGGACCACGATGCCAATCTCGATAAATTCCTCTGCACTGCCACTCTTCTGAACCTGACCTATGACAAAGAGAAGTGTGTGTTCAGCATGACCCGGTTAGCCATTCTCGGCTATGTAGTCCAAAACGGACTTCTTGGGCCCGACCCCGACCGCATGCGCCCCCTCATGGAACTTCCCCTCCCCCACTGCCGCAAGGCCCTCAAACGCTGCCTGGGGTTCTTTTCCTACTTCGCCAAGTGGGTCCTGAACTATGCGGACAAGGCCCGCCCACTCATTCAGTCCACCCTATTTCCCCTCGCGGCCGAGGCCTTCGCCCGCATCAGAGCAGACATCGCCAAGGCCAGGATGCGCGCAGTGGACGAGTCACTGCCTTTCCAAGTAGAAAGCGACGCTTCAGACGTCACCCTTGCTGCCACTCTAAACCAGGCAGGCAGACCCGTGGCATTTTTTCCCGCACCCTTCATGCCTCTGAAATTCGACACTCATCCGTCGAGAAGGAGGCCCAAGCTATCGTTGAAGCTGTGTGGCATTGGCGGCATTACCTGGCCGGTAAGAGATTCACTCTCCTTATGGACCAACGGTCGGTTGCCTTCATGTTCAATAACACACAGCGGGGCAAGATCAAAAATGATAAAATCTTGCGGTGGAGAATCGAGCTCTCCACCTATAATTACGAGATTTTGTATCACCCCGGTAAACTCAATGAGCCCCCAGATGCCCTCTCCTGAGGTACATGTGCCAGTGCACAAATGGACCAACTCCGGGCCCGACACGACAGCCTTTGTCACCCGGGGGTCACTCGATTGTACCATCTGGTCAAAGCTCACAATCTGCCCTACTCCGTCGAGGAAGTAAGGACAGTCACCAGGGACTGCCAGGTCTGTGCGGAGTGCAAGCCGCACTTCTACCGGCCAGACCGTGCGTGCCTGGTGGAGGCTTCCCGCCCCTTTGAACGCCTCAGAATGGATTTCAAAGGGCCCCTCCCCTCCATCGACCGTAACACGTACATTCTCAGTGTGGTTGATGAGTACTCCAGATTCCCCTTCGCCATCCCATGCCCCAATATGACGTCTGCCACCTTCATCAAGGCCCTCAGCACCATCTTCGCTCTGTTCGGTTTCCCCGCTTACATCCACAGTGACAGGGATCCTCATTCATGAGCGATGAGCTGTGTCAGTTCCTGCTCAGCAGGGGTATAGCCTCCAGCAGGACGACCAGCTACAACCCCCGGGGAAACGGGCAAGTAGAACGGGAGAATGGGGCGGTTTGGAGGGCCGTCCAGCTGGCCCTATGGTCCAGGAACATCCCAGCCTCTCGCTGGCAGGAGGTCCTTCCTGACGCTCTACACTCCATCCGGTCACTATTGTGCACCGCCACTAATAACACACCCCATGAACGTGTTTTTATCTTTCCCAGGAAGTCCACATCCGCGGTGTCGCTCCCGACTTGGCTCGCAGCTCCGGGACCGGTCCTTCTCCGTAGGCACGTCCGACTCCACAAGGCGGACCCCTTGGTGGACAGGGTTCACCTGCTCCACGCCAACCTTCAATATGTCTACGTTGAGTTCCCCGATGGCCGCCAAGATCCTGTCTCATTCAGGGACCTGGCACCGTCAGATTCCCCCCCCCCCCACCACGTGCTCCCACCTCCCACCGCGCCGCCAACATTGACTCTACCAGACCACCCCCCCCCTTTTCCGCACAAGAGGACGAAGAGGACTTTGGCACGCTCCCGGAGTTCCCCGATGACCGGCCAGCATCAGCACCGCCATTGGTGCCACCTCCACCACCGCCAGCACCGGCCTCACCGCCACCGTTACGCCACTCCCAACGAAGCACCAAAGCACCGGACCAGCTGAACCTTTGAGGACTCCGAACCGTCAGCATGGGCTTTTTCTTTTTTTCTTACCACTGTACATAATTGCACTATTTTTATATAGTTTTACCACTGTATTAGGGGATGTAAGGTAGGACCTGCACTACAGGTTCGCCGGTCGCCCCTGCCGGCTGGCTCCGCCCACTAAGAACTGTATAAATATGCATGACCTCCAGTGCCCTACAATTCCGGCAGCTGCAGCAGGAGGCCACGCATCTGACTGTAATAAAGCCACAGTTCTACCCAATCTGCGTCTTTGTACAATTGATTGCGCATCAGTCCTGCAGCACTTATTGAACTTCAAACTAATTCAAATTAGACAGAACTTGGAATATTGTGGAAAAATCACCATTTTTGGTTGGTGTGACACAGTAAGTTGTATGGAACAGGTAGACCTGGAAAATTACTGCAAACTAAATTGAGAGAAGAGGATAAGTGATAGAAGTTCCAACTACTAAAAAGCAATTTAAAAGCTGATGATGATTTTGCAGCAGTGAGACCTCGTTTTCCAATTTTCCCTGCTCGTCGCCCGTAATGTAAAGACTGGGTGGAAACCTCATTTCAACACATTTCAATAAATTTGAATACGATTAGCAAGCTTCTCCACCATATGTTTCCCCCACATTTAGAATTGCTGCCTTGCTGGCAGGTATTTAAAAACATGACGCAGTCAAAGGGAACACACCAGGAGAGCACAGGTAAGTATAGCCCCCAGGGAGAGAGGGACATGCTGGCACCCTGGCACTACCTCTTAGCGTTTCCAGCTCTACTAGGCCCTGCTCTGTCAGCGTTATGTTGCCAGAGATGTCCGCAGCATATTTTCACTCTTAGGTGCTGAATTACCTGGTGAGAAAAGCCGGGCTGTGTAGCCGGGGAGCTGCACGCCGGTTTTCTCGCCAAAGCCTGCACTTGGAGTAAATATTGGAAAATTTTGCCCAATGTTTGCTAATTCTTCCTCACAGAAAGAGTAATTAACACATGGAATAGACTTTTGATGGTTTAATGGATATATAATTTAAAATAGGCTGAATTGCCACCCTGCTTATACTCCTTTGAAAGTGTGAAATTAAATGTATCTGATCATTTTAGAATATGTGTTCTGACAGGTCTATACAAACATTTTACCAAACTAAACCTTTATTATAGCTGTAAAACCACTAAATGGTCAGACAGGCCGCAGCAGCATGCTACGTTTAATCTGGGTTTTAATTTAGATCTTTGAAACAATTTGAATGAATGAGACAGAGTGGGCTCCATTACAGGCATACCATCCTCCCTGTCTGATTTCCCCCCTTTCTGCACCCATACAGTCCTTTATGAAGGAAATCTGCGCGAGTATCTCAATTAAACAGTGTAAAATCTGAACCTATTGCCTTCAGCATCTGTCACGAACCCAATTCCCGAGCTACTGATTCCCTCCCCTGTCTCATACTCAACATGTCTCAACATACCTCTTCATTCACCTGAGGAAGGAGCAGTGCTCCGAAAGCTAGTGTTTAAAACAAACCTGTTGGACTTTAACCTGGTGTAAGACTTCTTACTGTCTCATACCGAACCAGCTATGGTGTCCTTTTTGATCCAAAGTTAAGCTTCTGATGCCGTATCCTCACCTAGGCTACCTACTTTCACCTCTATAAAATCACTGTTCTGTCCTGCCGTAGCCCATTACCTGCTGAAACTCTGTTACCACGCGCTTCAACCATTCCAATGTTTTCTTGGCCTGTCTGCTAACTTCCACTGTGCATTAACTTGAGCTCATCCAAAGCTCTTCTACACCATTTAGTTTGCACAATGTCCACCTGCTTGTACTCACTGTACCATCTTGGCTGCTCAGCCTTTGAATGCCTCCATTTTAAAACTGTTGGTGATCAAAACTCTCCATATCCTCACCCTTCCTCCACCTGGCCAATGATTTTGACTTCCTCCAATTACAGTCTCTTGTTCAACATAATGATGTGCCTCGGGACATTTTACCTATGTTAAAGGTGCCAGATAAACGCAAATTGTTGTCACAGGACAATCCATCAACTTTTGCTCTCCATTTGATGAACTTCCTTGCACTGGAATATTTGCTCTAGGTAGCCCATGAGTGGAGGTCTGGCAGGCAAAAAACCATCTCGAGTAGACATATTTTTGCACCAACAAATAATCACCAACTCTTGTGTTTCTGCTCAATGTTCTCTTCCTTTCTGCAGATTATTTTGTCTGTGATTTATTTGTTTCCCAAAACACCAGGATCTTGTACAGAATTTGCCAGAGGAAACAATGATGCTTAACCCCTTTCTGACCGCACACATTTCTTTGTTTTTTTCAAATAAATTTAATGTACCCAATTAATTTTTATTCCAATTAAGGGGCAATTTAGCAAAGCCAATCCACCTACCTTTCACATCTTTGGGTTGTGGGGGCAAAACCCACGCAAATACGGGGAGAATGTGCAAACTCCACACGGACAGTGACCCAGAGCCAGGATTGAACCTGGGACCTTGGCGCATTGAGGCAGCAGGGCTAACCCACTGCGCAACCGGGCTGCCCAGACATTTCTTTGTTGAATATTACTCAGCTCATCACACTGATCTGCATTGCTCTTATAGTGCATTAACCTCCACCAGTGACCTCCTATTAATCTTAAAATATATAGGAGGCGGGATTCACTGAAACAGTGGCTAAGTGTCCACCCCGGCGTAAACATCGGAGCGTTTCACGCCGGCATCAACGGGCTCCTTGGCCCAGCGATTCACTTACCTGAAGGGGGCCAGCAGGGCGCCGGAGTGCTCCGCACAGCTCTGGCTGCCGATACGGGGCCCTGCACTTCCGGCCGCGGGACTGCGCATGGCGGCCCCACGCAACATAGTGGACCCATACAGCGGACCGGCCCCAACAATAGAGGCCCCCCCGCAGATTGCGCGCGCCAGCCGTTCGGTGGCCCCCGATTGGAACCCTGGCTGTCCTGGAAGTACCCCCCCCCCCCCCGAGGATGACGGATCCCCCCGCCCCCCCCACCAGGGAGGCCGCAGCAGCGGCCACTCCGAGTGCCCGTCAGGTGGAACCATGTTAGAACCACGCCAGCGGGAACTCGGCCAGCTGCCGGTGGAGAATCGCCGCGGGGGCCTATTTCAATGGCCCCCCAACCAGCCCCGCGTCGACTGTGCTCGCGTGACTGTCCGCGGAGAATCGAGGGAAGGCGTCGGACCCGATCGCGGGTCTGACGCCCCATTCTCCGTCCCTGCACCGAGCGCGATTTCGCCGTGGAGGTTCGGAGAATCCCGGCCATGGTGTTCCACTGTTTGAAATTAACCTCTGTCCAGTTTAATTCCACTATATTCAGCTTTTTCTTGATCGTTCTTAAGGTTCATTATCCAGCGATTTACCAAATTAAGTGAGTTTTAGGAATTGCAGCCAACCTCCATTAATTTCTAACTGGAATTTGAATTTAGTGTTGTCCAAATCTATATATGTATTCTTTTTTCAAACTGTTGAATACTTATGATTTATCACACTGATCTCAGTCTGCAGAAGAGCAGATGAAACAAAGCGGGCAGGATTCTCTCACCCCAGGGCTGGGCCGGAGAATCGGCGCGAATCGCACCACGCCGCCCGACGCCGGGACGCGATTCTCCGAAGAGCGGAGAATCGGCGCCATTGGTGCTGCCGCGGTCGGTATGGCGCTGGTCGGGTGCCGCTCTACGGGGCCTCCCGGCGATTCTCCGTCCGGGCTGGGCCAAGCGGCCATACAAAAAACCCGAGTCCCGCCGGCGCCGTTCTAACCTGGTCTTACCCAGCAGGACCTCGGCGTGGAAGGATCCGGGGGTGGCCTGTGGGTGGGGGGGTAGGAGGGTTCGACCCCGGGGGGGGGGCCTCCCCTGTGGCCTGGCCCGCGATCGGGATCCACTGATCGGCGGGCCAGCCTCTCGGGCTGGGGGCCTCCTTTGTTCCGCGCCATGTTGAGTTGGGGCCAGCGCGGAAATCGCGCTGGTCCCACTGCTGACGCCGGGATCGGCAGCTGGAGTGGCGTGGGTCGCTCCAGTGCCGTGCTGGCCCCCTGTAGGGGTCAGAATTGCTGCTCCTCAGGTCATGTTGACGCCGTCGGGAAATGCTTAGCCTCAGGATCAGAGAATCCTGCCCAGAAAATTTGGATGGGAGAATCTGATAAGTAAAAAGTGGTGGAATTGGTAATAAAAAATGCATGAATTGAGTACAGAATCTGAGTGTTGGATTTATTTGCTGTATTGTGCTGTGTAACCCCTTCTGGCTAGAGAGCAAATGGGCTGATAAAGTTTGCCCTGAAAATAAACTAATGGATAATGGAGGCCAAGGCATCATTGTTGCATTGTGACCAGTCTTGAGAGGTTGTCAGCCTGTGTGAAGGATGTACCACAGGGAGCTTACCTTAAATACCCAGACGTGTTGCACAGATATACTTTTCAGATAAGTGACTATATCACACATATGGCTAGTAGACCCGTCTTGATGTGAGCCATCAGACATTCAGGACTCCCGCTGGACCTGTGGTCAGGTTTCAGCTCTACAATGGTGGTACAGGCAGTGCTGGGTGCAAAAGAGACAAAGGAAAATGGCATGTGGAATTGTGCACTCGATTTGTGATTGACCTAATTGTTTTGATGACCCTATGCTGGGGATGCTGCTCTGGTGCGCATGTGAGGTAATGAACAGAAAGGCATGATGGGTAGTTAGGCCAAGTTAGGAGTTAAATCTTACTTCAGTAGAATAAGGAGTTGGGTTAGCGGACTTTTAAACATCTCTAGCTTAGAGGGGTGGGTGTGGGCCTGGGTCACCCTCATGCCTGGGTGGTGGTGGGGGTCACGGGGACTTTTAGTGATGAGGGGCGAGAGATGTCTGTGGGGGTTGCGGTGTCCATTGGTGGGAGATGTGGGGGACCCTCATCCTAACTTTAAGATCTGGGTACCCTTCAAAAATGGCACCCTGATCTCTGAGGAGCTGGTACTGCTGGTAGCTTTAGTTTCCCACAGTGGAAAAAAAATCAAAGTGTGGGATTTTTCAGTGGGACATTCAACAAGCTCCCAAAAAATGAATTGAATGTGAGTGATTACAGATCTGGTACACGCCCAGAAACCAGCGGAAATCACCCCGCAAAACTCACCCAAAGCAAAACATAGTCGTTTTCTTGAGAAATTGCACCCTTTCTGTCAGATAGAATGGAAAGCTCGCCAAACGCATTGGAATAGGCACGTCTAGAGGTATGGATTCTAAGACAGTCTAAGGATGAGGGCCTCAGGTGGGGCAATATCAAGCTATGTTACAGATGTGGAAATAGGCAGTCTTGGTGATGGTGCATATATGTGGTTGGAATCTTATCTTGGGTCATACGTGACACCAAGGTTGTGAAGAGTCTGGTTCAGCCTCAGACAGTTGCTAGGGAGAGAGATGAAGTTGGTGGCTGGGGAATGGAGTCTGTAGTAGGAACTAAAGATTTTGAACAATGTTGCTGGCCTGTAGCATGTGGATGAGAAATAGCGAGGGGGCGTGTGGAGGGGAAAAGAGGCACTAGAGGTATCTGTGTGGCAGTGGTTTGAGAAGGCATTACTGATGATCCTCTGGCTATGCTTAGAAAGATAAGAGTGGAATTAGATGAGTGCAGTCCTACCCAGCTGAATGACAGTGGTGAGGTGTTGGAAGAGATAGTGTGCTCAACTGTGTCAAATGCTGCTGCCCATGATCTGGATTAAATATGTTATGTGAGTCAGCATGCAGTTTCCAACATATAAATGATTCCCGAACTATAAAGCCTTGTCAATGGACTCCTTCCAACAATGCCATAGTGAAATGAAAAGAATGAGATACCATTGTTGAGTATTGCTGAAATTCCCTTTATAATTCCCTGGTCCATTCTTCCTGGTGCCATCCTGATCAATCAGAGTCTATTTGCCAACCAATCAGCACCCTTTTCTCTTGCAGTATAAATTGTTGCTACTTTTGAAATTTGGCATTCTTGTGTCTCGTCTGATGAGTGTAAGATAAAAGCTTTGACGGCATGTCTCTTTTTCAGTAATACTCAAGATACCATTCTATTTAGCTGAATCAGTATGTGGTTGTTGGAACCAGAGGTAGATTAATTTATCCTACTCCAGTGTGGAGGCCCACTTTAAACGTATTGCTATTAGAAGGGTAAGGATACATCCTAGAGCTCTGACTGACGACGCTGGTGTGCAATCCCAAAACCTCAGTGGAAGAAAATAAGATGGTGACAAACCTCTACACAGAACTAATTCAAACACTCTTATGAGATTGATCAAACAGTATTTCCATTGTTTGGATTGGCCCAGGTGATGCAGCTTTTACAACTCTGGAAAGTTATTTTAAGATTATTGTTCTGTGTTAGGAATGTTGTCATTTGTCTGTGAGGACTACTTCTTTGAGGGTAGAGAAAAGTTTAAAAAAGTCTTGTAGATTCATGTTCACTGCCTGAAAGCCTCTAATAGAAATCACAAAGTGACAGCCACTATCCACTATGTTTAAGGACAGTTCTTCAAATGTGCCAAGGTCTTCTAATTTGGTGGGGATGGGCAATGGGAGTTTCCCATCACCTCCTTAAATGGCCCCTTCTGGATCCCGATCCTCCATCCTCACCTGGAGCAAATCCACTCAAGCCAAAGTTAAAATTGCAGTACAGGGTCAGTTATGTCATCAGACCTCATATTAAAAGTGCCCTACCAGCATCAGATGTGTGCCTTTGTTGGAGAATGGATCAAAATCAGTCATCAGAAAGCAGGCAGGAAATTGTCAGCTATGTCATCTGCCTGGCTTCCCCTGGGTGGGGAGGATGAAATTTGTCAACTTTGTGTCAGTAGAATTTAGGAACACATTTAAATTCTATTGATTCAAAATGAACAGTTACCCAAGGAGTTTGAGCAATTCGTTTCTGGGAAGATTTATTCAAGGCTACTGTGTGGTTTGACTCTTCATTATAACATTTAGTAGAATTATATTTCAAGTGCTCAAACAAGTGTGTTGTCTCGAGCAGCTGAATGGTTGCCATCTAACTGTAATTTCTTCTCAAATATATTATTTCCGCCCTCTGCTTGCAGGTTAGTGCAAGAGATGCAGATAGTGGTCATTTCGGTACCATCTATTATTCTCTTTATGAGGGTGTTAGTAACTATGAAAAATCACACCTCTTCACTATTGACACCGCGACTGGTAAAGTCTATACAGCCCATAATATGGATCGAGATGATGGACCTTCAAGTTACGATCTGGTAGTGATAGCTGAGGATGGGGTAAGTTAAATCTTCATTTTGTAAATCCTTAGTTCCTCCTAATTGTCTGAGGAAAACGTTATATATAATGTAACAAGTGCTTAGGTCTGGTGTTAGTTAAAATCATTCAGAAACTAGAATTTGCCATTTTGTGTAAAATCACAAGGAGCATGTAAGGCATGAACATTTTGAGGTAGTTTTGAAAGCATACTAACTGGCCCTTGTAACTCATGTTGACATGCATGGTAGGAAGCAAAACAAATGGCTTAGAAGAAAACTGCAAAGTGAGAAAGAACTTAGTTAGGAATCATGTGGAGCTGTTCTTTATATTATTTTGTTATGATTTTAAATGCCTGCTTCCTTTCATTTATTCATGTTTCTCCCTAAAATCAAAAACAATTAGATAACCAGATAGATGGTGGAAGTTCAAGAAGAGCTGTACAATTATTTAAGTTTGGAGCAAGATTCTTAATTATAGTTTTATATTTAAAAAGATTTTGGTGATAATAGTGGGTTACAGTCACCTGGGGATTGCCTGATCATCATTGATCAGAGGCCAGGAAGCCTTGACACGGATTCCTGAATTGACTGCAAATCTGTATGTTTTCTCTCTCTTCCAGTAGAGGAAAAGGAGGAAGAGGATGAGGACATCCAGTAAGAAGTTAGGCAGGGGTGTATGACCTGATGGCCTTTCACACCCTGAATACACAACACAAGTTAACACATGTGACTACTTGGCTGATATACTTATACTTCAGATACACCCAAAATCACAACAATTAATGTTGCACATGTCATGACACAAATTAAATTACATCCGGGGTGATCTCAAAGGTGTATGATCATCTTGGCTGCTTTTGCCAAGATGACATTACCATTTCTGAAGGACCTGGCTCAGCTATCTGTAAGTGAATGCGGGTACTTGCCTTTTTGGGGTCTGCCTCACGATGCCTGTGGAGACCATGCAGCAGGACGCTGATACAAGCTACAACCGCTTTGGTCATCTATGACCTGAAACTTGGCTGCAGCTGTTTGCTGGTATGCTGACTTATGAGGATGTTACTCAAGGATCTCATGTAGGCCCATTTTGCCTGGCAGCTATCAAAAGGCGGAGGTGGGGAGGTTGCGTGCTTGGCTGAACAACACTCGCGCTCGCAATTAATCCTTCCACTGTGGGGATGTCGGGGAAGGGGATGGAATCATTGTGGGGAGCGAGTAAAATGTCAATCTGGAGAGGTTGGTTGGAAAGACATTTTAAAATTTCTGAATCTCAAGAAGTGGTTTGAGGGAGTAACGTTTTCAAACATGATTTGGAGGATTGAATGGAGGATGTAAAGTTGATGAACTTAGGGGGTAGAAAGAGGAAAATGGTCTATGCACCTGAAGTGGAGATGAAGGTGATAAAATGTCTGAGCCAGGGGATTTAAACATCTAACTGATTAGTAGTTGGAACAGCTAATTGTGAACATAAATGGTTTGGAGTGAGTAAAGTTTATGCATCTGAAGTGGCGTGTAGAGCAGATGTCTTTTATAGTATGACTTTAAACAGGAAACGTGACTGAATTTGTGCATGGTTGGGGAAAAGTGGTAAGGTGTAAAGGTGGCATGGGTTGGAGGTGTAAAGTGTCTAAACCAAGGATGGAGTTAGAGGAGCAAAATGTAAGAAATTCCGAACAAGTGGAAGGGGCTAGATTGTGTGTAAGCCTCTGGGGTTAGAAAGTGCAGTGAAATGCCTTCCGAGTGTAGTATTTTAATTCCCTCACACGCAAGTTGTGGATAGTGCTGGACCCACTAGTGAAACATTGTATCAACCAGTTGAGGACCATAAGAGACCCAAAAATGTTCAGGTTTCCTTGAACAGGAGTGATCCTCTTGCTGCAGGGAAATCCTTGGGCCTCTATGCCTTGAGACTTCTCTATCCCTCAATTGTGAGTTCCACTTAAATTAAGGCTGATGACCATTCTCTCAGGTCTGGCACCTTCCTGCTACCCAGATTCCTATTCTCACCCACCAACTGGAAGTTCAAATTGTTATATAACAAAGTGACATTGGAAAACCTTTAAACACGTTTCAGGTCACAGGTGACCAGAGCAGATGTCTGTACCAGCTTTCTGCTGCATGGTCAGTCACCAAAGATGTTCTGAGGTAGTCCCTGAAAAAACAAGTACCCACGCACTGAACGTTAGTTGAGCCAGGGCTTTCAGAAATGGTTAATGTCATCTCGGGCAAAAGCAGCCAATTGTATGTTCCATAGAAGCCCTAAACTGCAGAAGGAGGCCGTTCAGCCCATTGTGTCTGCACATGCCCTCCGAAGGAGCACCCCTCCCAGACCCACTTCCCCCTCTAATAATAATAATCTTTATTGTCACACGTAGGCTTACATTAACACTGCAATGAAGTTACTGTGAAAACCCCCAGTCGCCACATTCCGGTGCCTGTTCAGGGACACAGAAGGAGAATTCAGAATGTCCAAATTACCTAACAGCACGTCTTTCGGGAGGAAACCCACGCAGACACGGGGTGAACATGCAGACTTTGCACAGACAGTGACCCAAGCCGGGAATCGAACCTGGGACCCTGGAGCTGTGAAGCAACAATGCTACTCACTGTGCTAACGTCCTATCCCTGAAACCCCAGCTAACCTGCACATTTTAGGACACTATGGGGCAATTTAGCATGGCCAATCCACCTAATCTGCACATCTTTGGACTGTGGGAGGAACCCGGAGCACATGGAGGAAACCAACCAGACACGGGGAAAATGTGCAGACCCCACACAGTCACCTAAGGTTGGAATAGAATGCAGGTCACTGGCACTGTGAGGCGCTAACCACTATATCGCCGTGTTGAGGACGAATGAGTCTGAGGCTGGCCTGTAACTTACAACTCTCCAGTTCCTCACAGGCACTCTGTACACTGATTCCCTAATCTTTCCCCAATTAGGGATAGCGTGCTTAATTACAATTTAAAGTATTGTGGTAAACCACTGTGTTCTGATATTAGAGGTTGTGCGGTAGAACCTGCACTACAGGTTCGCCTGTGGCCCCTGCATGCTAGCTCCACCCAGGAGGCAGGATATAAATATGCGTGGCCTCCAGCTCGCAGCCATATCGTCAGCTGCTGTGGGAGGCCACACATCTGATACTAATAAAGCCTCAGTTTGGATTCAACTTCGTCTCCAGTCAAATTGATCGTGCCTCAATTTATTAGTATCAGATTCAGAAAATGGACCTCCGTATTAAACCAGATCGCCTGCAGCTGGACCCACACTCAAGCGACGCCAGAAAGGACTTCCAGCACTGGCTAGCTTGTTTTGAAGCGTATATCAACGCGGCGCAGGCCCCTGTTCCAGAGGCTCAGAAGATCCAGATCTTATACTCCAGGCTCAGCTCCAAAGTCTTGCCACTGATCCAGGATGCGCAAAACTACGCCGAAGCCATGACTCGACTCAAGGACAATTACGAGCAGAAGGCAAACACGCTCTTCGCCAGGCACGCGCTCGCAACTCGTGCTCAACTACCTGGTAAGTCCATCGAAGACTTCTGGAGGGCCCTAATCCCACTAGGTCGGGACAGTGACTGCCAGGACATTACAGCTAAGGAGCACTCAGATCTCCTTATGCGGGACGCTTTTGTGACTGGGATTTTGTCCGATTTTATCTGGCAGCGGCTCCTAGCGATCTCGCAGAGACTAAAACGCTTGCGCTCTCTATGACGGTCGCCCTGCGCAATGTCCAGTCCTACACCCCCAGTCGCGCGGCCCACTCCTCCTACACTTCATGGGCCCCACAGGCAGCCACCCCAGTGGGGGCACTACCCACCCAATACGCCTGCGCTACGCGCCAGCCAGCGAACCCCGGGGGGCCTCGATGCTACTTTTGCAGCCAGCAAAAACACCCCCGCCAACGCTGCCCGGCTGCACTGCCCTTCGGAAGGCCTGCGGGAAGAAGGGTCACTTCGCTGCGGTGTGCCAGGCCCGCTCAGCAGCCGCGGTCGCCCCCACCCTCCCAGTCACGGGCAATGGACGCTGCCATCCTCCCCAGGCCATGTGCGACCAGTGTGTGCCGCCATCTTCTCCGCCGCACAACACGTGCATTTCGTTGGCGCCGCCATATTGCTCCACCCCCGCAACGTGCGTTCCATGGGCGCCGCCATTTTGTAACCCCCAGGATCGCATGGCGCCGCCATCTTGTTTACCCCTCAGCACATGGACACCAACAGCGTTCCAGGACCTGAACTCAATGGCTGTCCCATTGCCCGACGATCAACTAAGGCTCGCCTCCATGTCACTCGACCAGTCTCGACCACATAACGTGACCAATGCATCCACCAGCGTGAAAATTGACGGCCGTGTGACCTCCTGCCTACTGGACTCCGGGAGCACCGAGAGCTTTATACACCCGAATACGGTAAGGCGCTGCTCCCTTAAGGTACACCCCGCCAATCAAAAAAATCTCCCTGGCCTCCGGATCCCATCGCGTCGCAATCCGGGTGTACTGTACGGTCACGCTCACGGTCCAGGGCGTAGAGTTCCATGGCTTCTGCCTCTACATTCTCCCTAATCTCTACGCTGCACTTATCCTCGGCCTGGACTTCCAGTGCAACCTCCAGAGCCTGACCCTTAAATTCGGCGGACCCTTACCACTCCTCACTGTGTGCGGCTCGCGACCCTAAAGGTCGACCCTCCTTCCCTCTTCGCCAATCTAACTTCAGATTGCAAACCCGTTGCCACCAGGAGCAGACGGTACAGCGTCCAGGATAAAGCCTTCATCAGGTCCGAGGTCCAGCGGTTACTTCAGGAAGGCATCATCGAAGCCAGCAACAGCCCCTGGAGAGCTCAAGTGGTAGTGGTTAAATTTGGGGAGAAACCGAACGGTCGTGGACTACAGCCAGACCATCAACAGGTACACGCAGCTCGACGTGTACCCCCTCCCACGCATATCTGACATGGTTAACCAGATTGCACAGTACCGGGTCTTCTGAACGGTGGACCTGAAATCCGCCTACCACCAGCTCCCCATCCGTAAATCGGATCGTCCATACACCGCCTTCGAGGCAGACGGACGTCTATATCACTCCCTTAGGGTCCCCTTCATGTTGAACATGAAGGCTACCGACTGTTGGTCCGTAAGGAGAGTGAATCTCTTACCGGCCAATGCCCACAACTTCAACGATAGCTTGGGCCTCCTTTTCGACGGATGAGTGCCGAATTTCAGAGGCATGGAGGGTGCGGGAAAAGAATGCCACGGGTCTGCCTGCCTGGTTTAGAGTGGCGGCAAGGGCGACGTCTGAAGCGTCGCTTTCTACTTGGAAAGGCAGTGACTCGTCCACTGCGCGCATCCCGGCCTTGGCGATGATTGCTCTGATGCGGGCAAAAGCGTGTTGTGCCTCGGCTGCGAGGGGGAATTGGGTGGACTGACTGAGTGGGTGGGCCTTGTCCGCACAGTTTGGGACCCACTGGCCGTAGCAGGAAAAGAACCCAAGGCAGCGTTTGAGGGCCTTGGGGCAGTGGGGGAGGGGAAGCTCCATGAGGGGGCGCATGCGGTCGGGGTCGGGCCCGAGAAGTCCGTTTTGGACTATATAGCTGAGAATGGCTAACAGGGTCGTGCTGAACACACACTTCTCTTTGTTATAGGTCAGGTTGAGGAGAGTGGCAGTGCGGAGGAATTTATCGAAGTTGGCATCGTGGTCCTGCTGATCATGGCCGCAGATGGTGACATTATCTAAGTACGGAAAGGTGGTCCGCAAACCGTACTGGTCGACCATTCGGTCCAACTCTCTTTGGAAGACCGAGACCCCATTTGTGACGCCGAAAGGGACCCGAAGGAAGTGGTAGAGGCCGTGTATGGCCGGTCCGACTTCCGGATGGGGAGCTGGTGGTAGACGGATTTCAGGTCAATTGTTGAGAAGACCCGGTACTGCGCAATCTGATTGACCATATCAGATATGCGTGGGAGGGGATACGCGTCGAGCTGCGTCTAGCGATTGATGGTCTGGCTGTAGTCCACGACCATCCTGTGTTTCTCCCCAGTTTTAACCACTACCACTTGGGCTCTCCAGGGGCTGTTGCTGGCCTCGATAATACCCTCCTTGAGCAGCCGCTGGACTTCGGACCTGATGAAGGTCTTGTCCTGGGTGCTGTACTGTCTGCTCCTAGTAGCAACGGGCTTTCAATCCGCAGTTAGATTGGCAAAAAGGGAGGGGGGATCGACCTTGAGAGTCGCAAGTCCGCAAACGGTAAGGGCGGGTAAGGGCTCGCTGAATTTGAGGGTGAGGCTCTGGAGGTTGCACTGGAGGTCCAGGCCCAACAGGAATGCAGCACAGAGATAAGGAAGGACATAGAGGCGGAAGTTACTGAATTCTACGCCCTGGACCATGAGGGTAACTGCACAGAAGCCTCGGATCGGGACGGAGTGGGATCAGGAGGCTAGGGAGATCCTTTGATTGGCAGGGCGGACCGCGAGGGAGCAGCGCCTTACCGTATCTGGGTGAACAAAGCTTTTGGTGCTCCCGGAGTCCAGCAGGCACGAGGTCGCGTGGCCACTAATTTTCACCGTCGTCGACGCGGTGGCCAGGTTGTGCGGGCACGATTGGTCCAGCGTCATCGAAGCGAGCTGCGGGTAGCCGTTGGATGCTTCGGGTGGCGAGCGTGTGCAGTTCCAATGTCGGGATGTCCGGAGACTCTGTGGGGGACAAGATGGCGGAGCCCATGGTGCGCATATTGCAGGCTCGGGACAAGATGACGGAGCCCATGGTGCGCACATTGTGGGGTCGGGACAAGATGGCGGCGCCCATGGGGCGCACGTGGCCGAAGGGGGAAAAGATGGCGGCGCCCATTGGCCGCACATGGACCCGGGAGGAGAAGATGCCGGCTCCCATTGTGCGTCTGGCGTGGGGAAGGGGGCGATAGCGGGCGTGATCGCGGCGACTGCGCGGGCCAGTCACACATCTGCGAAGTGGCCCATTTTACTGCAGGCTTTACAAACGGCAGTGCGGGCCGGGCAGTTTTGGCAGGGATGCTTCTGCTGACCGCAGAAGTAGCAGCGGGGACCCCCAGGGTGCCCGGATCGGCGTGCGGCGCAGGCGTATTGGAAGGCAGGGGCTGAGGAGGTCGTCGGTGGGGTCCAGGAGGGGTAGGAAGGAGTAGAAGGGTGGGCAGCGCAGCGGGAGGGGTACGATTGCACGTTACAGGATGCGACCGTCATGGAGAGCGCCAATGTTTTCGTATCCGCCAGTTTGAGCGTGGCCCCTTCCAGTAATCGTTATCAGATGCGGTCCGACGCAATCTCCGTCACGAAAGCATCGCGCATGAATAGATTCGCGTGTTCGGCGGCCGGAACGGCCTGACAGTCACAGTCCCGGACGAGTGGAATTAGGGCCCGCCAGAAGCCTTTGATGGACTCACCAGGTAGTTGCGAGCGGGTGGCGAGTACATGCCTGGCAAAGAGCGTGTTCGCCTTCTGCGCGTAGTGTTCCTTAAGGAGTTTCATTGTTTTTGTGTAATTCGTGGCGTCTTGGATCAACGGGAGCACGCTGGAGCTCAGTCTGGAGTACAGGACGTTTATCTTCTGAGCCTGCATTGGCGCGGGGTCCGCCGCGTTGATGTAGGCCTCAAAACATGCTAGCCAGTGAGTAAAGTCTTTCCTGGCGTCGGGCGAATGAGGATCCAGCTGCAGGCGATCGGGTTTAATTCTGATATCCATTCTGTGGAAAATCTGACTGTAATAAATTGATGCACGATCAATTGCACAAAGACTAAGTTGGGTATAACTGTGGCTTTATTACAGTCAGATGCGTGGCCTCCTGCTGCAGCTGGCGAAATGGCAGGGCACTGGAGGTCATGCATATTTATACAGTTCTCCGTGGGCGGAGCCCGCTGGCAGGAACTACCGGCAAACCTGTAGTGCAGGTCCTACCTTACATCCCCTAATACAGTGGTTCACCACACACCACATGAGACGAGGGGCAAGGTTGAGAAGTCGAGGCCTTCGTGAATAACCTCCACAGGTACAGGAATTGAACCCGTGCTGTTGGCATTGTTCCGCATCATGAGCTAACCATTCAGCAACTGAGCTAACCGACCCCCATTAATTGGAAAAATACAAGTGGTAACAAAGAAGAATACAATATCTTAACTGGTACCTTTCAATACCTTTTAGTTCATAGCAGTATACATTATTGTTACAAGCTACTAATATAGCGTGACAAGTTTCACTGATGTTAGCTAGAATTCCCAATTTTCACGTGCAGCAGCATGCAATTACATTAATGTTGCATGAGTGTTAATTATGCTACCTTTGTTCCAAAGGGTGGTTTGAGTGCTCAATCATTTATCCACTTAGAGCTACAAGATATCAACGATAACCAACCTGTATTCAACCCATTGGCATACATAACCAGTATCAGCAGCCATACACAGCCTGAAACAGAGATTATAAAAGTGATTGCCTCTGACAGAGATTCTGGAATCAATGGACAGGTGTCATATGAACTTCTGGCTGGAAATTTCTCTTCTCTCTTTTCTGTAGATTCCTCGACAGGTATAAGTTTATTTCTTTTAATTTTCATTTTACATTGTTCACTGTAATGTTGCTTTCGTAATCGTCTACATTTTGGCAAATTAAATTTCTTGTTTGATAAATTATACAAACTTAATTCTTTTACATAAAACTGATGACTCTACCTTTCCATTTTTAGTCTTTAGTTCATGGCTTCTATCAGCCTCTGACTGAAAAGCTGGGCCTTTGCTGCCAATGCTTAGTTAATGGCTAGAAAATTGATGCTCTCCAAATTTGCTTACCTCTGCTCATTGCTGCCCCAACAGCCTAGCTATGATTGAGAATTTAATGTACATCCCGGATGTTAGTTGTACCTTAAGGTTTCTGACTCTTGTCTAGAACAGGCACAGTAATCTTGATATCTTGATACTGTGCCATTTTAGCATGTTATCAATCGCAATATTCTCCCACCAGTAGCTCCAGCATTTATCATTTGATGACTGATCCTTACAATATGACTTTCTCCTGTGTCCAAGATTGATCATTATTAAAACAATTTTTTAAATAATGATTTTATTTTCTTAAATCCACAATATTTCCATTATTGTAACGGTGGAACATAGCAGTCGATGTATCTTGAACGCTAAGTCAAAAGTGTTTCGTCATTGAGAAAAGAGGTACAATAAGCCCTCGCTTAAGTTGTGACTGTGAACATTGCCCTGAAAAACCAACGTCCAAGTTGAAATACTGTACCGCATATGTGCAGGATTGTGCATTCCTAGCAGAACTAACTTGCAAAATTAAATAAAATCACTGAATATTACAGATAGGACAGCTTCTATGTCTTACCCACAACATTCCTGAAACTCAGCTCAATTTTTTCTTGCTTTCCTGGGTGGGATTTTCCAGCTCCAACATAGGCGGGTATCATCGTGGGCGGAATGGGAAAATTTGGAGAGCGTTTCAAGTTGAATTTACAATCATATTCAAGAGTCAGGAACAGAGAATGTATGCCAAGGCTGAATAAGAATTTTGTGTACACAAAAGAAAGAGAAATTCTTCAAAAACATTGTTTCAGTAACACATGGCACACTCAATCTTTTTTCCATTCCTTTAAAGAGGCTAATGGCAGGATTACAGAAGACAGTCTCCAATTAAATTATTGTTAAATCTCTCAAAGATGTCAGTTTAAGCTTGATAACATAGAAGCTAATATTCATGTGTTTTTGTTTTATAGGTGCGGTGTATGTAACCTCTGTCCTCAGTCACCTACAGGTTTTTAATGTGCAGTTGAAAATTTCTGCACGAGATGGTGGGAACTTGACTTCACCTATCAATGCAACTGTAACTGTCCACATTCTTCAAAGTTCTTTTGCTCCAACAGTGTTTGAGAGATCTTATTATTCCTTTACCATCCTGGAAAATGCCCCTGTAGGAAGTGCTGTTGGAACAGTACAAATTGCAAATATCCTAGGTAGGTTTTTGATACCCACATTTTTCAGCGACAAATCAAGCTATGTTTCACTTATGTATCTGATGTTTGACATATAATTCATTAACTATATCAGACTATTAAATCTTCACTGATCACCGGCTCAGCTAGTTTGTGGATGGTTATGCTGTGCCTGTCCCTGAATGAGAGGTTAGCTCATTAACATGATTTATGGTAGTCTGCTGCAGAGTGGAATTAGGGAGGAAATTTAAGCGCTAGCGGCTAACCACTGAGTGCTGGCTGCATTTTCTGTGCTTATACACCTCCCATCTACAGTTCAGTATTTTTCTTATTTGAGATGCCCATTAAATAAAACCTAGAGGGAAAGGTGAAGATGACGTCTAAAGTTAAAATAAGGGGCAGGATTTATTGTCTGTTTACGCCGGCGGGAAATTCTGGTCCCACACTGGCACAATTCCGTTGACAACGACGGGACCAGTAGATTCTGCTAGTGGCCTGGTGGGAAAATCCCACTCAAGATGCAGATATTATGGAGCATCTGAGAGGGAGACAATATGATTGAGGAGACAGTCGCATCACTTTGGTTAGGTACTGGTGCTTATCTAGTTAGTGGTCAGGGGTAGGTGGGATGGACTAGCATTTAAGAGGACCTGAGATGTAGTGCTGGATGAGTCTCAGACTTCACCCTTGCCCAACCAGTACAAGGTTTCAAGATTTTTGCTGTTCATGTGGATGACGGCAAAAGAAGTGGATGAGCAACCGGTCCAAGGCAAAGGTACAGGACGCTATTCAAGTGACAAAAGCGAAGGGGGAGAGTTTGCTCTATTTTCTGCCGTTGCAGCCAGGTGTCCTGAAGGTTGTGTTGCCTGTCTGTAACCAGAGTTAAGGACATTGCCTCGTAACTAGAGATGAGGATTGCTACGATCCCGGTTACATAGATACATAGAAGATAGGAGCAGGAGGAGGCCTTTTGGCCTTTCGAGCCTGCTCCGCCATTCATCACGATCATGGCTAATCATCCAACTCCATAGCCTAATCCTGCTTTCTCCCCATAGCCTTTGATCGCATTTTCCCCAAGTGCTATATCCAGCTGCCTCGTAAATATATTCGTTGATGTTATAATTGGACAGGAAGATCCAAGAATGGAACCCTGGCTCAAAGACCAGGGATTGGATTCTCCGCCCTGCCGCGCCACATTTCCATTTCACCCCGCCGGTGGGATGCTCCGTTACGCTGGCTGGTCAATGGAGTTTACCATTGTGGGGCAGCCCCACGCCGTTGGGAAACCCCAGGGCTGCCGGCAAAACGGAGCATCCCGCCGGTGGAGAATCCAGGTCCATAACGTTGCCGTTTTTAAAAATAAAATCTGGGGGAACCAAGTCACAGGACCACAAATTAGTTTTAACGAGAAAAAAATGATTAAGCATGAATAGCTTGAATAATTTTTTAAAATAAATTTAGAGTACCCAATTATTTTTTTTCCAATTAAGGGACAATTTAGTGTGGCCAATCTACCTACCGTGCACATATTTTGGGTTGTGGGGGTGAGACCCACACAGCAACGGGGAGAATGTGACATCAGATCGGTCTGCCGACCCCGCACCACACAAACACCCCCCCTCCCCCAGCATATCACCGGGCTTGTGCCCCAGCACACCCTGGCACCCACCAGCATAACCACCATGCCCAGGAGCAGTGGCCCACCCCTGATGCATCAAGCATGTGGCTCAATGCCCACACTCTGTTCCTGCAGAAGAGGTTGGCCCATAACAGGCAGGAAAGGGCCCAGACAGGCATCAGGGTTCCAGACATCAGAGTCCTCACCCACTATGAGGATCGGGCCCTGGAGATTGTGGGATTGGCCAAGGAGAGAGCGGTCACTGAAAGCGAGGTAGAGGCCTGCTCCGCAGAGGTGAGGATCCACTGCCTCCTCATCCACATGATCTGTCTCAAGTGAGTTGTTCATGTCAGACAAAACAATACTTCCCTTTCACTGACCACATGTCCATTCTCTTGCAGGACCTCCACCTGATGGGGTCAGGCCATCTGGAGACCCCCCTGTCACCCAACAGAACACTTCGAAGGACAGTTCCAAGGAGACAACATTAACATATCACAGCTATCACACCCACCTTCCACCAGCTGCAGACACACACTCAGTGGGCAGCATCCATGTACAGGCTTCTCGGACACAATCTGATGAGAACCACACAGTTTCTGATGCACAGCAGATGGAGGCAGGAACATCCAAGGGAGTCATCAGTAGGAGGTCTGCTGGATTCCAGGACTCAGTTGAGTCCCAGTCAGATGCCAAGCCTCTGGACAAGGTTATCCCGGAACTGATGCAGATTCTAAGGCGTGGCTGTGACATTCAGTAGCGACACTCCATGAGTGCCAAACCGATTCAAGGAGTCCCAAAGGCTGTGGGTGTAGGAGATGGTGCTGGCAATGCGGGGCACCGAGGTCAACAGTGGAAAGCCTGGAGCACGATGTCAGCGGCGTGATGGATGGTGTTCAAGGCGTGGCTCAGCCAGAGTTGACCATGGCTGAGGGCCTGGTCATTGTGTCCCAGTCGTTGAGGGGTATGTTCCAGATGCAGGTGGACATTGCTGAGTGATGCTCGATCAATAACTCCTGAAGCGAGATTGGAGACAATTGAAGGCTTTATTGTACTAGATGTTTCCCCCAGCAGCGCAGGTACAGAATGCAGCTGCTGGGGAGACATAGACTCTTATACTCCGCCTTACTGGGCGGAACCAGCAGGCAGGCTTCACCAATGAAATAGCAGTCTCAGGTACCTCCCACACCAATGGTCTTACAGCATTATTCAGGGTACCGTAATACCCCTAATACCGACTACCACATTCACCCCCTGTTAAAAAAGAGTCCGGTGGGAGTGGTGGTCTCGCGTTATACAGTGGCAGAGGCTGAGGTTATGGTGATACCCGGTATACATTAGCACAGTGTTTTGCCTCATTACATGTCGCAACTATTTACAGTAATTATTTACAGTCAGAATGAAGCAATTAGTCGATCGGGGACCCTGCTCGTCCTCTGCGATCGTCGTAGCTTCGGTGGTGTTGCAGGCGCCGGCTCGGGCATCCTTGGCTTCGGGAGCGTGGCTTCGGCTTCTTCAGCAGCTTTATCACTCCTAGGTGGGACCAGTGGAAGGACCGATCCACCTGGGAAGGGAGCAGCTGTGGGGTGCGCCGGTGGTAGGGACGGTGGGGTCGGTGGTGGAGGTGTGGGTGGGGATCCAGCGGGCGCCAGGTTCCATAGGGAGACCGTATTCTGTCGGCCGTCGGGGTACGCCACGTAGGCGTATTGAGGGTTAGCGTGAAGGAGGTGGACCCTCTCAACCAATGGGTCCGACTTGTGCGCCCGCACGTGTTTGCGGAGCAGGATGGGTCCAGGAGCTCCCAGCCAGGTTGGGAGCGAGGTCCCGGAGGTGGACTTCCTAGGAAAGACCAGGAGATGTTCGTGAGGGGTTTGGTTGGTCGTGGTACACAGCAGTGATGGAGTGGTGAGCATCCGCGAGGACCTCCTGCCAGCGGGAGGCTGGGAGATTCCTGGACCATAGGGCCAGTAGGACAGTCTTCCAGACCGTTCCGTTCTCCCTTTCCACCTGCACGTTTCCCCGGGGGTTGTAACTGGTCGTCCTGCTCGAGGCAATGCCCTTGCTGAGCAGGAATTGATGCAGTTCGTCGCTCATGAAGGAGGACCCCCTATCGCTGTGTATGTAGGCGGCGAAACCAAACAGCATGAAGATACTGTGGAGGGCTTTTATGACGGTGGCTACGGTCATGTCGGGGCAGGGGATGGTGAATGAGAACCAGGAGTACTCGTCAGTCACGTTCAGGAAGTACGTGTTGCGGTCGGTGGAGGGGAGGGGCCCTTTGAAGTTCATACTGAGGCGTTCAAAGGGACGGGAAGCCTTTACCAGGTGCGCTTTCTCTGGCCTTTAGAAGTGTGGCTTGCACTCCGCGCAGATTTGGCAATTCCTGGTGGCGGTCCTGACCTTCTCAATGGAGTAGGGCAGGTTGCGGGTCTTAATGAAATGGAAGAATCGAATGACCCCCGGGTGGCAGAGGACCTCGTGGAGGGCCCTGAGGCGGTCCACTTGTGCATTGGCACATGTGCCACGGGATAGGGCATCAGAAGGCTCGTTTAGCTTCCCGGGACAATACAAGGGGCGTCATTCTCCGATCCCCCGCCGGGTTGGAGAATGGCCGTTGGCCGCCGTGAATCCCGCCCCCGCCGAAGCCTCCGGTACCGGAGATTGGGCGGGGGCGGGAATCGGGCCGCGCCGGTTGGCAGGACCCCCCGCTGGATTCTCCGGCCCGGATGGGCCGAAGTCCCGCCCAGAAATTGCCTGTCCCGCCGGCGTAAATTAAACCTGGTATTTACCGGCGGAACCAGGCGGCGTGGGTGGGCTCCGGGGTCCTGGGGGGGGCGCGGGGCGATCTGGCCCTGGGGGGTGCCCCCACGGTGGCCTGGCCCGCGATCGGGGCCCACCGATCCGCGGGCGGGCCTGTGCCGTGGGGGCACTCTTTCCCTTCCGCCTCCGCCACGGTCTCCACCATGGCGGAGGCGGAAGTGACCCTCCCCACTGCGCATCCGCGGGAAACTTTCAGCGGCCGCTGACGCTCCCGCGCATGCGCCGGGAAACTGTCAGCGGCCGCTGACGCTCCTGCGCATGCGCCGCATTTCCACGCCAGCTGGCGGGGCAACAAACGCCATTTCCGCCAGCTGGCGGGGCGGAAATCCCTCCGGCGCCGGCCTAGCCCCTCAATGTTGGGGCTCGGCCCCCAAAGATGCGGTGCATTCCGCACCTTTGGGCCGGCGCAATGCCCGTCTGATTGGCGCCGTTTTTGGCAGAATTTCGCCCAAGATCTCATCATTGTCGGTGGAGAGCTCGATCCTCCACCGTAAAATCTTATCGTTTTTTATCTTGCCCCGCTGTGCATTATCGAACATGAAAGCAACCGACCGTTGGTCAGGGAGGAGAGTGAATCTCCTGCCGGCCAGGTAATGCCTCCAGTGCCGCACAGCTTCTACTATGGCCTGGGCCTCCTTTTCAACAGAGGAATGGCGGATTTCTGAAGCATGGAGGGTGCGTGAGAAGAAGGCCATAGTAGAAGCCGTGCGGCACTGGAGGCATTACCTGGCCGGCAGGAGATTCACTCTCCTCCCTGACCAATGGTCGGTTGCTTTCGTGTTCGATAATGCACAGTGGATCGGCCCGCTTGGTTGAGGGTGGCCGCCAGAGCTACGTCGGATGCGTCGCTCTCGACTTGAAACGGGAGGGATTCGTCGATTGCGTGCACCGTGGCCTTTGCGATGTCTGCTTTGATGCGACTGAAGGTCTGGCGAGCCTCTGCCGACAAGGGAAAAACTGTGGATTGAATTAGTGGGCGGGCCTTGTCCGCATAGTTGGGGACCCACTGGGCATAATACGAACAAAATCCCAGGCAGCGCTTCAGGGCCTTGGAGCTGTGAAGGAGGGGGAACTCCATGTGGGTGCATATGCGTTCGGGATCTGGGCCTATAACTCCATCATGCACTACGTAGCCGAGGATGGCTAGACGGTCGGTGCTGAACACGCATTTGTCCTTGTTATATGTTAGATTAAGGATTTTTGCGGTATGGAGACATTTTCGGAGGTTGGTGTCGTGGTCCTGCTGGTCGTGGCCGCAGATGGTGATGTTATCGAGGTATGGAAACGTGGCCCGCAAACCGTACCGATCAACCATTCGGTCCATCTCCCGTTGGATGACCGAGACTCCATTTGTGACACCGAAGGGAACCCTTAGGAAGAGGTAGAGCCGTCCATCTGCTTCGAATGCAGTGTATTTGCAGTCGCTAGGGCAGATGGGGAGCTGGTAGTAGGCGGATTTTAGATCCACCGTGGAAAAGACCTTGTATTGTGCAATCTGATTGACCGGATCAGATATGCGGGGGAGAGGGTACGCATCGAGCTGCGTAAACCTGTTGATGGTCTGACTATAATCGATGACCATCCTATGCTTCTCCCCGGTCTTTACAACCACTACTTGAGCTCTCCAGGGACTGTTGCTAGCCTCAATAATACCTTCGTTCAGTAACCGCTGGACTTCCGATCTAATGAAGGTCCGGTCCTGGGCACTGTATTGTCTACTCCTGGTGGCGACGGGTTTGCAATGCGGGGTGATGTTCGCAAACAGGGAAGGCGGATCAACTTTGAGGGTCGCGAGGCTGCAGACAGTGAAAGGGGGCATAGGGCCGCCGAATTTAAAAGTTAAGCTCTGGAGGTTACATTGGAAGTCTAACCCGAGGAGCGTGGCAGCGCAGAGGTGAGGAGGACGTAGAGCCGGTAATTTTCAAACTCCCTTCCCTGGACTGTGAGGTTCGCTGTGCAGAACCCTTTGATCTCTACCGAGTGAGACCCGGAGGCCACGGAGATTTTTTGGTTAACTGGGTGGATGTTAAGAGAACAGCGCCTTACCGTATTGGGGTGTATGAAGCTCTCTGTGCTCCCGGAGTCGATCAGGCAGGATCTTTATGCCCGTTGATGAGCACGGTCGTCGTCGCAGTCGAGAGTGTTCGGGGTCGAGACTGGTCCAGGGTCACCCAGGCAAGTCGTGGCAAAAGTTGGATGTTTTCCTCGGGCGGTGTGTGGTCATCCGAGTCGGGGTCCTGAGAGTCCAGCCAAGATGGCAGCTCCCACTGGTCGCACATGGCTGGAAGTGTACAAGATGGCGGCGCCCATCCGTCGCACATGGTCCCCGGGGAACAAGATGGCGGTGCCCGGAGTTCGCACTTGGCTCTGGAGAAGGAAGATGGTGGCGCCCGCTGGCCGCACGTGGCTCGTGGAGAGAGTTGTGGTGGCGGTCCCGGTTGGCCCCCGGAGACTGCGGCAACCGCACGGGCCTGGCATACTGTCACGAAATGCCGCACCCTTTTTGCCGCACCCTTTGTAGATGGATGAGCGGGCCAGGCAGCGCTGCCGGGGGTGCTTGGCTTGCCCGCAAAAATAGCAGCGTGGCCCCCCGGGGTTGCCTGGCAGTCTCGCAGCACAAGCTTGTGGGGGGTTGGGGGATGCATCAGAGTCGGCCGCGGGGGGGGGGGTTCCATGCTGCCCAAGGGGCCGCCGCGCGGTCAGGGACATAAGCGCGGGCATTTCGGGAGGCCACATCCAGGGAGCTAGCAAGGGCCCATGCCTCCTTGAGGCCTAGTGTCTCTTTCTCCAGCAATCATGGGGATTTGGGAGGACAGCATACCTGCCACGAATGCAACCCGGATCAGAAGTTCTGTGTGGTCGCTGGCCGAAACTTGCAGGCAGTCACAGTTCCTCCTTAACACCAGGAGCGCACGGTAGAACTCCAGCGATTCCCCGGGGATTTGTCACCTCGTCGCTAGCAGATATCGGGCGTAGACGTGGTTTACAGGGCGAATATAGTGTCCTTTCAGCAGGGTCATTGCGGCCTCGAAATCGTCCGCATCCTCGATGAGGGTGTAGATCTCTGGGCTCACCCTCGAGTGGAGAGCTTGCAGTTTCTGGTCTTCCGTAGGTTCAGTCGTGGCCATTCTGAGATACCCTTTGAAGCACGCCAGCCAGTGTTTGAAGGTTGCTGCTGAGTTTGCCGCATGGGGGCTGAGTTGCAGACACTCCGGCTTGATTCGGAGCTCCATTCTTTAAAATCTAGTACAATAAATTGATGCTCGATCAATAACTCCTGAAGCGAGATTGGAGACAATTGAAGGTGTAATTGTGCTAGATGTTTCCCCCCGCAGCGCAGGTACAGAATGCAGCTGCTGGGGAGACACAGGCTCTTATACCCCGCCTTACTGGGCGGAACTAGCAGGCAGGCTTCACCAATGAAATAGCAGTCTCAGATACCTCCCACACCAATGGTCTTACAGCATTATTCAGGGTACCGTAATACCCCTAATACCGACTACCACACTGAGGCACTATGTGGCCCAGTCACGAAGAAGCATAGTGCAGACAACGGGGAGGCGCCAAGCTCAGCAGAGCCAGATGATGCTGAGGCCTTGAGCTGACTGCAGCTGCTTCCCCAACCCATGAAGAACACCACGGCCCTACGGGCACCGTCTGGGAGGAGGGAGCACTGGAGGCCGACCTGGGGCCTGCCACCATGGGGACGACGGCGGTCTCCAACGCACCCAAATCTCCCTCTCCTGACATTGGCGCGTCTTAAGGTCAGCAGGTAGAGCAGGGTGGCACAGTGATGCCAATGACACCAGTAAGTTGATTGGGGCCCTCCATAACCAGGCCCCCAGAGGACACGTGCCAAGGGCATCAAAGGCCACAGGCCTCGAGAAGCAGCAGGCTCCCTCCTCCTTTGATGTGCATCCTGGGGATACACCTAGACGTAGTGGTAGAGCATGGAAGATGAAGATGATTCGTGATCACTGAGAGGGCACTGGGGGGTGCGGGTGGGATATCATCTGTAGCTCGGGAGAATGGGGATTTTGAAATTTCACTATGAAAACGTGTTATACCTGATACATGTGACAGAGGCTTCACGTTATTCACAGTGGGCTCCCCCTCACCCCCTGCCCCCTGAGCACACTGATCTGCAGCAAGAGCCCCCAATGCAGGTGGTGGGTGTGAGCACTGTCAGCAGAAAGACAGGAGTAAACTTTGGCATAAACTGAGGAGCACCAGAGCTTATCTCAGCGGTTGATCATCACTCTCCTGCTTTCCATTGTGACCCGCTGACAATGCCACCACAGGCATCGTAAAATTGTGGCATAACATTAAACATGAATTTCAGGTGGTGCAGTGGTTGGCACTGCTGTCTCACGCCACCGAGGACCCAAGTTCGATCTCGGCCCCAGGTCCATATGGGGTTTGCACATTCTCCCCATGTCTGCGTGTGTCACACCCCTACAACCCAAAGATGTGCAGGGGAGGTTGAATGGCCAGGTTGAATTGCCCCTTAATTGGAAAAATGAAAAAAACATGAATTTCAAACAAAACTGAGGTATAAAAAGAAACAACTTGTTGAGCAAAATAAAATATCAGAGCAATGAATTGCTAAAAAATATGGGGCTGGATTCACCGATCTGCAGCGGTCGCGCTGTAATACATGGTGCCGCCTGTGCGCAGACACGACCTGCCATATACTGCCCCCCTGACTGGCCCCCAGCCCCCGTGGACTCCCCCCCCCGGCCAACAGCATGGCACCCGGCCGACTGTGGAGGCGCAAACACAGTCCACAGCCGCCACGCCGGTTTCCCGACTGCTGAGACCACAAGTGAACTGCACCGTCAGGAACTTGGCCTATCGGCAGCGGTGAATCGCGGAGGCCCCGGAGAATAGAGGGCCAGCGCCCGTTAATGATATGCCAACGGGATCCTCCGGCACCCCAAAATGGCGTAAACACAGTGCGGTGAGCGACGCATGTACTCCATATTTGGGGTGCCGGAGGATCCCTATTTGGCGTCAAACCAGCGCCTACCGTGACTTTGGCATCGGAGTCTATTCTCGCCCAATCGCGTTTCGCGATTTTGGCGTCAGCCGACGGTGACTCCTGCCCATGATTAATAAATAGAGATAAGTATTAGAGTGTGATAGGGTGAGAGTAGGTGTGTGTGTCCAGCTAACTTCCAGGTGCAGGGTGCTCACTCACTCACCTGTACACAGAGTGAGAATGAATGTGTATGTTGGTGTGTGGGGGTAAGGATGAATGAGAACCTTGAAACTGGGATTCAGCCAGACTTAAGCAAACACTCTTCCCCCTTCACATACTCTCCCCCCCCACCCCCCCCGCCCACACTCCCCTCTCACACACACTGCCTTCCCCCTCACTGCCAGCCCCCGCTTACTCAAACTCACACACCCTCACTCCTCACACTCTCTGCACTCTCCCCTCACAACCTACCTTGAACTCTCTACCTTACTCTTCCCCCCTCTCCTCACAGTCTCCACTCTCAGACACCAGTTGGCCCTGCTCCGACTCCCTCCGGCCCCGCTCCAATTCCCTCAGGCCCTGCTTCAGCTGGCCTGGGTCCTACTCTGACTCCCTCGCATCCTGCTCTGGCTCAGATGGGCTCCATTCTGGCTCAGCCACATTCCCCTCATCTCGCCTGGGTCCCACGCTTGTCCGCCTGGGCACCACTCTGGCTCCCTCGCACGTTGCTCCAGTTCCCTCACGTCCCGTTCTGGCTTGCCTGGGTCCAGCTTCCTTGTTCCCCACTCTGGCTCCCTAATGCCCCACTCCTGTTTGCTTGGGTCCTGCTCCAGCTTCCACATCCTCCAGGCCCTGGAATTTAAACTTAAAAACTTGCCTTCACACTGTTTGCTGCTTATCAAATCACAAGCTGGTATCTCTCTGCTGTAAGCAGCAAATATGAAAATACACTAGCCTGTGATTGGCTGAGCAGATTTACAGCATTTTTCAAATATAAATCAGTTGATTGCCCAGGACATTGTGTTGAAGGCAGGCCAAAGCCAGAGGGCGGGTGGGGAGGCGGGGGTCACAAAATGGCCTGCGGCGTGAGAGTTGGGGATGGCTGATCTAGATCAATTATCTAAATGAGGGGCCCCAAGTGTAGATGTATTCAGTTTTGCTGATGATTCAATTTTAAGTGGGGATGTAAACTTTGAGGAGGACACAAAGCGGCCATGAAAGTACTTAGACAGGTTCATTGAATGGGCAGAAGCATAGCAGATGGAATATAATGCGGAGAAATGTGTAGTTATCAATTTTGATATGGAAAATAGAAAATTAGATTTTTCTTAAATGTTGAGAGAGTGGGAATGCTGGTATTCAAGAGGTATCTGGGTTTCCAAATCACAGAATGTTAACACAGGTACAACAAGCAATTAGGAGAACAACTGATATGCTGGATTTTATTATAAAGGGATTGGAGTATAAGAGTAAATATATCTTTATTGTAGGTCCTTGCTGGGATTACACCATGGAGTACTGCATACAGCTACCTAAGAAAGGGTATTCTTGCCTTAAATGGGAGTCTAAATGAGGTTCACCAGACAGACCTGTAGGATGAGGGACTTGACCAATGTGGAGAGATTATGTGGACCAAGTCTATGTTCCTGGAGTTTAGAAGATTTAGAGATGATCTTAATGAAACATATAAAATTGATGGCCTCGACAGTATCGATCCTGCGAGAATGCTTCCTCTGACTGGGGAATCTAGACTGGGCTCACTGTCTCAGAATAAGGGGGCAGCCATTTAGGACTGAGATGTGGATACATTTCTTCACTGAGTGTTATAAACCTTTGGAATAATCTACCTTGAGAGTTCTAGATACTCAGTTGTTAAGTCTGTTTAAGACAAGAGGATATTCTGCACTGTAAATTCTATGATAATATCTATGATAATATTAGATTTCCTGATATTAAAGGAATCAAGGAATAATGAGGCTAGTGTAGGAAGGTGCAGCTGCTGTAGAAGATCAGCCATGATCTTATTAAATGGCGGAGCATGCTCAAAGGATTGAATGGCCTACTGCAGCTCCTATTTCTTATGTTCTTTGTAACTTCCCTTAGTCGGGTCAGGAGTTATGGGATGTTCGTCTTGGTTTCCTAAAGAAAGTCTGGGTCTCTGTTTCCCTGGGCTGTAAATGACTCCTGAGATACCAATGGGTAATGTTGTATCTTACAGTGCAAGAGTCTGCCAGGGTTGAAAAAAGAGAGCAGGTATGAATCGCGAAGTAGAGAAAAGATGGCACTGTACTTGACACTCTTTAAAGCTTAAGATTGTAAATTGATGGAAAGGCAAGTTGGAAGGTATTTCAATTTTGAGATCCTGAGTTAAAGAAATAGGGGGCTGAATTCTCTTCCATTGGGATTCTCCGTTTTGACGGCAGCCCAGGGGTTTCCCGATGGCATGGGGCTGCCCCACAATGGGAAACCCCATTGACCAGCCGGAGAAAAGGAGAATCCAGATGACGTACCACACCAGAAATCTGGTGCGATGGGATGGAGAAATCCGCCCAGGAAGTTTCAGGATTATGGGGAAAATACAGGGAGTCAAACAAGCTGAGATGCTGAAAGTTGGAAAGGATACGAGAGGTTAAATGACCTCCTGTGCCGTAATCATTCAATGATTGTGTATAGGATGTCAAAGAAGAGCAAAGAAAAAAACTAGGTTCAGAACAAAGATATCAATCATGAAATTCTAAAGAATCACCCGTTGTTTTCTAATGTATGCTAGCAGTAGGCAAGGTTTATCTTACCTTTTATACTTTATATTTTAGTTTCACTTTTAATATATTTACAACAAAAATTTTATGCAAAAATGCTTAGGAGCATAAAGTAATTTACAAAAGTTTGTTATTTCATCTTTAGCTGTGTTAGAAATCATCAGCACCACTCAGTAACAAAGACCAATCTAAGCAGGATGAGATCTTTTTCTAACTTTAAATGAAACTAAATATATTGTGATTCATTATTTAATATAGATGGGCATAACTAGATGATTAATCGTTTTCTGTTGTCTGCGTGCATTTCAGATGTGACATAGCTCCAGTAACATTGTGTTACCATTGTTCTTTCATGATTGTGAAAATAAATGAACGCTTTTCTCATAAGTGGGAAAAGCAATTGAATTACTGATGCTGATGTATTCTGTGGGTATTATTGTTTAGTTTTAAAGATCAATTGTCTATTGGATATATTTGGCAGCAGAATTAAGTTCAGTGTGTTTAGTCATCCTACATGACTGATGACATTTTAATTTACAATTCTTATCTGGCATATAAACTAGCTGATATCATTGCTGCTTCTGTTTAGTCGGATGATATATTGTTTTCTGAGTTGAATTATTCTTAGGCAGTCTCTCTGAATCGAGGTTGACTTAATCCACACTAAAAATGAGTTCTCAGGTGGCTGAGAGTCCAATGCATGACCTGCAGTCTCTGTCACAGTTGGAGGAGCTGGTGGGTGGGGTGCCGGGTTGTCACGCGTTCCTCTTGCTGTCGCACTTGGCTTTAGATTGCTCACGGCAATGAAACTCAACATATTGAGCTCCTTCCCAGATGCTTTTCGTCCACTTTGGGCAGTCTTAGGTCAGAGATTCTCAGATATTGGTGGGGATGTTGCATTTTTTAAAGGAGGCTGTGAAGGTGTCGAACCGTTTCCTCTGCATTCGTGGGGCTTGCTTGCTGTGTCAAAACTCTGTGTTAAAACTCCGAGTAGAGCACTTGTTTTGGGAGTCTCATGTCAGGCATGTGGATGATGTGGCACTCCTAGCAGAGCTGACCGAGCATAGTTATTGCTTCAATGCTGGGGATGTTGGTCTCAGGAAGAACATTGACGTTGGTGCACCTATCCTGCCAATGGATTTTCAGGATCTTACGGAGGCTGTGCTAGTGGTACTTCTCCAGGGTTTTGAGGTGTCTGCTGTACATAGTCTACGTACCTGAGCCATGTAGGCAATCAGGTATCACTATTCTGTACTACTATTCTGTAAACCATGAACTTGGTGCTGGGTCTGAGGTCGTGGTCTTCAAACACTCTTCCTCAGGCGACCGAAGGGTGCGCTGGCACACTGAAGATGGTGTTGAACCTAGTCGCCATGTCTGCCCTTGTTGTCAGTAGGCTCCCAAGGTATGGAAAGTGATCCAGTTTTCCAAGGCCTCGCCGTGGATTTTGACAACCGGGGTGGGGGTGGGGGTAGTGCAACGTGATGGGAGAAGATTGGTCTTATGGATGTTTAGTGTCAGGCCCATGCTATCAAACGCCTCGGTGAAGATGTTAATGATGGCTTGAAGCTTCAGTGTGCGCAGATGCAAACATTGTCTGCATACTGTAGTTTAATGATAAGAGAATGAGACAACCTTGGATCTGACCTGCAGGAAGCGGAGGTTGAACAGAATGCTGTTTGTTCTGTAGCTTATCTCCACTTCATAGGGGAGGTTGCTGGGGGTGAGATGGAGCATTGCAGCAAGGAAGATTGAGAAGAGCGTTGGTGCGATGACACAGCCTTGCTTACTCCCCACCCAAATATGGATTAGGTCTCTGGTGGATCTGTTGGTCAGGATCATGGCTTGCATGTCACCGTGGAGCAGGCGGAGGAGGATGGTGGTAAACTTTTCGGGGCAGCCGAAATAGAGGAGGACTCTCCATAATCTCTCACGGTTGACAGTGTCGAAGGCCTTTGCGAGGACAAAGAAGGCCCTGCACAAGGGTTGGTGCTGTTCCCTGCATTCCCTTGTACTTGCCATGGGGTGAAGATCATGTCCGTTGTGCCCCTTGGTGGGTGGAATCCACTCTGGGAGGAGCCTTCAGCTACAGGGATAAGGCTTTTAAGGAAAATTCTTGCAATGGTCTTCCCTGTGGTCGACAGCAGGAAAATCCCACTGAGATTACTGCAGTCGAACCTGTCTCCTTTCTTGAAGATGGCCACGATTACAGTGTCTCCCTAATATTTTCTCTTCCTTCCAGATAAGGGAAATGAGGTCATATATTAGCGCCATAGTGCTTCTCCACCATGTTTAGTGCTTGGCGGGGATTCCATCCGCTCTTGATGCCTTGTTGTTCTTTCGTGGCCAGATGGCCTTTTGGATCTCGTGCTGGGTTGGGGTTGTGCTAAGATGGTGGCAGGTAGCACGCTGTGGGATGGAGTCAAGGACATTGAGTTGGAGGCAGAGTCTCTGTTAAGGAGGGCTTCGAAGTGCTCCTTCCAGCAGGCACTGATTGTCTCTCTGTTCTTGATAAGCACCTCTCTGTTCTTGGCTAGCAGTAGGGTGGGGCCTTGGGTGTTTGAGCTGTTAGTGGTCTTGACTGCGCTAAAGAAACCTTGTGCATCATGATTGTTGGTTAACTGCTGGACCTCCTGCACTTTCTCCACCCACCATCTATCCTTTAAGTCACGGGATTTTGCCGGGACTCAACCTTGAGCCATCTGTAGAGCTGCTTTCTTGCTCTCGAGTTGCGTTGCTGTTTCAGGTTCAGAAAAACCTTGCACTTGTGGCTCATCAACTCTTAGATTTCCTGGTCATTTCCATTGAACTAGTCTTGCTGTTTCCTGGTTGAGTGACCAAGCGCCTCTTCAAAGGTGCTGATTATGTGGGCCTTGAGGACACACCAAGTGCTGTGGACCCTCTGCATCACCAGGAGTCATCAGACTGGTAGTGTGGCGCTGGCTGAATAGGGCACTTTATCCGGGTCTTTTGAGTGCCACAGCATTGATGTACCTGTAATCTTATTTATATTGTCGTTGTTGCTTTGGGGGTTCATTGATGTGGATCACAGAGTGGAGTAAAATTCTTCTTTTGAACTCATCTAGCTTCCAGTGTTGGGGGAATATGCGCTGAGGACTGTAGAGAAATGGTTCCGGGCTAGGAAAGGCGATGGATATGAGGCATTTGTTTATCGTGCATGGGGAGTCTCTGAGACTGCCAACGAGTTCATTTTTAGCAGTGAAGTCAAACCTGTGGAGGCAGTAGTTTTCTTTCTGGTTTACCTTTCCAGGAGAAGATATAACCGCCACCTTTTTCCTTGAGCTCCTCTTCCCCTGACTACCAAGTCTTGTTTAGTGTGGTGATGCCAATGTGTGACAGCAGTTTACTGTCCTGGTCTGTCACTGTTGGGGTTGCCCATGGGGATCCTGACATTCCAGGTCCCGAACTTCATTTTAAGGCGTGGAAGATGCCTGTGCATGGGTCAAAATCCTGGAACTCCCGAACTCTGGATATATTTACACCACGTGGACTGCAACGGTTCAAGAATGTAGTTCACCACCACCGATATACTTTGCATTGCCGCAGCACTGAAATTCATACATGATGTTCAATTTTGTACTGGCAGAACACCTTTTTAGACTGACAACAGGAACTTGTTAGTGGAAAATACCACTTGTATAGTGTAGTGTGAAATGGCTCACTTAAACTTTTTGAATTTAGGATCATTTGAGTTAGACCTGGTATGAATTTCAGTGCCGGTGCAATGCTAAGTGCTCAGGCCATACATCTCAACAACTGGTTGATGGAATCAAACAGCATGTTCCTTCGGTTGTTTATAATGGGCGGTGGGAAACCGTACTCAAATCAGCCTGCACTTGCAAAGCCAAAACAAAACACCTGCTGTTATTCTGCAATTGGACAAGACTTGTTGAAGAATGCTCGTGCATTAGTAATAACACAAATGACCAATTTAATTAATCACTGCAAGACCAGCAGAAGAGCGAGAGCTCTATGAGAATAAAAGGAGCAGTGAGCGAGTGACTGCAAGACTAGCAGGAGAGGCAGCAGCGCTGCATAGATAAAGGAGCAGCAAGAGAGTGAGAGAGTCTTCTCAAGACCAGTAGGAGAGGCAAGAGCACAGTGTGGATAAATGGAACAGTGAGAGAGATGCTGTGAGACCACATGAAAGGTGAGAGCACAGTGGGGATAAAAGCAAGGTGAGAGAGAGTTACTGAGACCTGCAGGAGTGGTGAGAGTTCAGCAAGGAAAATAGAGCAGTGAGAGAGTCACTGCAAAACCAGCAAGAGAGGTGAAAGCGCTGCCAGGAGGAAAAAAGCAGCAAGAGAGACACTGAGACCAACAAGAAAGGCAAAATCTCAGTAGGGAGAAAAGAAGCGGTGAGAGAGTCACTGCGAGACCAGCAGGAGATTTCAAAGAAAGTCAAAGCATGTCATCACAGGAAACGGGCTAAGTGATTGACATAGAAGGGAACTTCCAATTGTGCCTGCTGCTCTTCACCCTCAAGATGATGGGGATCATGGGCTTGGAAGGTGCTGTTGACAGAGGCTTGGTGAGTTCCTGTCGTGCACCTCATAGATGGCACACACTGCCACTACTGTGCATCAGTGATGGAGGGAGTGAATATTTGTGGATGGAGTGCCAATCAAGCAGACTGATTTGTCTTGGATGCTGCCGAGCTTCTTGAATGTTGTTGGAGCTGCATTCATCCAGACAATTGGAGAATATTCCATCACACCACTGTCTTGTGCCTTGCAGATTGTGGACAACTTTGGGTGTCAGGAGGTGAGTTACTCGCTGTAGGATTCCGAGGACGCGATTCAGCGGATTCAAGTTGAGGTCTGTGTCATAATATACACTCATGTATATAATGAGATGCAGACAGGCAGTGATTGACACACAGGATGACCAGTAAACATACAACACAGTGCAGCCAATCACCAGACAGGACACTACCACTATAAAGCCAGAGGGCACTAGGTTTCCCGCTCTCTCGGGACCCAGCCACTGAGACAGTCAGAGTCCACGAGCTAGCAAGTGCAAACACCATGCGGTAGCTAGTAAGTCTGGTCAGGCTACTACAAGGTCTCCAGTCAGTTCAGTATAGTGTCGACCCACAGCTGAATATGTATATCAGTTCTATCGTTGAATAAAACAGTGTTGGATCTTCTCCAGTGTTAGACGTCTGTTTCTAGCTTCCCTGCATCGAGTGCAATCCACATTGAACCTACCTGCTTAACACATCAGTCTGCTGAAAGGCGCGTTTTTGTTGGCAGTTTCTCACCACTGAGGCCGCACTTGGAGCGATTTCCTACTAGCAAGTTTCAACTAGTCAGCAAGAAAGACTCCTTGCAAATTGGGGGGCCATTTTGGAAGACCACCTTGATTTTCCCCCACCCACTTTCAAGTCCCCACGCTCTTTTGATCCCCCCCCCCCCCCCCCCCCCCCCAAGGGAACCTCGCCCCTCAATCCCCTCTACATGGCAAGACCACCCCCAGGCCTGAGCCCTGGCAGTGCCAACCTGGCACCAGGGCACCCTGGCACTGCCTGGGTGGCAGTACAAATGTGCCCAGGTTCTGTAGGAGTGCCAGGATTCCAACCTGCCCTGTCCCAACCACCTGGGGGTCTCCAATGGCCTAGGAGACGCCCCCAGGTGCCGTTACACCTGGTTTACATTTGTATGGATCAGAACTAAACGGCAACCTTGCATGGTATCCCAGGTGCGGCTGGTGAGTCCTGGGCACGGTGTGAATCTGGCATCTGTTAATTAAATATTCAAATCTGGATCATGCCCAGTGAGGGCGCGATCCAAATCGCGCCAGACAGAGCTTGCGCGAGATTTTGTGCCTGGCCCGGTACCTGTTTGGGGCTCGCATACGATTCACTCGTTGTGCCCAGATCTGCACTGGGCACAACGGGTTTGCTGTATTGCACACCTAGCCTCTGGCCTGTTCTTGTAGCCACAGTATTTGTATCATTAGTCCAGTAACGTTTCTGGTTAACGGTAACTCCCAGAATGTTGATAGTGGAGAATTCAATGATGGTAATGCCATTGAATGTCATGTGCCGATGGTTAGATTCTCTGTTGTTGAAGATGATCATTGCTGGCACTTGTGTGATGCGAATATTACTTGCCACTTAACAGCCTAATCCTGAATACTGTCTAGAACGTGCTGCATTTGGACATGGACTGCACTAGTATCTGAGGAGTCCCGAATGGTGCTGAATATTGTGCAATCATTAACATCCCCACTTCTGACCTTATGCTGGAAGGAAGGTCATTGATAAAGCGGTTGATGATGGTTGGGCTGAGGACACTACCCTGGGGAAGTCGTACAATCATGTCCTGGAACTGAGATGATTGACCTCCAATAACCAGAACCATTCTTCGTTTGTCCTGGATGAAGCAGAGAGTTTGCCCCCTGATTTCCATTGACTCATTTTTCTGGAGCTCCTTGATGCCATGCTCAGTCAAATACAGTCTCAATGTCAAGGGCAGTTACTCTCGCGTCATCTCTGGTGTTCAGCTCTTTTGTCCATGTTTGAACCAAGGCCGTAATGAGGTCAGAAGCTGAGTAGTACTGGTGGGACACAAACTAAGTGCTCGTGAGCAGGTTATTGTTAAGGAAGTGCTGCTCGACAGCACTATTGATGACACTTTGAATCACTTTACAGACGATCGAGAGTAGACTGATGGGGTGGTAATCGGCTGTGTGGACTTATCCTACTTTTTGTGTATAGGACATAACCTGAGCAATTTTCCACATTGCTGGGTAGATGCCAGTGTTGTAGCTGTACTGTAATAGCTTGGCTATGAGTGTGACAAGTTTTGGAGCACAAGTCTTAAGTAATATTGACAAAATGTTGTCAGAGCCCATATCCTTTGCAATGTCCAGTACCTTCGACTGTTTCCTGTTCGCATTGGCTGAACACCGATATCTGTGATGCTGGGGACCTTTGGAGGATGCTGAGATAGATCATCCACTTGGCACATCTGGCTGAAGATTTAAAAAAATATTCAAGCATAATCTTTTGCACTGATATGCCAGGCTCCCCCGTTATTGAGGATGGAGACATTTGTGGAGCCTCTTCCTCCTGTTGTGGCTTAAACTTTGTCTGTCACTTGTTACTTATGCTGTTTGGCATTTAAGTAGTCCTGTGTTGTAGCTTCACCAACTTGACACCTCATTTTTAGGTATGCCTGGTACTGCTCCTGACATGCCCTCCTGCAGATTTCATTGAACCTGGCTGGGTGGTATTTGTAGAGTGGGGATGTGCTGGGCCATGTGAAGGGCGACACGTTGGCACAGTGGTTAGCACTGCTGCCAATCCGTGCCAGGGTCCGGGGTTCAATTCTGGCCTTGAGTCATTGTCTGTGGAGTTTGCACTTTTTCCCTGTGTCTTCGTAAGTTTCCTCTGGATGCTCTGGTTTCCTCCCACAATCAAAAGATGTGCAGGTTAGGTAAATTGGCCATGCTAAATTGCCCTTTGTGCCCAGGGAAGTGCAGGTCAGGTGGGGTGGCAGGGAGTGGGCCTATGTAGGGTGCTCTTTCAGTGGGTTGGTGCAGACTCAAAGGGCCGATTGCCCTTGTTCTGTACTGTTGGGCTTCTTTGGTTCTATGGTTCTTCTATGAGGTTATAGATTGTGGTTGAGTACAATTCTGCTGCTGCTGACATCCCATAGTGCTTCATGGTTGTCTAGTCTTGAGTGCTAGATCTGTTGAAAGTTTATCTCATTTAGCATGATGGTATTGCCACTCAACATGATGGAGGGTGCCCTCATTGTGAAGATGGGACCTGTCTCCACAAGGACTATGCGGTGCTCTCTCCTGCTGATACTATCATGGACAAATGCATCTGCGGCAGGCAGGTTGGTGAGAACATAAGAACTAGGAGCTGGAGTAAGCCATCTGGCATCTCGAGCCTGCTCCGCCAGTCAATGATATCATGGCTGATCTTTTTGTGAACTCAGCTCCACTTACCCGCCCTTACCTCACCATAACCCTTAATTCTTTTACTGTTCAAATATCTTTGTCTTAAAAACATTCAATAAGATGGCCTCAACTGCTTCACTGGGCAGGAAAATCCACAGATTCACAGGCCTTTGGGTGAAGAAGTTCCTTCTCAATTCAGTCCTAAATCTGCTCCCCTTTATTTTGAGGCTATATCCCCTAGTTCTATTTTCACTCGCTAGTGGAAACAATCTCCCTGCTTCTAACTTAGCTATTCCGTTCAAAATTTAATATACTTCTATAACATCCGCCCCCCCCCCATTCATCTAAATTCCAATGAGTATAGTCCCAGTCTACTCAGTCTCTCCTCATAAGCCAATCCTCTCAACTCCGGAATAAACCTCTGCACCCCCTCCAGTGCCAGTATTTCCTTTCCTAAGTAAGGAGACCAAAACTGTACACAATACTCCAGATGGGTCTCTCCAGCACCCTATACAGCTGCACCATAACCTTCCTGTTTTTAAACTCCATCCCCCTAGCAATGAAGGACAAAATTGCATTAGCCTTCTTAATTACTTGCTGCACCCGTGATGAGATCTACCATGCGGAATTAGTGAAGTCTTGCAACACTAAAACTCAGTAAAAATTGGAGTAAAACATCTCGCATGCAAACAAGAATCTTTATTGCCGAGACTTCCGGGTGCGGCTATGCAGAGCTAGGTCGCATATTCGGCAGCTCCCGCTTGGAACGGACTTTTGGGCCCTTTTACAGGGCCCCCACGGCATTTGTTAGACATTTCCCAGTGTGGGAAGAAGACTGCAGCATTCCCCTGACAGTGTCCCCCAGGAATGTTATGTATTTTGGCTACCAGACCCGGCAGAAACAGTAAAAGATTTGGCTTGTGCTGCAGGAATAGACAAAGGCCTCTTCCACCATGCAGGCGGGGGAAGGGCAAGCTTAAAGCTGCAATCTGACTTGACTCTATCAAAGGTGAATTCTAGCAGCAGAGGGAACAACTGTGAAAGGATCTACCAAGGCCATTGAAGAGGCGGAGCCGAGGCTTCTGGTGGTGGCCATGGAGAAGTAGGTCGCGCATTCGGCAGCTCCCGTCTGGAACCGACTCTCAGACCTTTTTCAGGAGTTTCCATAGACTTTTTGGGGCAGACTGGTGAAGCAAACACTGCCAACTTCTATGAAACGGACCAGAAGTGTAACGGCCAAAGGAGCGGCACTGGAGCAACGGGAGAAGCGAGGGAAAGAAAACAAAATGGCGGCGGCCAGGGACAAAGGGTAGCTGCAGGAGTTCATCAAGCGCTGCTTCGAGGAGCAGCGCAAGGAGATGTGCAAAGAGATGTTGGCGCCTATGCTTTCGGCAATTGAAGGACTCGGGATCACGCAGAAGGCCCACGAAGCTAAGATCCAGGAGGTACAGAAAAGAGTCAGTCAGAACGAGGACGAGCTCGTGGGTCTGGCGGTGAGAGTGGAGCAGAACGAGGCGCTACACAAGAGGTGGGCGGGAAGACTCGAAGACCTGGAGAACAGGTCGAGGAGAAAGAATCTGCGAATCCTGGGTCTCCCTGAGGGAGTGGAGGGGGCTGATGCCGGGGCATAGGCGAGCACGATGCTCGTGACGATGATGGGCATGAAGGCCCCTTTGAGGCCGCTGGAGTTGGACGGGGCACATCGGGTGCTGGCGAAAAAGCCCCAGGCAAATGAGCCGCCAAGGGCGATGGTGGTGAGGTTCCACCGGTTCACGGACAGAGAGTGGGTCCTGAGATGGGCCAATGCAGAGATCCGAATATACCCGGACTGGAGCACGGAGGTTGCAAAGCGGAGAGCGGGTTTCAACCGGGCCAAACCGGCGCTGTACCTGAAAGAAGTGAAACTCGGAATGCTGCAGCCAGCGCGACTGTGGGTCACATACAAGGGCCAACACTATTACTTTGAAACGCCTGAGGAGGCGTGGACCTTTGTACAAGCCGAAAAGTTGGACTCTAACTGAGGGTTTGTGAGGGTGGGGGGGATGTTTTGGGGTTTGATGTGTGATGGTTGTTGTATATAGGGGGTCAATCACGCGCAGGAAATGTTACATGGGCTGGGGGAGAGAGACAAGGCCGCGACAGGAGCTGCGCCAGAGGGGGCGGAGCGGGCTTTGGAAAGCGCGGGGTTTTTTCCCGCGCGCGGGAAGAAAGGCGGGAAGGGGAACAAAGGAATGCATATGGATTGGGAGACTCCCACGCGGGGAGGTCAATGAGACGGCGGGGGAAGCCGGGGTCAGCAGGCGTCAGCTGACTTACGGGAGTTGACATGGGGGGAGCAAAAAAGCTAGACAGGGGTCTAGCGGAGGGGAGGGGAGGAAGGGGGGGAAAGGGTTGCTGCTGCACTGGCCGAAAGGGAATGGGACACAGAAGAGGTGGTCGGGACGGGGGTCCCCCCTCTGGGGGACTGGAGGGTGAGGGAGGCGTGGACACGGGACTGGCCCAGAAAAGGAGATGGCTAGTCGGTGGGTTGTGGGGGGGGGTGAGAGCCCCTCCAATCCGGCTGATAACGTGGAATGTGAGGGGCCTGAATGGGCCGGTGAAGAGGGCTCGAGTGTTCGCGCACTTAAAGGGACTGAAGGCCGACGTGGCCATGCTCCAAGAGACACATCTGAAGGTGGCGGACCAGGTCAGGTTAAGAAAGGGATGGGTAGGACAGGTATTCCATTCTGGACTGGACACGAAGAATAGTGGGGTGGCAATATTGGTGGGAAAGCGGGTGTCATTTGAGGCCAAGACTATTGTAGCGGACAATGGAGGGCGATATGTAATGGTGAGCGGTAGGCTGCAAGGGACCTGGGTGGTGTTGGTAAACGTATACGCCCCGAACTGGGATGATGCAGGATTCATGAAGCGCATGTTGGGGCGCATTCCGGACCTGGAGATAGGAGGCCTGATAATGGGAGGGGACATCAATACAGTGTTGGATCCAGCGCTGGACCGCTCCAAATCAAGGACTGGAAAGAGGCCGGCGGCGGCCAAGGTACTTACGGGGTTTATGGATCAGATGGGGGGAGTGGACCCATGGCGGTTTGCAAGGCCGCAGGCCAGGGAATTTTCTTTCTTCTCCCATGTACACAAAGCCTACTCCCGGATAGATTTCTTTGTTCTGGGTAGGGCGCTCATCCCGAGGGTGGAGGGGACGGAGTATTCGGCTATAGCCGTTTCGGACCATGCCCCGCACTGGGTGGAACTGGAGCTGGGAGAGGAGAGGGACCAACGCCCGTTGTGGCGGCTGGATGTGGGACTGCTGGCGGACGAGGTGGTGTGTGGGAAGGTGAGGGGGTGTATCGAAAGGTACTTGGAGGCCAACGACAACGGGGAGGTGGGGGTGGTATGGGAGGCGTTGAAGGCGGTGATCAGGGGAGAGCTAATTTCCATTAGGGCTCATAGGGAGAAGACAGAGGGTATGGAAAGGGAGAGGTTAGTGGGGGAGATTTTGAGAGTGGACAGGAGATACGCAGAGGCCCCAGAGGAAAGATTGCTTGGGGAAAGACGACGGCTCCAGACGGAGTTTGACCTGTTGACCACAGGGAAGGCGGAGGCACAGTGGAGGAAAGCGCAGGGGGCGACCTACGAGTATGGGGAAAAGGCTAGTCGGATGCTGGCACACCAGCTCCGTAAGAGGATGGCAGCGAGGGAAATAGAGGGAGTCAAAGATGGAAGGGGAGCCACGGTTCGGAGTGCGACGAAAATAAACGAGGTATTCAAGGCCTTTTATGAAGAGATGTACAGATCCCAGCCCCCAGCGGGGGAAGAGGGGATGAGACGATTCCTAGATCAGCTGAGATTCCCGAGGGTGGAGGAGCAAGAGGTGGCTGGTTTGGGGGCACCAATTGGGTTGGAGGAGCTGAGCAAGGGTTTGGGGAGCATGCAGGCGGGGAAGGCCCCGAGACCAGACGGATTCCCGGTGGAGTTCTACAGGAAGTACACAGACCTGTTGGCCCCGCTACTGGTGAGGACCTTTAATGAGGCAAGAGAGGAGGGGACCCTGCCCCCGACAATGTCGGAAGCGACAATTTCTTTGATCCTAAAGCGGGACAAGGACCCACTGCAATGTGGATTGTACAGGCCGATCTCGCTCCTCAGTGTGGATACAAAGTTGCTGGCAAAAGTGCTGGCCACGAGGATCGAGGACTGTGTCCCGGGGGTAATCCACGAGGACCAGACGGGATTTGTAAAGGGCAGGCAACTAAACACCAATGTGCGGCGGCTCTTAAACGTGATAATGATGCCATCGGAGGAGGGAGAGGCGGAGATAGTGGCAGCTATGGACGCGGAGAAGGCCTTTGACCGAGTAGACTGGGAGTACCTCTGGGAGGTGCTGCGTAGGTTTGGGTTCGGGGTAGGGTTTATCAATTGGGTTAAGCTCCTTTACAGAGCCCCGATGGCGAGTGTAGTGACGAACCGGCGGAGGTCGGAGTACTTTCGACTGTACCGAGGGACGAGGCAGGGGTGCCCCCTGTCCCCCCTGTTGTTCGCATTGGCGATCGAACCATTGGCCATGTCATTGAGGGAGTCTAATAAATGGAGGGGGGTGGTCCGAGGGTGAGAAGAGCACCGGGTATCGCTATATGCGGATGACCTGTTGCTGGAGGTGGCGGATCCAATGGAGGGGATGGTGGAGGTCATGCAGACTCTTAAGGGAGTTTGGAGAGTTTTCGGGCTATAAGCTCAATGTAGGGAAGAGTGAGCTCTTTGTATTACAGGCGGGGGACCAAGAAAGAGGGATAGGGGACCTACCGCTGAGGAGGGCGGAGGGGAGCTTTCGGTATCTGGGGATCCAGATAGCCAGGAGTTGGGGGACCCGACATAAACTGAATCTGACGAGGTTGGTGGAGCAAATGGAGGAGGATTTCAAAAGATGGGACATGTTACCGCTCTCGCTGGCGGGTAGAGTACAGTCGGTCAAAATGGTGGTCCTTCCGAGGTTTCTGTTTGTGTTTCAGTGCCTTCCCATCGTGATCACTAAGGCCTTTTTTAAGAGAATAGGCAGGAGTATTATGGGGTTTGTGTGGGCGAATAAGACCCCGAGAGTAAGGAGAGGGTTCCTGGAACGCAGTAGGGACCGAGGAGGGTTGGCGCTGCCAAACCTGGGGAGCTACTACTGGGCAGCAAATGTGGCGATGATCCGCAAGTGGGTTATGGAGGGAGAGGGGGCGGCATGGAAGAGGATGGAGATGGCGTCCTGTAAAGGAACGAGCCTGGGGGCGTTGGTGACGGCACCGCTGCCGCTCTCGCCGACAAAGTATACCACGAGCCCGGTGGTGGCGGCAACGCTAAGGATCTGGGGCCAGTGGAGACGGCACCGGGGTGCAATGGGAGGCATCAGTGTGGTCCCCGATCAGGGGTAACCACCGGTTTGTCCCGGGGAAGATGGACGGGGGGTTCCAGAGCTGGCATCGGGCGGGGATTGGAAGAATGGGGGACCTGTTCATCGACGGGACGTTTGCGAGCCTAGGGGCACTGGCGGAGAAGTTCGAGTTACCCCCGGGAAATGCCTTTAGATATATGCAGGTGAGGGCTTTTGTGAGGCGACAGGTGAGGGAATTCCCGTTGCTCCCGGCACAAGAAGTTCAAGATAGGGTGATCTCGGGTGTATGGGTCGGGGAGGGCAAGGTGTCGGAAATACACCAGGAGTTGAAAGAAGAGGGGGAAGCACTGGTAGAAGAGTTGAAGGGTAAATGGGAGGAGGAGCTGGGGGAGGAGATCGAGGAAGGTCTGTGGGCTGATGCCCTAGGTAGGGTTAATTCCTCCTCCTCGTGTGCCAGGCTCAGCCTGATACAATTTAAGGTGGTCCACGGAGCGCACTTGACGGGGGCGAGGTTAAGTAGGTTCTTTGGGGTAGAGGACAGATGTGGAAGGTGCTCAGGGAGCCCGGCGAACCATGTCCATATGTTTTGGTCATGCCCGGCACTGGAGGGGTTCTGGAGAGGAGTGACGGGAGCAATATCTCAGGTGGTGAAAGTCCGGGTCAAGCCAAGCTGGGGGCTAGCAATATTTGGAGTAGTGGACGAACCGGGAGTGCAGGAGGCGAAAGAGGCCGGCATTCTGGCCTTTGCGTCCCTAGTAGCCCGGCGAAGGATCTTGCTAATGTGGAAGGAGGCGAAGCCCCCCAGCCTGGAGGCCTGGATAAATGATATGGCTGGGTTCATAAAGTTGGAGAGGATTAAGTTTGCCTTGAGAGGGTCTGCGCAGGGGTTCTACATGCGGTGGCAACCGTTCCTAGACTATCTCGCGGAGCGTTAGAGGAATGTCGATCAGCAGCAGCAGCAACCTTGGGGGTGGGGGGGGGGGAGGGGACGTCCTGCGATGGGGGGGAGGGGGGGGGGGGGAAAGGGTGGACTGCCTGGGAGGGTGGATGAGCAAGAGATAACATGAAGGGTTGGGGAAACTGGCACGTACGGGTGAGGGCCAGTGTACAAAGCTGTGTAAATATATCATTTTGCCATGTATATATCTTGCTCTGCGCGATTTCTCGTTTTTTTTTTGTTACGGGGGGGGGGCGGTTATTGTTTGTAAGGGAGAAAAATTGTGTTAAAAAACTTTAATAAATATATATATTTTTTTAAAGAATCTTTATTGCCTCTATTTGATTACAATTGAGAGAAACTTAAATCTATTCTCAATAAAGTCCTGCTAGCAAAAGGACTTAAAGAGAAGTAACTTATAAACAATTTAACTTTCAAAATAATACAGAAATGGTTTCTTGCTTACGGCAAAACATCTTGCATTTACTTCAAGAGTTAGAGTGGAAAAGTGAAAATATGAAAATAAGGATAGCCATACGGACCATCATGTTTAAGGAGAATCTTATCCGACTTTAGGCATCTATCTACACCTCTATGTCGTCCTAATTGGTTTGGGTTAGAATCAAACATATTTGATTCAATAGTTAGCTGTCAATCCTTAATGTGCAACATAAGTTCTGAATGTTTCATGTTTGAATATTTGTGTATGTTATGGAATGTGATTCTGTGCTATTATCAAGATTGGTTTCTACTGGCTTTCTGCTGACTTTGCTTTATCCTCATTATGAACAATGGTGTCTTCATGTTGCTATGGTGCCTGCTTCGTCCTTGATCTGATTACTGGTACAGCTCATTTCTTAATGTTAAGCTGTCTTTGAAAATATGTTTATTAGAACAATAGCTTTTTCATCTTGCTTCGTGAAAATGTTGTTTTTATCTCCAATTAGTTTATGCATGTGTCAGGCTTTGTGTGCCTCTGTTGAAGCTGTGTGTTTTGTCATGACCTGAGGTTATGAGTGCTGAAATCCTCATTTTAAAATGGGTATTAAAACTGGGTCTTAATATTTACATTAACATAGCCTTTTTACCTATTAGATCTATCAGGAAATAGTTGATTTAACAATGCTTTCTGGAAATCCAGACACACCACATCCACCGGTTCCCCGTTGTCTACTGCGTTTGTAATGTCCTCAAAAGAATTCCAGTAAATTAGTTAAATATGACCTGCCTTTCATGAACCCATGCTGCATCTGCCCAATGGGTCAATTTCTATCCAGATGTCTCGCTATTTCTTCCTTGATGATAAATTCAAGCATTTTCCCAACTACAGAAGTTAAGCTAACCGACATATATTTACCCACCTTAGTTCTACCTCCTTTCTTAAACAGTGACATCACATGAGCTGTCTTCCAATCTGCTGGAACTGCCCCAGAGTCCAGCAAAAGTTGGTAAATTACCATGAGTGCATTTGCTGTTTCCCCTGCCATCACGTTTAATACCCTGGGATGCATTCCATCAGGGCCAGGAGATTGTCTACTTTTAGTCCCATTAGCTTGCCCAACACTACTTCCTTAGTGATAATAATTGTTTCTAGGTCCTCACCTGCCAAGGCCTCCTTGCCATCCCATGGCCTCCTTGCCATCAATTATTGGAGGATGATATCAAATAAGTTTTTCCCTCATGTTTCCCTCATCAGCTAAAACTTGGCTAATTTTTTTAAATTAGCAGCTGTGAACTTAAGAATTTAAATCGGGTTACAATATTGGTAATTGCATTTATTAATTTATCAATGGTAGGTTTATTTGCGAGCAGTACATTTTATTAACAGTAAGTAAGGTCTATTACTTGCAGCAAGGTTTATTAACACTTATAATGGCACGACTGCTCCAAATTTATAAAGTGCACATTCTGTACTATATGGGAGCTCCAGGATGCTTTCTTTGTCCTGCATAAGCACTTTTGTAGAAAGTGTTGTCGGTTGCAGCAGCTTAAGCTCTGGGATTCTTAGATTGAGCAGCAACTGGCATCACTGCAGTGCATCCTTGAGGTTGAGAACTTTGTGGATAGCATGTTTAAAGATGTGATCTGCGCACAGCTTAAGGTGAAGCATTGAAAGAGTGAATTGGTGACCACCAGACAGTCAAGAAGAAATATGCATTTAGTGCAGGTGTCTCCTGAGTGCATCTCACTCTCTAACCAGTGTACAGTTGTGAATTTTGACCAGAGTCATGGTTCATTTGGAGGTTGCAACCAGAGCCACGTTCACAGCACATGTGTGGCTCAGCTGTACAGGGGGGAACAAATATGACTGGAGGAGCACTAGTGATGGGAGATTTGATAATTTGGGGAAAAGATATGTGTTTCTGCCGCCACTGATGTGAATTCAAGATGGTGTGTTACCTTCCTGTCACCAGGGTCAAGGTTGTCGGTGAATGGCTGCAGAGCATCGTTTTTAAAAATATATGTTTATTGGTTTTGCATTTATTTGTAACAACATTGCCAGAAAAAAAGACGTTAAAAAAAGGGAAGAAATAAACAGGTGTGAACACATAGGAAACATATTTACAGATATGAGGTATATTAACATCAGGCTCCCAGTAATCGGTTGCTACAATCATACCATTTAACTACCAAGATGTTGCCCCATGGTATTGAAACACACCAGGGGTGTGTTTAAGGTCACCAAGGCGCCCTGTTGTTTGCCGTGGCCACACCCATGGGTTTTTCCTTCCCTCGGTACCCTTTGGTTCCTCTGCCCTAATTCACCTGGACCCTGGGTGGTGTCTCCCCTCTGTCCCTCCCCCCGCCGTCACTTATCCAATCCCCTCTCTCCCACGCCCCTCCTTTTTACTGTTTTGGCCCCCCTGCCTGCTCCCCTCCCCCTCATATTTTGGTTGCTGGTCATGAACAGGTCCACGAACAGGTTGGTAAATTGCTTCCATGTGTTGAGGAAGTCTTCCTCCGAACCACTGATGGCTAATTTTATTTTTTCCAATTTGAGTCTGTGGCCTTGGATGGCGCTGCTGATCTCCGGGATCGGGGAGGCAAAGACTCGGGTGTCTGCCTCTCTCCCCATCAAGAACTCTGGCTGTTCTGATACCCCAAAGACCACCACTAGTGGCCATGGTTCTACCCTCACCGCAGAACCTTGGACATGGCTTTGAAGAAGGTGGTCCAGTACCCTAGAAGTCTGGGACAGGACTAGAACATGTGGTTGTGATTGGCCGACCTCCCTGGCACCGTTCACATTTGTCCTCCACTTCCGGAAAGAACCCGTTCATAGGTGTTCTGGTCAAGTGCGCCCTGTGCACCACTTTTAGTTCCGTTGGGCTCAGCCCTATGCATGATGAAGTGGAGTTCGCCGTACGCAGTGCTTCGATCCAGAGTCCTCCCCCTATCTCTATGCCCAGCTCTTCCTCCCACTTTTACCATGTCTCATCAAGCGGGGCCCTTGCCTCCTCCAGCAGTTGTCTGTACATGTCAGCGAAGTTACCGTCCCCTAGTTTGTCTGATGTTAGGAGTCTGTCCAGTAGGGCATGACTGGGTAGCTGGGGGAATGTTGTAGTCTCCTTGCAGAGGGAGTTTCTTAGCTGTTCCTATCAAGAGCTGAAGCTTGCCCGTTAGTTCCTCCAGGGTCGCTACGCTGCTGTCTATGTATAGGTCCCCTACCAGCAGTAACCCTTCGTCCGGTCTCCAACATTTAAAGGAAGCGCCCATTGTTGTAGGGGTGAATTTATGTTTTTTGCAGATGGGATCCATGGTGGACATTGCACCCAGATTGAAGTGGTGCCTGAGTTGATTCCACACCCTTAGCGTGGTCACCATCCTGGGTTTCTTGAGTACTTGCTTGGGAGGAATGGGGATGGGGCCATGGACAGTGCTCAGAGGGATGTCCCTGTGCAGGAGTCCCCCTCCATTCTCACTCATTCCACCTCCAGCTCTTTGATCCACCCCTGGACCCTTTCTGTGTTTGCCGCCTAGTGGTAAAATAGGTTCCGGAGGGTCAGACCCACCATATTCCTTATTTTTTGTCGGCAGCTTTTACGGATCCTCGGGTTCTCTCTCTCTCTCCCCCCTCTCCCCACACAAACACCACGATTAATTGTCCACTTCGGTGAAGAAGGCCTTGGGGATGAAGATCGGGACGGATCTGAACAGGAAGAGGAGTCTTGGCAATTGTCTGCACTTGCTCCCAGGGAGCAAGTCCCACCTCTGCAGGTCCCTCTTTACCTTTCCTACCACCTCGATAGCTTCCAATTATGGACCCATGTCCAGTCGTGTTCTATCTGAATCCCCAGTTATCGGAATTTGGTTTGCGCCAACTTGAATGGAAGCTTCCCCAGTTCTGATTCCACCCCTGTGGGTTCATGGGAACAATTGTGCTCTTGCTCAGGTTGAGTTTGTAACTTAAGAAGGTTCCGAACTCCCTTAGGAGCTACATTATTCCTCCCATGCTGGGTTTGAGACATAGAGGAGCAGGCTATCTTTCATAGAATGAGACTCTGTGCTCCCTGTCTGCCCTCTGGATGCCTCTCCACCCCTTCGCTGATCTGAGAGCGATATCCAGAGGCTCGATTGCCAGGGCAAATAGCAGTGGGGTTAAAGGACATTCTTGCTTCATTCCTTTGTGCAGCCAGAAGTATTCAGAGCTGGTGGTGTTTGTTCGCCATGAGAGCGTTGCACAGTAGCTTCACCTATGAAGTGAACCCTGGCCCAAAGCTAAACCATTCCAGTACCTCCATGATGGACCTGCATTCGACTCTGTCGAAGGCCTTCTCTATATCTAGGGTGATAATCACTTCTGGTGTCCCCTCCCCGAGTGGGGTCATGATCATGTTCAACAGGCGTCTGATATTCACCATTCGTTGTCTGTCCTTGACAAAGCCCATCTGATCTTCCGCAACTACCACTGAGATGGATCTGTATGATCGGCACTCTGTCGGGTCTTTGTCTTTTTTCGGGATCAGCGATATCGAGGCCTGTGGCCAGCGTGGGCGACAGAGCCCTCCTCAACAGCGAATCATTGAACATCTCCCGTAGGTGCGGGGCCAGTGCTGCTGCAAATATTTTGTAGAATTCCACCAGGAATCCTTCTAGACCTGGTGCCATTCCCGACTGCAAGACTTCCCCCAGTTCTAGTGGTGTTTTCTGTCCCTGCATCATTTCCTCCCCCACAGCTGGCATGTCCCGCTTGTCGAGAAACTGTTTCATCTTTGAGCCCCCCTCTGGGGGCTCGGTGGTGTACAGCTCCTGGTAGAAAGTCGCAAAGGCTTTCATTGATCTTGTCTGGCGCTGTGACTAGCTTACTGTTCTTGTCCTTCACCTGCGCTTTCTCGTGGCTGCGTGCTTTCTAAGCTGGTGAACCAGTAGGCGGCTGGCCTTGTCGCCATGTTCATTAAAGGTCCCCTGTGTTTGGCGGAGTTGGTGCACTGCTTTCCTGGTGGAAAGCAGGTCAAATTCCATTTGTATCCTTTTCCTCTCCACCAGTAGTTCCACGGTTGGAGTCGTGGGTTTTCACCGATCCACATCCAATATGGAGTTAATCAGCAGTTGCCTAGCTGCCCTTTCCTTCCTATCTCTAAGCATCCTATAGGCTATTATTTTCCCCCTTCAGTGTCTCCCAGAATGTGGAGGGTGAGACCACCCCATTCCGGTTGCATTTACATACCAGTCAATGGCTTGTGACATTCTTTTGCAGAATGCCTTGTCGGTGAGGAGGGCTGTGTCTAGCCTTCATGGGGAGGTGTTGAGCCCGGCACGTCTCCAACCTCACATCCACGTAGTGTGTGTGGTCAGAAATTACGATTGCAGAGTATTCCGCCTCTTCCACCCCTGGAAGCACTGACGTACCAACTACAAGGAAGTTGATACGGTTATATACTTTGTTGGCTTGGGAAAAGAAGAACTCCTTCTCCCTCGGGTCCATCCCCAGCTCCATCTGCTCCATAAAGGTGTTCAGTTCCCATGCCATTGATTTGGGGCTTGATTTCTCCATTGTTGGGTCCTGTACACAGTTGAAATCTCTCCCCATGATGAGTTGGTGTGAGTCTAGGTCAGGGATTCCGCCACAGTTTTCTTAATGAAGTCCATGTCGTTCCCAGTTAGGAGCAGGACACTGCTGACCATTACATCCATTCCTCCGGGCCAGCCACCGTGTTTGTCACTGAGAACGTTGTCTGTCGTATCGAGCTCTTCCTTGCCCTCAGTTGGCCCTACTCCCTCAGGCGTTTCTCTTGAAGGAAGACTATGTCGGCCCTCAAGCTTTTAAGATGGGTGAAAATGATGGATATTTTCACTGGGCCGTTGCTTCCCCTGATGTTCCAGGTGACTATTCTCTATTCTGATGGGGGGGGGTTCTGCACACACCCCAATCCTGTGAGGTCAGCCATATCATGTGGACGTGCCCCTGCACACCCGAGCTTCCCCTTTGTTTGTGGACCACCCAAGATGGCCGTTGTTGACGTCCTTTTTCCAGTCTCCCCATGTGTGACCTGTTGTGACCAGCGTTCTACCTCCTCCCCACAAACCTAACCCCCCCACCCCCGGGGCCCATCTGCCCTTGATAGTCGCTTTGTCCCTGTTCCCGGACCCCTATTGCTCCCCCACCTGCTTCCCCTTCACAACCGTTTCCCGGTTCATTATTTTGCCTCCCCCTTCTGCCAGGCGCTCCCTCCCTTTCAGAATCTGCACCACGGCCCCAAATCTCTTTGTACTCCCACATACTAGTCAGCATGGTGGCTACACCCTGGGTGCAGCTCTGGCCTGTTTCGTCACCCAACCCCCCCACCCCCCGCTTCTCATTCTCATTTCAATTCCCGTACCAGCCTCCCCGAACAGGCGCCGGAATGTGGCAACTAAGGGCTTTTCACAGTAACTTAATTGAAGCCTACTTGTGACAATAAGCGATTAGTATTATTATTATTATGTACCTCTAACCCCTCCCCCCCTCCTTGTCCCGCTAAGGGTGTGTAAGATTCAGAACTGAAATGAAGTCTTGTTTATGTTTTGTTGACAATCCATTATTGCTGTCTTCCCAGCCTGTTTTTCCGGATGAACTCAGTCGCTTCCTCCAAAGTGTTAAAACAATGTTCTTTGTTGTCATAGGTTACCCAAAGTTCACTAGGTTCAACATGCCAAACTGCACCTTGTTCTTAAATATAGCCGCTTTTACCCCATTAAATTCCACCCACTGTTTGCCCAGGTTGACTCTAATGCCCTGGTAAATGCGGATTGTATGACTACAAGACTGTGTGCTCCTTGGCCAGTGCAGCACCCTCTCTTTGTCCTGAATCTTATGTAGTTTCACAATTATCGGCTGCGGAGGTTCTGGTTTGGGTTTTTGCGAAAGCGACCTGTGGGTTCATTTCACCTCTGGTAGTTTGGTGAAACCCCCCCCCCCCCCGACCAGCTTCCTGAGCATCCTCGCAACATACTGTGCCAGGTTTCTGCCCTCTGAGCCCTCAGGTAGCATGATAACCCTCAGGTTCTGTTGGCGGGACCTGTTCTCCTGATCATCAACCTTCCCTTGAGCGCTCTGTGGGTTGTTATCAACCTTGTCAACTTGGCCTCAAGCGAGGCTATCTGCTTGCTCTGATCAGTGGCCGCTTTTTCCAGGTTCCGCACTATCGCTTCCTGGGTCTCCAGTCTCCTCTCCGTTCTGTCCAATATCTCTTTAATGGGGGCCAGAGCGGTTTTTATGGCCCACATGTGGTCCTCCTTTATAGAGTTCCTGTGTTTCTGGAGCTGTATTGAAAGAACTTCCATCAACTCCATCGATGGGTGGGCCGGCGATTTCATTGGTGCTCCTGCTCGGTCCACCATGCTACACTCTGCCTCGCTCCGCGTCTTCCCCCGCTCCGAGCTTGGGGTCCTCCTCTCGTGACTTACTATTTTTCCGGCCCGATGGCTGGTTCGATGGCATTTCTTTTGTTGGTTGTTAGTTTGGAGTGAGAGTGGGGTTTTGTTTTGCTACTTTTGTATCCGATTGGCAGGTTAAAAGGGCCTCATTTGAAGTTCCCAAGAGAGAGCCACCTTTCATGCGACCGCTCAGCTCATGGCCGCCACCGGAAGTGGGCTGCAGAGCATCTTGAGTGGGGAGGGTGAATAGCCAGCAGTTGTAATTCACATTGGTACAAATAACATAGGAGGTAGAGGGATGTGGTCCTGCAGTCGATATTTAGGGAGTTAGGTAAGAGATTAGCAAGCAGGACCTCAAAAGTAATCATCTCCAAATTAATCCTAGTACCCTTGAAACTGGGTATGGAAATAAGTGGAAAAGCAGATAAATGTGTGGCTGGAAAGATGGCGCAAGGAGCAAGGCTTTAGATTCCCGGGACATTGGGACTGGCTGTGGGGAGAAAACAGAGCCGGGACTTTGTTCCTTGCAGCGTGTTTTGCTGATTCTATTGGGGAGAATTTAAACTAACTTAGCAGTGGTATGGGAACCAGGAAGTAATATCAGAGAGGCATGCCAAGGTGCGCAGAATACTGGGAGAGATAATTGGCACTAGAATAGGAAATAGTAAGTTATTAGGTGGATTCCGACAAACAGAGAAAGTAATAAAGTTTAAATCAGGGTTTTAATGCATGTATGTAAATGCATGGAATGTGGTAGATAAGATTGGTGAGTTATAGGCGCTGATTGCAATGTGGAAATATGATGATGTGGATGTAACAGAGACCTGGCCAAAGAGGGGCATGATTGGGTATTAAATGTTCCTGGATACAAGATCTTCAGGAAAATTGGGAAAGGAAGAAAAAGGGAAGGTGGCAGCATTTATTAAGGAGAACATTGTAATGTTGGAGAGAGGGATGTCCCAGAAGAATCAAGGACAGAATCTATTTGACTACAGCTAAATAATAAAAAAGGTGCAATTGCCATTGCTCAGCATAGTCTTTTTAAAAAAAATATACTTTATTGAAGTTTTTCAAACAAAGATTTTCCATTTTTACAACTTAATAATGAAATATACATTAAACGTTATTTAAATAATATAATAAACTAACAACAATTGAGAAAAAAGTAATACACAAGAAGCAAATATCAACAACTAGCATAAAGAAAAAAACAAAACACGAAATAACACTCCCCCCCCACCCTCCCCACTCCCCCCTGTGTTGCTGCTGCTGTCTTTTCTGTTTGTCCATTATCGTTCCGCGAGATAGTCAAGGAACGGTTGCCACCGCCTGGTGAACCCCTGAGCCGATCCTCTTAACGCATATTTTATTCGTTCCAGTCTTATGAACCTTGCCATGTCGTTTATCCAGGCCTCCACGCCTGGGGGCTTCGCTTCTTTCCACATCCTTTCCACATCCTTCGCCGGGCTACTAGGGACGCAAAGGCCAAAACGTCGGCCTCTTTCGCCTCCTGCACTCCCGGTTCTTCTGCAACCCCAAATATAGCTAACCCCCAGCTTGGTTTGACCCGGATCCCCACCACCTTTGAAATCCCTCTTGCCACACCCTCCCAGAACTCATGCAGTGCCGGACACGACCAGAACATGTGGGTGTGGTTCGCCGAGCTTCCCGAGCACCTCTCACACCTGTCCTCCACCCCAAAAAACCTGCTCAGTCTTGCTCCCGTCATATGCGCTCTGTGTAGAACCTTAAATTGAATCAGGCTAAGCCTGGCACACGAGGACGAGGAATTTACCCTACTTAGGGCATCTGCCCACAGCCCCTCCTCAATCTCTTCCCCCAGCTCCTCTTCCCATTTTCCCTTCAGCTCCTCTACCATCGCCTCCCCCTCGTCTCTCATCTCCCTGTATATTTCGGACACTTTACCTTCTCCAACCCATGCCCCCGAAATCACTCTATCCTGGATCCCTTGCGTCGGGAGCTGCGGAAATTCCCTCACCTGTTGCCTCGTAAATGCCCTCACTTGCATGTATCGGAAAGCATTCCCTGGCGGCAACTTATATTTTTCTTCCAATGCTCCCAAACTCGCAAACGTCCCGTCCACAAACAGGTCCTTCAGCTTCCTAATTCCTGCTCGCTGCCAACATTGAAATCCCCCATCTATCCTCCCCGGGACAAACCTGTGGTTATTCCTTATCGGGGACCACACCGAGGCACCCGTCACTCCCCTGTGTCGTCTCCACTGCCCCCAGATCTTCAAGGTAGCCACCACCACTGGGTTTGTGGTGTACCTTTTCGCGGAGAACGGTAGCGGCGCCGTCGCCAGCGCTTTTAGGCTTGTTCCCTTACAGGACGTCATCTCCAACCTTTTCCACGCCGCACCTTCTCCTTCCCTCATCCACTTACAGACCATCGACACATTGGCGGCCCAATAGTAGTCACTCAGACTCGGCAGTGCCAATCCCCCTCTGTCCCTACTGCGCTGCAGGAACCCCCTCTTTACCCTCGGGGTCTTTCCCGCCCACACAAAGCTCATGATGCTCCTGTCTATTTTTTTGAAAAAGGCCTTTGTAATTAGGATGGGGAGGCACTGAAACACGAAAAGAAACCTCGGGAGGACCACCATTTTAATCGCCTGTACTCTGCCCGCCAATGACAGGGGCACCATATCCCACCTCTTAAAATCCTCCTCCATCTGCTCTACCAATCGCGTCAGGTTTAATTTATGTAAGGTTCCCCAGTTCCTGGCCACCTGAATCCCCAGGTATCGGAAATTCCTTGCTACTCTCCTCAGCGGCAGAACATCTATTCCCCCTGCCCTGTTCCCCTGGGTGCATCACAAAAAGTTCGCTCTTTCCCATATTCAATTTGTATCCCGAGAACTCTCCAAACTCCCTTAGTATCTGCATTACCTCTGGCATCCCCTCTACCGGGTCCGCCACATATAGCAGTAAATCGTCTGCATATAGTGACACTCGATGTTCTTCTCCCCCTCTAAGCACTCCCCGCCACTTCTTAGAGTCCCTCAGCGCTATGGCCAATGGCTCAATTGCCAACGCGAACAGAAACGGGGACAGGGGGCACCCCTGTCTTGTATCCCATGTAGTCGAAAGTATCCCGATCTTTGCCTGTTTGTAACGACGCTTGCCACCGGGGCCCCGTACAGGAGTCTAACCCATTTAATGAACCCCCTAACCCGAACCCAAATCTCTTCAGCACCTCCCACAAATAGACCCACTCTACTCAAAGAACAAACAAAGAACAAAGAAATGTACAGCACAGGAACAGGCCCTTCGGCCCTCCAAGCCCGTGCCGACCATACTGCCCGACTAAACTACAATCTTCTACACTTCCTGGGTCCGTATCCTTCTATTCCCATCCTATTCGTATATTTGTCAAGATGCCCCTTAAATGTCCCTATCGTCCCTGCTTCCACTACCTCCTCTGGTAGTGAGTTCCAGGCACCCACTACCCTCTGTGTAAAAAACTTGCCTCGTACATCTACTCTAAACCTTGCCCCTCTCACCTTAAACCTATGCCCCCTAGTAATTGACCCCTCTACCCTGGGGAAAAGCCTCTGACTATCCACTCTGTCTATGCCCCTCATAATTTTGTATGCCTCTATCAGGTCGCCCCTCAACCTCCTTCGTTCCAGTGAGAACAAACCGAGTTTATTCAACCTCTCCTCATAGCTAATGCCCTCCATACCAGGCAACATTCTGGTAAATCTCTTCTGCACCCTCTCTAAAGCCTCCACATCCTTCTGGTAGTGTGGCGACCAGAATTGAACACTATACTCCAAGTGTGGCCTAACTAAGGTTCTATACAGCTGCAACATGACTTGCCAATTCTTATACTCAATGCCCCGGCCAATGAAGGCAAGCATGCCGTATGCCTTCTTGACTACCTTCTCCACCTGTGTTGCCCCTTTCAATGACCTGTGGACCTGTACTCCTAGATCTCTTTGACTTTCAATACTCTTGAGGGTTCTACCATTCACTGTATATTCCCTACCTGCATTAGCCCTTCCAAAATGCATTACCTCACATTTGTCCAGATTAAACTCCATCTGCCATCTCTCCGCCCAAGTCTCCAGACAATCTAAATCCTGCTGTATCCTCAGACAGTCCTCATCGCTATCCGCAATTCCACCAACCTTTGTGTCGTCTGCAAACTTACTAATCAGACCAGTTACATTTTCCTCCAAATCATTAATATATACTACAAAGAGGAAAGGTCCCAGCACTGATCCCTGTGGAACACCACTGGTCACAGCCCTCCAATTAGAAAAGCATCCCTCCATTGCTACCCTCTGCCTTCTATGGCCTAGCCAGTTCTGTATCCATCTTGCCAGTTCACCCCTGATCCCGTGTGACTTCACCTTTTGTACTAGTCTACCATGAGGGACCTTGTCAAAGGCCTTACTGAAGTCCATATAGACAACATCTACTGCCCTACCTGCATCAATCATCTTAGTGACCTCCTCGAAAAACTCTATCAAGTTCGTGAGACATGACCTCCCCTTCACAAAACCGTGCTGCCTCTCACTAATACATACATTTGCTTCCAAATGGGAGTAGATCCTGTCTCGAAGAATTCTCTCCAGCTCTATCGAATGCCTTCTCTGCATCCATCGCCACCACTATCTCTGCCTCCCCCTCCGGCGGGGGCATCATCATCACCCCCAGCAACCTTCGTATATTGGCGTTCAATTGTCTCCCTTTAACAAACCCTGTCTGGTCGTCATGTACCACCCCTGGGACACAATCCTCTATCCTTGTCGCCATCACTTTGGCCAGCAGCTTGGCGTCTACGTTTAGGAGGGAGATGGGCCTGTACGACCCGCACTGCAGCGGGTCTTTGTCTCGTTTCAGAATTAACGATAACGTCGCCTCCGACATTGTCGGGGGTAATGTCCCCCTTTCCTGAGCCTCGTTAAAGGTTCTCGCCAGAAGTGTGTCCAGCAGGTCCATATACCTCCTATAAAATTCCACCGGGAACCCATCTGGTCCCGGTGCCTTCCCTGCTTGCATATTCCCAATTCCTTTGACCACCTCCTCCACCTCAATCTGCACCCCCAGACCTGCCACCTCCTGCTCCTCCACCCTTGGGAACTCCAGCTGGTCCAAAAGGTGTATCATTCCCTCCTTCCCCTCCGGGGGTTGGGACTTATACAACCTCTCATAAAATGTCTTAAACACCTCATTTACTTTCCCTGCTCTCTGCTGCATCTTTCCCGCCTCGTCCCTAACTCCTCCGATCTCTCTCGCCGCCCCCCTCTTCCGAAGTTGTTGGGCCAGCAGCCGGCTCGCCTTTTCCCCATATTCATATTGTATCCCCTGTGCCTTCCTCCACTGTGTCTCTGCCTTTCCCGTGGTCAGCAGGTCAAACTCCGTCTGTAGTCTTCGTCTTTCCCTGTATAGCCCTTCATCTGGGGCCTCCGCATACTGCCTATCCACCCTCAGAATTTCCCCAACTAATCTCTCTCTTTCTTTACCCTCTTGCTTCCCCTTGTGGGCTCTGATGGAAATCAGCTCTCCTCTAACCACCGTCTTCAGCGCTTCCCATACTACCCCCACCTGGACCTCCCCACCATCATTGACCTCCAGGTATCTTTCGATACATCCCCTCACCCTTCCGCATACCCCCTCAACCGCCAGTAGTCCCATGTCTAATCGCCAGAGTGGGCGCTGCTCCCTTTCCTCTCCTAGATCCAGATCCACCCAATGTGGGGCGTGATCTGAAACGGCTACAGCCGAGTACTCCGTTCCTGCCACTTTCGGGATCAGTGCCCTTCCCAGGACAAAAAAATCTATCCGGGAGTATACTTTATGGACGTGGGAGAGAAAGGAAAACACTTTACCCATCAGTCTGGCAAATCTCCACGGATCTACTCCTCCCATCTGCTCCATGAATCCCTTCAGCACCTTGGCCGTTGCCGGCCTTCTCCCGGTCCTGGATCTGGACCGGTCCAGCCCTGGGTCCAGCACTGTGTTGAAGTCCCCCCCCATTAACAAGTTTCCCGCCTCCAGGTCCGGGATACGTCCCAGCATTCGCTTCATGAATCCCGCGTCATCCCAGTTCGGGGCATATACGTTCACCAGCACCACCGCCTCACCTTGCAATCTGCCACTCACCATCACGTACCTGCCCCCACTATCCACCATTATGGTCTTAGCCTCGAACGATACACGTTTCCCCACCAGTATTGACACCCCTCTGTTTTTCGCATCTAACCCTGAGTGGAATACCTGTCCCACCCATCCTTTCCTTAGTCTAACCTGATCCGCCAACTTCAGGTGCGTCTCCTGGAGCATAACCACATCCGCCTTCAGTCTCTTTAAGTGCGCAAGCACCTTTGCCCTATTCATCGGCCCATTTAAACCTCTCACATTCCATGTGATCAGCCGGGTTGGGGGGCCATTTACCCCCCCCCCCTCGTCGACTAGCCATCCCCTTTTTTAAGCCAGCTCCTCACCCAGGTCCCACGCACCCGTCTGTCCCCCAGACGGCGCCCTCCAGTCCCGACCACCTCGTCTCGTATCAGCTCCCCCATACCCTCAGCAGCAGGAACCCAGTTAATCCCCCCCCCCCCCCCCCCCCCACCCCCACTAGATTCCCCTCTAGCTTGATTGCTCCCCCCATATTGCTTCCGGGAGTCAGCTAACTCTGGCTGACCTCGGCTTCCCCCGTTTATCCTTTGACCTCCCTACGTGTGAGGCCCCCTTCCTTCCTGTGCCCTTTTTCCCGCCATAATTTCCTCTTGGCCCCGCCCCTAATGGCGCAGTTCCCTCATTCCCTTTCCACCGGCGCCCACATTTCTTCGTGTTCCCCCCCTCGGGGGGGGGGGGGGGGGGGGGTGGGGGGGAGAGAAAAAATTCCCCGTCCGACATTATTACATATTAGCCCTCCCCTCCTCGCTGCCTCTCTCCGGACATCAATTTCTCAAGTCTAGTCCAATTTCTCTTCCTGAATGAATGTCCATGCCTCCTCCGCCGTCTCGAAGTAGTGGTGTTTGCCCTGGTGTGTGACCCACAATCTCGCCGGCTGCAGCATCCCAAATTTGACTTTCTTCCAATGGAGCACCGCCTTGGCCCGGTTGAAACTCGCCCTCCTTCTCGCCACCTCCGCACTCCAATCTTGATATACGTGTATCACCGCGTTCTCCCACTTGCTACTCATGTCTTCTTAGCCCAACTCAGGACCATCTCCCTGTCCCTGTAGCAATGGAACCTCACCACTATTGCTCGTGGTGTTTCCCCTGCCTTTGGTCTTCTCACGAGGACCCGGTACGCTCCCTCCACTTCCAGGGGGCCCGTTAGGGCCTCAGCTCCCATTAGAGTATGGAGCATCGTACTCACATACGCCCAAGCATCAGCTCCCTCTGTTCCTTCGGGGAGACCTAAAATCCTTAGGTTCTTCCTCCTCGAGCTGTTCTCCAGGGCTTCCAGCCTTTCTATGCACCTCTTATGTAGTGCCTCGTGCGTCTCCGTTTTTACCACCAGGCCCTGTATCTCGTCTTCGTTCTCGGCGTCCTTTGCCTTCACTCCACGGAGCTCCATCGCCTGGACCTTTTGTGTTTACTTCAATCCCTCGATTGCCAGTAACATCGGCGCCAGCACCTCTTTCTTGAGCTCCTCCACACATCGTCGGAGGCTGTTCCGGGCCCCATACCATCTGGGCTCCCTCGGCCGCCATCTTGCTTCTCCCTTCTCTTCTCTGCCGCTGCTCCAGAGGATCCTCCGCAATCTGGCCACTACTGTCGCTCCTTTCCATCCACACCCGGGGGGACTCTTTCCTTTGTCACCTCACACTGGGTTTGGCCGTAAAAAATTTCCGTTGGGGCTCCCGATAAGAGCCCAAAAGTCAGTTGAAACGGGAGGTGCTGAAACGTGCGGCTTAGCTGGTCATCGCCGCAACGGGAAGTCCTCAGCATAGTCTTAATAGCACCAACTAATGGGAAAGATGCAGAAGAACAAATTTGCAAGGAAATTACAGAGAGATGCAAGAATGATAGAGTTGTTGCAATGGGGTATTTTAATTATCTGAATATAGACTGGTTTAGAGTTCCCGCAGTATGTTTAGGAAAATTTTCTACAGCAGTATGTTTCCAGTCTAATGAGAAAGGAAGCACTGCTCGACCTGGGGCGGGATTATCCGAGCCTCTGCGCCAAAATCGTGATCGGCGTGGGGGCGGAGGATGGGCATTGACTCCGAAATCCAACGCGACGCCACTCCCGCGATTCTCCGGTCCCCGGAGAATCTCCACGAATCGCGCGCGCAAGTTCTACGCAGCCCTGGTAGGGAGCCATTGATAGAGGCCCCCGTGGCGATTCTCCAAGTGTAATTGGCCGAGTTCCCGACGGCATGGGTCTCTCATGGTCCCCCCGTCCTCCACCGCGGCCGCCCTGGTGGGGGCAGCCTCACAAACGGTCAGGCTATCGATCGGGGGCCACCAATCCGCGGCCGTGCACGATCTCCGGGGGGGGGTTATCTTTTTGGTGCTGGTCCACAGTATGGGTCCGCCATGTCGCGCGCGGCGGCCGACACAGGCCGCTGCTGTGTGCATGCACTGACCCCCCGATCGGAAGTGCAGGGCCTTGTATCAGCAGCCGGAGCTGTGAGGACTACTCCGGGGCCCTTCTAGCTTCCTCCAGGTAGGAGAATTTGATTTGCCCGTGTTTTCACGCTAGAGTGGGGATTTAGCCCCATTATTGGAGAATCCTGCCCCTGGATTTTGGAAGTGAGGTGGGCCATGAACAGGGAACATTTACGGGACGGAGATCATTGCAGCATATGGAAAAAGAAAATAATAATCCAGAATAAGAATAATTTACTGGTAGAAAGCCAACTTTGATGGGATAAGAATGGCTCTGGGCCAGATAAATTGGAATCAAACATTGACAGGAAAAATGGTGGCTGAAAATGGGCTACCTTCAAAAAAGTGATAACTTGGACATTGTCAAGTTATATTCCTCTGAAGGAAAAAGCTACAGCAAACAAATCCAGATCACCCTCGATGATGAAAGAAATAGAGATTAAGATGAAGAAGAAAATGTGTGCTTATGACAGGTGGATAATACAACCAAGAACCAGCTAGAATATAGAACATTCAGAGGGGAAGTAAAAATACAAGGGGCATGCATGGCTAAAGTATTAAATAAATACTTTGCATCTGTCTTTTTCCAAGGAAGAAGGCATAATGAAAGAGGCGATAATTCAGACACTGGAAGGATTTACAATTAATAAGGAAGACATATTTGATAGGCTGTCTTTATTTAAGGGGCAAGGGGCATGGCTAAGGTATTAAATAAATACTTTGCATCTGTCTTTTTCCAAGGAAGAAGGTGCTACCCAGGGCATAATGAAAGAGGCGACAGTTCAGACACTGGAAAGGTTTAAAATTAATAAGGAAGACATAGTTGATAGGCTGTCTTTATTTAAAGTTGATAAGGCACCAGGGCGGATGAGATGCATCCAAGGATACCCGAGAGAAATGAGAGTGGGAGTTGCAGAGGAACTGGCCATTATTTACCAGTCTTCCTTAGACTCAGGGGTGGTACCAGAGGACTGGAGAAATGCAAATGTTAACACCCTTGTTCAAAAAAGAGTGTAAAGTGCAGCAACGACAGGCCTATAAGTTTCACTTGGAGACGGGAAAGCTTCAAGAAACAATAATGGATAAAGAGGAACCGGTGGGATGTACTGTACTTTCCAGAAGGCATTTAATAAAGTGCTGCATCAATTATTGCGTAAAATAAAAGCTGATGGTGTAGAGGGTAACATTGGCGTGGATTGAAGATTGGCTAGCTAACAGGAAACCAAGCCGGCCGTTCCGTGCTTGCGCGAGATCACGCCGGCCCTTTGGCGTACGCGTGAACCCGCAGCGTCCCTTTGGTGCCGGCTGGTTCACCTCGTCCCCGAAAATGCAAAAAATTCCACACTCTCGGGGGCTGTTGACGCCAGGCCACCGTGGTGACCCCCCCCCGGGGTCAGATCCCGCCGCACCCCCTCGAGGACCGCCCACGCATACTCACCTGCCAGGTCCCGCCAGTGCGTGAGGTGAGTGATTCACGCCGGCAGGACTGGCCAAAAATGGACTGCCGCTCAGCCCATCGGGGCCCGGAGAATCTCCTGGGGGGGCCGCAGCCAACGGTCCCTGACCGGCGTGGCGGAAATCCCCGCCCAAAAAATGGCGCAGGACAATATGGCAGCCGGCGGCGGAGCGGGATTCGCGCCGCCCCCTGGGGATTCGCCGAAGCAACATGTGGTCGGAGAATCCCGCCCCGTATGTTTGGAATTGGGAACAAAATTAAGAGTTACTTTGGAAAAAGCAGGTTAATTAAGGAAGCCAGCAAGGATTTCTTAAGAACAAATTGTATTTAACGAAGTTTCTGGAGTTCTTTGAAGAGGCAACATGGAGGGCTGATGAGGGTAATGCTGCTGATGTCATGTACTTGGACTTCCAAAGGACATTTGATACAGTGCGACACAATAGATTTGTGAGCAAAGTTATAGCTCATGAAATAAAAGGGACAATCACAATGTGGATATGGAAGTGGCTGAGTGAGAGGAAAAAGAAAGTAGTGCTTATTGGATATTTTTCGGACTGGAGGAAGGTTTGTAGTTGAATTCATAGTCGTCAATGTTGAGATCTTTGCTTTTCCTGATATGTATTAATGACCTAACCTTGGTGTACAAGGCACAATTTCAAAATTTGCATATGATGCAAAACTTGGAAACATTGTTAACTGTGATGGGGATAGTGTAGAACTTTAAAGGACATTGTCATGTTGGTAAAATGGACAAATAAGTGGCAGATGAAACTCAAAGCAGAGAAATATGAATTGATTAATTTTGTTAGAATAGACAGAGAGAGAGAACATAAAATAGAACATAGAACAATACAGCGCAGTACAGGCCCTTCGGCCCACGATGTTGCACCGAAACAAAAGCCATCTAACCTACACTATGCCATTATCATCCATATGTTTATCCAATAAACTTTTAAATGCCCTCAATGTTGGCGAGTTCACTACTGTAGCAGGTAGGGCATTCCACGGCCTCACTACTCTTTGCGTAAAGAACCTACCTCTGACCTCTGTCCTATATCTATTACCCCTCAGTTTAAAGTTATGTCCCCTCGTGCCAGCCATATCCATCCGCGGGAGAAGGCTCTCACTGTCCACCCTATCCAACCCCCTGATCATTTTGTATGCCTCTATTAAGTCTCCTCTTAACCTTCTTCTCTCCAACGAAAACAACCTCAAGTCCGTCAGCCTTTCCTCATAAGATTTTCCCTCCATACCAGGCAACATCCTGGTAAATCTCCTCTGCACCCGCTCCAAAGCCTCCACGTCCTTCCTATAATGCGGTGACCAGAACTGTACGCAATAAAATAAATTATTTAAATAAAATAAATATACCCTTTATAAAATAAAGGGTATAATTCAAAAGGGGGTTGAGGTGTATATGTGATCAGTCATTGAGGTGGCTGGACAGGTTCAGAGGGCAATTAATAAAACATGCAGTATCCAAGTTTTATTAATAGGGGCATAGAGTTAAAGAACAAGGAGGTTAGTATATAAGTCACTAGTTTGTCTTCAGCTGGAGTATGTTCTGGGTACCATGCTTCAGGAAATATGTGAAGGCATTAGAGAGAGTGCAACAAAGATTCATGAGAATGGTCCCAGGGATGAGGGACATAGTTACATAGATGTAGTGGAGAAATTGGGACTGTTTCGTTGGAGAAGAGATAGTTTTCTTTTTAATAAACGTTTTATTGAGGTATTTTCTTTGGCAGTTTAACAGAAACAAAAGCCACAATATAAATAAGAAAAGAAAAAAATAGATACATAGTGCAAATTCCACCACACTCTCCCGCAGGTCCTGCCTTTACTTAACCCCCTACGCTACACTAACCTAACTTACCCCCCTACGTTACACTAACTTAACCCCCCCCCCCTCTCCCTTCTGCTGACGTTTAATTTTCTGCGAGGAAGTCGCCGAATGGTTGCCACCTCCGGGCAAACCCTAACAGAGACCCTCTCATGGCGAACTTAATTTTTTCCAGACAGAGGAAGCCTGCCATGTCTGCAAGCCAGCTCTCCGATTTCGGGGGCTTTGAATCCCTCCATGCCAGCAATATGTGCCTCCGGGCTACCAGGGACGCAAAGGCCAAGACATATGTCTCTTTCTTCTCCTGGATCCTGCGATACCCCAAAAATCGGCACCTCTGGACTCATTGCCACCCTCGTATTTAATACCTTGGACATGACGTCAGCAAACCCCCGACAATATCCCCTCAGTTTTGGATATGCCCAAAACATGTGGACATGATTCGCACATCTGTCCCCCACCCCAAAGAATCTGCTCATCCGGTTCACCGTCATGTGAACAACCTTAAACTGGATCAGGCTGAGCCTGGCACATGTTGCGGTGGCATTGACCCTTCCTAGCGCGTCCGTCCACAGACCCTGCTCCATCTCACCCCCCAGCTCCACCTCCCACTTAAGCTTCAGCTCCTCGGTCTGCGTCTCCTCCGACCCCATAAGCTCTTTATATACATCCAAGACCCTCCCCTCCCCTATCCCTCTAGAAACCACCCTATCCTGAATCCCCCTTAACGGCAGGAGTGGGAAGGTTGGTACCTGCCTCCGCAAAAAGTCCTGCACCTGTAAATACCGGAGATCATTCCCTCCAGCCAACGCAAACTTCTCCTCCAGCACCCTCACACTCGGGAAGCTTCCTTCTATGGACAAGTCCCCAATCCTCTCTATTCCCGCTCTCCGCCAAATACGGAACCCCCCATCCGTCCTCCCCGGGGCAAACCAATGGTTATCGCAGATTGGGAACCACACCGAGGCCCCATCTGCCCTCACATGTCTCCTCCACTGCTCCCAGATTCTCAGGGTCGCCACCATCACCGGATTGGTGGAGTAATGCGCTGGCGGGAACAGCAGGGACGCCGTCACCAGTGCCCCAAAACATGTGCCCTTACACGAGGCTGCCTCCATGCGCACCCACGCCGGCTCCCTCCCCACCAGCCACCGCCTCACCATGGCTATGTTGGCCGCCCAGTAGTAATTACTGAAATTCGGCAGCGCCAACCCGCCATCTCCCCGATTCCGTTCCAGCAGTGCCCTCTTCACCCGCGGGGGCTTGCCCCCCCACACAAAGCCCACAATAATCTTATTAATCCGCTTGAAAAAGGAACGCGGGATGAAAATGGGGAGGCACTGGAAAACGAAGAGAAACCTCGGGAGGACCGTCATTTTTACCGACTGCACCCTACCCGCCAGAGATTGCAGGAGCGTGTCCCAGCTCCGGAAATCCTCCTTCATCTGGTCCGCCGACTGGGCCAGGTTCAATTTGTGTAGCCTATCCCAATCTTTCGCCACCTGAATACCCAAGTATCTAAAACTGTCCTGCACCACTCTGAACGGTAGTTCCCTCAATTGCCTCTCCTGGCCCCTCGCCTGCACCACAAACAGCTCGCTCTTCCCCATATTGAGCTTGTAACCCGAAAACCGGCAATTCCCCTAGGATTCCCATAATTTCCGCCATCCCCTCCATTGGGTCAGAGACATACAGCAGCAAGTCATCCGCATACAACGAGACTCCGTGTTCCACCCCCCCCCCCACCCCGGACCAGCCCCTTGAGGCCCTCAGAGCAATCGCCAGCGGCTCTATCGCCAGCAGCTCCATCGCCAGCGCAAACAGCAGTGGGGAGAGGGGACATCCCTGTCTCATCCCCCGGTGTAGTCTGAAGTATTGTCCGTACACTAGCTACCGGCGCCCAGTACAGCAGCCTAACCCAGTCAACAAAGCCCCTCCCAAACCCAAACCGTTCCAGCACCTCCCATAAGTAATCCCACTTGACCTGGTCGAACGCTTTTTCCGCGTCCATCACAACCACCACTTCAACTTCCCTACCTCCCGGGGGCATCATAATCACATTGAGCAGCCTTCTAACATTGGCCCCCAGCTGCCTGCCCTTAACAAACCTTGTCTGGTCTTCTCCTATGACGTCCGGTACACAGTCCTCAATCCTAGAGGCCAGAATCTTGGCCAAGAGCTTGGCATCCACATTTAACAAGGATATCGGCCTATAAGAACCACACAGCTGCAGGTCCTTGTCCCTTTTCAAAATGAGCGAAATCATGGCCTGCGACATTGTCTGGGGTAGAACTCCTCTTTCCTTGGCCTTGTTAAAGACTTTCAACAGCACTGGCCCCAATAGCCCAGAGAAATCTTTTTATAGAACTCGACTGGGTAGCCTTCCGGTCCCGGGGTCTTCCCCGACTGCATGGCCTTCAAGCCTTCCATTATCTCCTCCTGCCCGACCGGGGTCCCCAGCCCTTCTACCAGCTCCCCGTCCACCTTCGGGAAAGTCAGCCCATCCAAAAACTGCCTCATCCCTTCCGGCCCCCAGGGGGTTCCGATCTATACAGCCTACAATAAAAGCCCCGATAGGTCTTGCTCACCCCTGCCGAGTCCCCAACTAAGTTCCCATTCCCATCAACCACTTTCCCTATTTCCCTAGCTGCCTCCCTTTTTCTGAGCTGCTGTGCAAGCAACCTACTGATCTTTTCCCCGTGCTCATACACAGCTCCCTTCACCTTCCTGAGCTGCTCCACTGCCCTACCTGAAGTTAACAAACTAAATTCCGCCTGCAGCCTCTGGCGTTCCCTCAATAACCCCGCCTCTGGAGCCTCCGCATAACTCCTATCCACTCGTAGGATCTCTCTTACCAGTCGGTCCGTTTCTGCCCTATCCGTCCTGTCCCAGTGAGCCCGGATCGAGATCAGCTCCCCTCTCACCACCGCCTTCAGCTCTTCCCAGTCCACCGCTGCTGAGACCTCACCCGTGTCATTTTCCTGCAGGTAGTTCAGCATGCACTTCCTCAATCACTTGCAGACCGCTTCGTCCGCCAACAGTCCCACATCCAATCTCCAGTGCGGGCACTGCTTGCCATCCATACTGACCTGCAGGTCCACCCAGTGCGGAGCATGGTCCGAGATCGTAATTGCCGAATAGCCCATGTCCACCACCCCTGGAGAAGAGATAGTTGAGAAGGGATTTGATAGACGTGTTCAAAACCATGAGTAATTTGAACGGAATAGATCAGGACAAGCTGCTCCCACTAGTGGAAGGATTGAGAATTTGAGAGCACAGATTTAAGGTAGTTGGCAAAAGAAGCAATGGAGACACAAGGGGAAACTTTTTCATGCCGTGAATGATTAAGATCTGGAATGTGCTGCCTGAGAGTGTGGTGGAGACAGGTTCAAGAGGGAATTTGATTATTATCTGAAAAGTAGTGCAGCTTTGGACAGGGAGAAACCATGGGAATGGCACTAGGTGCATTCCTGATTTGGAGAACTGTGCAGACACTACAGGTGGAATTCTGTGTCATGAGAATGTCACTTTAAGAAATGTTTGGCTGCTCATGCCTGAAATGCCGAGGCGTAGAGAAATGGATGGATCGTGCAGAGACCTTCTTGTTCAAAGAGACTGTCAATCGACAACGATTTCAGTTGGAGGAAGAAGAACAAAAAAAAAATAGACTATTATTATACCTGTTTGCGTGTGTTCTTTGAAATGAAAAAGTATATTTACTGTGTGCATTTCTTAAAGGATAGTGAAAAGGTGGAGAATGAAACCATCTTGAAGTTGATGGTTTATTTTTTTTCTTGGGGGAAGGTGTCATGAGAATGTCACTCTAAGAAATGTTTGGCTGCTCATGTTACTGCAGTGATGTCAGAGTGTGGGTGGAGCTGAGCTCTGGCTCTGCTTTTTAGTTTCACTTTGCGAAAAGCTTGGGTGTGTCTTTTTTTGGGTTTGTTTCAGTGTTGGAGCTGAAGCCAGACAAAGCAGGTGTGCTGTTGTTCTCTCTGCCATGAAAAGACTATCTCTTGATCATTTGGTGAACTCAGAATTATAAATGTTCTCAGTAGTGAATTTAAACCTTATGTGCTTCTGTTAAAAGGTGTTTTTTTGTCTTCTGGATGTTTGGGAATTTATTAAGGATTACTTAATGTGTTGTATTCCTTGGTGGTTGTATTTGAATTAATGGTTGCAAAGATGTTCTCTGTATTTTTTAAAAAGGTTAATTTGAGTTCATAGAATAAACATTGTTTTGCTTTAAAAAACACATTTCCATTTCTGCTGTACCACTCCTATAGAGTGGGCCGTGTGCTCCCCATACCACAATCTATTAAAAGTTGTGGGTCAGGTGAACTCCATGATACACTTTGTGTATGGGCCAGGGTTTAGAGAACCCCAACTGACCCACAACTTTTGTTTGTCAAGACCCCTTATCCATTGTCCTTCGCTCTTCACATTCCCAGTTCCCCTTTTCGTAGTTTGGTTCTTAACTGCACCGTTGTCTGTCTGTGTACGGGATTTCTGGGAATGCTGATAAGTTCTGCTTCCCCTGAATGTGTTTCTGCTGACCACATTGTTTCTGTGTGGATCTGTCTTTCTCAAGAAAGTGGTCAAGTCAGTTAACTTTAAATCCCATTGTACATTGCGGCCACTATACATCGCGGGCTCCTACTATTAACAAGGGTTTAAATGCTTGTTACTATGTTTTAAGAATGCATGTTTAGTGGTTAATAATGGTTAGTGGATATATTTTCTATGGTTAGTTTCAGTCCTCGGTAAACTACCTTATGTCGAGCCATTCTAGTGCTATCCTAGCTACCTAGTTCTAAAGGACCTTGTCTTAAGCCCACCTCCCCTCAGGCCCTCTTTATGGCCCTTGGCTAGACGAAGTTTATGCCATTAAATAGACATACTGAAATTGTTGGGTTCGGGCTCGTTGGGTTCGGGCTCGGGTGTGAAATGACTATTAGGCAATAGCCACAGTAGCGTCTCTTTAGCTAGAGGGCGCTTTTCCTGTCACCATCTTTTAATTTGTCGCCTGAGGCAGCAGAGTGTAATAAGAAAAAAGACGAGCAGTACTAATAGCTGCAGAATTACAACAATGTGCGATATAATGCGTATCCATGGGTGGATATTGGTATTCAGTCCACAATTCCTTATTTTAGAGAAAATGTTCTGTGATTTAAACAGTTCCTCAGCCTTTTAGGCATGAGTCTTAATCTGCTCACGCTCCTTGCTCCAGAAGTGGACAATCTGTTTGGCTTCCTAGGACCCGGTTTCGATCCCGGCCCCAGGTCACTGTCTGTGTGAAGTTTGCACATTCTCCCCGTGTCTGCATGGGTCTCACCACCACAGCCCAAAAACGTGTGCAGGGTAGGTGAATTGGCCACGCTGAATTGCCACTTAATTGGAAAAAAAGAATTGGGTACTCTAAATTTGTTTTAAAAATTCAAAAAAATCTGTTTGACTTCCTTCTTGAGTCCTTCCCAGTCCACCCCACGTACTGGATGTGTGGAAGTCCCTTCTGGATGTATCTGTGAATCTGAAGGTCATCATCGGTACACTCAAGGTCATGGGCCGTTCATACCCAAGCCTTCAGTTGATCGTTGCTCACCCATTTAGGTACTTGGTGTACATCAAGCTGGTGTAGGTTGGTCTGGAGGTTCTTAACATGCTGTGTGCTTGAAACCTATGTCCTTCCTGTGAAATATCACCCTGTCTATCAATTAACTGATTAATTGTTCCCTGATATGGTTGTAACTGTTTAAATTCTTTCCACAATAGCCAATTGGCATATTGGTTGAGATCTGTTGCTGTTTTGGCATCTTGGTATATGTCCTTTACTGCAGTACTCTTTTGCCCTTTCATAACCTCAATCTCTTCATTTATTTCTGCAATGTAAAGGGAGTTTACTGTTGACACTTCTGCCCCATATCCTCCAACGTTTATGCGTTTCAGTCCCGTCCCCTCTAAAATTTCCCATACTATGTCCATGAATAATCCTGGCCATAACAGTAGGCTGGGATATATAATCCGATGAGATTGATCATAACCTTGACATGCGCAAACCCAGGCACTCTTGTCACTAATTCATCAATGGGGGTCAGGACTAGTCCATACCCAGTGGAGTGGCTGGTGATCTGCTCATCATCTAGGCTTGGGAGTTGTCCTTGGGCTTGTGGCTGTGCCCAAGCCTGGGCTCGTTGGTGTTACAGTGGTAGTGGTAGGTTCTGGCCTGGTTCCTACTTTGATCTGGTGGGATTCTAGCTTTTTGCAATACCCCACTCAATTTTTAGAATTCTGAGGCATTATGTTTTTTCCTCAATTTGTCGAGGCGTAAATCTTTCTTGTCACATATTCTTTGGCCTTCAGTACAGTTAAACTCAAGGCAGGGGTCCAAACAGGGAATTTCAGGGCGGGATTCTACCCCCCTCGCTGGGTGGGAGAATCGTCGGGGCGCCGTGCGAATTGCACCACGCCGCCCCGACCCCTGCACGCGATTCTCCCACCCCCCCGAAACCAGCGCCGCGCGATTCGCGCCGGGCCGCTTGGAGAATCGCTGCGAGCGGCGATTCTCCGTCCCGGATGGGCCGAGCGGTCGCTACGACACGACAGGTTCCCGCCGGCGCCGTCCACCCCTGGTCGCTGCCGGCGGGAACACTGCGGGATCGCTGGGGGGCTCCTTCACTGGGGGGGGGGGGGGCCTCTGATGGGGTCTGGCCTGCGATCTGGGCGCACCGATCGGTGGGCCGGCCTCTCCCTCTCGCTCTTTCCCCCCCCCCCCCCCCGGGCCTACGTCCTTCCGCGCGCGGCCCCAGAAGACTGGCACCATGTTGGTGAGGGGCCGGCGCGCGCAAGAAGTTCCCCGCGCATGCGCAGGATGGCGTGGCCCAACTGCGCATGCGCAGGATTGGGCTGCCCCAACTGCGCATGCACGGGTTGGCGCGGCGCTCATTTGGCGCCGTGTAAGGACGCTGGAGCAGCGTGAACCGCTCCAGCGCCGTGCTGGCCAGTATAGGTCGGGCCCGGGCCCTGTTCGCGCCGTCGTGAAACGCAATGTCGTTCACGTCGGCGCGGGCACTTGGTCCTCGCCACGGAGAATCGCCCCCTCTATATTTTACAATGTGGAGGTTAGGGTCATCCAGGGCGTCTAGTGATTTCTGATCCATCCTTTTGAAATGCAATGTCATCTTGCCCGAGGACACCGGTCCCCAGCTATCCTTATTGCCTGTAATTCTCTTGACCAACTAATGTAGGGCCTGGGTAATTCAGAGTTGCAGGTAATTTGTATATGCTGCCCCTGAGGAATGTATAAGGTCCCATTGGTACATATATCCTTGGTCCCTTTATAATAAAACCCTATATCACTAGAAAACCCTATATCACTCCTTCTGCTTTCTTTTCTTGTTACACTTACAATGTCCCGATGCATCTGCATTATGTTGACATTAGTATACATGCGATCATTGTTTTTTGTGTCAGTGTTATCCAGCTTCTTTTGTATCCGTGGAGAGGAGGTAACGGTGTTGGTCATTGCAACCAGAGATGGTATGGGGCCCTAAAGCACGCTAGCAATAGAATTCTGTGGGTATAAACAGACGCCTTCCGGTTCTCAGTTAGTATTATATCATTTGTATAATTTCCAATCCGTCCTCTTCTTCGTCCTCTTGGTTCCTTTATACCATAACCTGGGCTACTCTAGTAGCCCATTTTTAAATCCAGGTTATTCCTATTACAAGTGCAGCAGTCGCAAGGGCCAAGGCTGACTTCCCATTTTAATCTTGCAGGGATCTCCCGGTTCTACTCGGGCGCATTGTATGCAGCGTTGGCAGAATTTGGCCCCATCTCTGCCCATGCAGTACAGGGCTCACCCCCAAATACTTCCTTGCTCCATCCATGTAAAGGTTAATCACCCCCTCTCTCACAAGTGCTTCTGCCAAGCCCCACTCGTCTCCTCATCTACTTCCGCTACACCTTCATGTTCCGTTCCTTGTACTGTCAATCCTCCCGCAGAGTTTTCTCATCGGGCAGCACGGTAGCATTGTGGATAGCACAATTGCTTCACAGCTCCAGGGTCCCAGGTTCGATTCCGGCTTGGGTCACTGTCTGTGAGGAGTCTGCACGTCCTCCCCGTGTGTGCGTGGGTTTCCTCTGGGTGCTCCGGTATCCTCCCACAGTCCAAAGATGTGCAGGTTAGGTGGATTGGCCATGATAAATTGCCCTTAGTGTCCAAAATTGCCCTTAGTGTTGGGTAGGGTTACTGGGTTATGGGGCTAGGGTGGAGGTGTTGACCTTGGGTAGGGTGCTCTTTCCAAGAGCCGGTGCGACTCGATGGGCCGAATGGCCTCCTGCACTGTAAATTCTATGATATCCTTACTGATTTCTACATATCTGTCCCCAGACATGGATATTAGCCTCCCATCCGAGATGCCTTTCAGTCTTTTGGCTTCAAAAGTTGAACAATAGTGTGAGGGCTATGGAGGATTATCTTTCCCATCAGTATGATGGGTTCTGACACATTTATCACTGATGAGGCGCACGCTGGGGCCTGCACACATCAGTGCATGCTTTCCGCAACCAAATCCATTTGGGCGGAGTAATATCCCACTGGCCTTAATCTGTCCCCATGTCTTTGGGCTACTACTGCGGCTTCTTTGCCATTATCCTCGCAGAAGATGTGGAATGGCTTAATGAGGTCTGGCAGCCCCAGGGAGGGGGCCTTCACCATTGCTTGCTCTAGATTGGAAAAAGCCTGCGCTTCCTTCATCCCCAGTCTATCTTTTCTTTGCTCGTCCTTGCTCCCTTGGTTATGTCTTGGTTATGTCCTGTAGAGGTTCTCGCGAGGGTTGCATACCCATCCACTAGATTTTAAATTGCGCCGACTATTATTGCACTATTGAAAGTCTGCAAATAAATTGTCAAATTCTTGAAGCTACTGTAAATCTTGTTCCACTTGCAGTTAGTTACCAGATCCATTTTACTTGGGGCAAAATGGGATTAGTCTGAACATATCTGACAATTCAAACTGAGAATTTTCAATTCCTGTAAAAAAATATATAAATACATCTTCAGCCGTTAATAGGCAATGGTTAATTCTCTGCTCGTTTGAAAAGGGGCAGAGTAAAGGCTTTCAACTGGAAGTCATTTTGTCACCGCCCCTCCTTGTTTCGCTCTAACCAGAGACACGATGAGGGACCCCTTTTCTTTAATAATCTGTGCTTTACACCCTTTTATGTTTCTTGATCTCAGAATTTCTCCTTCTAATTGTGTCAGGAATAATTCTTTTTTGAACCTGACAAGAAGTTTTAACATGATCAGCCCAACCCAAGATTGGCCATAATCATGTTAGATATCCCAAACTCCAGTCAGTCCTATTGAATTAAAATTATCTCATTCTTGCACATGTGAATTTGTATCCGGATTAAAATTCCCACATGTTGATCAAGAATATCCAGGAATCATGCCTCTGGCCAGAAAAACATGACTTTTAAGCATGCGTGTTTAAAATTTTTACTTTTAACTGGTGTCATTGAGTTTCCATAAATCCACAATATTGTCAACTGTTTGACTTAAGTGCCTTAAACTAGGATCTCAAAGATCACAATTTCAGACAGAAAACATCAATGCTTGAAACAGACACACATGAATATAATTTATACACAAGCAGCGAAACATATCAATGCTTTAAATCAACAATACGCAAAATTAATTATGTAAATATCCTTGCGATTTATGTTCTAAGCTTTAAGTCTCTGTAATTTAAAACTCAAGGTTAATTTCCCCAGAAAGATGAATCTTAACGATAACATGACTCAACGAACATCCACATAAACAAACAAAATTCACAGCTCATAAATCTCAAAGAATCACTCCTCAGCTTTCTCTTGCAGCTACGGATTCTTAAAGGGACCAAATACTTCAAGCTCGCACTCTCTTGGTTAAAATAATAAAAAAGATCCTCCACTCTTCTTCATTGCAATACTTAAATTATTTATTTAATTTGTTTATCTTTTTCTTTTCGTTTAAGCCAATCTTTAACAACTGATTTCATAGGCATCACCAATCCTTTGTTAAATTCAAATCCCAAAGGCATTTTCACCCAAGCACATTATGACCTACAAAACCTTTGTTCCCCAATGGGAGTGATGTGATAGCACAACAAAATTCCCAGATTTGTTCCAAATTCCTCCAGAGCATACGTGCTTAAAATTTCTACTTTTTACTGGTATCAATTACTTTCCATGGGCAAGATTCTCCGACCCCCCGCCAGGTCGGAGAATCGCCGGGGGCTGGCGTGAATCCCGCCCCCGCCAGTTGCCGAAGTCTCCGGCACCGGATATTCGGCGGTTGGCGGGCCCCCCCCGCGCGATTCTCCGGCCCGGATGGGCCGAAGTCCTGCCGCTAAAATGCCTGTCCCGCCGGCGTAAATTAAACCACCTACCTTACCGGCGGGACAAGGCGGCGCGGGCGGGCTCCGGGGTCCTGGGGGGGGTGCGGGGCAATCTGGCCCCGGGGGGTGCCCCCACGGTGGCCTGGCCCGCGATCGGGGCCCACCGATCCACGGGCGGGCCTGTGCCGTGGGGGTACTCTTTCCCTTCCGCCTCCGCCACGGTCTTCACCATGGCGGAGGCAGAAGAGACTCCCTCCACTGCGCATGTGCGGGAATGCCGTTGCGGCCGCTGACCCTCCCGCGCATGCGCCGCCCGAAGATGTCATTTCCGCGCCAGCTGGCGGGACACCAAAGGCCTTTTCCGCCAGCTGGCAGGGCGGAAATTCGTCCGGCGCCGACCTAGCCCCTCAATGTTGGGGCTCGGCCCCCAAAGATGCGGAGCATTCCGCACCTTTGGGGCGGCGCGGTGCCCGTCTGATTTGCGCCGTTTTGGGCGCCAGTCGGCGGACATCGCGCCGTTTCCGGAGAATTTCGCTCCATAAATCCACAATTAAAACTTGTATCAAGTAATTTAGACACATAAGTTTCTGGACAATTTAAAAACCAATCAATTGCCTGCTGAAATAGTTAACTTTTGTGCTCCAATTTATTTTCCCATATCCTTTATTTTTCCTTCAAACCGATTCAAATTCCAATACTTAATCAAATTTAAAAGAAATCATAACAAGTCACTTTTAACTCTGCCTCTCCCTCCAGATCATAAACAGTGATGTTTCTCCACGGCTGCCCCTGGAGCTGCAGTCATGGGATTTAAATCTTGTTGTACGTACAGGCTCAGAATAATGACAACAGTTTTGCCTGTCTTGTCACAAGTCTGAACTTCCCTCCATTTTTTATGTGCCTCGCTTCGGAGACGGTTTTTCATCATAGCAGCAAGTATGACAGCTTCCATTTCTGGTTTGTTTTCGTCTGCCCTACCCACTTGGCCTTCTCTCGGCCTTGGGTGCTTCTGGATCATATCCCCTCTTAACCATTTTTTAAAATCAACCTTTTATGCTCAATTACAATGGTTTGTATCATGCTGCCAACGGATCCTCATTGGGGATTCCCTGTTTTGGTCGCTATCGATTAGTTGCGGGCCCTACCCATTCCATTCTTTTTTACGCAAGGAGGTTTTCTCGTTCTGCTCATCGGCATGGTACAAAAGTCCATCTTTGCCCACCCGACATTAGTGCGTACACAGTGTTGCGTGTATCCGCCTTACTTGGTAGTTTTCTGCTCAGGTTGCACATCTTCTGGCACCAGCTGCTTGATACACGATTCCCCGACCAACTGGATAGTAAATAATAACGTACTCACCCGCATAGGAGATGCACCATACCGTTGGAGTCCGGTGGGCAACCCTGTCGCACCGCCAAATTCTGTAGGAGAGTTTTCAGAGACTACTATTGAGCTGACTTTCACGTGAGGGATTCCCTTCTAATTATGGCTCAGCTAACTCAATGACTCGCTGAGACAGCAACTCTGGTTAAGATGGCTTTTATTTTCCAAGCTCAGTCAACATACAAGGGAGAGCGATTTGGGGCAGTGCCAAACCAACTCTGCTTTACATTGCTTTTGGCTGAACAATTATACAATTTCCAATAATCAGTAGCCCTGCCTCAGCTGGACTCAATCCAATCCTTGTAGCTATAGGTTACACATTGACCAATGATTTTTACTTCCAGCAGCATGATAACTGCATGATCAGCTTTTGGCAGTCATTTTCAATCCTAGGGTTATAACCCGCAGGTGGGTTGCAGGCTGGCGTCCTCAGGGTCGCGAGGCCACGCGCTGCGGCGTTCCTGTTTGAAGAAAGTAGTTCCCAACGGCGAAACTAGCTTTTAAAAATCCGACTGCGACCGACTTTCAAAATGCTGGTCATTCTGCGCAAGTGTGCCCTTTCAGCAGTCGCAGGCCCAGAGTCCAGCAAGGCAGAACGGCTCCTCCTGACGTCAGCATGCTGACCCAGGAGCGATTTTTTAAAGTCGCTGGACCGTTCTTGCCTGGAGCGGCGGTAGAGAGCTGGTCCCGAACGCTGATGTCACGTGTTCTGGGCACGAGAGAGATTCCTCCATTTTGCAACTGCCAGCAGCGCTAGTGTGAACTTCTGGGCCTCTGGTGAACAACAGTAAGCACTGGCAAATGAAAGTTTAAGGAAGGGATTCTCCAATAAGGGGTCTATGTCCCCACGCCGGTGTGAAAAGCGGCACCAACCACTCCGGCGTCAACAGTCCCCGATAATGGGGAATGCTCCCCTTCCTAGGGGGATAGGTTGGCGCGGAGTGGTCCCCGCAGCTCCAGCCGGCGCAGAACGGCCACCACTAGTTCGCGCATGCGTGCTACGGCCAGTGTATTTCCGCGCATGCGTGGAACGGCCAGCCTGATTACGCACATGCGCGGATGGTTCTCTTCTCCACACAGGGCCCTTGTAGGGCTCCGCCATATTGCCCGGAGTAAAATAGGCCCCCACGGAACCAGCCCGCCTTCCGATCGGTAGGCCCCGATCGCGGGCCTGGCCACCCCTCGGGCCGGATCCCCCCCCCTTCCAGGACAGTTCCTGCAGACTCAACTTCCAGGTCCCGCCGTGTGGGACCTGAGTAGCCCAAGCCGGTGGGACTCGGCCGAACCCGTCGGCCACTCGGCCCATTGGGGCCCAGAGAATCGCCAGGGGGGCCGCTTTCAACAACCCCCAACCGGCGCGACGGGAATCCTGCGGCGTCCCAGAATCGGCGGGGGAGAATCGGGAAGCCAGCGGAGGGGCGTGATTCCCGCGTCCCCCGGGGATTCTCCGACCTGGCGCGGGTCGGAGAATGCCAGCCTAAAACTCTCAAAACTTCAAGACTGAGGGACTTGAGGCTGTTTTCGTTAGAGAGAAGAATGTTAAGAGGTGACTTAATTGAGGCATACATGATGATCAGAGGATTAGATAGGGTGAACAGTGAGAGCCTTTTTCCTCGGATGGTGATGTCTAACACGAGGTGACATAACTTTAAATTGAGGGGAGATAGATATAGGACAGATGTCAGAGGTAGGTTCTTTACCCAGAGAGTAGTAAGGGCGTGGAATGCCCTGCCTGCAACAGTAGTGGACTCGCCAACACTAAGGGCATTCAAATGGTCATTAGATAGACATATGGACGATAAGGGAATAATGTAGATGGGCTTTAGAGTGGTTTCACAGGTCGGCGCAACATCGAGGGCCGAAGGGCCTGTACTGCGCTGTAATGTTCTATGTTCAAAGATGTTTTAAAACTAAGCATGGTGAGTTCGAGGACAAACCTCTTGATTTTTTTCAACGGATGCAGTAAGATCTTAACTCATCGGCTGAAGTCATTATCAAAAATGTGAAACTGAATAACAAAGCAAGTGAGACCGTCAGGACCAAGCAGGCTCAACTGTCACATTAAAGGGAAGTTTTTGTGAGGGCCACGAACAATCCAGCACGAGTTTTAAGGATACAAAGTAATAACATTTATTTACAATAACATATATATATAACAGCAGCAGCAACCTCCCTTGCTGCACTCTCCTTCCTGCTGGTTCCAAACTGGCCAGCTTTATTTATACATGGAGTTTACTAATGGTTTCTCCGCCCCCCTCATTGGGGAAGCTCATACTCGCACAGGATTGTGGGACTGTCATTAGTCCCCAGCCAATGGTAAGCAGGCAGGTTATAACATCCCTCCCCCCCAAAGTCCAAGGAATCCACCGAAGACCCTGGCAAAGGAGGGCGTCGGACTCGTTTTGCCGCAGGCCAGACACCATTTGCACGCGGCGCGTAACGAGACGGAGACCGGCGCTTCCGTGATGAACGGCGTAACGGTTGTACATCCATGGCCCGTGGGCCCGAGGATTCCCCCTCTGATGCGTCCTGTGTCTCCATTTGCTGCGTCTGTCATCTCGGCGTCTCTATCTCCACACGGTTCTGTAACGACCTGCGCAGGCTTTGAGTGAGGCACCAGAAGAAGATTGTGAGGACTACTTTCCATTGTCTCTGGCCTCTGTGGCTGTAGCAATGAGCTCCGGGGGCGGGGAATCTTTGGAAGGGATAGTCTTCTGGACCGAACGTGGTCTACATGTTTGTGCTGGAGACGACCCTGGGCTTGCACCTGGTAAGATATAGGGCCCGTTTGGCGAAAGATTACGCCAGGAACCCACTGGGCACCACCAGCAAAATTCCGAACGAACACCGGGTCACCGGGTACAACCTGACGAATGAAATGAAAATCGCTTATTGTCACAAGTTGGCTTCAAATGAAGTTACTGTGAAAAGCCCCTAGTCGCCATATTCCGGCGCCTGTTCGGGGAGGCTGTTACAGGAATCGAACCGTGTTGCTGGCCGGCCTTGGTCTGCTTTCAAAGCCAGCGATTTAGCCCTGTGCTAAACAGCCGATGCCGAGAAAAACCCTGTCCCTGCCGTTCTTGTGTGCGGCGTACATTTGCGCCAATGTCCGGGAAGACCATACTAAGGCGGGTGCGAAGTCTCTGGCCCATTAGGAGTTCTGCGAGAGCTACCCCAGTCACCGCATGGGAGGTGGTCCTATACAAAAACAAAAAGCGAGCCAGTCTCGTGTCCATTGATCCGGAAGACTGCTTCTTTAGGCCTTGTTTGAATGTCTGCACTTGCCAGCCCATTTGAAGCCGGGTGGTAAGGGGCAGTGCAGATATGGCGTATGCGGTTCATCTTCATGAACCTCGCAAACTCCTCACTCGCATCTTCTCAATTGTTGCGCAGGACGTTGTGCCCAGCATCTTATGCACCTCTAGCCATTTAGACTGGGCGTCGATTAATAGAAGGAACATGGATCCTTGAAAAGGGCCTGCGAAATCCGCATGCAAGCGCGCCCAAGGCCGCCCTGGCCATTCCCAGTGATGTAGGGGCGCGGCCGGCGGAAGCTTCTGATGCTCCTGGCAAATGGAGCAGTTTTGGGCCACCTTCTCAATGTCGGTGTCGAGGCCTGGCCACCAGAGATAATTCCGGTCCAACATTTTCATTTTGGTCACACCTGGATGCCCATTGTGCAAGTCTCTTAGTATCAGCTCCTGTCCTTTTTCCGGGACAATCACATGCGTCCCCCACAAGAGGATGACGTCTTCCACGCTGAATTCTGAAAGCTTGGAGGAAAATGCCCCCAACTCGCCTGGGAGCTGTCTATGCTGCCCACCATACAGGACTATGTGCCGAACCTTTGACAGGACTGGCACCGTCTGGGTCCACTCACAGATCTGTGATGCCGTGACAGGCAAGGTGTCCATAAAATTTAGGGTTGCAACCACCTCACCGGTCGTGGGGGTCGACATGGGGCCGGTCGATAAAGGCAATCGGCTCAGTGCGTTGGCATTCGCTATCTGCTTTCCTGGTTTGTGCTCCAGAGAATACTCGTATGCAGCAAGCAACAAAGCCCAGCGCTGGATCCGTGCGGAAGCAATGGGCGGTATTGGCTTATCCTCTCTGAAAAGTCCCAGCAGAGGCTTATGATCAGTCACGATAGTGAAATGACGGCCATACACGTACTGGTGGAAGCGTTTCACCGCAAAAACCACTGCCAGGCCCTCCTTCTCGATCTGCGCGTACTTTTTCTCCGCTGCAGTCAATGTGCGGGAGGCGAAAGCTATCGGCCGCTCGGCCCCGTTCTCCATCTTGTGGGACAGGACGGCCCCAATACCATACGGGGATGCATCACGTGACGAGCAAAGGCTTTCCAGGATCATAGTGGGTTAGTAACTCAGACGACGGCAATTGTTGCTTTACCCGCCGGAAAGCGGTTTCTTGCGGCTGACCCCAAACCCAGGTGTGATTTTTCTTTAGCAGAAGGTGCAACGGGGCCAGCGTAGTTGCCAGATTGGGGAGGAACTTCCTGTAATAGTTTACCAGACCGAGAAAAGAACGAAGATGCGAAGTGTCAATCGGGGTGGGGGCCTGTTGAATCGCGTGCACCATCTCTGCGACGGGGTGCAAACCTTCGCGGTCCACCCGATAACCTAGGTAGACTACTTCTTTTGCCTGAAATACGCACTTTGTGCGAGGTAAACGGACTCCAGCCTCCGAAAAGCGTCTAAGGACAGCCTCCAGATTTTCCAAATGTTCCTGCTCCGACGTCCCTGTAATCAAAACGTCATCTAAGTAGACAGCGACACACGGTAAACCTCTCAAAATGCCCTCCATAACACGTTGAAAAATAGCGCAGGCAGAGGATACTCCAAAGGGCAACCGTGTATATTCATACAGGCCCCGGTGTGTATTAATTGTTACATATGGTCAGGAGGCAGGGTCCAGCTCCAACTGTAGGTAGGCGTGACTCATATCTAATTTTGTGAACGAGAGTCCGCCTGCAAGCTTCGCGTAGAGATCCTCAATGCGAGCCATAGGATATTGGTCGAGTCGGGAAGCCGTATTCACTGTAAGTTTATAGTCGCCACACAAACGAACTGTGGCATCTGGCTTCATTACAGGTACAATTGGTACTGCCCAGTCAGCGAAACGGACGGGCCTGATAATACCCAAACGAGTGAGCTCCCCTTCTACCTTCTCGCGCAAGGAGTAAGGTACCGGGCGAGCCCGGAAATAGAGCGGCGTGGCTCATGGTTCGGCTTGGATACGGGCTGCGGCCCCTTTTATTTTCCCCAAACCGGGCTGGAATACATCTGGGTATCGTCCCAGCACCTCAGTCAACCCTCCAGAAACTGTTTGGACGATGTGCTGCCATTGCAACCGCAAATGACGCAACCAGTCCCGACCCAACAGGCTAGGCCCATGGCCGCGCACCACGATAAGTGGGAAACGCCCCTCCTGGCGTCCATAAACAACAGGGGTCATTGTAGTTCCTGCAATGTCCAGTGGTTTCCCCGTGTAGGTGGCCAACCTGGCCTATGAGTCGGTTATTGTAAGGGTCTGTATATCTTGCTTGATGCGGTCGAATGTCCTCTGGGCGATCACGGAGACCGCTGCGCCAGTGTCCAACTCCATCTCAAGCGGGTGACCATAATTCCGTACTGTCACCTTAATGGGGGCCACACGGGGAGCTGCCACACAATGCAGCTGCAGGCAGTCGTCCTCCGTCTCCACGTCCTCAGGAGTAGTTGCCGCAGGTTCATCCACATGGAAGGTACGGCCCCTGGGCTGGTCCCAGTTTCGGTCGGAACGACGGCGCCTCTGGCGCCCCCAGGACCGCCGTCTGCGACGGGGTCGGCGCCTACAAGTCTAACACGGACATGGCTCCTCATCCACTGGTTCTGGAGAAGGCTCCCTTCGGGGAGGAATGTCCGACGGCCACTGGCCTCGATCCGGACGTCGCCTCGCCCAAGGTACCGCAGGAGTGCGGGGGGACGTTTTCGGACGGAAGGGGTTGCGCCCCATGGCATGCACCTCCATTCCCTGTAGCTCCTGCACTCCTCGTTCTGCACTCTCTCGGGACAATACTATTTGAATGGCCTGTTGAAAAGTCAATGTTGGCTCAGCTAACAACTTTCTCTGGGTGGCCGCATTGTTAATACCGCAAACCAAACGGTCGCGTAACATTTCTGACAAGGTCTCACCATAGTCACAGTGCTCCGCAATCCTGCGGAGCCTGGATAGAAAGTCGGCAAGGGATTCTCCTGGGGTCCTCTCAGCAGTATTAAACCGGTAACGCTGGACTATCGTGGACGGGGTTGGGTTAAAATGTTGCCCCACTAAATTCACAAGTTCATCAAACGTTTTGGTGTCCGGCGCAGCTGGGTACGTAAGGCTCCTAATCACCCCAAACGTATGCGGGCCGCAGGCGGTGAGCAATATGACCACCTGGCGCTCATTTTCAGTGATATTGTTTGCCCGGAAATAGTAACGCATCCGTTGTGCATACTGGTTCCAGCTTTCCAGCGCAGTATCAAAAACATCCAAACGTCCGTACAGAGGCATGGTATAATAGAAAACAACTTCCAACCTGTATCCAACAAAAATCCAGGGAGGTGGCTTCAGCAGTGTAGACAGCTATTCACTTTAACCCTCGTCGCCAGTTTTGTGAGGGCCACGAAGAATCCAGCGCGAGTTTTAAGGATACAAAGTAATAACATTTATTTACAATAACATATATATATAACAGCAGCAGCAACTTCCCTTGCTGCACACTCCTTCCTGCTGGTTCCAAACTGGCCAGCTTTATTTATACATGGAGTTTACGAATGGTTTCTCCGCCCCCCTCATTGGGGAAGCTCATACTCCCACAGGATTGTGGGATTGTCATTAGTCCCCAGCCAATGGTAAGCAGGCAGGTTATAACAGAAGTGAAAATGGTGGGTTACGAAGTTCTGGCCACATGGGTCACGAGGTTTCGCCGACGTGGGTTATTAAGGTCGGCCAGCGCGGGTTGTGAAGGTCAGCCAGTGTGGGTCCCGAAAGATGGCCGGTTGGTAAAAATGGATCCTGGACAAAAAGGTTTGAAAAATACTGGCTTATGGGGTTGTCACGTCCTGTGTCCTGTCCATCTGTTGTTTGTCAAGACCCCTCATCCACTATCCTTCACTCTTCGCATTCCCTTATTAGAGTTTAACTAATTAGTGCTTAACTAATCCATTGTCTGTCTGTGTGTGGGATGTCTGGGACTGCTGGTAAGAACTGCTTCCTGCTGACCACATTGTTTCTGTATGATTCTGTGTGATCTGTCTTTCTCAAGTATGTGGTCAAGTTAACTAGCTTAATTCACACCATACATTGTGGCCACCAAACGTCGCGGGCCCCGACTATTGGCAAGGATTTAAATGCTTGTTACTGTTGATTTAAGAACACATGCTTAATGGTTAGTGGATATATTTTCTATGGTTAGTTTCCGTCCTCGGTAAACTAACTTATGTCGAGCTATTCTAGTGTTGTCCTAGCTATATAGTTCTAAGGGATCTCGTCTTGAGCACCCCCCTCCCCCTCACCTTGCATCATTTTTGAATTAACTGGAAGCTTGGGGAGTTTCCTGTTGTTTTTTTCCATGACAGTGTCTCAGCTAATCAGAGTTGACTTGCTAACCAATCAGCATCGTTTTCTCCTGTGGTATAGATTCATCTGATTATTTGAAATTTGGTATTCGTGCAATTGTCCTGATGGGTGGGTGCAAGATGAAAAGCTTCAGCAAGATGTCCCTCTTTTCAACAATATTCATCTTCCTGTATGTTAAAATGAGACGTGATTTGAAAATATATATTTTTTAAATATATTAATCTGTTCCAGGAGTTAGATAAATATATTTGGAACTAATAGTCTTATTACTTGGAACACTGAAGAAAACAATGTAAATAGTTTTGTAAGTTTCCTGACGTCTCGTAGGAACTTTCCTGTGATAGCCTGGAGAATGTTCTGCCTAGTACAATGTCCAACTGAAGAAGACCTGGGGAGTTTACTTAATCATCCTATCGTCAATTCAGTTCTCTTTGGAAGATTTAAAATTTAAATTATCCTTTGCCACCTTTGTGTTCAGCATTGCTAAGGCTCAAATGATGATAAAAATGTTGCATGATATATTCCTATCATTTGCCTCCAACTATCATGTGCCTACCTATATTTGAGCAAACAACATAAATGCTGATGTCACTTCTGGCGGTTTAGTGCTGGGACTGTTGAGGAAGCAGAGGAGGTTCTTGGAGTAGCTCCTGACACATTTTGGACAAGGGATTCTCCAAAATCCCGGCTAAGTGTTGACGCTGGCGTAAACACTGGAGTGTTTCACGTCGGCGTCAAGGCCCCTTGTCCAGGTGATTCAGTGGCCCGCAGGGGGCCAGCACGGTGACCGAGTGCTGCACACAGCTCCGGTGCCGATACGCGGGCCCTGCACTGCTGGCGCGGGTCCTTGCATGCGTTCGGTGGCCGTTTCCGCGCTGGCGCATGCGCATGGTGGCTGTTTCTGCGCCGGCACATGCGCGTGGTGGCTGTTTCTGCGCCGGCGCATGCGCATGGTGGCCGTTTACGCGCCGGCGCCGTGCAACATGGCGGAGCCGCACAGCGGGCCCGCGCGGAAGGAGGTAGGTCCTTTACTGATCGCGCACGCCCGCCGATCGGTAGACCCCGATTGTGGGCCTGGCCACCGTGCAGGCCTCCTCCACCAGGGGTCTGATCCACCCGCCCCCCCCCACCAGGCCGGCTGCGGGGCCGCGGGTCTGAGCTCCCGCCAGGTGGTATCAGCTTGGAACCACGCCAACGGAACGCAGCGGGAACTCGGCCGGTTGACCCGAGCGGCATAGATCGCGCGCATGCGCGCGACTGCCGCCGATTCTCTGGTCGCCGGAGAATCGCATCCCGCCGGCGTGGCGGGAATTTCCAGTGTGACCGCCGATTCTCCGACCCAGCGTGGGCTACCACGGCCACCGCGCGCATGCGCAGACCCATGCCGGCAGTGCAGGGCCGCGTATCGGCGCCGCAGCTGCGTGCAGCACTCCTGCGCCATGCTGGCCCCCTGCTGGCCACTGAATCACTGAGCCAAGAGGCCCGTTGACGCCGGCGTGAAACACTCCGGTGTTTACGCTGGCGTCAACACTTAGCCGGGATTTTGGAGAATCCCGGCCCATATGTCTAGAGACTGGAATAACTTGAATGGAAAAGTCTAACCGTAACATATCAAATTCTGGCCACATCACGCACAACGTTGATCCCTTCCTAGTCCAAAAGCTTTGCAACTAAACTTTTCAATCAGAGTTGCAACATAGTTTTATGAGGGCAGTCAATGTTATGAGGGACAGGCAGGCAAGTGGGGTTCAGGCCATGATCCAAACTGCCATGACCTTATTGGATGGCGGAGCAGGCCTGAGGGGATGAATGGCCTACTTCTGCCTCTATTTCTTATGTCCTTACATTCTGACAGTAATTAAAAGATAAAATACGGGAAATTCTGCCTGCTGCCAACCAACGCTTGTTAGAGTGTAAAATGGTAACAGGCCTGTTGGAGTCAGCGAGGATGCTGACTCTTGGCCCCGCCATCTGAAAAATTCAGGCCACTCTTATCAGTAATGCTATGAGATACTGGGACCTTTTCATCTGAAGTAAAGAACGTAACAGGTTTTTAAAATGTGAAATGATGAGCTCTATGGCCTCCTTCAGTGTTATAAACCTCTATCGTTCTATGGAATTTCCATTATTCTTAATCTAAAATGTTGACTTTTTTTCTCTTTTCAGATTCTCCACCGTTAAAGTACAGAATTTCCTCTGGTGATCCATATGGCTATTTTTCTATTGAATCTAAAACTGGTCTCATCAAAAGCATTAAGCAGTTAGATCATGAAGCCGAACCTTTTGTACTGCTTACTGTTGAGTCTCAAACCAGCAGCTCTCTTATGTCCAGCAGTACACAGGCTAACATAACAATTACTGATGTCAATGATAATGCACCAACATTTCATCAAGAATCTGAAATTATTATCATTTCAAAGAGCACCGTACCAGGAACGGTTATCTACATTGCCCATGCTGAAGACAAAGACAGTGGTTCAAATGGAATGGTCGTGTACAGTTTACAGAATGACTATAAACAAATTTTTACCATTGATTACATACATGGAACACTTTATCTTAACAGGACCCTTTCCTCAATGAAACAGCAATACAGTATATGTGTTCTAGCAAGTGATCGTGGAACCCAACCATTGAGCGCTGAGTTCACGTTATTTGTGAATATTGATGATTTGGATGGTGATTTGACTTTTGAAACACTAGTTTACCAAGTTGATGTGAGTGAAGCTGCACCATCAAACATGAGAATTTTGCAAGTTCGTGCTCACAGACAAGATCCGCAGGCAGCCTCAGGCTTAGTTTATTCACTTCAGCAAAATTTGGAATCATTAACGTTTGGCATCCATGCTGCCAGTGGCTGGATTTACATTCAGAAAGCTCTGGACTATGAATCGAAACACAGTTACCACTTTAAAGTGTTTGCCATAAATCCAAAGGATCACTTAAAGCGAAGTGCTGCTGCCACTGTAACTGTTAATGTTGCCGATGAAAATGATAATCCTCCTAAGTTTGAACAAATTTTTTATTTTTTCACAATTGAAGAAAATGCCATTCCTCAGGGCCTGATCGGAAAAGTACAAGCAACAGATCGTGATTCAGGAAAAAATTGTCAGTTATCTTATATGTTGGTATCTGATGGAAAATTCTTCAGACTTAATTCAAAAACAGGTAAAAATTAATTAAGGAATTGTAACAATGGGAATACAATGATAGCAAGGGAGAATACTTGGATCCCAATTGAAAGTACATGCAATTAAATGTGAGAAATAAAACAAATTTAAAAATGAATAATATTAAATTACAGAGAGAAAAGCTAAGCAATTTTCATATTAAATTATTTTAAAAGGAAATTGATTAGTTGCTTCGAAAAGATTAAAAAGTATTTGAAGAGCGAACAGAAAAATAGAATTAGAAAAGATGCTCACATGGAGAAATATGCTGACACTGACTTGATGGGCCAAATGGCCTGGCTTTGTACAATAACATTCTATTCGCTGGTAATAAAAATCTTTGACAACGTTTCATATTGACTATTAATAACAACGATAATGAATTAGGGTATAAGAAGTAAAACAGGAAATTGTATAATTGGATTAAACACAGAAAATCAATATATGGGAACTTTGTGACTGGAATGTGTCTAACAGAGTGCTCCAGGCGTTAGTCTTGGAATCATTTGTTTTACAGTTTAAAAAATAACTTGGATGATGATATAATGAACAATTTCTACTTTCTTATAGAAATGGTGCTGTCAATTGTCTTATGAACTCTTATCATTCAAATAGTACCTTGGAGAAAGATGAAGCTAGACTTGAGAGGCCTCATCGCAGTATTCTTGGAGCAAGTGCAAATATAGATGAAAAAGTTATCAGCACTTAAACGCTATATAGATTTTATTGTTGGCATGAAATTATGCATTAAAGCTGATGTACACAGAGACATTGTTTTGGTAGTGGGTTTCAGGTGATACGGGACCCATGTGAATTCATGTACACAACAAAGGACCTGAAGATGATTATGTATTTGTTGGGAAAGAGGAATATATAGACAGTATTATTCATGAATTTGGTAAATGTGGCAATTAAGAGGTAGCCTTTGTTGGCAAGAATGTCACTTGCAGGCAGCCATAGGCTGATCAGCTGCATTATCTTCATACTACTGCTACTCATCTGCCTAATCTCCCTGTTGCTCTAGAGTGCCGTCTCTGGCTTTCCCGAAGAGGCCTCTATACGGTGAAGTGGTGCAGCTTTCAGCAAATGACTACAACCCTTGAGACCTTGCTGAACAATTGGCCTTATCGATTGTAAAGAGTACAGCTGGAAAGTGAACAGCGGCAAAGACGGGTTACAAGAAAGTATTAGCAGGCAACATTAAATTGAAACCTAAACATCTTTTAAAGATCCAGGGTGATATATTTGTTTGGCCCAATTTTGGTTGTGAGTTGAATCTCTTGGAGGAGGGCAGCACATAAACTTGGTAGTTCCATTTCAATGCCAAAATCATAGTGTAGGGCAGAGCAAGTACCACACTGCTAGTTTCCTCTTTGTGCTGCTAGCTGGAGGCTGAAGAGCCTTGAGCTGAGAGTTTGTGGCGCAGACACATTCCATTCTTAAATGCAGCCTGTCCCTCTTAAAGAGTGCAGTGAATCATAACGCTGCAATTTAAAATAGAAAATGGAACACCAGGTATGGAGAAAGTCCTAAGGTGGCAGATGCTATGGCATCATCAGCTACTTGCGCATTAGCAGTTTACTCATCATGCCAGATAACGGTGAAGGAGAGCGGGAAGTTGATAAGGGGCATAAAGTAGGACCATATCGTCATCCTCAATATTTTGAGCAACACGGGTGTCCCCGACCAATTTTGCTCTGCTCCTTTCTGTTGTGTTCCATTTTGTCCTGCAAGAAAAGGTAGAACATCAGTAATTATGCAGCACTGTGTTGGAGTGATGTGCCTGTCACAGCTGAAGAGTTGAAGAAATGTGGAGGCAAGGTGCAACTGGATTTTCAGGATTTGTAAATCTGAGGCTGAGTTGGAGGAGCATCTGCATGTTACTCCAGAGTGTGTGTTGAGTGCTCGGGAGTGTTGCTGGGTGAGTGATGGAGTGTTGTGCATTGAGCAGTAAGATAAATTGTTGGATAGTAAATGTCATGGAAACATGTATTCATTGGCCTTGACCCATGCAGGTGAGGTCATTAGATTTCTTGTAGCACTGCTGCCAGGCTCTCTGTTCCAACGCACAGTGACACCAGTGTGTACAATCTATAAGATGCAATGCAACAACCCACCAAGAATCCTTCAACACCTTCCAAACTCGAAACCTCTATCACTGAGAAGAACAAGGGCAACGGATGCATGGGAACAGCACTAACTGCAAGTTCCCCTCCAAGCCACATACCATCCTAACTTGAGACTATATCGCTGTTCCTTTACTGTCATGGTATAAAAATCCTGGCACGCCCTTCGCAAGAGCACTGTTGTTCCCACACCAGATGAACTGCACGGTTCAAGAAGGTGGCTCACTTTCAGCGCAACGCAATGTCCCACCATCCTTTGCTCCCCACCCATGCAATTAACTATGTCTCCAGAGGGCGGCATGTGCCACAGTGGATAGCACTGGGACTGCGGCGCTGAGGACCCGCGTTCGAATCCTGGCCCTGGATCACTGTCCGTGTGGAGTTTGCACATTCTCCCCATGTCTGCGTGGGTTTCACCCCCACAACCCAAATATGTGCAGGTTAGGTGGATTGGCCACACTAAATTGCCCCTTAATTGGAAAAGAAAATAATTGGGTACTCTAAATTTATTTTTTAAAAACTATGTCTCCAGGGTGAATTAATTACCATTGGGAGCTCCCACCAATTGTGCTTGTTTTAAGGCAGTTGAGGAGGCTCCAAAAATGATTTCCTTGTGAGTAAAAACATTTTCAGCTTATTAATCAAACTGCAGGATTGCGCCACTTTTAAATGTATCAAGGAATAATTTTTAGATGCAAAATTTTAAAATTAGGTTTTAAAATGTTGCCCTTTTGCACCAGAATTGGCAGGTTTTGTGTTCGGTGATCAACAAATGGGTTTGAGTGGACGTTTGAGAAAAAAAGCAATTTGCAAAGCTGCTGCAACTTTGAGTGAAATTTGTACCCCGATCACCCATTGCGTCAATAAACAGGAACTCTATTACAATGTGACAATGTGTTCGCGAGCAAAGAGCAGGAAATCAGATATGCAGGCTAGGTAAATTAGGTGGATAAGCCAAGCTAAAATTGTTCCTTAGTGTCCAAAGATGTTTACGAAAAGTGTGGTTGCGGGTATAGGGTGCACCCTCGATGGGCCAAATGGTCTCCTTCTGCACTGTAGGTATCTTTGAAAAGTTGAGACCAAATCTGTAAACATAATTTCTCAAGCACAATCTCTTCAGATTTTCCTATATGAGGTTTGGAATTGTTGAAATGAGTGAGGACTTACTTCTTTCTATCTTGGGCTAATTGCAGAAAGTCAGGAGCTTTGTGTTGTGTGAGGACGTGTACACACTGCAATCAGAATGATCATGGCCTAAATTGTTTGTGTCCCAGTACCCCTTGGGGCATGCAGTGATGCTAAACAAGAATGGAGAGGCCCAAAGACGGAAATAATATCATGCATGGCCCTCATTTTAATGATTCCAGGTGGTGCCAGTCAGGTGCCCCAATGCAGTTTGAGAGTTGAGGCCACTAGGTACCTGAGACTACAGGTAAGTCCAGGTGTTGGGGTGAGGGGGAACACTTGGAAGGCAATTCAGAGACATGGTTGAATGGGGTGTAAGGTTGGGTGAGTTGTGATCTGAAATTGCTTCATGGAGCCTGGAGGAGCAATCATGACCTGTCAGACTCCATCGAAAACAAATTCCTGCAGGTTTTGGGACCCATTTGTGAACACCCTCCAGCAGGCGGATGGATGGCTAGACAGTTCTAGACCTGGCATACACATTAGGCTCTGAAATGGGTGAGGACTGGGGACCCTCATTTATGAGACTTTCTTTATTTAAAAAAAAACTATATTTAGAGTACCCAATTATTTTTTTTCCAATTAAGGGGCAATTTAGCGTGGTCAATTCACCTACCAGGCATTCATCATAACAACTCATTACTACCTTCTCAGGGGCAATTAGAGATGGAACAGTGATATCTACACCCCATGAATGAATAAATTAAATGTTCTTCCGAGATCATTTGGATGGGAAGCCTCACACACACTCACTTCATCTCTCACACACACTCACTCCCTCACACACATGCACTCAATCACACACAGTCGCTCCCTTTCTCACACACATTCAGCCTCTCTCAAACACCCACCCCCTCTCTCACACACACTCACCCCCTCACTCACACTCCCTCCCCTCACTCACACTCACTCCCTCTCTCATACACACTCACCCCCTCTCTCATACACACTCACCCCCATCTCACACACACATACCCTCTCTCACAAACTCAATCCCCTCTCTCACACTCTCACCCCCCTCTCTCGCATTTACTCACCCATACTCGCCCCTTCTCTCATACACATTTACCACCACTTACTCACACTCTAACCCCTTCACCTTCACTCTATGCCCCTCTCTCACAGATATACAGTCCCCCTCTCTCACACGCACTCACTGCTCTTTCTCTCGCTCCGTGTTCGCGGTACATGGCTCATCCACTCCAAGGCCTGCCCTGGATGGCCACCCCCACTCCAAGGCCTGCCCTGGATGGCCCTCCCCACTCCAAGGCACGCCCAGGATGGCCCTCTCTTTTCCAAGGCCTGCCCTGGATGGCCCTCTCTTTTCCAAGGCCTGCCCTGGATGGCCCTCCCCACTCCAAGGCCTGCCCTGGATGGCCATCCCCACTCCAAGGCCTGCCCTGGATGGCCCTCCCCACTCCAAGGCCTGCTCTGGATGGCCCTCTCTTTTCGGAGGCCTGCCCTGGATGGCCCTCCCCACCCAAGGCACGCCCTGGATGGCCCTCCCCACTCCAAGGCCTGTCCTGGATGGCCCTCCCGACTCCAAGGCATGCCCTGGATGGCCCTCCCCACTCCAAGGCACGCCCTGGATGGCCCTCTCCACTCCAAGGCATGCCCTGGATGGCCCTCTCTTTTCCAAGGCCTGCCCTGGATGGCCCTCTCTTCTCCAAGGCCTGCCCTGGATGGCCCTCCCCACTCCAAGGCCTGCTCTGGATGGCCCTCCCCACTCCAAGGCCTGCCCTGATTGGCCCTCCCCACTCTGAGGCATGCCCTGGATGGCCCTCCCCACTCCAAGGCCTGCTCTGGATGGCCCTCCCACTCAAAGGCCTGCCCTGGATGGCCCTCCCACTCCAAGGCCTGCCCTGGATGGCCCTCCCCACTACAAGGCCTGCCCTGATTGGCCCTCCCCAGTCCGAGGCATGCTCTGGATGGCCCTCTCTTTTCCAAGGCCTGTCCTGATTGGCCCTCCCCACTCCGAGGCATGCCCTGGATGGCCCTCCCCACTCCAAGGCATGCCCTGGATGGCCCCTTGCTTCAAGGTCCACACTGGATGCTCACGACTTTCTCTGCCATCATTACCGTGCCCATGCTCCTCCAATCAGAGGCTGGCATCTCCAGATGCCAGCCTCAGATTGGACAAGCAGCTCGGCAGAAATTTCCAAATGTGCATGTCTTGCCACAGACCCCTGGAATCTCCTACGGACCCACTTGATTCTGCAGACCCCAGTTTGAGAACGACTGGCATCGGTCAATGAAGGAAAACTTGTATGAGTTATAAAAGGCAAATTGTAACTGGCTAGCTTTTTTGAATTAATATTTTAATTTCATAACAATAATTTCATAATAATAATCTTTATTAGTATCAGAAGTAGGCTCACATTAACACTGCAATGAAGTTACTGTGAAAATTCCTTAGTCGCCATATTCCGGCACCTGTTCGGGTACACTGAGGGAGAATTCAGAATGTCCAATTCACCTAACAAGCACGTCTTTCGGGACTTGCGGGAGGAAACAGGAGCAGCAGTCAGTTTGGACAGTGTGACCAGGAGGAGCTCAGTCCAATGCAGGAACATAAGAACTAGGAGCAGGAGTAGGCCATCTGGCCCCTCGAGCCTGCTCCACCATTCAATGAGATCATGGCTGATCTTTTGTGGACTTAGCTCCACTTTCCGGCCTGAACACCATAACCCTTAATCCCTTTCTTCTTCAAAAAACAATCTATCTTTATCTTAAAAACATTTAATGAAGGAGCCTCTACTGCTTCACTGGGCAAGGAATTCCATAGATTCACAACCCTTTGGGTGAAGAAGTTCCTCCTAAACTCAGTCCTAAATCTACTTCCCCTTATTTTGAGGCTATGCCCCCTAGTTCTGCTTTCACCCGCCAGTGGAAACAACCTGCCCACATCTATCCTATCTAGTCTCTTCATAATCTTATATGTTTCTATAAGATCCCCCCTCATCCTTCTAAATTCCAACGAGTACAGTCCCAGTCTACTCAACCTCTCCTCGTAATCCAACCCCTTCAGCTCTGGGATTAACCTAGTGAATCTCCTCTGCACACCCTCCAGCACCAGTACGTCCTTTCTCAAGTACGGAGACCAAAACTGAACACAATACTCCAGGTGTGGCCTCACTAACACCTTATACAATTGCAGCAGAACCTCCCTAGGCTTAAACTCCATCCCTCTAGCAATGAAGGACAAAATTCCATTTGCCTTCTTAATCACCTGTTGCACCTGTAAACCAACTTTAGGAGACCAATGACCTCCACCAACCACACGGCATTGGTCACGTCTACCACCACCCTGACGTCTTTCCCCACCCCAACATATTATTGCGTCAGTGCCCCAGCACACACTGGCAACCCCCAGCACAACCTCTTCATGCCTTGGAGCAGTGCCCATACTTGCCACCTGCCATGAACCCCTCCGATGCATCAAGCATGCAGCTCTCAATGCCCCCTCTTTGTCCTTGCAGGAGATGTTAGCCCACAATGGACGGGAAAGGGCCGGACATCAGAGCCCTCATCCCCTATGAGGAGTGGGCCTTGCAGATGATGGGATTGTCCAATGAGAGTGCAGTCACCGACAGCGAAGTTGGTCTGCGCGACAGAGGTGAGGATCAATTGTCCCTCTACCCAGCTGACCTGTCTCAAGTGAGTTGTTCATGTCAGACAAAATGATACTTCCCTCTCACTGACCACATGTCCATTCTCTCGCAGAATCTCCATCCCATGGTGCCGGACCATCCGTGGTGCCACTCCTCGCCACCCAAGAGAATACCTTGGAGGAGAGCTCCGAGGATGCCACCATCGACGTGCCACAGCTATCATCCCCACCCACCGCCAGCGCAGAAACACACACCTTTGTGGGCGACGGTAGTGCACAGGCTTCTGGGGCACAATCTGGTGAGCACCAGATAGATGCTGATTCACATCAGATGGAGGAACATCCAAGGGAATCAGCAGTCAGATTTCTGCTGGATCCCAGGACTCAGCTTACTCCCAGTCAAGATGCTGAGCCTCTGGACAAGGTTAACCTGGATCTGATGCAGACCCTCAGGCATGGCCGTGAGATTCAAGAGGGGATGTCAGCGACACTGGTGTGTGCACAGCCGATTGGAGGAGCCCCAAAGGCTTCGGGCGCAGGAGGTGATGTCGACAATATATGACACTGAGGCCAACACTGCCAGGGTGGTGACCGCAGTGGAAAGCCTGCAGAAGAAGGTCAGCATCTTGAATGGTGATGTCCAAGGCGTGGCTCAGTCTGTGACGAACATGGCCGAGGACCTAGAAAGCATGTCCCCGTCGATGGGGGACATGTCCCAGATGCAGGTGGACATTGCTGAGGTGCACCAGAGCATGTCCCAGCCTCAAGTGGACATTCTTGGGGCACTCCACAGCTGTCCCAGGCGCAGGTGGACATTGGGCCAGCAGACAGTGAGAACCATCGCTGAGGGCATCAACACAATTGTGCAGACAACGGGGAGACGCCAGAGTCTGATGATGCAGAGGTCTCTGGAGCTCATTCCAGTGTCTCTCCATCCCATGGAAATCCCCAGGGCTCAACGGGCATCGTCCAGGAGGAGGGAGTGCTGGAGGCCGACCTGGTTCCTTCCACCAGGGAGATGATGGCGGTCTGCATCTCACCCAAATCTCCCCTTCCTGACACGGGCTCATCTCAATGTCAGCAGGCAGAACAGGGTAGCATAGCAATGCCAGTGACACCGGTAAGCCGGTCAGGACCCTTCGGCTCCAGGCCCTCCTGATGCTAGGCGCATCAAAGGCCACAGCCCGTGAGAAGGAGCAGGCTGCCTCCACCTTCAACATGTACCTTGGGGACACACCTGGATGTAGCGGGAGAGCACGGAAGGTTAAGAAGATTGAGAATCACTGAGTGGGCAATGTGGGATGGGGGAGGGGCATCATCTGTAGCTAGGGACAATGAGGATTTTTAATATTCACAATTAAACCATGTTAAACTTGATACATGCGGGGCCCCTGTCACATTAAGCTTCATAGCAGGTTGGCCTGCACCCCAACCGCCTGTTGCCTTCTGCTCCCCCCTCCCCTCCCCCGGATACAGTGTTCCTAGATCAAGGAGTCTTTGATGCAGACCATGTGCAGGTGGTGGGTGTGAGCGTGCTGTCAACAGAAAGACAGGGACAAGACTATGGCATAGACTGAGGAGCACCAGAGCTTACCTCACAGCAAGTTATCATCACTCTCCTGCGTTATAGACCCACACACAGTGCCAACACAGGCCCATCTCCCTGGGGTGATGTTACACAGATCCTGGGAAGTTGGAACACGGTAGTGGGGGAAGGTTAAGGAATTGGGGTGGGGTAATGGGTGGGAGGGTGGGGTGGAGAGGATGTTCGGGGGAATTTAGGGGGGAAAGGAGGGATTGGGGGAAAAGAGAATCATGTGGGGGGGGAGGGAGAGACAGTGAGCTGAAGGACAAAGCTGTGTCCTATGAGAAGCAGGAAAGGGCATGCCGGACCTTTGCCGCCACCTGTCTTCCATCCTCCAGCTGCTTCTGCGGGTCCTCCCGGGCTCTTCCTCCAGCCCCTTCAGGTCTGGCCCATCCTCATCCTCCTGAGCCGCATGTCTCTCCTCCTCCTCGCCCTATTGCAGTGCCAGGTTGTGGAGGGCACAGCTGGCCACCGCAAAGCGTGCGGCTCTCTGGGAGGTGTACTGCAGGGCACCACCAGAGCGGTCCAATCATCGGAACTGCATTTTGAGCAGTCTGATGCACCGCTCAATGACAGCATTCGTAACAATATGGGCCTTGTTATATTGGGTCTCTGCATCGGTCTCTGGCCTCCGTACTGGCATCATCATCCAGGAGCTCAGTGGGTACCCCTTAACCCCCAAGAGCCAACCTGTGATCCTGGGGTGGTCATCGACCATGCCGGGCATCTCGGAGTGTCCCAGGAGGTAGCTGTCTTGCATGCTCCCTGGGTAACGTGCATGATCCTGAGGTGGTGGTCGCACATGAGTTGAACATTCAGGGAGTGGAACCGCTCGTGTTAATGAAGAGCGCTCCCTGATGCCCCAGTGCACACAAGGCGACATTTGTGCCATCAATTATCACCTGGACCTGGGGCATCCCAATGATGGTGAAGACTCCTGCTGCCCGGGCATCTTGATGGGCTTGGTCCAGCTCAAAGTTTATATAGTCAGCCACCTGGACATACAGGGATTCATGCCTTCACAGATGCACTTGTGGGCTGTAGCTTGGTGATACGCCGTAGAAGTTCCCACTCTAGCCCTGGAATGAACCGGTGGCATAAAGGTTCAGGGCTGCAGTAACCTTGACAGCCACCGGTAGCGGGTATCCTCCTCCGCCTCCATGGGGTTCCAAGTCCACAAAGACATAGCTTGGATGCCACACCATCTCCTTGTTGAGACGGAGTCTCCTGCGGCACATGCTGTCTGTCATCTCCTCAAATGACCAACAACGCCTATCCATCTTGTGCCATTGCTGGTGTTCTCTGGATCTCTCCCTGGCCTGATGGGTGGCTGGGTCTGCAGGGTGTGCGGTGGCCTCCTGCACATAGGTGCTGCCTTGAGCCTGTGTCAATGATGCTGCCGCGTCCTCTGGCGTCTGGGCTGCCAACTGCAATGTGAGGGCTGCCGCTGCGGGGTCAACAACATGACCCATATTGTTATATCTGTAAGTAATTGGAGAAGGTGAGAGGCCGACAATCAGTTAGGGCTTCCAGCCCGGGACCCTCAAATCCACAAGCCTCCCCCACTCTTACGTTTCCTGCCTTCTCTCAGAGTGCCATCCACCGAGCCAGTTGTGCTTGATCTACACACACACCCTCTGATTGCGGGGATATTATTATGTTGCCTGCCTAGTGCCAGGGTGAGGGACATCTCAAACCGACTTGAAAGGATATTGGAGTGGGAGAGGGAGGATTCAGTTTTTGTGGTCCACATTGGCACGAACAACACAGGCAAGACCAGGAAAGAGGACGTGTTTAGGGATTATCAAGAACGAGGAATTAAATTAAAGAACAGGTCCTCAAGGGTATAATCTCTGGATTATTACCCAAACCACATGCAAATTTGCATAGGAATGAGAAAATTAGGGAAGTAAACACGTGGCTAAAGGAGTGGTGCGGGAAAGAGGGGTTCCATTTCATGGGGAACTGGCACCAGTATTGGGATAGGAGGGATCTGTACCGTTGGGCGGTCTCCATCTGAACTGATCTGGGACCAGTCTTCTAGCAGAAAGGATAAATAGGGTGGTCACAAGGACTTTAAACTAGCAAATGGGGGAGGGGAAAGGGAAGGGTAAAACTAGAGGAAGTATAATGGTTAATGGGAGCCAGAGCAGCAGGTCAGCATGTGAGGAGAAAGTAGAGGTTAATAGAATGAGCAAGCGAGGCCAGTCTTAACAACTATGGAGGGGTAAGAAAAGTAAAAAATTTAAACGTGACTGTGGGAGTGAACATTGGCGATGAGGTTGAGTGTTATCAGAGATTAATGAAGGAGGTCAGAATGTGTGAAAAGCATAGTGCAGAAGAAAATCCTGGAACATTTCAAAACATGGATTGGTGGCAACCTGTTTAATTTAGCCACACTGAATCAGGTAAGTTCAGGGCAGCACAGTGACACTGGTTAGCACTGCTGCTTCACAGCACCAGGGACCCGGGTTCAATTCCAGCCTTGGGTGACTGCATGTGTGGAGTTTGCACATTCTCCCCGTGTCGGCCTGGGCTTCATCCGGGTGCTCCAGTTTCCACCCACAATCCAAAAATGTGCAGGTTTGGCGGATGGCCATGCTAAAATTGCCCCTGGTGTCCATAAAAAAGGTTAGGTGGGGTTACTGGGTGTAGCGCACAAAGACTCTGAGAGACGAATAGAGTGAAGTCGATGAGGCTTTATTAAGCGTGACTGTTCCCCCGCAGTTCGGTAGCAGACTGGCCTGCGGGGGAGGACTCCTGGTTCTTATACTCTGCCTTCAGGGCGGAGCTAGAGGTCAACGGCCAACCAGGACCCGGGATCTGTCAGCCAATGACATCACGGCTTCACAGTCCCACATGACCCCTAATGCATACTACCACATTCACCCCTTGTTAAAAATGAACCCGGCGGGGTGATGCTTCGCATGGTGGTAAGGGTTTACAAGGCTGGTCCTGGGAGGAAAAACCTTCGCATGTCATTACAGTATGTACAAGGGTTTTTTTTTCTTTTCGAAGTATTTACAGTAATCGTCAGGAGAAAAAGACAAAATGTTCTCGTTAAAAGTCCACATATTGTAGTGTTAGATCGACGCCACGAGTCGGTCGGGCGGTCTGGTCGTCCGTGTCGATCGTCTCGGCCCCGGTGGTGGTGGTGGTGCTTGTTCCAGTGTTGTCGTCTCCGGGAGCCTTACGGTTTCAGCTTCGGCTTCCCTACTGGTCGGGCCTGGGAGGAGGACCGATCCTCCAGGGAAGGGGGCGGTCACGGGGTGCGCCGGTGGCAGGGAGGGGGTGATTTGTGTCGGGGGGGTGTGTGTGTTGCCGGCGGGCGCCAGGTCTCGCAGGGAGACCGTGTCCTGTCGGCTGTCGGGGTACTCCACGTACGCGTACTGCGGGTTCGCGTGAAGGAGGTGAACCCTCTCGACCAACGGGTCCGACTTGTGCGCCCGCACATGTTTTCGAAGCAAGATGGGTCCTGGGGCCGCCAGCCAGGTCGGCAGCAACGTTCCAGAGGAGGACTTCCTGGGGAAGACAAGGAGGCGCTCATGAGGCGTTTGGTTAGTGCTAGTACACAGTAGTGACCGGATGGAGTGGAGAGCGTCCGGGAGGACCTCCTGCCACCGTGAAACTGGGAGGTCCCTGGACCGTAGGGCCAGTAGGACGGTCTTCCAGACCGTGCCGTTCTCCCTCTCTACTTGCCCGTTCCCCCGGGAGTTGTAGCTGGTCGTCCTGCTCGAGGCTATACCGTTGCTGAGCAGGAACTGGCGCAGCTCGTCACTCATGAAGGAGGACCCCCTGTCGCTGTGGACGTATGCGGGGCAACCGAACAGTGTGAAGATGGTGTTCAGGGCTCTAATGACTGTGGCCGCTGTCATGTCAGGGCAGGGGATGGCGAAGGGGAAACGGGAGTACTCGTCCACCGCATTCAGGAAGTATGTGTTGCGGTCGGTGGAGGGGAGGGGCCCTTTGAAATCCAGACTAAGGCGTTCAAAGGGACGGGAAGCCTTGATCAGGTGCGCACCATCCGGCCTGAAAAAGTGCGGTTTGCACTCTGCGCAGATGTGGCAGTTCCTTGTGACTGTACGGACCTCCTCCAAAGAGTAGGGGAGGTTGCGGGACTTTATTAAGTGGTAGAACCGAGTGACCCCCGGGTGGCAGAGGTCCTCGTGGAGGGTTTGGAGGCGGTTAATTTGTGCGTTGGCACATGTGCTGCGGGATAGGGCATCGGATGGCTCGTTCAGCTTTCCGGGACGGTACAGGATCTCATAGCTGAAGGTGGAGAGCTCGATCCTCCACCTTAAGATCTTGTCGTTTTTGATTTTGCCCCGCTGTGCATTATCGAACATGAAGGCGACCGACCGTTGCTCAGTGAGGAGAGTGAATCTCCTGCCGGCCAGGTAATGCCTCCAATGTCGCACAGCTTCCACTATGGCTTGGGCTTCCTTTTCCACTGAGGAGTGGCGGATTTCTGAAGCGTGGAGGGTTCGGGAGAAAAAGGCCACGGGTCTGCCCGCTTGGTTAAGGGTGGCCGCTAGAGCTACGTCGGAGGCGTCGCTCTCGACCTGGAAGGGGAGGGACTCGTCGATGGCGCGCATCGTGGCCTTTGCGATATCCGCTTTGATACGGCTGAAGGCCTGGCAAGCCTCTGTCGACAGAGGGAAGGTCGTGGTCTGTATTAGGGGGCGGGCCTTGTCTGCGTACTGGGGGACCCACTGGGCGTAGTATGAAAAGAACCCCAGGCAGTGTTTTACGGCTTTTGAGCAGTGCGGGAGGGGAAATTCCATGAGGGGGCGCATACGTTCGGGGTCGGGGCCTATTATCCCATTGCGCACTACGTAGCCCAAGATGGCTAGCCGGTTGGTGCTAAAAACGCACTTGTCCTCGTTGTACGTGAGGTTCAAGGCTTTAGCGGTCTGGAGAAATTTTTGGAGGTTGGCGTCGTGGTCCTGCTGATCGTGGCCGCAGATGGTTACGTTGTCGAGATACGGGAAAGTGGCCCGCAACCTGTGTTGATCAACCATTCGGTCCATCTCTCGTTGGAAGACCGAGACCCCGTTTGTGACGCCAAATGGGACCCTTAGGAAGTGGTATAATCGCCCGTCTGCCTCGAAGGCTGTGTACTTGCGGTCACTTGGGCGGATGGGGAGCTGATGGTAGGCGGACTTGAGGTCCACGGTGGAGAAGACCTTATATTGGGCAATCCGATTGACCATGTCGGATATGCGGGGAAGAGGGTACGCATCTAGTTGTGTGTACCTGTTGATGGTCTGGCTGTTGTCTATGACCATCCTTTGCTTCTCCCCTGTCTTTACTACTACCACCTGTGCTCTCCAGGGACTATTGCTGGCCTGGATTATGCCTTCCTTCAGTAGCCGCTGGACTTCGGAGCGAATGAAGGTCCGGTCCTGGGCGCTGTACCGTCTGCTCCTAGTGGCGACGGGTTTGCAATCCGGGGTGAGGTTTGCAAACAAGGATGGGGGCTCAACCTTGAGGGTTGCGAGGCCGCAGATAGTGAGTGGGGGTATTGGGTCGCCGAATTTGAAGGTTAGGCTCTGCAGATTGCACTGGAAGTCTAATCTCAGTAATGTGGGGGCGCAGAGTTGGGGAAGGACGTAGAGTCTGTAGTTTTTGAACTCCCTCCCTTGCACCGTTAGGGTAACTATGCAGAAGCCTTTAATCTGTACGGAGTGGGATCCTGCAGCTAGGGAAATCTTTTGTGCGCTGGGACGGATGGTCAAAGAACAGCGTCTTACCGTGTCGGGGTGGATTAAGCTTTCCGTGCTCCCGGAGTCGACCAGGCATTGTGTCTCGTGCCCTTTCATCAGCACCGTTGTCGTCGTCTGGAGCGTCCGGGGCCGAGCTTGGTCCAGCGTCATTGAGGCCAGACGTGATCGTAATGCTTGAGGGTCTTCTGCGAGCCCCGTGGAGCCGTCGACACTGGGGTCCTTTGTTGCCGTCCAAGATGGCGGCGGGGGTGAACAAGATGGCTGCCCCCATGCATCGCACATGGCTGGGGGGTCACAAGATGGCGGCGGGGGTGGACAAAATGGCCGCCCCCATGCGTCGCATAGGTCTGGGGTGGCCCAAGATGGCGGCGCCCCTCCTCCCCTCGTGGTGGCCGGGACCCAAAATGGCGGCGCCTGCGGGTCGCACATGGGGCGCTGGGGGGGTTGGGGAGCGTTAGGAACGCGCAGGACTCCCTCTTCTCCGGGGACAGCGGTGGCCGGGACCCAAAGTGGTTGCGCCTGCGGGTCGTACATGGGGCGCGGGGGGGGTTGGGGAGCGTTAGAGACGCGCAGAACTCCCTCTTCTCCGGTGACAGCGGTGGCCGGGACCCAAAATGATTGCGCCTGAGGGTCGTACATGGGGCGCTGGGGGGGGTTGGGGAGCGTCAGAAGCTCACAGGGCTCCTTGTTCTCCTGGGACAGCGGCGACCTCCCGAGACCGGCACACAGCCGCGAAATGGCCCTTTTTCCCGCAGCTCTTACAAATCGCTGCGCGGGCCGGGCAGCGCTGCCGGGGGTGTTTCGCCTGGCCGCAGAAATAGCAGAGGGCTCCCCCGGTACGACTTGGCGTCTGAACCGCGCAAGCCTGTGGGGTGGTCGGGGGGGGGGGGTTTGTCGCGACGGGTGCGTACGGAGCCCAATGGCTACGGTCGGGGCCGTAGGCGCGGGCGTTTCACGCGGCCACGTCCAGGGAGGCTGCTAGGGCTCGTACCTCTGAGAGTCCTAGCGACTCTTTTTCTAAAAGTCTTTGGCGGATTTGGGAGGAGTTCATACCTGCGACAAAAGCATCGCGCATTAACATGTCCGTGTTCAATCGCGTTCACCGGCGGGCAGCTGCAGGCCCGTCCCAAAATTAGTAGCGCGGCGTAGAATTCATCTATCGATTCTCCGGGACTTTGCCGTCTCGTTGCGAGTTGATAGCGAGCGTAGACCTGGTTTACTGGGCGAACAAACATGCTTTTTAGTGCTGCCAACGCCGTCTGGAAATCCTCTGCGTCTTCGATGAGAGAGAAAATCTCCGTGCTTAACCTCGAGTGCAGGACCTGTAGTTTTTGGTCTTCTGTGACCCGGCCGGGGGCCGTTCTGAGGTAGGCCTCGAAACAAGTCTGCCGGTGCTTGAAAACTGCTGCTGAGTTCACTGCGTGGGGGCTGATCTTCAGGCATTCCGGAATGATCCTGAGCTCCATAGTCCTTTAGACACGCTTAATAAATTGTAGCGCACAAAGACTCCGAGAGACGAATAGAGTGAAGTCGATGAGGATTTATTAAGCGTGACTGTTCCCCCGCAGTTCGGTAGCAGACTGGCCTGCGGGGGAGGACTCCTGTTCTTATACTCCGCCTTCAGGGCGGAGCTAGAGGTCAACGGCCAACCAGGACCCGGGATCTGTCAGCCAATGACATCATGGCTTCACAGTCCCACATGACCCCTAATGCATACTACCACACTGGGTTACTGGGATAGGGCGTGAGCCTAGGTGTGGCACAAAATCAGAAATAACAACCTTCAATTATGCAGCGGCTTTAAAAATTGATTGATGCACGATCAATGACCACTAAAACGAGGTTGTAGTACAACTGAAGGCTTTAATAAGCTAGATATTTCCCCCAGCATCTCAGGTACAGAATGAGGGCTGCTGGGAAGGTACGGGTTCTTATACCCCACCTATCAGGGCGGAGCTATTATATTCTCTAGCCAATAGCAAGCATATAGGTTCTACCAATGGTACTTCAGCCTCTCAGGTACCGTAATACCTATAATACCACATTGATACTGAGCCACCTGGAGAAATTTGGAAATAAAAACACAATGCCTGTTTTAAGGAAAATTATTTTTTACGGAATGAACTCGGCCCCGACCCATTTCGTAAAGACGAGATTCATCTGTAATAGATTTAAAATAATTTGCAGAAGATCTCAACAGATGGATAGCACAATTGCTTCACAGCTCCAAGGTCCCAGGTTCGATTCCTGACTTGGGTCACTGTCTGTGCGGAGTCTGCACATCCTCCCCATGTGTGCGTGGGTTTCCTCCGGGTGCTCCGGTTTCCTCCCACAGTCCAAAGGTGTGCAGGTTAGGTAGATTGGCCATGATAAATTGCCCTTAGTGTCCAAAATTGCCCTTAGTGTTGGGTGGGGTTACTGGGTTATGGGGATAGGGTGGAAGTGTTGATCTTGGGTAGGGTGCTCTTTCCAAGAGCCGGTGCAGACTCGATGGGCCGAATGGCCTCCTTCTGCACTGTAAATTCTATGAAATCTATGAGCTGGAATTTTTTCGTGGACAGTTTTTGGGATCCTGAAGGTGGCGGAACAGATTATAAATTATTGTATGAGATGTATTTGAGGGTGAGGTTGTGGATAAAAAGCATAACTGTCCTTTAAAAGAACCTGCACAGACATGACAGGTCAAATGGCCAAATTCTGTGCTTATGTTTTCCTGATTCTATATTAACTTCAGAATTTGAGCAGTGTACTCTACGATGTGTCTGATGGCAGAATGGACCTCATCATACTCAGCTAATGTCCTGGGAAAGTGCATGGGAAGGTAGCCTTGACCTCTGAGAATTTGGCCAGATACCTGCTTTTCTTGATGCCGGCCTTAAAATGAAGCTAAAAGGAAAACAAGCATTTACTTGTATGATTGAGTGCTGCTGGTTACTAACTGGGGAAAATAAGTAATTTTGTTAATATAGATTGTGTGATTGATGCCCATGTCTGGTGCTTCACAGTGCCAGGACCCGGGTTTAATTCCAGCCTTGGATCACTATTTGTGTGGAGTTTGCACTTTCTTCCTCTGTCTGAATGGGTGCTCTGGTTTCCTCCCACAGTCCAAAGATGTGCAGATTAGGTGAATTGGCCATGTTAAAATTGACCAGTAGTTTAGGTGGGGTTGCTGGGATAGGGTGGGGGAATGGGCCTACGTAGTGTTTTCTTTCAGAGAGTCGGTACAGACTCAATGGGCTGAATGGCTTTTTTCTGCACTGCAGGAATCCAATTCTATTCTCTAGGGAAAAGGGATGAAAGCTAGAAGCCAAAGCAAAATTGGTAATGGATATTTTATGTGTATAGAAATTAATATGTTGCTTAAGTAGAAATATGCATTTTATTTTTCTTGTCTTAAACTTATTTTCTAGGTGAGATTATTAACTGGGTTGCATTAGACCGTGAACATCATACTCACCATCAGTTGTCAGTGCTAGTTACAGATCATGGTGTGCCTCGTCAAAATGCCTCCACTACTGTTTATATCACAGTCACTGACATTAATGATAATGAACCACTTTTTTCCTACCCCGGACCTAGGCATGAGTTCACTGTCAAGGTATGTACACATCTAAGGTTCCCTTTTTGGCGTTTACTGTGTATGGTAATTAAACAATATAAAATAATGACTAACAATAAGCACAAAGAGAGGAAGTAAAATTCTGTTCAACATTATACGCAACTGGATCCAGGGGTTAAGATATTGGGAAAATGCATATTGTTAAGGTACTGGACCAGACCCCAGATTTTGTTAGGATACCGGACGAGAACCCCCAAACAATTATTCTATATGTAAAACTGTGAGGAAAGGATGAAATGATGACTCTGGCCAATAGGTATCTTTTATAATAAAATAAACTTTAATTTAAGCACAGAATTAACCACATTGACATCAAAGAAATAACTTTACAATTATCAGTTAAGGGCAGTATGGTGACGCAGTGGTTAGCACTGCTGCCTCACGGCGCCAAGAACCCGGGTTCAATTCCGGCCCCTGGTCACTGTCTGTGTGGAGTTTGCACATTCTCCCCATGTCTATGTGGTGCTGCGTAGATGGATTGGGCATTCTAAATTGTCCCTTAATTAGAAAAAAAATGGATTGGATACTTTAAATTTGTAAAAAAAATAAATTTTTAATTCTCAGTTAAACAGTTCTTAAATAAAAGGAAATACTTGAATTTAGTATCTACAGCAGCCACTAATTCAAATTAAGCAACACAATATGGTTCAAAAGCCATTTATAAATAAAGTTAACACAACAGGTTACTTGCTTAGCAGTGTTGAGACTTTTGGAGAGAGATTCTTTCAAGAGCAGATCCGCACATGTCTGCCTTCTCAGACTCAAATCCTATGGAAAATTGCTGTTCAACTTAAAATCTTACAACAGACTGTAAAACAACAGACAGACCTGGCTCCTCCCATTAATTATATCATCTGTATCCCACTAAGTTCCATGATCTGCTTAGGGACGAAGTACAATCCCTCATAAGTTATCTGCACTCCAGGGAACATCCAAAATGTAACCATTGGTCCATTAGCCCTTTATCTGTAACCAAGTAAGTAGTTGGATTGAATGGTTACCTCACTCTTTTACAGCGCCTTAATTATAGCTTTAGCAGACATAATGCTTGTATGTATTTTAAACCAAGTTTTTTAATAACATTGTTGCCACAAATATGAAGTGTAATATATATCAATTTCTTACATTCATCACAATATTAGAGTTACAGCCTCAAGCAATATTCTGCTCCCATTCCAGGGGCGGAATATTCCACATTTAACATATTGCGGTTAGCGAAACAGATGCTACCCTGACTTAATAGATCGCTGCAGAACTATAAAAATAAACAATCTGATTGATCATTTTGACCTTCCAGCGAGTTGTTAATCATACTGCTTTTATGTTAAGCTAAACAATCCAATTCAAAGAATTGAACCTCCTCGCCATGCACAATGCCTTCAATATTTCAAAAGGCAATGAAATTGACTGTGAAAACCACTTTAATCTTCATCTTTAAATTTGGCAAACTGACAGTTTGGAGAGAGGGGCTGGTTTAGCACAGGGCTAAATAGCTGGCTTTTAAAGCAGACCAAGGCAGGCCAGCAGCGTGGGTTCAATTCCCGTACCAGCCTCCCCGAACAGGGACTGGAATGTGACAACTAGGGGCTTTTCACAGTACCTTCATTTGAGGCCTACTTGTGACAATAAGCGATTTTCATTTCATTTTGTTTTCATTTCAAGTGCTGACACCGGGACTGAATGGGGGGTGTTCCACGGTCCCCATGGTGGAGCCAGTCGCAGAGCAATTCGGGACATTCAAATGGGCTAGCACATGCACCATGTGGAACTAGTGTAATTTCAACTCAGGCTGGCGTCGAATTCACTGCGGTCGGGATTGGCACTGGAGAGCCTGACAAGCTGGAGCTGCATATAAGCACTCCACTCCCTACACGCTCTCATTCCGGCCAAGAGGTTGGCACCATTAAAAGCGTCCCCGAGCTTCGGGGATGCAGAGTTCGAGATGGATGTCGTGGAGGAGAGGCGGGACACTCAGTTCCCAGGGCTGGGCAGGAAACTGCCACCTGCTGGTGTCAGGCAGGCCTGGGCACAGGGTGTCAGAAGCGGTCAATGTCTTGGCCGCTCCGCAAGGACCGGATGACAATGTTGGAAAAAGCTGATCAACCTCCTCAGAGAGGCCGGGTGAGGCACCTCCCCACACACCCCACCCGCAAGCAGTCCCCTCGCAGCCCACCCGCACCACACATCAACACCCATATCGCCTGCTATGGCCAGGTGCCTTGCTCACAAAGGCCACCGGCTGCAGACCCCCTGTGCTGCCCGTCTCCAAGTGGCTCACACTGTGCATGATCTGTCGGCCAAGGAGAAAGTGACCCACAACCGCCAGTAGAGAGAAAATACCAGAGGGGCCCGCCGGATCTGCGGCCCTTCACCATTGCGGAGAAGAGGCCGTTGGACCTGGTCGACAGGGTGGGAGAATGGGCAGTCTCAGAGGTGGAGGTTGGCATGGGACATCCAAGTGAGCCCTCAATGCGTTGCTACGCCCCAATGGCATGTGCGTCACCCCCCCAACCCCCGCCACATCACGCCTACCCGTGATCTCACCATGCGTCTTGTCTTGTGTCTTGAAGGGTATCCCCCACCCCCTGCGACTCACCTAGCAATGAGGCAGAACCGTCCGTGGTCCAACGCCCCCAGTAACAACCCCGTAATGCCCCGGAGCATATGTCCGGGGACAACACCAACATTCCATCACTGCTGTCACCAACATCCTCCACCATCCCAGAGACACTCACCTCGGTTGGGAATTTTAACGAAGAGGCTCCTGGGGCATTATCTAGGGCGCACCACAAACATGCAGAGCTACATCAGGCGGAGGTAAGAACCCCCGAGGGTGCAGACAGTTGGAGGGCGACCAAACTCAGGACTAGCTGCTGTCCAGACAGGTCTAGCGCTTCTTGAAAGGGCGGTGCCATCGATGTTGGAGACGCAGGCGCAGAGCCGGGGACGACATGAGGGTTTGTCAGCAACCATCCAGTGCCTGCAGGTGTAGTTGGAGGAGTCCAACTGCCTGCAGGAGCAGGATGCGGTGCAAACCATGCATGCCACCCAGGCCACCACTGCACGGGTGGCATCCGTGGTGGAGGCCTTGGGTGCTAAGGTATCGGCCACAGGTCAGGATGTCTAAGGCCTGAGGCACACTGTGCAGGCGGTGGTTGAGGCACAGGACAGGGCGTTCATATCACATGCAGCCATGCACCAGGACATTGCTGCAGCGCTCCAGAGCGTGGCCCAGTCACAACGGGCCATGGGTTTGGGCGTCAAGACCATTCGCGTGGCACTGGCTGCCCTAAACCGGCCTCCTTTGGCACATTCAATGGGCAGCTAGCAGTACAAGGTGGCATCACCTGGAAGACTGGCGGACCCATCCGGGCCCGGTCGCTTCAGAGGACGGCCGCTAAAGGGGACCCAGGTCACAGGGCGGGATACACAGCAGGCCGCCTTCAGGTCTGATGTACCGCCTGGGGGGCCACCAAAAAGGAGTGTCAGGACACGCAAGGTTAGAAAGTTGGACACGCAAGGTTAGAAAGTTAGACACCAGCTAAGTTGTCACGGGTGCAGCACATAGGATAGCGTTAGGGGCTAGGGCACAGTTATTTACAAATCACTGTCCCCAGTAAACGCATGTTCACCGATGTCACGACCTGCCTTGGCCCTTTCCGCAGAGTGTGAGGGTTCCCCCTCCCGCCCCCCCCGCAGAGTGTGAGGGTTTCCCCCCCCCACGTGGGCCTGTGTGATGGAATGACCAACAAGCATGATAGTGACACCGGGCGGGGGTCAGATGTTGTCAGACATCGCGGAGCAGGTCGTCATCATCCCCTACCCCATGAACCAGAACTGCTGATACTGCCGGCGCAGGGCCAACACCCTGTGGTGCAGCTGATGGGGAGCTCGGAGGGTGGTGGGGTGCTGAGCTGGGGGGGGGGATGGGATGCAGGGGGGTGCGGTCTGTTGGGGGGGGGGCGGAGTTGTGAGGGTAGGACGGGACGGTTGAGCTGCCGGTCGCCAGGCCCCCTAGTCAGCGAACTTGGAGACGATCAAGTTGTCCAGTGCTCAGTGGCCCTGGCACACACATCGTGCAACCTCCTGTGCCTGCCTGGGCCCTATGTCCTGCCCATGCTGGCCCTCCTCCAGATCCTCCTCCTCATGACCCTAGCCCCACCACTCCATTCCCCCCACACTCTTCCCAATGCCTCACGCCCCTGGCCCCGTCAGTGCCTGTCACCGGGTGGCACCCTGCCCCGCCACCCATCCCTGACAGCTTACGCTCTGTGGCCCCTGTCCCATGCCCTCCTGTGGAGTTACCATGGGTGGCCTCCTTAGGTGGGCCATGTGCTACCCTACCGGCAGGGTGCCACCTGTTTGGGGGGGGAAGGGCACTGCTTGCCACTGACAGGTGCCATGCCTAGTGGCATGTGTGCATGCAGTGACTGTGGGTGTGGCAGGGCGAGGGGGGTGAGCACCCATTGGGACCGTGGCTGTAGTGTGACATGGGTCCTCTGTGCGATGCACGGTAGTGTGTGGGAGGCTGGTGATGTGGGGTGCGGTTGTTGGGAGGTCAGCACGGGCCAGGGCAGTCGGGGGTACGGCCGCCCTCCGAGGCACCAGGAATTGGGGTCAGATATGATGAGGTGCCGTGTGGCAGGGCCTACCCCCTCACTGAGGTGTCCAGTTGAAAATACAATTGTATACCTACTGGGGGCGGGACGGATGGGAGCAAGTGCTCAGTGGGCAGGTGGAGTTTGGTGAATTCAGGTGTTCCTGCAGGGTGGGCTGGCATGCCAGGCTAGGTGGAAAAGGCCATGGTGCATAATCAGGCAGCACTCTGTAGCCTCCCCACCCCCTCTTACCCTGCAGTAGGGCAGTACCTCTGATGGGTGCACTGATGGGTGCCAACACCTGGTGGGCCACTGGCTGCACTGGGTCACGTATATCCTATTGATGGGTTGGCTGGGGACTGGGAGTTCCTGGGGATGGGGGGATTCCCATACGGCCGGCAGCGCTTCACACAATTACGGGACACAATGGGCTGTCAGTGGGGTGCTCAGCCAGATGGCTGTCTTGCAGGTCACGGCAATGGCAGCCGTGGCCAGACACCCCGGGTCATGGAGGACACCATGAACACATTCCATCAGCTGGTTGCCCCCGTTACTCCCCCTGTGACGTCTCCCCAGCTAGCGGCACAACTGGCAGCCCACCAATGCGCCTTTGGAAATACGTCTTACCTCTTCTCTCACCCTCTGCAGCTACGGCGCCCGGTTCCCGTTTTTAAAAGCCACAAGTGAACCATGCCGTGGTCACTTCCACCTGGTGGATGCAGAGCATCGCGGGAGGCTGGAGACTACCGGGTCAGGCCTGTTAATAATATGCTAATGGTTGTTACTCTAGGATTTGCATGCCCACATCGGCACGGGGCATGGAATGCATTCACGCCACCATCGAGGCGCTGGAGCATAGAAGTCTGTCAGTCATCAGGTGCTGCTCTCGATTTTTGGTTGACACCCGATCACGCTTTGTGATTCCGGCGTTGCTGGACGGAAAATCCTGCCGAGGTATTTTGGGCAGAGCCAAGATATATTCCCTTGAAAGGTAAGGGTAGGACAAACAAAGGCTGTGCTCCCTGAGAGATTCCCAGAGATAGAAATGAAGATAGAGAAGAAAAATTATACCTATAAGAGGTGTCTAGTTGAAAATACAATTGTGAACCAGACCAAATATAGAAGGTTCATAGGGGAGGTGAGAAAGCAAATAAGATAAGCTAGGAGGTAGTATGAAAAGAGACTGGCAGCAACATAAAAGGGAGTTCCAAAGTCTCCAAAGGCATATAAATAGTAAAAGGATGGTAAAAGGTGGAATAGAGTCGATTAGGGACCAAAAGGGGAATTACACATGGGGGCAGAGGAGAAGTATTAAATAAACACTTTGCATGTGTCTTTACCAAGAAAGAAGATGCTATCTAGGCCATGGTGAAAGAGGAGGTAATTCAAACACCAGAACACTAGAAAGGTAAAAAATTAATAAGGAGGAGGTTTTGGATAGGCTGTCTATACTTAAAAATGGTAAGACACCAGAACCTAATGAGATGTATCCAAGTATACTGAGGGAAATCAGGCGCGAGATAATCGCCGGGGGCTGGTGTGAATTCTCCGGCACCGGATATTCGGCGGGGGCGGGAATCGCACCGCGCCGGTTGGCGGGCCCCCCCCCCGCAATTCTCCGGCAGTCCCGCCGCTAAAATGCCTGTCCCACCGGCGTAGATTAAACCACCCTCCGAGGCACCAGGAATTGGGGTCAGATATGATGAGGAAGGTTTGTAGTGGAGTTCCTCGGTATTGGGATCCTTGCTTTTCCTCATATAGGTTAATCACCTAGACCTTGGTGTACAGGGCAGAATTTCAAAGCTTGCAATGATGCAAAACTTGGAAATGTTATGAACTATCAGGGCAATAGTATAGAACTTCCAAAAGACATAGTGTGATTAATGTAGGAATTTCAGATATATTTTAGTATAAGAATTTAGTGCAGTAAGGGTTAAAAGCCTGGATTAGTGTGTGCACGACTGCTGCAGTAGTGTTTTCAATGAATCACGGTTTGAAAGATTTTGGGAGCCAGAGGTGCATTAAGGCATTGTAAAAGCTTGGGCTGAGTAGTTTTGTTTGGACTGAGGGGTTCCCTGTGGAGTTAATTAGATTCACCGTTGGCTGACGCTGAAATCGGGAAACCAATTACGCCAAATCGTAACTCTCCGTTACCTCGATGGCAGCGTCAATGCAGTCCAGAACACATGTACAGTAAACACCATTTGCAGATTATTAGGGGGCTGACCCGGTATTCTCTGAGGCCTCTGTGATTCTCCGCCTCCAATGGGCCGAGTTCCCGATGGCGTGGCTGCTGAGGGAGAGAGAGGGGGTACGGAAAGTGTCCAATATCGCCATAGTTTGCTGACAGCTGTGCCCGGGCCCCGGGGCTTCTGCCAGGGGTGGGGGAGTAGGGGGCTGGCCAGGAGTAGTGGGGCTGGTCGGTGTGGATGGGCACGGAACACCATTGGCCCAGCCGGAAAGGCAGCCATGCAGCTGCGCACGCCACTGACAGCCCACTGTGAACTTAGAGTCACGGGTCGTATCGGAGTCCCTCCAGGACACTTCCCTGGGTACCCCCTGGCCTCAGTTCACCCATAGCGAGATGGGCATGCTCCAGTGCAACCAGTGCCATCTTGTTGACTGGGATGAGTGTGCGTTGGTATTGTAATGTGTATATGCGGCTGCAGCTTGTCAGCCTCCCGACTCTCAATTATGGATGCGGCAAATCCTGCACTGTTTTTCATTGGAATCGATTGTGTTCCATGTGGCGCTGGTGCTAGCCCCTCCACAGTCGCGGTTTGGCACCAGTTTTGCTGTCGTGAAAGTCCACGAATTTTGCTTCGGTGTCAACACTTAGTCTCAGGAACGGAGAATCCAGCCCATTGTATTTTAGCTTGATGAGATGATGTAATTAATGGGAGGACCTAAGGCAGTGTTCTTCAAACCTTTTTTTCCGGGGACCCATTTTTACCAACCGGTCAACCTTCGGGACCCAACCCGGCCGACCTTCGCAACCTACGCCGACTGACCTTCGCGACCCACGCTTGCCGACCTGCGCGACCCACGCCGGCCGACCTGCGCGACCACCATTTACTCTTACCTTGTTTGCTGCTGACAAAAATGGAGGAAGTGGTTTTGGGTCCCTTTGGCCCTCGTACAAGCTCCTCCAATGGAATCTGTTGGATGAAGGTGAAGCCTTCAAGTGTCGGAAAGTATGGAGTCTCCAACTGCCCAAAGTTCTGCATTTTTTCCTGTAAAATTTTATCAAATAAAACACCTCCGAACTTTAAAAAAAATAAAAAATAAAATGAATAAAATAAATGAATAAAACCCCCTCGAACTTGTAAAACAAAAAGCTGCAACCCTTTAAAAAAAAAAGCGGTCACACTGCGCATGGGTGCCCGATCATCGGCGCTCATGTGCGCTAATGATCTGGCACGCATGCGCAATGCGGCCGCATTTTTTTAACATGTTCATGGCCATTTTGAAGGCTTCTTGCAGCCAGCGTTCTTAACAGCCGGCTGCTGCGGCTTTTGCGCGATCGGGAGCGCCGTGACGAACGGCTCTGCGACCCTCCCGAGACCCGCCCGCGTTTGACAATGCCTGACCTAAGGTACCAGGCATTTTGCAGAAAAGCAGGCTAGTTGTCTTTTAGATTGGGATGTGAGCAGAAGTCAAGCCTCTGCTCTCCCTGCTGTTCAGTTATAGATATGTCTGTAGACTGATTATCAGTTTCTTTCCAAGCAGTTCAGAATTGTGTGGCTGGAAGGTGAGCTGAAACAAGTTGAGAATAATAATCTTTATTATTGTCACAAGTAGGCTTACATTAACATTGCAATGAAGTTACTGTGAAAATCCCCTAGTCATCATACTCCGGCGCCTGTTCGGGTGCAGGAGAATTCAGAATGTCCAATTCATCTAACAAGCATATCTTTCGAGACTTGTGGGACGAGCACCTAGGCAGACACGGGGAGAACAAGCAGACTCTGCATAGACTCCGCACAGACAGTGACACAAGCGGGAATTGACCCTGGGACCCTGGCGCTGTGAAGCAACAGTGAGCTACCATGCCGCCCATAAGCAGCTTTGAAGAAATACAGCCTGAGTTTCTGCATGGTTCTTATAATGAAGCAGAGAAGGCTGACTGTAACTTGATGTAGATTTATTTACAGTTATTTACAAGGTTCATAACGCAGCATCTCACTCCCAGTGAAATCCTAGCTGGGAGGACATGTAACACCAGACCCTGATCTGAGCCTGCTTTTAACCTCTGGGGGCTCGTACTCCACGGATCCAATGGGGAGATCAATTAAGGTTTCGCCATGGTGACAGTTTTGACAGGATTCAGGTATTTTCTTTAAAACAGTGTCAAAAGATCTTGCTCAAAGTAGAGTATCCAGATATTTCTGTACAGCAGGTATCCATGAGTGCTAACTATTTGAAAGTGGATTGAGATCTGAGATGGTTTGTTGTTTGAGTGGGAATAAAGATAGCAGTTAGGGTTATAGTGGCACTGCATTGATGATCATTGTTTAAGAGGTAATTGTAAACTATTTTCCTTGTGTTGTCATGTGAGAGTACCTTTAAGACATGGATGTTTAAGCAAAGTACCTTTAAGAAAACAGTGATGTCAGAAAGTGGGTGGAGCTGAGCAGTTCAGCCATTTTGAAGTTTCAGTTTGGAGGAAAAGAGCTTGGGGAGTGTCTGTGTTTGCAGTGAGCTGGATTTGCTGTGATCTCTGCCATGAAAGACTATCTCTGGATCATTTGGGTGATTTAAACTCACAATAGTAAAGCCTTTAACCTGATGTGATTCTGTTTAAAGGTGCTAAGTCTCTTGGAAGTTTGAAGGAACATTTTGAGGAATTATTTACTGTTGCAATATTTTCTGAGTTATCTTTGAAGTAAGGGGTGTTAAGAGATCCAATGTTTATTTAAGATGTTAAGTTGACGTCATGGAATAAACATTGTTTTGTGTTTAAAAACCTATGTGTCCATAATTGTAATCCCACACCTAGGGAACAAGCCGTATGCTAGGAAAAGCAACAAATACATTAAAGGGGGAGGTTGGTTGAACTCCATGATACATTTTGGGGTTCTGAAAATGCCTCGCCCATAACAGTGTGATAATAAATAAATTTTAATACTGTGATAGTAATAACATTTGTTTTGATATGCCATATCACTATTTCGAGTGAAATCACTCCTGGAGTAAGGTATCCTTTCGTTACAAAATTAAAATAAAATATTGGGGTGTCTGTCCAGTATCTTAGCCGCTTTTGGGGTGTGGTCCAGGATGGTAATAAAATATAACAGGGAGAGACAATATAAAATGAACATAATTCTAAAGTGGGTAGAGGAGCAGAGGGACCTGGGTGTATATGTGCATAAGTCATTAAGGTGGCAGGACAGGTTGAGAGCACAGTTAATCATGCATTCAGTATCCTCAGCTTTTTTAATAGAGGCATAGAGTACAAGAGCAAAGGTTATATTGAACATGTACAGGACACTCGTTCAGACTCAGCTGGCGTATTGTGTCCACTTCTGGGCACTACACTTTCGGAAGGATGTGAAAGCATTGGAGAGAGTGTAGAAAAGGTCGATGAGATTGGTTCCAGGGATGAGAAACTTGAGTTATGAAGATAAATTGGAAAGGTTAGGACTGTTTCCTTGAGGAATAAAAAGGCTAAGGGGGAAGGTTATTGAGATATTCAAAATCACACGGCCTTTGGAGTAAATAGGGAGAAACTGTTCCCACTTGGGAAAGAATGAGAAGAAGAGGGCACAGTTTCAAAGTAATTGGTAAAAGAAGCAAAAGTGGCATGTGGAAAAAACCTTTACACACAACTTGGAATGTACTGCTTGAGATTGTGGTGGAGGCAGGTTCAATTGAAGGTGGGACAAGGTCATCAATGAATTGCTCATTCGGAGCGGTGCAGGCACTGGCCACGATTGTCTGGGTCCATTCGCTGCAGGTGCAAATCTTGTTTGGCCACTCACTCTCAGGAGATGGCCATAAGGGGATTTGCGGCGGCGAGATCACAAGTTTGAGAACTTCCCCGCTGGTAACATAATCAGATTCACGTCCAGCGAGGGCGGAACCTGATTACCATGAAATTGACAACGGTCTTCAGAGGCCCCCCACCCCCCTTACCGGTGCGATGTCACGCCGGCAGGAATCATTACTGGTTTCCATGATGATCACGCAGGGAGCTCAGAGGTAAGTATAGCTCCTAGGTAGTAAGGGACATGGCTGGGCAGCCCCCTGGCACTGTTAACCTGACACTGACAGGGGCACAGCATCTAGGGAACCCCATTGTGAGGGATTCCCATTATGTTGGGGGGAGGGGGTGGAGTGCAATGATTGGGGCGGCATGGATGCCCCAATGATGGGGGAGTGGGCCTCTCTGTCTTCTAGGGTTGGGTGTCCCGATATCCGTGGGTGATGGGGTGATGGGGGGCGGAGCAACGGGGAGGGCCTCAGGTGATGTCCTGAGGCCATCAATACGGCAGGAGTACGGCGTTTTTGAGGGGGCTGAGCATAGCAAAATTAGCGTCATCCCCGATTCCGGCGTAAACGGGGATTCTCCAGCCGATTGGCAAATGCAATTTCACCGTCGCCGATAAGAGAATCCCGCCTAGCATCTGTACTTGTTGAATGCAGGTCCTTGGCTGATGTACGAGACTCAAAGGAATCTGTGGCATAGAAAAGGTTTAGTTACCGGGTGCCTCAAGCAATGCTCCTGTTCCAGGTAGTCCATAACAACCATGAACAGACAATGTTTGGTAAATAGACCATCAAAATGTTTTGCGAAAGAGAAAATGCTGGAAAATCTCAGCAGGTCTTGCTGCATCTGTAGGGAGAGAAAAGAGCTAACGTTTCGAGTCCAATGACTCTTTGTCAAAGCTAACAGACAGAGAAAGTGGGAAATATTTATACTGTGGAGTGAGAATGAAAGATGAGTCATAGCCACAGAAACCCAGGGAAACTGGGTGCTAATGGCCACAGAAACCAAGGGGAAAGAATGCTCATGGCAGTCCCCAGAGAGAACAAAAGATGTGAAAGGCCAAACAGCAGAGAAACTAACAGCAGAGAGGGTGAACTGTGATAGATGTAGATGTGGGGGGAGGGGAAGGGGGAAGCAAAGAGGAGAAAGGGTAAGGAAAGGTTGATAAGATAGGGGGAGGCGGTTTAATATATATTAAGAAAGACAAGATAGAGAAATGGTAAAAGATAGTTAAAATGAAATGGGATGAAAATAAATGGGTCAAGGTGGGGTAGAGCTGATCATCTGAAGTTGTTGAATTCGATGTTGAGACCGGAAGGCTGTAGCGTGCCTAACCGGAAGGTGAGATGTGCCAGACCTGCTGAGATTTTCCAGCATTTTCTCTTTTTCAGATTCCAGCATCTGCAGTTATTTGCTTTTATCAAAATGTTTTGCCTTCCTGACGTATTGAAATAGTCGTTGCTTGAAAATTAAGCTCATTAAAATAAATTGCCAAATTTGAAAGATGTAAGAAGATACACTTTTAAAACAATTTCCACACAACTGGAGCTGAGCCTCCACAGCTTCAATAGAACATTTGGTCATCCAGGCCATTATTTTTTCAGTATAACTGGCTGCAGCACAAATAATGGCCTAAATTAGCAAATTGGCAATTAATTAAAATGGAGAGCTGACCATCAAAAATGAACTAATAGTGGTTTTGTCAAGGCTGACAGTGGAGTGGTGCAAATGATTCAGCAGCTTGTGGAGAATAAGAAGTCATGGTGTACTTCAGTTACTTCTCAAATTGCTGTTTTTTTTTACAATAATGGCAACGCTGCTAATGTGTCATTGTTGTGCTGCAATTTCCCAGCAATTCCATGCCCATAATGCACCATTTATATTGACCATTGCTAAATATTTTATACTACATATTTATTTATGTCTAATTTGTGACCCTTTAATTTGTGTGCTTATTGAAATGGCAGGTTTTTGTAGCTCATCCTGAAGGCACATTTTTGACTACCCTATTTGCTAAAGATCCAGATGTTGGCAAAAATGGCACAGTTTCTTTTTCTATATTAGGTAAGGATGTGTGAGAAAATGATTTTGTATTGTTAATCTGAATTGTACACTGCTTTTATATGAAAGTGAACTAAATTGAAAAAGTTAACAACAGATGGCGCATTGGTGTTTCAACGCAGGTCTCAACATTATGCATTACACATGGGGCTGCACGGTAGCACAGTGGTTAGCAGTGTCGCTTCAGAGTGCCAGGGTCCCAGGTTTGATTCCCGGCTTGTGTCACTGTCTGTGCGGAGTCTGCATGTTCTTCCCGTTTCAGTGTGGGTTTCCCCCGGGTGCTCCGGTTTCCTCCCACAAGTCTCGAAAGACGTGCTGTTAGGTAATTTGGACATTCTGAATTCTCCCTCTGTGTACCCGAACAGGCGCCGGTGTGTGGCGACTAGGGACTTTTCACAGTAACTTAATTGAAGCCTACTTGTGACAATAAGCGAATATTATTATATGTTATATTATTATTATTGTGACAATAAAGATTATTATTAATCATACAAGTTAAGCATCCCTTATTCGAAATTTCGAAAAATTCAGAAATCCGCACTTTTTTACGAGCGCCGACGTGACATCAGGATCCCTGGGTGATGCGCATGTCCCAACCTGCCGCATATATGCAGTTCGCAACGTGCCGGACATGGACAGTTCCCAACACGCTGCACATATACAGTTTGCAACGTACCGCACATGCACAGTTCCCAACACGCTGACCATGCGCACTTCCCAACACGTCGCACATGCGCACTTCCCAACGCACTGCAGATGCATATTATATTCCAAATTCCGAACACACTCGACCCCAAGCATCTCGGGTAAGGGATGCTCAACCCGTATTTATATTTTATACTTGACTCTTAAAGAATTTTGGCTTCCGTTTGCAATGTGTCAACCATAAGCGCCAGGCATTATTTAGTATCAATTAAAACTATTATGATCAATCTCTAACAATTGAATCATATGAATTAAAATTGTGACATATTCATCTGCCTATTGCCATGACATCAAGATCACATAATATTAAAGTGATCTCTTTATGAAGGAAAATGACTAAAGGTTAGACTGTTTTTTGACAAGTTTGTTCATTTTTATTTGTTGACGTCTGTAACAAAGTGTGGGCTGAATAGTCCACACTTTCTAGCTCATGGAAATGAAACGAAAGGCGATGGAAGTTATTTTTAAGTTCTCACTTTAATACTTTTTAATTATAGAAGATTATTTAAATAGCTTCAAAATTGATACCAAAACTGGAGAACTGAGAACGTCCAAGGTTTTCATGCACAGTCATGTATCACATTACAAAATAATGGTGATGGCAAGTGATGCAGGAAGCCCTCCTCTTCAACAGACTGCAATAATTAACGTCCAGGTACAGGAATTTAAAAGTTGGGTATTTTTTGTAATTAATTTTATGTTGCTGCTCTTAAATGAAGAAAACACAGGGGTGATTCTACTTTGGCACTCTGTAAAATTATCTTTCATCTCTGTTACATTTCACTGCAAATTAAGTGCTCTGAAAATGATTTGAGAATTAGATTATGTGTTTAAAAATCATTTAATAGTAAAATTTGATGAATACTAATAATGTAAAATCTCTTGCCTCAATTTGTAACCTTAAATTAGAAGTATTGTATGAAGAACTGAATAAATTAATCCACATTATTGAACCTTTTCTCAGGTTATCCCCAGAGTCTCAGAAAAACTGACCACTCAAAAGAATCAAAGATATTTTATCATGCCAGAAGGTTTAAGGCCTGGAAAAGTTTTGGGCTCTATCAGTTCTCACGACCATCATTTGTTGGCCAGTCGGAAGGTACATTACAGCATTGTTGAAGGTGATGACCATTTTCAGTTTGGAGTCAACAGTATGACAGGGGAATTGTACCAAAGCCAAGAACTAGACTACGAAGCAATTTCACATTATTTGCTAACGGTTATAGCAGAAGATGACAGCTATATTCCTTCAAGGAATATTACTGCTTTTGTCAGTATTAAAGTAGAAGACCAAAATGATCACTCACCATGGTTTAAAGATGATATAGTTGTGATTGGAATTCAAGAAAATCTTTCGGTCGGGACCCTTGTTCACGTATTTGATGCAAAAGATGGTGATGGAAGTGGACCAAATAGTGATCTTCAATATTCTGTTGTGTCCAGGAGTTCCTCAGAAAATCCTTTCTATATAGATCCCTATCAAGGTTGCTTATATACAATACTGCCGGTTGACCATGAAATTACCAAAACATTTCTTCTAACAATAACAGCAACGGATCAGGCTTTAGATATAAATGAACGCAAAGTAGGCTCAGTGACAGCTCAAATTATTGTTTTGGACGTAAATGATAACAGACCTATATTTGTGTCAGAAAATGTTTCTTATGTAATGGAAGATCAGGAAGTGGGATGCCTCGTTCATCGTATTATTGCATATGATGCAGATGCCGGTGAAAGTGGAAGAATTTCATATGCTATCATCTCAGGGAATGAAGACAATACTTTCAATCTCGATGAATCATCAGGTACTAAAACTAGTTTGTTGAGTTTTGCTGAACTAAACTATGCTGCCAACACAGCAGGCAACAAAGGTGAAGAAAACTTGTATTTGATCTTGTCTATTTTAATAGGTTTGCTGACATTAGCCACCCATCTAGACAATGAAAGGCAAAAATCCTGTACCCTCACAATTTCAGGATGGGACAATGGAATTCCTGTTCAGTCCTCAACACAGACACTGATGGTCGTTATTGTTGATATAAACGATGAAGCACCGAAGTTCCCAGAATCTATCTATGAAGTTGGAGTTCCTGAAAACCTTAATATGGGAGCATTTGTTATCCAGGTTGAAGCTTCTGATAGAGATTCAGGTAAAAGTAACTTCTAGCTATTCTAGTTTCAATCCCTTTCTTGTTTAGCTGCAAAGTGTTTCAAAGTAAAGGAAACAGTAAATCATGTTTAAAGCAATATGGAATATGGAAGGTAACAATCATTAAGTAGTAACTATATGGACTAAGGTCAAAAGTTATTTTTCCAACTTTTCTGAATATGATGTCAAATAGAGCTACTGACTATGATTACTCGGGTTAAAATACCTGTTATTCTAATACAGCTTCAGTAATTTATTACATAATCTTCAATTCTGAACAATATGGTGTATAATCTGTAAAAGGCCAATAAATTCTATTAATCTCCACTCTTTGCTGTGGTATTAGGGCTTCATTAAGTATTTTTATTAAAAGCTGAACAAAAAATTAATCTTTTATATGTTCTATTTTTAAGAGAAGTATTTAGAGTTGTATTAACACTTTGCAACTGCAATAATATTTAATAGCAAGATAAATATAAAATTATGACTTTTCATTTAATTCCATAGAGACTATGATTTATACATTTTACTGCTCCTGTCAAATGAAGCCAATTTGCACTGATTGGTTTCTTTGCATCCAAAGGAATACTTAGTGTGGTAGCTTGCCCCTTTAAGGGGTGTGCCCTCACAGTCCTTGTGACTGGCTGGGGGCATATCGTGTGGGATACCCTGAAACAATGAAGAAAAGGTACCAGGCCCTGACCAATGAGGAAAAAGCGTTGGGCCCAGAGAATTAAGTTTTGGCCAAAGTGAACCTGGGAGCACTGATATAGAAATCCTGTATATAAATTACCCTTGTTAGTTGCAAATAAACACTGTTGTTCTTCCTTCCTGACGTCTACCTTGTATTGCTTCGAGCCCCCACAAATAGGATGTAGGGAAGATAATAATTAATGACTGGCTTGTTTCCTGAGGGCTATTAGAGCTAGGCATTTGGGCATAGTGTTTCCCTGGAAGGAGCAAAAGAGGAAACAGAATTCAGACAATATTGAGAACGTCTTTACCCATCAACAATAAAAAGATTCCAGAGTAACAGGTCAGGAGTGGATATGAATAAATTAACATTCCACGGAAGTATTCAGCTGTTAAAGAATAGGAATTCTTTCAACTTTGGCTTCCCATTTATTATTTGAAAAATAGGCACCTGTCAGTGAAAAATGTGATGGGACGTTTGTGCATCTGTTTGACTGCCTGAATTAATTTTTAAGCAGGTCTTTGAATGCCAAATATTCCTGCTGGAAAGAGGCAGGAGGCAGCTGTTCATTTTGTAAATTGAGGTCCTACAGCTGCAGATAATATAAATTTTAAAAATCTGAAACTCACACCAATCCTCCAACCTGCCAATGTCAGATTTGAACAAAATTGGGCAACCAGGTCATCCTTGGGACGCATCTTCATTTGAACAGTATTTTTACTTTTAACCCATGGAGGCCAGGTTTCCAGGGGCTCAGGAATCAGGTGGAACGATGGTCTGGATCCATCAGGAATCAGGTGGAACGATGGTCTGGATCCATCAGGAATCAGGTGGAACGATGGTCTGGACCCATCAGGAATCAGGTGGAACGATGGTCTGGATCCATCAGGAATCAGGTGGAACGATGGTCTGGATCCATCAGGAATCAGGTGGAACGATGGTCTGGATCCATCAGGAATCAGGTGGAACGATGGTCTGGATCCATCAGGGAAGTGTAGTTAATAATAATAATCTTTATTATTGTCACAAGTAGTCTTACATTAACCCTGCAATTAAGTTATTGTGAAGATCCCCTAGTCGCCACACTCAGGGGCATATTCGTGTACACTGAGCGAGAATTCAGAATGTCGAATTCACCTAACAAGCAAGTTTTTTGGGACTTGTGGGAGGAAACCGGAGCACCCGGAGGAAACCCATGTAACACGGGGAGAACGTGCAGACTTTGAACAGAAAGTGACCCAAGCTGCAATCGAACCCTGGACTCTGGCGCTGTGAATCAACAGTGCTAACCATTTGCTACTTGTGAGCCAAGACGAGCAGGAATGTTCCTCTCCCAGATTTAGCTATTTACAGGTCCAACGATCAAACCCCTTGATCTCCAACCCTCCCCTCCGCCTGCTCACTATGATCTCGAATTACTCACCCCAAGATCTCCAACCTCTCCTCCCTCTACACCTATCCACTCTTCCACAGTTGCTTTCGTGTTCGAATTGCAAACTTGTTGAGAAAATTATATGTTTCTCTTGCAGTTAATTTGAAGATGATATTTGGAATACCCCTGCTTTAGATGGGTCCCTCATCCAAAAATTCTTACCTTTGGCAACCCAAGTAATTGGAGTGGAATTTCCAAGCCAGGGGGAGGAATTTTGGTCAAGAAAGACAGAATCTTAGCAGGCAGCCAGCTTGATCGGCAGTCTTGGGACCACTTGTAAGAACGTAAGAAATGGGAACAGAAGTAAACTATTCACCCCCTCGAGCCTGCTCTTCTTTTCAGCATGATCATGGCTGACTTTCTACCTCAACTCCACTTTCCTGCCTGTTCCCCAAATTCCTAGATTTCCTGAGAAATCCAAAAATATAGATATCTCAGTCTTGAATCTCAGCCCGACCAGACCACCAACACTGGAACCGAACACGTGAGCCAACCCAACTTGACCCAGGAAGACCTGCCAGCAACCCAAAGCCAGACTAAACACCCCCAAAACAGCAAATACCCAACGAGAGGACCCGAATATGCCGAAAGCTAGACCTGTCCTCATGGAACCCGGGGCCAAACCGGATCACGAACATGCCCCCCTATAAGGGCAGCACGGTAGCATTGTGGATAGCACAATTGCTTCACAGCTCCAGGGTCCCAGGTTCGATTCCGGCTTGGTTCACTGTCTGTGCGGAGTCTGCACATCCTCCCCGTGTGTGCGTGGGTTTCCTCCGGGTGCTCCGGTTTTCTTCCACAGTCCAAAGATGTGCAGGTTAGGTGGATTGGCCATGATAAATTGCCCTTAGTGTCCAAAATTGCCCTTAGTGTTGGGTGGGGTTACTGGGTTATGGGGATAGGGTAGAGGTGTTGACCTTGGGTAGGGTGCTCTTTCCAAGAGCCGGTGCAGACTCGATGGGCCGAATAGCCTCCTTCTGCACTGTAAATTCTATGATAATCTCCCCCCCCCCCCCCCCCCACCCCTCTCCGGTGACCCCAAAATCACAATCAGCACCCGGGACCCCACCAGATGCAATCACTTCCTTCCACGAGGTCAGACTTCTCCCATTGGATCCTGGGACCATCCGGAAGCAGCCGCCGAACAAGGAAGCAAGGGAAACACTGCAGTCTGCAGGTGAGACCAAAATTACGCGGTTTCAAATCTTCTCTTGCTAGCATACCCTGACAAACATCCAAGCAGTCGTAAAGAAGCTGGACGAGCTTAAAGCTAAACTTACCTCTCAGAGGGAAGTAAGAGACTGCTGTGTGATCTGTTTCACAGCGACATGGCTCACTGCTGCCTCACCGGACTGTGCCATACAACCTGACGGCTTCCCAATACACTGGATGGACTGCACGGTATCATCAGGCAAAATGAAGGGTGGAGACGTTTGCCTTCCCCACCAACTTCTCCTGATGCTCGGACGTGGCAACCCTGGTGACATACTGTTCCTTGGACCTGGAATACCATACTACCATTCACAGGAGTTCAGTTCTGCCACCATCACAGTGTCTACATCCAACCCCCGGCGGAAGTGAAGAAGGCGCTTGATGAACTGTGCACCACGATAAATAACAATGAAACAGAATACCCAGAGGTCTTGTTCATTGTGGCCGGGGACTTCAACCAGGACAACCTCAAGAGTGTACTGCCAAAATTCCACCAACACATCTCTTGTCCCATCAGAGGCCCCAACATCCTTGACCACTGCTACGCAAACATCAAGGGCACTTACCGATCCATCTCCAACCGCACTTTGGAAAATCAGACCACAAGACGGTGCTCCTTCTCCCGGCATACAAGTAGAAACTTAAGCGGGAGAATCCGGTGAAGGAGGTCGTGCAGTGCTGGTCTGAGACAATGGAAAGAACTCCTAGGCAACTGCTTGAAGTCAGCGGACTGGTCCATATTCAAGAACTCAGCGGCCAACCGAAACGACGTCGTCATTAAGTGTGTAGAAGATTGTGTGCCAAAGAAGGTAGTGCGTGCATTCTCCAACCGCAAACCATGGTTTAACAGGGAGATTCACTCCCTACTGAAGACCAGGTCTAAGGCGTTCAAGCCAGGTGACCCTGACCTATACAAGAAATCTAGGTAGGACCTCCACAAAGCCATCAGGGACGCCACGAGACATTACCAGACTAAGCTAGAGTCACATCTAACGATCTGGACTCTCATAGTTGCAGCAAGGCTTAAACAACATAACGGGCTACAAAGCAAAGCTGAGTAGAATCTCCGGCAACAGCGTACCCCTCCCTGATGATATCAATGCTCGGTTTGAACAGGAAACCATCAAACCATTGTCAACTGCCCCAGAAGCTTCAGACACGTCCACACCTATTGTTACAGCCTCCGATCGGCTTTCTTGAAAGTGAACCCTCGTAAAGCAACGGGTGCTGACGGAGTCCCTGGTCGTGCACTCAGACCCTGCGCGGACCAACTGGCGGGTAGGTTCGCGGACATCTTGAAACTTTCCCTACTTCGTTCCGAGGTTCCCATTTGCTTCAAGAAGACCACTATCATACGAATGATAGTTGCCAAAGAAGAACCAGGCAACGGGCCTCAACGACTACCAACCGGTGGTCTTGACATTTATCATTATGAAGTGCTTCGAGAGGTTGGTCATGAGATACATGAACTCCCAGAATGCATCGATCCACTGCAATTCGTATACCGCCAAAACCGGTCCACAGCAGACATTATCTCCCTGGCCCTACACGCTTCCCTGGAGCATGTCGACAACAAGGACACCTATGTCAGCCACTATTCATTGACTACAGCTCCGCCTTCAACACCATAATCCCAGCCAAGCTCATATCAAAATTCCAAAACCTAGAACATGGCTCCTCCCTCTGCAACTGGATCCTCAACTTCCTGACCCATAGACCACAATCAATAAGGATAAAAAACACCTCCTCCACGATAATCCTCAATATTGGGGCCCCGTAAGGCTGCGTACTTAGCCACATACTCTACTCCGTATACACACACGACTGCATGACTAAAGTTGACTCTAGCTCCATCTACAAATTTGCTGATGACATGACCGTAGTGGGTCAAATATCAAACAATGATGAGCCAGAGTACAAGAGGGAGATAGAGAACCTAGTGGCGTGGTGTAACAACAACAATCTCTCCCTCAGTGTCAGCAAAACTAAGGAGCTGGTCATTGACATCAGGAAGCAAAGTACACACTCCTGTCTGCATCAATGGTGCCGAAGTGGAGATGGTTGACAGCTTCAAATTCCTAGATGTGCACATCACCAACAATCTGCCCTGATCCACCGACGTTGATGCTCCGACCAAGAAAGCACAACAGTGTCTATACTTCCTAAGAAACTATAGAGAGTCGTGAACACAGCCCAGTCCATCATGCAAACCTGCCTCCCATCCATTGACTCTGTCTACATCTCCCACTGCTTTAGAAAGCGTGCAGCATAATGAAAGACCCTCCCACCCGGGTTATTATCTCATTCCAACCTCTTCCATCGGGCAAGAGATACAAAAGTCTGAGAACACGCACTAACAGATTCAAAAACAGCTTCTTTCCCGCTATTACTGACTCCTGAGTGACCCTCTTATGGACTGAACTGATCTCTCCACCCGTCTTCTCTACTGAGTAGCACTATACTCTGTGTGCTGCAATTGATGTCTAATCTATCGTATATCCTATGTTTTTCCTGTATGGAACGATCTACCTGGACTGTATGCAGAACAATACTTTTCACTGTATCTCGGTACATGTGACAAATCATATCAAATATACTCAATAACAGTACAGACACAATGCTCTGGGGTAGAGAATTCCAAAGATTTACAACCCTATGGATGAAGAAATTTCTCCCCATCTCAATCCTAAATGATTGATCCCTCATCCTGATGTTGTGCTCCTGTTTCCTACACTTCCCAGGCAGGGGAAACAATCTCTCCGTGTTTACCATGTAAAACCCCTTCAGAATCTTGTATGTTTCAATGAAATCACCTCTCATTCTTCTAAACTCCAGACAGTATAGGCCCAATTTACTCAGCATTCCATCAAAGAACAACCTTCTCATCCTAGGAACAAACCTTGTGAATCTTCACTGTATCGCCTCCAAGGCAAATATATCCTTCTTTAGACATGGACACAGAACTGCACACAGTACTCCAGATGTGGTCTCACCAAAGCCGTGTACAAATGCAGCAAGATTTCCTTATTCTCGTACTTCAAGCCCCTTACAGTAAAGGCCAACACGCTATTTGCCTTCCTAATTGCTTCCTCTATCTGCATGCTAGCTTTCTATGTTCCTTTTATGAGTATAACCAAGTCTCTCTGATTGAATACCAATGTTTAAAAGTCTCATAGCTTTTAAAAAATATTCTGTTTTTCTATTCTTACCACCAAAGTGAATGACTTCACACCTTCTCACATTATACTCCATCTGCCACCTTGTTGCCCACTCATTTAACTTATCTATATCTCATTGCAGCCTCTTTGTATCTACTAGCTTTGTATTATCAAAGAACAAAGGACAAAGAAATGTACAGCACAGGAACAGGCCCTTCGGCCCTCCAAGCCCGTGCCGACCATGCTGCCCGACTAAACTACAATCTTCTACACTTCTTGGGTCCGTATCCCTCTATTCCCATCCTATTCATGTATTTGTCAAGATGCCCCTTAAATGTCACTGTCGTCCTTGCTTCCACCACCTCCTCCGGTAGCGAGTTCCAGGCACACACTCCCCTCGTACATCTACTCTAAACCTTGCCCCTCTCACCTTAAACCTATGCCCCCTAGTAATTGACCCCTCTACCCTGGGGAAAAGCCTCTGACTATCCACTCTGTCTATGCCCCTCATAATTTTGTAGACGTCTATCAGGCCTCCCCTCAACCTCCTTCGTTCCAGTGAGAACAAACCGAGTTTATTCAACCGCTCCTCATAGCTAATGCCCTCCATACCAGGCAACATTCTGGTAAATCTCTTCTGCACCCTCTCTAAAGCCTCCACATCCTTCTGGTAGTGTGGCGACCAGAATTGAACACTATACTCCAAGTGTGGCCTAACTAAGGTTCTATACAGCTGCAACACGACTTGCCAATTCTTATACTCAATGCCCCGGCCAATGAAGGCAAGCATGCCGTATGCCTTCTTGACTACCTTCTCCACCTGTGTTGCCCCTTTCAATGACCTGTGGACCTGTACTCCTAGATCTCTTTGACTTTCAATACTCTTGAGGGTTCTACCATTCACTGTATATTCCCTACCTGCATTAGACCTTCCAAAATGCATTACCTCACATTTGTCCAGATTAAACTCCATTTGCCATCTCTCCGCCCAATCATCCAAACAATCTAATCAGTAAATCAGTAATCAGTAAATCTTATCAGTAAATTTGCATACGTTATTCTTGGTCTCTTTGTCTAAGTCATTAATACAGATTGTAAATAACTGAGGCCTGCAGCACTGATCCTTTTGGCTGTACTAGTTCCAGCCTGCCAACTTGGAAACTGCCACATTCTCAGACAGTAACAGCAATGATCATGTTGCTCATCGATGATGGGAGGGTAGGAGAATTGTTGAACAGAGCAACTTGTGGCAGTGTGTGATTGTGGGGGGGGGGGGTCTGTTCCACTGCCATGGGAGGGACTCCTGAGAGCGGCTGCCCTAAGGCGCCTTCTACGGACCAGTGTCTCCAAGTGGTTCTTGACCTTCCTAGAGATTAGTGAGAACTGGTGAACACAACGACTTCACCTTTGCAGGAATATGGTGGCTCATCTGTGTAACCTGCTTCAGGAGTTGGCGCCGCATGGTTTTGGAGTTCATCCATAGCTTATTGCTTTGAAAGTCACAGCCACCCTCCGTTTTTATGCATCTGACTCCTTTCAGAGGGTGACATTTGTGGCATCTCACAAACCTCCACTCATAAATGCATCAAGAAAGTGATGGATGCACTCTTCTCAAGGGCTCACAAATACATCTGTTTTGACCGGGGCCAGGCTGGCCACAACACAAGTGTCATGGGATTCGCCCAGATATCAGGCTTTCCACAAGTGTAGGGAGCCATTGACTTCACTCATGTGGCTATCCAATCCCGTGGCTTCAAAGAGTCCAGTTTATCAACCACATCCTTAATGTTTAGCTAGTCTGCGACCAAAGAAAGCCCATCTGGTGTGTGCTATGTTCCCGGGGAGTGTCCGCGATAAATTCATCCTTAGCCGCTCTCAGATACAATACGTTTTTAGGGAGCACAGTGGCTGCACAGTTGTCTCCTTGGGGACAAGGGGTATGCCCTGAGGACCTGGCTGATGACGCTAGTGCAGAAGCCACAGAGTGCAGCAGAGACAAAGTGCTGGATTCTCCTGTGTTGGGACCTGAGCTCCCTAATGCAGTGGAGAATCCAGCGACGTCCAAAGAATGGACGCCAATCTCTTTCTGATGCTGGTGGTGGGGTCCCTGCTGGTGGTGGTGACGAGGTTCATGCCCCTGCCAGCGGGAGGATACAAATAGATCAAATTGACCCTATTAATGGGCTGGACTCTGAATTCTCTAACCCTGCGTGAAGCCCTGTGCTGGGATTGAGCTGCCATTTAGAGCAGGCAACCCAATGGCGAGGTCCAGCGGCTGGACTCCCTCCCCATGGCGATGCAATTCCACCACCTCGAGGGTGACGCCGACCGGAGATCCCCAATATATAGATCCCCACAAGACACCCCAGGCACTTGGACTCCACTGGTGGAGCCCTGCAATATTATCCGCAGAGGTTGTTGCGCATCGTGGTTGTCTGGTGCGCAATGCACAACTTGGTGCTTCAACGGGATGAGGAGGTGCCTGGGGAGGAAGTGGAGGAGCGGCATATCGTCTCTGATGAAGAGAACATTGAGGTGAACGACAGAGGATGTCCTGGTAGGAGCAGAGGAATGCCATCAGGCAGTGGCGATGGCCAGAAGGGGCAAGAGAGCTCAGGACGCCCTCATAAGCCCCTGTTTCATGGATTGCGAAGATTGGGGCCAGTGGTAATGTCCCTTCCTGCTGATTGCTGGCAATGCTTACTCTCAAGTGACCAGGGTCTTTCAAGGTGATGTATCGTGTTGAGTTTCATCTCTCCTGATCTAGGCTCCTCCTTGGGTAGTTGTGCCCCTGAGATTCAGTAACATCGAAGGCAGATGCAATCTTTTCATAAGGGTCTAAGCACTGGCTTGAGATCAAACTTTCACAAGGACTGAGTTGAGTGTTGGCCCTGAACATTGTGGCAAACGCCCTCATTAGCAGGGAGAAACTGACACAACTGTGACTCTGTTACTGATGGCACACCAATCAATGAGCTGGCAGCCTTGCAGAGAGCAAATGGAGGGGGATCTGGAGTGAGCACCCAGCCTTTCGGTGGAACACAGATGCAGTTGGCTTAGCAGCACAACATGAAGAAGTCTTATGAGAACAGGGAGCCATAAGTTGCTATAAGTGAGATTTATTTCATTTACATAGGTGGTTGCTATCTACAAGTGCCCAACATCCATGCCCATGCTGTGCAACTAGACCGTCTTTACATTTCTAACCCGACCACTTGGTGTCAATGCTACATATTAGGAAAACTATCTAGGAAATGGGTTCAGGCAGCAGTGAGGTGAAAACACACACAAGCATCTGCACTTTGCTCAATCTATTTTGAAGATGTCTGCATTGGCGTTGTAGGGGAAACTTCAAGTCAATTACATTTTATTTTGATTACTTTGTAATATTGAGTTTAAAAATCCATTCATTTTTAATATTCATCTTAACTATTTATTTTTATTCCCAGATCTAAATTCTGCACTCATTTATGAGATTTTACCAAGAGCCGGATATGATGCATTCAAAATAAACCCCAAAACTGGCATCATCACTACAACACAGGTATTGGATAGAGAAAGGCAAGAATATTTTGCTATTAAAGGTAAGCTCTATATGTTGCTTTTTAATTAGACTTATTCACTCTTTTGAATAAATTGTGGAATATATGTAGAATTAGCCTCTGCTAAAAGGTTAGTTCTTAAGGTGAACTTAAAAGCAGAACAGAAAGTTTTTCAGAGTTTTTCACAGAACAGGAATTAGCTAATTTGAAGCCACACTAAATTTGTTTTAATATAATTATCTTATTTGTACTGTTGCATTATAATATTAGTGGTATGGGAATATAAATTAATTCTATTACTATAAGCATATTGGGCGCGATTCTCTGAAATGGAGACAGAGTGTTCGCGCCATCGTGAACGCGTCGAGGTTCACGACGGCGCGAAACGGCCTCTATCCCGACCGATTCAGGGCCCGAAAATGGGCCAGACCCCATTTGAGGCCCCCCCCCCCCCCCCCGGTGCAGGATCCCCCCCGCGCCCCCCCGCAGGCCGCCGCCCCCCCACCCCCCAGCGTTCCCGCGCTGTTCCCGCCGGCAGCAACCAGGTGTGGAGGGCGCCGGGGGGAACCTGCCGTTTTGGGCAGGCCACTCGGCACTGAGAATCACGGGGGTACCGGTGAATCGCCATTTTGGCTGTCTCGGGCGATTCACTGGACCGCGCCGCACAAAACGCGATTGTGCCGATCTGGCCGCTTCCGTGAATCGCGGGAGGGCGTCGGACCGGCGTCGCGGGAAAATTTGGCGACCCAGGCGATTCTCCAAACCGGCGCGAGAGCGGAGAATCGCGCCCACTGTTCTTCAGCTAAAGAAGCATTAATATTAAGATGACCGATGCAGTTTCTCGAATAACTATGCTATGCATGTTGCATGTGTAGTTTTGGTCCGAGACAGTGGGACCCCGTCTCTGTCTGACACAACTACAATCATGTTGACTATACTGGATGAAAATGACCATCGACCTGAATTCATGCCTCCTTTACATGAGCTGCATATTTCCGAGAATATGGAACCAGGGATTATTTATACTGTTGTGGCTTTCGACATCGACGCAGGGGACAATGGACTTGTTAGATATAAAATTATTGGTAAGTTAAGACTTTTATTTTTTTTATTACAAGTGCATAAGGGAATCATGCAGTGATTCATTAATTGTAGAGCAGACAAAAATACATATCTGTAACCTTCAAGCTGCAGGGCGGTTAAACTGGGAGGTGCCCAAAGGATGTGGTGAGGATCACCACCTGGACTTTCCAGGTAAGGTTTGCGCAGCAATTGCCTGGGAAGTGCAGGCGGCCCTTGGGCAGTTCCCCTGCACTGGGAACCATCTGAAAATGCGGTTGAGATTGCAAAGTTTGAGCGGTTCTGACAATATTTCATTAATAGTTACCCAGAAAATGTTAGAAGGATTAAAACCTAACTTTAACTTTTCGGTAACTATTATACAGACCCACGCTGATCTTTCGACATGACTGTTTCTCTCCCTCTTCCCCGACTCTCCATTTCTGCCCCAAAACAGGATTTCTCCCCCATGGAACATCCTCCGGCTTTCCCCACTCTCACCCCTCCTCAAGACACCCATTCCCAAGGACTAACTCTTGACTTTCATTGCTCCCCCCACCCAAGGTCTACCTGACCCTCCAAGGCCCAACCCAACCCAACCCTGACCTCAGTGCTGTAAAAAAGGGGATGGGGTTTACTTGCCTTCCACTCTACAGCTCTTTGACACGAGGCCTGAGGACCCAGATCACGCCAAGCCTGAGTTGGAAGGTCAGACAAGATTGAATCACCTGGATTTCCAGTTAAGAACTTTAAAGCAGAGTGCTAATCTGACTCAATTGCCACTCAATCAGATGTTACAGCATATAGAAGTTAACAGCAGAGAACCATGCCTATGTTGACACTGTAATAGAGCAATCCAAACCTGATTCAACTATTATGTTTTGTCTCTATAGTTCTACGTCTTGCGCTGCTTCAAATAATTGTCCATGTTTCCTTGAAAGATGCAATAGTCTGCCTCAAATATTCACTGTGGCAAAACACTAGATTTGTCAAATACAAAATAAATACATTTATGCTTAGGCCTTCATTAACATGTGTATTTATTTCCATGTTGTCTAATATTATCTTGTGTTGTGGCTATCGATTTTAACTTTTTGGTGGTTGAGTGACAAGTCCAGCGGCCAGCTGCCCATGCCTGCGCAAACAGCCGTCTGCACTTTTGAGGCTAAGGTCCCATTTCAGTCAGGTCACAGCTGTGGACACTAAACAGGTGTCCCACAGTCTTTGTCACACAGAATTGTTGGCTGACTAGAACACTGCAGGTAGTTTATGGGGGAGGAGGAGGCAAGGCTGAGGGTTGAGCATGGAATTAGATTTAGTTATGAGTAAAGAGCCAAATTTAATTAATAGCCTAACTGTACCTGAACATTTATCAAATAGTGATCGCAACATGATCAAATTCAATGTAGCATTTGAAAGTGAACAGCACGAATCAGCTACTAGAATTTTAGACTGGGGTAAGGTTGACTTTTAACGGGATGAGACTGAGACTGTCCACGGTAAACTGGGAAGATCTGTTAATAAGTTAAACAACTGAACAACAGTGGAAAATATTTAAAGAACCATTTAACAAAATACAGAGTGAGTATATGCCCCTGAGAGGAAAAAGCCACACTTCACAACAAAAAAAAACTTGGGCAACTAAAGAGATTAGGGACAGTATAAAACTAAAAGAAAGGGCTTATGAAAATGCAAAACACAGCACAGACCTGGACGAATGGGACAGATACAAAGACCAGCAAAGGCTCAAACAGCAGCTAAAAAGAGCTCCTAAAAAGATTATGAAAGGAAACTTGCAGGGGACATCAAAATCAATAAGAAGAAATGTTATAGTTATATAAAGGGAAAGCGGGTGGGCAAGAGCAATGGTCAAAAGCTGAAAATGGAGTTATTGTCATTAATAATGGGGAAATGGGACTTCCGGTTGTGGCGATGATCAGCTAAGCTGCATGTTTCGGCACCTCCCGTTTCAATGGACTTTTGGCCTCTTATCGGGAGCCCCAACGGAAATTTTTTGCGGCCAAACCCAGTGTGAGGTGACAAAGGAAGGAGTCCCCCCCGGGTGTGGATGGAAAGGAGCGACAGTAGTGGCCAGATTGCGGAGGATCCTTTGGAGCAGCGGCAGAGAAGAGAAGGGAGAAGCAAGATGGCGGCCGAGGGAGCCCAGATGGTATGGGGCCCGGAACAGCAGGAGTTCCTCCGACGATGTGTGGAGGAGCTCAAGAAAGTGGTGCCGGCGCCTATGTTACTGGCAATCGAGGGACTAAAGGAAACACAAAAGGTCCAGGCGATGGAGCTCTGTGGAGTGAAGGTAAAGGCAGCCGAGACGAAGACGAGATACAGGGCCTGGTGGTAAAAACGGAGACGCACGAGGCACTACACAAGAGGTGCATAGAAAGGCTGGAAGCCCCGGAGAACAGCTCGAGGAGGAAGAACCTATGGATTTTAGGTCTACCCGAAGGAAGCTGGGGCGTATGTGAGTACGATGCCCCATACTCTAATGGGAGCTGAGGCCCCAACGGGCCCCCTGGAAGTGGAGGGAGCGTACCGGGTCCTCGTGAGAAGACCAAAGGCAGGGGAAACACCAAGAGCAATAGTGGTGAAGTTCCATCGCTACAGGGACAGGGAGATGGTCCTGAGCTGGGCTAAGAAGACACGGAGTAGCAAGTGGGAGAACGCGGTGATACGCATGTGTCAAGACTGGAGTGCGGAGGTGGCGAGAAGGAGGGCGAGTTTCAACCGGGCCAAGGCGGTGCTCCATAGAAATTTGGGATGCTGCAGCCGGCGAGATTGTGGGTCACACATCAGGGCAAATACCACTACTTCGAGACGGCGGAGGAGGCATGGACATTCATTCAGGAAGAAAAATTGGACTAGACTTGAGAAATTGATGCCCGGAGAGGGGTAGCGAGGTGGTGGCACAGAAATGTAAAGTGGGGAGAGGGGAGGGCTAATGTATAATAATGTTGAACGGGGAATTTTTCTCCCCCCGATGTGGGGGACATGAAGAAATGTGGGCGCCGGTGGAAAAAGGGGACAGGGAAGGGGAATGAGGGAACTGCGCCATTAGGGGCGGGGCCGAGAGGAAGGCGCGGGTATTTTCCCGCGCTATGAAAACTATGGCGGGAAAAAGGGCGCAGGAAGGAAGGGAGCCTCACATGCAGGGAGGTCAAAGGATGAACGGGGGAAGCCGAGGTCAGCCAGAGTTAGCTGACGTCCGGAAGCAATATGGGGGGAGTAATCAAGCTAGAGGGGGATCTAGGGAGGGGGGGGGATTAACTGGGTTGTTGCTGCTGAGAGTAAGGGAGAGCTGATACGAGACGAGGTGGTCGGGACAGGAGGGCGCCGTCTGGGGGACAGACGGGTGCGTGAGACCTGGGTGAGGAGATGGTTTAAAAAAGGGGATGGCTAGACGACGAGGGGGGGGGGGTAAATGGCCCCCCAACCCGGCTGATCACGTGGAATGTGAGAGGTTTAAATGGGCCGATTAAGAGGGCAAGGGTGTTTGCGCACTTAAAGAGACTGAAGGCGGACGTAGTTATGCTCCAGGAGACGCACCTGAAGTTGGCGGATCAGGTTAGACTAAGGAAAGGATGGGTGGGACAGGTATTCCACTCAGGGTTGGACGCGAAAAACAGAGGGGTGGCAATACTGGTGGGGAAACGTGTATCGTTCGAGGCTAAGACCATAGTGGTGGATAGTGGGGGCAGGTATGTGATGGTGAGTGGCAGATTGCAGGGTGAGGCGGTGGTGCTGGTGAACGTATATGCCCCGAACTGGGATGACGCGGGATTCATGAAGCGAATGCTGGGACATATCCCGGACCTGGAGGTGGGAAACTTGTTAATGGGGGGGGACTTTAACACAGTGCTTGACCCAGGGCTGGACCAGTCCAGATCCAGGACCGGGAGAAGGCCGGCAGCGGCCAAGGTGCTTAAGGGATTCATGGAGCAAATGGGGGGAGTGGATCCGTGGAGATTCGCCAGACCGATGGGTAAAGAGTTTTCCTTTTTCTCCCACGTCCACAAGGTATATTCCCGGATAGACTTTTTTGTTTTGGGAAGGGCACTGATCCCGAGGGTGGCAGGAACGGAGTACTCGGCTATAGCCGTGTCAGATCACGCCCAGCATTGGGTGGATCTGGAACTGGGAGAGGAAGGGGAGCAGCGCCCACTCTGACGATTAGACATGGGACTACTGGCGGACGAGGGGGTATGCGGAAGGGTGAGGGGATGTATCGAAAGATACCTGGAGGTCAATGACGATGGGGAGGTCCAGGTGGGAGTAGTATGGGAAGCGCTGAAGGCGGTGGTTAGAGGAGAGCTGATTTCCATCAGGGCCCACAAGGGGAAACAAGAGGGTAAAGAAAGAGAGAGATTAGTAGGGGAAATTTTGAGGGTGGATAGGAAGTATGCGGAGGCCCCAGACGAAGGGCTATACAGGGAAAGACGAAGATTACAGACGGAGTTTGACCTGCTGACCACGGGAAAGGCAGAGACACAGTGGAGGAAGGCACAGGGGATGCAATATGAATATGGGAAAAGGCGAGCCGGCTGCTGGCCCAACAACTTCGGAAGAGGGGAGCGGCGAGAGAGATTAGGGACGAAACGGGAAAGATGGAACAGAGAGCAGGGAAAGTGAACGAGGTGTTCAAGACATTCTATGAGAGGCTGTACAAGTCCCAACCCCCGGAGGGGAAAGAGGGAATGATACACTTTTTGGACCAGCTAGAGTTCCCGGGGATGGAGGGGCTGGAAGTGGCAGGTCTGGGGGCGCAGATTGAGGTGGATGAGGTGATCAAAGGAATTGGGAACATGCAAGCAGGGAAGGCCCCGGGACCAGATGGGTTCCCGGTGGAATTTTATAGGAAGTATATGGACCTGTTGGCCCCGCTTTTGGCGAGAACCTTTAATGAGGCTAAGGAAAGGGGGACATTGCCCCCGACAATGTCGGAGGCGCCGATATCGCTAATTCTGAAACGAGACAAAGACCCACTGCAGTGTGGGTCATACAGGCCCATCTCCCTCCTAAACGTAGACGCCAAACTGCTGGCCAAAGTGATGGCGACAAGGATAGAGGATTGTGTCCCAGGGGTGGTACATGACGACCAGACAGGGTTTGTTAAGGGGAGACAATTGAATGCCAATGTACGAAGGTTGCTGGGGGTGATGATGATGCCCCCACCGGAGGGGGAGGCAGAGATAGTGGTGGCGATGGATGCAGAGAAGGCATTCGAGAGGGTGGAGTGGGACTATTTGTGGGAGGTGCTGAAGAGATTTGGGTTCGGGGAGGGGTTCATTAGATGGGTTAGACTCTTGTATGCGGCCCCGGTGGCAAGCGTCGTTACAAACAGGCAAAGATCGGGATACTTTCGACTACATAGGGGTACAAGACAAGGGTGCCCCCTGTCCCCGTTACTGTTCGCGTTGGCAATTGAGCCATTGGCCATAGCGCTGAGGGACTCTAAGAAGTGGAGGGGGGTGCTTAGAGGGGGAGAGGAACATCGAGTGTCACTATATGCAGACGATTTGCTGCTATATGTGGCGGACCCGGTAGAGGGGATGCCAGAGGTAATGCAGACACTCAGGGAGTTTGGAGAGTTCTCGGGATACAAATTAAATATGGGAAAGAGCGAACTTTTTGTGATGCACCCCGGGGAACAGGGCAGGGGGATAGATGCTCTGCCGCTGAGGAGAGTAGCAGGGAATTTTCAATACCTGGGGATACAGGTGGCCAGGAACTGGGGAACCCTACATAAACTTAACCTGACGCGATTGGTAGAGCAGATGGAGGAGGACTTTTAAAAGGTGGGATATGGTGCCCCTGTCATTGGCGGGCAGAGTACAGGCGATTAAAATGGTGGTCCTCCCGAGGTTTCTTTTCGTGTTTCAGTGCCTCCCCATCCTGATTACAAAGGCCTTCTTCAAAAAAATAGACAGGAGCATTATGAGCTTTGTGTGGGCGGGAAAGACCCCGAGAGTAAAGAGGGGGTTCCTGCAGCGCAGTAGGGACAGAGGGGGATTGGCACTGCCGTGTCTGAGTGACTACTATTGGGCCGCCAATGTGTCGATGGTCTGTAAGTGGATGAGGGAAGAAGAAGGTGCTGCGTGGAAAAGGTTGGAGATGGCGTCCTGTAAGGGAACGAGCCTAAAAGCGCTGGCGACGGCGTGCTACCAATTTCCCCGAAAAGGTACACCACAAACCCAGTGGTGGTGGCGAACCTGAAGATCTGGGGGCAGTGGAGATGACATAGGGGAGTGACGAGTGCCTCGGTGTGGTCCCCGATAAGGAATAACCACAGGTTCGTCCCGGGGAGGAGAGATGGGGGATTTCAATGTTGGCAGCGAGCAGGAATTAGGAAGCTGAAGGACCTGTTTGTGGACGGGACGTCGCGAGTTTGGAAGCATTGGAAGAAAAATATAAGTTGCCACCAGGGAATGCCTTCCGATACATGCAAGTGAGGGCATTTACGAGGCAACAAGTGAGGGAATTTCCTCGGCTCCCGACACAAGGGGTCCAGGATAGAATGATTTCGGGGGCATGGGTTGGAGAAGGTAAAGTGTCCGACATATACAGGGAGATGAGAGACGAGGGGGAGGCGATGGTAGAAGAGCTGAAGGGAAAATGGGAAGAGGAGCTGGGGGAAGAGATAGAGGAGGGGCTGTGGGCAGATGCCCTAAGTAGGGTAAATTCCTCGTCCTCGTGTGCCAGGCTTAGCCTGATTCAATTTAAGGTTCTACACAGAGCGCATATGACGGGAGCAAGACTGAGCAGGTTTTTCAGGGTGGAGGACAGGTGTGGGAGGTGCTCGGGAAGCTCGGCGAAGTTCTGGTCGTGTCCGGCACTGCATGAGTTCTGGAAGGGTGTGACAAGAGTGACCTCAAAGGTGGTGGGGGTCCGGGTCAAACCAAGCTGGGGGTTGGCTATATTTGGGGTTGCAGAAGAACCGGGAGTGCAGGAGGTGAAAGAGGCCGACGTCTTGGCCTTTGCGTCCCTAGTAGCCCGGCGAAGGAATCTACTTATGTGGAAAGAAGCGAAGCCCCCGGGCGTGGAGGCCTGGATAAACGACATGGCAGGGTTCATAAGACTGGAACGAATAAAATATGCGTTAAGAGTATCGGCTCAGGGGTTCACCAGGCGGTGGCAACCGTTCCTTGACCATCTCGTGGAACGATAAGGGAAAAACAGAAAAGACAGCAGCAGCAACCCAGGGGGGAGGGGGGGGGGGATTATTCCGTGTTCTTGTTTTTTCTTAGTTAGTTGTTGATATTTGCTTTTTGTTTATTTCTTTTTCCATCTGTTAGTTTAATACATTATTTAAATAACGTTTAATGTATATTCCTTTATTAAGTCGTAAAAACGGAAAATCTTTGTTTGAAAAACTTCAATAAAATATATTTTTTTTTAAAAAAATAATGGGGAAATGGCAGACATGTTGAACAGTTACTTTGCTTCAGTGTTTACACTTGAAAAGGAGGATAACTTGCCTGAAGTCCCGAAAAAATTAATAGTCGATAGAGGTCAGGGACTTATTACAATTAATGCAAGAACATCATCAATAATTAGGAAATTATTGGAACTAAAGAGTGACAAATCCTTAGGACTTGACAGTTTCCATCCGGGGGTGTAAAGGAGCACGTTGTAGATGCCCTAGTTATAATTTTTCAGAGTTCCCTAAATTCAGTAGTTCCTCTGGATTGAAAAACTGCACCTCACTACACTTCTCAAGAAGGGTGGAAAGGACTTCCGGTGGCGGCAATGGAGTGAGTGGTTGCAGTGGGGGCTAGGCGCCATGAGCGGGGGCTGCCAGGCCAGCTGGGTGGGCTAGTTCATGGAAGCAAAGTGGGGGGTGAGCTGAAGATCGATGTGGGGGGGGGGTGTTGGAGGGGGAGTGGAGGGGTTGGGTGGGGGGGGGGATCATACTGCTAACGGGCAGGAGACTTTCAAAGAGGAGACGGAGCCGGTTGATGACGGTAGTTGCCCGAGGACGGGCCAGGGGAGGTATGGGACATGGGCCGAAGATTGGCCTCGGAGAGGTTATGGTTGAAGCTGGAGGGAATAGCCGTGGTACTAGTAAATTTATATGCCCCGAACTGGGGTGACGTTGAGTTTGTGAGACGGGTACTGGGGAAGATCTCGGACCTAGATTCACATCGACTGATTATGGGGGGAGATTTCAATACTGTCCTGGATCCAAGGCTGCACCGGTCGAGTTCTAGGTCTGGGAAGATATCAGCTGTGGCGAAGGAGCTCCGGGGGTTCATGGAGCACATGGGAGGGGTCGATCCGTGGAGATTTGAGAGGCCGAGGAGTAAGGAATACTCGTTCTACTCCAATGTGCATGAGGTGTATTCCCGGATAGACCTTTTTGTTATGGATAAGACGCTGCTGGCTGAGGTGGTAGATGCAAAATATTCAGCAATTATGGTGTCAGACCACGCCCCGCACTGGGTGCACTTGCAAGTCAGCAAAGGAAAGGCTCAGCGCCCGCAATGGAGGTTGGATATGGGGCTGCTAGCGGAGGAGGAGGCCTGTGAGCTGGTGAGAGAGGCCATTCGGGGATATATAGGGATCAAGGATACAGGTGAGGTTTCGGCAGGGGTGGCTTGGGAGACACTGAAGGCAGTTATCAGAGGGGAACTGATCTCAATTCGGGCCCATATGGAGAAGGCTGAGTGAGCGGTGTTGGACAGACTAGTAGGCGAAAGTTTACAGGTTGACAGGAGGTATGCGGAGTCTCCGGATGATGGGCTTTTGAAAGAGCGTCAGAGACTGCAGCTAGAATTTGGGCTCCTGTCCACAGGTAAGGCGGAGGGACAGCTGAGGAGGGTAAAGGGGGCGGTTTATGACTATGGGGAAAAACTAGCAGGATGCTGGCGCACCAGCTGAGGAAACAGGAGGCGGCGAGAGAGCGAGGGAAAGTGAGGGATACAGGGGGGAAGGTGATTCTGGATCCGGCGGGGGTGAATGGTGTGTTTCGGGAGTTTTACAGTAAATTGTGGGGAGGAGGGGGTGAAGCAATTTGTCAGGGGACTGGAGTTCCCGAGGATAGATGAGGAGTTGGTGGAGGGTTTGGGAACCCCAATCGGGCTTGGGGAGGTTATAGACGGGTTTGGGATGATGTAATCGGGCAAAGCCCCGGGACTGGACGGATACCCAGTTGTGTTTGATAAAAAGATTTCCGGGCTGTTGGGGCGTTTCTGGTAAAGACTTTTAATGAGTCAAAGGAGCTTGGAGTGCTCCCCCCCACGTTATCGCAGGCATCGATTTCCCTTATTTTGAAACAGGACAGGGATCCGGAGAGCTGTGGGTCGTATAGGCCAATCTCCCTGCCAAATGTGGATGCAAAATTGCTGGCAAAGATCTTGGCCACACGTTTAGAGGATTGTGTTCCAGGGGTAATAGGGGAGGACCAAAAGTGATTTGTTAAGGGACGGCACCTGATGTCCAACATTGGGCGGCTCCTGAATGTAATAATGATGCCTGCAGAGGGGCGCGAGGTCGAGGTGGTGGTGGCCATGGATGCAGAAAAGACCTTTGATTGGGTGGAGTGGAAATATCCGTGGGAGGTCCTGGGAAGGTTTGGGTTTGGGCAGGGATTTGTGGATTGGGTCCAGTTGCTATATCAGGCACCGGTGGCAAATGTAAGGACAAACCAGGTTCGATCGGAATATTTAAGCCTGTGTCGGGGTACGAGATAGGGGTGTTCGCTCTCCCCACTAATGTTTGCCTTGGCCATAGAGCCTTTGGCAATGGCGCTGCGAGCATCGAACATTTGGCGGGGAATACTGAGAGGGGGGGTGGATCATAGGGTTTCGCTCTATGTGGACGATCTGCTCCTTCACATAACGGACCTGTTGGGGAGGATTGGAGGAATTATGGGGATATTGGAGGAATTTGGCTGGTTCTCAGGTTACAAACTGAATATGGGCAAGAGTGAGGTTTTTGCGATCCAGGCAAGGAGGCAGGAGACTGAGGGAGATGCCGTTCAAACTAGTGGGAGGGAGTTTTAGGTACCTGTGTATTCAAGTGGCAAGAGACTGGGATCAGCTTCACAAATTAAATTTGGGCAGGTTGATAGAGCAAATAAAAGGGGACTTCCGAAGGTGGGACGTGCTCTCGCTGTCATTAGCGGGGAGGGTAAAGACTGAAAATGACAGTCCTTCCGAGACTGCTGTTCGTGTTTCAGTGTCTTCCAATTTTCATCCCAAAGGCATTTTTTAGGAAGATGAATGCGGCGATCTTGGGTTTTATATGGGCCGGCAAAGTCCCGCGGGTTAAGAAGGTCCTACTTGAGCGGGGGCGCGAGGAGGGGGCTTGTCCCTTCAGAACTTTATTAATTACTACTGGGCGGCTAATATATCGATGGTTAGGAAGTGGTTAGTGGGGGAGGGGTCGGCGTGGGAGCGAGTGGAGGCGGCATCCTGCAAGGGCACGCACCTGAAGGCTTTGTTAATGGCACCTCTACCGTTCTCGCCGGCTCTGTATCCCACAAGCCCAGTGGTAGTGGCATCCCTGAAAGTGTGGGGGCAATGGAGGCAGCACATGGGACTGGTGGGGGCATCGGTGTGGTCACAGATCTGTGACAATCACCGGTTTGCCCTGGGCGGGGTTTTTCAGGAGGTGGCAGTGGGCAGGGATTGAGAGATTTGGAGAGCTATTCATTAAGGAGGGTTTTCTGAGCTTGGGAGAGCTGGAGGAGGAATTTGAGTTGGCAGGGGGGTATGCGTTCCGGTACTTACAAGTCCGGATGCAGGTTCCAGGCTTTCCTCAGGGGACAACAGGATAAGGTGATGTCAAAAACAGGGTTCGGGGAGGGCAGGGTCTCAGAAATATATAAGGAACTGATGGAGTGAGAAGGGATTCCAAAAGGGGAGATGAAGAGGAAGTGGGAGGAAGAGTTGGGAGGGGAGTTGGAAGTCGGGTTATGGGAGGAGGCCCTGAGGAGAGTCAATGTATCCTCGTCATGTGCCAGGCTTAGCCTGATCCAATTCAAGGTGGTCCACAGGGCTTATATGACTGTGGCCCGGATGTGTAGATGTTTTGAGGAGGTGGAGGACAGGTGTGGGCGGTGTGGAGGAAGTCCTGCGAACCATGTACATATTTGGAGTGTTGGAAGATTCGGGAGCCCAGGCGGGGGGGGGGGGAGAGAGGCAGACGTTTTGGACTTTGCCTCCCTGGCGGCCCGGAGACAGTTTTTGTTGGGATGGAGGGACTTGGAGCCTCCAAAGTCGGGTGTTTGGGTCAGTGACATGGCAGGGTTTCTTAGTGTTGTGGGAAAATCAACCACTTCGGGAGTCAGACTTGCTGTGTTCAATCAGTGCAGTTTATTGTTACACGAAGCTTCGGGAGAAAGCGTACGTACCCCGCGGTACGGTAGCCAACTTTTCTCGTGGCTTGAATGGCAGTTATTCATTTTATACTTTGGGTTCACAATGAGCTCAGATAGAAAACAATTATCATCTTGTTATCTTTAAACAGCCACTTTGGGTTCACAATGATCCCAGATACAAAACAATTATCACCTTGTTATCTTTAAACAGCCACTTCGGGTTCACAATGAGCCCAGATACAAAACAATTATCACCTTGTTATCTTTAAACAGCCACTTCGGGTTCACAATGAGCCCAGATATAAAACAATTATCACCTTGTTATCTTTAAACATTTTATAGATTGTACATCGCTATTTGTAAGCGTTTTGCCATTTACACATGGTTATAGTTAAAGAGGTTTTACAGGTTACAGGTAGCAGCAGGAAAGCAGTAACAATTGTCCCTTTGTTTTAGGAAATGGCCCAAGACATTCGTATTAGCATATCATTGTGTACACCTTGGCTGAAGTCAGCTTTATTCAAGTTGTTTCCCGCATTTATGTATTTCTTAATCTTCCTGTCTAGCTCCCTTTGTCCTGGATCTGTTCCTATCTGTCAGCTGGGCTCCAGGCATCAGTTATGTCTGCTTTATTCTCGTGTCTCCATCCTGTGTGTCAGGCAGCCATCTTCTGTGCCAAGTGCCCTTCTGAACCATTTCCCACTTCAATCCCTCTTGGTCCGGGCTGTTGTCGCCCCAACAGCCCCATAGACCAACACCACGGTACCTCTCTCAGGTACAGGGCAGCAACTTCCCGTCTTTCTCCGCATCTCCTAGAGTCTTCGGGGAATATCATGGTTTTGTTAAGGGTGACACTGGCTCCTGACACAACCTTCGTTACGGTACTACAGCAGATTTTTAGACACCCAAAGCTAAGGCAGCACACCAGTGTGACCGATACGAACATGACCAGTCTGTGTATTACATAGGGTCCCCAGGTATTTTCCACTAGCCCTCTAGCCAGCTACTTCCTTTTGTTGGTCCCTGTCTGAAGTTATCCAGTTGTTCCCTGATATTGTGAATGGCCTCTGTAATATTATAGGATTCGTCTATGACATGGGTTATACATTTATCTCCTATGATTGTACATACTCCTCCTTGTTGGGCTAACTGGTAGTCTACTGCATACCGTGTCTGATGTGCATATAATCTGAGTTCAGCCATTTCTTGGTTGACAGCCTCTAATGCTTTTGAGGTACTGTTTCCCAAGATTGTTAATCCACAAACAATTAATTTCTGTTCTTAGCACTAATCGCTCCTGCTGCTTCCCCCAGAGATGGAGTCCCGAGGAACCCGTACCCCAGGGATGATCCTAATGTGCCCGGGGTTTCCCAATCAGCGCAGAATTCCTTGCTGATAGCCCGGGTCACTATTCTTCTCCGAATATGTCCCTTCTGAGGGCATGGTACGGTGAGTGGTCCTATGGTTCCCACTGCAAAAAGGCCTGGGAGATGTAGTGTTTCTGTCGCGTACGTTCCATTGAGGAGGAAGACATATCCCTCCTTTGCCCGGTAGCATGTAGTGTCCTGATTATGAGTCTGCCTGTATTCCCAATTTCTTGGTTCCCCTGACTCCCCGTTTGATTCCACCACCTGGTAAGTATCAAAAGGGTATGTCCATGTGGCTGAGCTTACATGAGTCCCATTGCACTGCCCACACATGAGCTGTCTTCCTGCGGTTATGTTCATGCATTTTAATTTGTTGCAGGTGCAAGTAAACTGTCCTTTATTAACCCGACAGTGCTGGTGGATGCACTGCGTCTGTGTGCAGGAATTATTTGTGGGGACCAGGGCATAGGCACATCCCCATCCCTGCCCTGTGAAACAAAGCGGATAGCTTGCTGTATCTTGACCAGCTTTCCCTCCCTCCTTTTGGAGCTCCCCGCCCCCAGTCGGTGGGATTTACAAGTTTCACACATCTCCCCTGTATCCCCTTTTTATACTTTCCGATTTCTCCCTTACAGGGTGCACCTGATGTATCCACTGTATATAAATTGCTCGGGATCCACCCAGGGGTGGCCACAAATAGGGCTTCTACCGACTGCGCTAATGGGTAGCATACAGTTCGATTCCCATCTAAGTTTATGTGGGCTTTGTAAAATAGATTATCCTCTAGCCCAGTCAAATTTACAGTCGCGACAACGCAAAGTATCATAATCACACCCGTGGTTACATACATTTTTACAACGAACAAGTATCAATTCTAACACTATAGTTTATAATCTGTCTGTATGCTTGGTTGCAGAACTGTTCTACACTTTCCGAGTACACTGGTCGTTCGCTCGCGGTCTCTTCCTGTGTTTGGGGGAAAGCAATCGGATTAGTTCATTCATGTTCAGGTTTATACAATTTGAGCTGGGTCCCATGTTTCCATGTTCCCTTCCCTCTTATGTCAATACAGGCACAGGTGTCTCCAATAATTATGACTTCATATGGCCCATTCCATTTTGGTGCAAATCCTGGCTTAACAGGTAGTGTTTTTATTAGGACGCGACTTCCCGCTGCTGGGACATCAGGGAATATTTCAAGCTCCCTTTGTGCATCTTTTTGTTCCTGATTGTCTTTTACGAATTTGCGCATCCCTTTTAGCTGGGTGCTCAGTTCCGAAACATATCTCCTGATTCTGTCTTTTAGCGTACCTACATCGGTCCCACCTGTTATGATGCTTTCTGGTAATTGCATCGCCTGTCCTGTCATTAGCTCATAAGGGGTTAATCCGGTTGTCCGGTTTGTGGTAGCTCTTAGCCTCATTAGTATAGTGGGCAATACTTCTGTCCACACTTTTCCCGATGTTTGCATGGCTTTAGCTAATGTATTCTTAAGTGTTCTATTCATACGTTCCACCATCCCAGAACTCTGTGGATGATAGGGGATATGGAATTTTTGTTTTATCCCCATCAGCTTACATACTGTTTTCATCACTTTCCCAGTGAAGTGTGTCCCCTGGTCCTGGTACCTTTATCGGGTCCGTTTTAGTCAGTCCAGTATCTAATTTTGTTTCCGCCCACACTCTGGGGATGGAAGCACAGATGGCTCCGAACCCCGCTGTCTCTAATTCCCCAATTTATGGCGGTGACTGTGGCCACCTTAATGGTTTCCAAATGATTTGCAAGTTTCCCTATTTTAGTTTTCCAACCGTCCTGTCTTGGCCAAATCAATTCTCCCTTTCCACAATCTATTAAAACTTTATATTCCTTCATTAAATCATTTCCCATTATTGTACCCTCGTTATTTTGGCATACATAGAATCTCATGGGTATATATAAATTATTTATTTCTACTAACATGGTTTCGCTCAGGTAGGCGGGTGTTTTGTTCCCTCATATCCCGGTTAGGCGAATCATTTTGTTTGTATGGGGTAAGGGTAGGTTGGTAACAGATATGGCCGCTCCTGTGTCCACTAGCATCTCACATTGTCTGCCCCCTACTAGTGCAGACACATAAATTCTTCCCTCCTTTTTACCCTTGTGAGTGGGGGCTGCAGACAGTCAGCCCTGCTGACCGCTGAGGTTCCGTGATCCCTCCGGTTCTGTGGTGGTCCTGGATCGGGTCGGGGGGTCTCCCATGCTTCTCCCAACACACTGCCTCTGAGTGTCCATACTTATTACAGTGGCTGCAATGCTTCCCACTGTCTCCTGGTCTGTCTCCTTTCTGTGGGGCCCCGCAATCCCTCGCAATTGTGGCCGGTCAATTTTGGCTTGGCCCAGTTCCCGTTACTGGGGGTTGCTACTCTTTCTGGTCTTGCTCTGACCTGGGATGTCTCCTCTACCTGTACACCGCTAGCCCACTCTACCAACTCGTCGTAATCCTGGGACATAATCACTCCCATTTTTAGGATAGTCTGGTGGGCACTAGAGAGTCCATCTTTAAAAGCTTGGATGAGCGCCCGATCCCCACGGCATGGGTTCCCTTGCCCTGAGCACTCTTGGTACACGTGGAACAATCGTTCCCCGTATTCAGAAGCTCCTTCCCCTTTCTGCTGTCTTGTGGTAGTGATCTTGCTCCAGTTAGTGGGAGCGTTCCCTAACACTCTCTGGATTTCCATAAGACCATAAGACATAGGAGCGGAAGTAAGGCCATTTGGCCCATCGAGTCCACTCAACCATTCAAACATGGCTGATTTCAACTCCATTTACCCACTCTCTCTCCATTGCCCTTAATTCCTCGAGAAATCAAGAATTTATCAACTTCTGTCTCAAAGACACTCAACGTCCCGGCCTCCACCGCCCTCTGGCAATGAATTCCACAGACCCACCACTCTCTGGCTGAAGAAATTTCTCCTCATCTCTGTTCTAAAGTGACTCCCTTTTATTTTAAGGCTGTGCCCCCGGGTCCTAGTCTCCCCTGCTAATGGAAACAACTTCCCTACGTCCACCCTATCTAAGCCATTCATTATCTTGTAAGTTTCTATTAGATCTCCCCTCAACCTCCTAAACTCCAATGAATATAATCCCAGGATCCTCAGACGTTCATCGTATGTTAGGCCTACCATTCCTGGGATCATCCGTGTGAATCTCCGCTGGACCCGCTCCAGTGCCAGTATGTCCTTCCTGAGGTGTGGGGCCCAAAATTGCTCACAGTATTCTAAATGGGGCCTAACTAGTGCTTTCCGTTTTAAATTGGGCGAAGGGGTCCTGCTGTGCATCTATCTCTACTGTTAAAGCGACGGCATGTGTCCACCGTCCCCCATTATAATCCTGGGCTGCAGAAGTGGCGGGTCCGCCAGCTACTTGCCTCCACCTATCTGCTGGACAGGCTGTCCTGACCAGCTGGTGTACGTCTCTTAGGTGTAACTGGTGTCCTACCCAGATTGTGTATAATTCTTCCCAGAATTTGGTGTTTGCGCTTCAAGGTTGTAATTTGCCCAGGGAAGCCATTATCTGCTGTCTCTCACCTGGGGTAAAGGGTTTATAATTCGCTTTTGGCTGCGCATCTGTTTCCCCTCGGGTTACTGGCGCTAAATTATATTCTAACCCACCCCACCCTGCCGGAGGGGCTGTTGGCCCCTGCGGTGTGGGCTCGTAAGGGGGTAGGGGATCGGTTTCCCCCCTCCCTTGTTGTTCTCTCAACACGTGGTTGTGTTTCTCCAGTTCCCTTACTCTAGATTCTAATTCCCTGATCTCTTTGTCTTCCTTCCACTTTTCAGTAGAGGTGCCTACTTATTCAATTAGTCCTGCTAACTGATGTACTAACATTATCCCTATCTTTTTAGTCTTGTTTCTCTTCTCTTTGTCTATCCAACCCCTCTGTTGTTCTAAGGTCTGGGAAGTGTCCCAGCCGTCCTTCTTCATCTTTTTTATCAACGCTTGTCTGTCTGTCATATATGTCTCGATAAGAGAACCTGCAGATCCCCTTTTTATATCATTGCCTTCCATCTCGCAGACTTCAATACCCCCGGTTACTATGAGTAAAGTGTGCTCTCTACTTGAGGGACTTCACTACCCCCCCCCCAGCCACTATTACTACCCTAGCACCATCTGTACGGCCGCAGCTGCCTCCTAGCAAAGTGTGCTCTCTACTGAAGGGACTTCACTAACCCCCAGTCACTATTACTATTCCAGCGCCGCGCTATCTCTACCGTCTCTCAGGGTTTGACTTATACTCACGGTGTCCACTATTACCACCTCGGCAACGTGCTTCTCCACCGGAGTTTGGCTCTAGGTCAGAGTTGATCAGCTCCTTTTCCGCACCGCTAATAAGACATTTGACAGCCCAGTACCCAACTTATGCTCTACTTTCATACAAGAACTCTGTGTTTGTTCGCCACTACAGAGTTCGGGGTTAGCCGATTTCTGCCACTTGTGCTTCACAATCCTTAGTGCCTTTGGTGCCTCAATACCCACTTCAAATCCTGACCTTCGCGTGGGAGATTCCTCCTTTTGACAGCCAGTCTAAGGCTGGGCGTTTGAGGCAGCACTACCTTGTCCATTTGTTGATCAGCACAAGCCACAAATCCTTAATACTATCAACAGTTAGTACCAAACCTGATCTATTATCATGTCACTATACAGTCAAGACTTATATCACTATGCTTATCACTATAGGTACCTTATTTTAAACTGCACCTTTTGACCTGTCTGACTCCTGCAGATTCGAAACGATCAGTACCCCGGCTTTCCGATCGAGGCCTTCGATCGGAACTCACCAGAAGTAAGACCCTGCTGTCCCGCATTTATGTATTTCTTAATCTTCCTGTCTAGCTCCCTTTGTCCTGGATCTGTTCGTATCTGTCCCACTGGCACCCCGCTGGGCTCCAGGCATCAGTTATGTCTGCTTTATTCTCTGTGTTTCCATCTTGTATGTCAGGCAGCCATCTTCTGTGCCAAATGCCCTTCTGAACCATTTCCCACTTCACTTAGGCTAGAGAAAATTAAGTTCGCCTTAAGGGGTTCACTACAGGGGTTCACTCGGAGATGACAGCCATTCATCGACTTCTTCAAGGAAAATTGATCGTCAGCAAGGGTGAGGGGGAGAAAGGGGAGGCATGGAAGTGACGAATAAGGGTAGGAAATCTAATGTAAGGGTATTTAGGGTCTATGCCGGGGGGGAAGGGGTTGGATATATTATTGTGGGGTTTTTGTGTGTGTTGGATCTCTTTGTTTAAAATGTTAAAATTATAAATGCCTCAATAAAATATTTTCTAAAAAAAAAAAGAAGGCTGTAAAGGGGAAACCAGGGAATTACAGACCGGTTAACCTAACATCTGAGGTGGGGAAATCGCTGGAGTCTATAATCAGGGATAAGGGGCGTCATTCTCCGACCCCCCGCCGGGTCGGAGAATGGCCGTTGGCCGCCGTGAATCCCGCCCCCGCCTCCGCCAAAGTCTCCCGTACCGGAGATTGGGCGAGGGCGGGAATCGGCCGCGCCGGTTGGCGGGCCCCCCTGCTCAATTCTCCGGCCTGGATGGGCCGAAGTCCCACCCAGAAATTGCCTGTCCCGCCGGCGTAAATTAAAGTTGGTATTTACTGGCGGGACAAGGCAGCGTGGGCGGGCTCCGGGGTCCTGGGGGGGGGCGCGGGGCGATCTGACCCCGGGGGGTGCCCCCACGGTGGCCTGGCCTGCGATCGGGGCCCACCGATCCGCGGGCGGGCCTGTGCCGTGGGGGCACTCTTTCCCTTCCGCCTCCGCCACGGTCTCCACCATGGCGGAGGCGGAAGTGACTCTCCCCACTGCGCATGCGCGGGAAACTGTCAGCGCCCGCTGACGCTCCCGCGCATGCGCCGCCCCGAATGTCATTTCCGCGCCAGCTGGCGGGGCAACAAACGCCATTTCCGCCAGCTGGCGGGGCGGAAATCCCTCAAGCGTCGGCCTAGCCCCTCAATGTTGGGGCTCGGCCCCCAAAGATGCGGAGCATTCCGCACCTTTGGGGCGGCGCGATGCCTGTCTGATTGGCGCCGTTTTGGGCACCAGTCGGCGGACATCGCGCCGTTGGGGGAGAATTTCGCCCAAGGTAACTGAACACCTTGAAATTTCAGTCGATCACAGGTCACGTGAAGGGAAGGTCAGTCTAACAAATCTCATTGAATTTTTTTGAAGAGGTGTCTGAGGTAGTGGACAGGGGAATGTCTAGGGATGTTATTTATATAGACTTCCAGAAGGCATTTGAGAGATTGTTGACTAAGACGGAAGCCCATGGAGTTGAGGGCAAATTATTGACATGGTTAGGAAGTTGATTGAGTGGCAACAAAGAGTGGGGATAATGGGTAAGTACTTTAATTGGCAGGATGTGACTAGTGGTGTTTGGGCCTCAATTATTCACATTATTCATGGCATAGAAAGTTATATATCCAAATTTGCTGATGATACAAAGTTAGGTGTCATTGTAGACAGTCTAGATGATAGCATAAAATTGCAAGGAGATATGATAGACTAGGTGAATGGGCAAAATTGTGGCAGATATAATTCAATGTAAGCAATGTGATGCTCTCCATTTTGGACTAAAAAAAGATAGAGATGGATACTTTCGAAATGGGAAGAGGTTAAATACAATGGATGTCCAAAGGGACTTGGGGTGTTAGATGCATGGATCTTTAAAATGCCATGAACAAGTGCAGAAAATAATCAAAAAGGCTAATGGAATGCTAGCCTTTAAAGGATTGGTGTATAAAGACACAGAAGTTGTGCCACAGATATACAAAACCCTGGTTAGACCCCACTTGGAGTTCTGTGAGCAGTTCTGAGCACCACATCTTAAGAAGGATATATTGGCCTTGGAGGGAATGCAATGTAGGTTTACAAAAATGATACCTGGATTACAGGGGTTAAGTTACGAGGAGAGAATACACAAATCAGGCCTGTTTTCATTAGAATTTAGGCAGTTAAGGGGTGATTTGATCACGATATTAACAAGAAAAGACAATAGGAAAAGATAAACGATTTCAACTGGTTGGAGATTCTAAAACTAGGGGGCATAGTCTAAAAATTAGGGCCAAATCATTCAGTAGAGATGTTAGGAAGCACTTCTTCACGCAAAGGGTAGTAGATGTTTGGAACTCACTCCCATAAACAGCAGTTAAAGCTAGAACAGTTGTTAATTTTAAAGCTGAGATAGATAGATTTTAGTTAAGCAAATATATTAAGGGATATGGAGTTAGGCCACAGATCAGCCATTATCGCATTGAATGGTGGGACAGACTCAAGTGGCTGATTGGCCTATTCCTGTTCCTAAGTTGGGTGCTTTTCTGAAACTCTCAAAATAATTTTACATTTATAATTTCAGAGCTTCTTTGGCTCTATGACCCACAAAACCAATTGAAAAGTGCACTGGAGTTTCTCAGACCAACTGCAACCTAAAATGACAGTCTCATTTGCCTACTAAAAGGTCCTTAGCATATGAAACAAACAAGAATTTAGGGGCCCAGTGGTAGATCCATTTCAAAATTTCCTTTTGACAGCACCTTCCAAACCCACAACCACTACCACCTAGAAGGATAAGGCAGCAGATGTATGGGAACACCACCATCTGCAAGCTCCCTTCCAAGTCACTCGCCATCCTGGCTTGGAACAATATCATCGTTCATTCACTGTCGCTCCCTTCCTAACAGCTCTGTATGTACCTACACCACATGAACTGCAGCAGTTCAAGATGGCAGCTCAGCACTACCTACTTGAGGGCAATAAATGTTGGCCTTATTAGTGATGCCCACATTCCATGAAATTACCGATTTTGGATAGTTAAAATGGACCCCATGGATTCTGATCGTTTGCCTTCAACTAACATTCGATAAACTGATTTATAGTTACCTGATTTATCGCTCTCTGCCTTCTTTGTGCAGGTGGTAACTTTACTGATGCATTCAAAATCGATTCTACTTCTGGAACGCTTGTTACAACAAGACATTTGGACAAAGAAACATTTAATAATCTTTCCCTTACCATAGAGGCTTATGACCTTGGTTACCCACAAAGAACCTCTCGTTCAGAGCTTTTAATTATTATCTTGGATGAAAATGATAATAGCCCAGTGTTTGAAAGAAACTACTATCGCACTTTTGTGAATGAAGATGTGACTATTGGGTCAAGTATACTACAGCTGATTGCTACTGACAAAGATGATAGATCCAATGGAGAAATTACATATTTGCTAATTGATGATACTTTTGGAGCATTTACTATCAATAGTAACACTGGCATAATTGTAACCACAAATGAATTGGATAGAGAGACAAAATCACAATATGTCTTCAGAGCAGTGGCAAGTGACAACAACATTCAAAGTCCAAAATCTACGACAGTCAATGTAATGATACATATTAAAGATGTAAATGACAATTTCCCTATTTTTATGCAAAACCCAGTCATTGCACGTGTTACTGTGGACACTCAGATCAGCCATATAATTGCCACTGTGAAAGCTGCTGATAAGGATTTGGGACAACATGGCATTGTTACTTTCCAGATTACAGAGCCTGATTCACTATTTGCAATAAATAACACGACAGGTGAAATTTACCTTAATGCATCATTATCCCAGAATCACTTTCATCCAAACCATCTGTCTGTTGTTGCAATGGACCAAGGTAATCCAGCGAGGTCATCCACTGGGCTTGTGCTCATACAGCAGCAAATAGAAAAAAGAAGAATTTTGTTCAGTCGTAATATATATGAGATCACAATTCCTGAAAACATCAAATCAGGTGAGTAGCCCATCATGTTGTTCCCATTACATCAGTAATAACAGTCCATCCTGCAGTTGTATAATTCCTGTTAATGGCTTTAAATTTCAAATTGTCGGCAGTCACACTAGCCTTTCTGTTTCCTGTTTTTTACTCTGAGGCTTTAGGGACAATATTACCCCTATCCATACACCAGGAATGGGGGCATTATGACTTCCAAAGACCTTTTGAAGGGGTCATCAGCCACGAAGGTTGTGGCACATGGCTACACAAGATATCTCCCAAAGTGCCTTTGCCCATTTGTGCCAGCAATAATTCTATTTGCCGAGACACGTACCAGCAAAGATGTTGTCAATTGGCAAAATATTATTTGGTATCACCAATTCAAGACACATTGGGCATGATTCAGTGGACGGAAATTAAAGTCCACTGTCAGGGTGTGTAGCGGGTGTTCCTCAGTGGCTGCAGCACTGAGAAGCATCCAGCTTTACAATGGAACTTTGCCTTTTTTTAACCTCAGGGAGTTTCTTAAAGCTCGCCAGGAGGAAAGGCTGCTCGCAGATTGGAACGCCATTTTGTTAGCCAGCCTTAATCTCCCCCTCCCTCCTTTTCCTTTATAGTTCCCATTTCATTTATTTTTTATTTTATCTTCATTGTTTTTTTTGTCTGGGGATATTTAATTGGGATATACCTTTAAGTCGAGCGGAGGAAGTACAAAATTCAAAGTTTCAAACAGCTTGACAACTGAAACACCATGGCTGGGATTCTCCAAAAATGGGGCTATATCCCCACGCCGGGGTCAACAGCCCCCGAAAGTGAGGAATTCTCCAATTTTTTGGGGGCTAGGTTGATGCCGGAGGGGTTGGCGCCGCTCCAGCCGGCACCGAAGGGCCGGCACGAGTTCGCGCATGCGCGGAACGGCCGGCGTGATCTCGCGCATTCGCGGACCGGTCGTCATATTTCCGTGCATGCGCAGACCGGCCGGCATATTTCCATGCATGCATTGGGGTTCCCTTCTCCGCACTGGCCCCCTGGCAATATGGCAGAGCCCTACAGGGGCCTGGCGCAGAGGAAAGAAGGACCCCACGGAACCAGCCCGCCCGCAGATCAGTGGCCCGATTGCGGGCCAGGCCACCGTGGGGCCCCCCCGGGGTCAGATCCCCCCCGCGTCCTCCCCAGGACCGCCCCATGCACACTTACCTGCCAGATCCCGCCGTCCGTGAGGTGAGTAATCCCGCGGGACTGGGCAAAACTGGACGGCCACTCGGCCCATCGTGGCCCGGAGAATCGCCGGGGGGGGGGGGGGGGGGGGGGGGCACTGTCAATGGCCCCCGACCGGCGTGGCGGAAATCCCGTCGGCACCCGAAAAACGGTGCCGGATAATAGGGCAGCCACGGCGGGGCGGGATTCGTGCCTCCCCCCCCCCCCCCCCCCCCCCCCCCCCCCGGGGGATTCTCCGACACGGCACAGGGGCGGAGAATCCAGCCTATGTCCTCATATTTTGTATTTGGGAAAGGGAATCCCAGACCTTCTGGCACCCAGCAGGTTGGAGGAATTTTGTTCGATTGGTTGGCTGATGGGTTGGCCAGGGGCACTGTTCTGCCTGGCATAGTCAGTGATTTGTTCCTGCCAGGTAGGGTTGTTCGGAGAGAACCCAGCAGAAGACATGAGACCCTCGAGTAAGAAAGAAACTAACTGGAATATATCCATCTTGAAGTCAAAGATCCCTATATCCAGTTGTATTGTTGCCGATTTAATACCAATTACTGTCAACTAATAAAAAGCTATTTGTGTTAAAATTTACAAACCCGGAGGCTGTACTTAATCAAGATCAAATCAAAGACATTGGAGATTTAAGTAACTTTAATTTCACCTGTGTTACAGCCCTGGGTCAAGTGGTGCTGGAATTGACCGTGCACTAGCCCAGGGCATCATGACAGTGGCAACAAGCAGTCAACTACATCAGCCACAACGGCTTCCACTTGTTGAAAGTTCAGCTAGTCTGCAACCATATCAAATGCAGGTTTGTGCAGAATTTCCAGCAGTGTCCAAGACTCCTACATTCTCAGCTGTTCTTAGATCCCTGATGTCTTCTCGGGTCCATAGATGCTGCAGAGTTGGCTCCTCAGGGTCAAGGGCTAACCACTGAGAACATGGCTGAAGATTCCTGTTCAAAGGCCAAGGCTCATGCTGCAATTCGCACTTTGGTGGTGCAAACTACTGAGATGCTGAAAATGAGTTCTGTTTTCTGTATCAGTCTGCTGAAGCCCTGCAATACAGTCCACAGAGGATGTCACCTATCGCCGTCGTCTATTGAGCTCTACACAACCTGGAGCTGCAGCGGGGTGAGCAGCTACCTGAGGAGATGGGGGAACTGCACATCTGCTCTGAAGAGGAGGCAATCGATGGGGATGAGGGTGACGAGGTCCTCAAAGGTAAGGATGATGGACATGAGGTCATCGTGATGTCTAGATGAGGCATCTCCTGAACCTATGACATCCCTCGTGAGCTGAACCCTTCAGGACCTGAGTGTCACCAGACACAGAAGCTGATGAGATGGGGAGCTAGTCGCACCTCAAAAGGTGCTGAGAGCACATAGGGAGAATGATGTATTCTGTGACTCCAGCACTGGACATTCTGGCAGCAGAGATGAGTCTCATTGATATCCAAGCATGACTGAAATGTCCAGAGACTGTGAAGATGTGCCATCAGTGGTCTGGAAAGGTTGCACACAGCACAGGCCCTGGACTGAGATACCTGCCTTTGCCTTGTGTAGGAACCAAGCTTTCACTTCAGTCTGACAGGAACACTATTCATCATAACAAGGAGCCATAGACAGGGTGACATTGGTGGGAGTTTATTTACACAAATTAGCATGATGTACAAGTGGTTACCACTCATGCAACTACACCTTCTTGACCTTTCAAACCCTGCTGCTACTGTCTTGGTGCATTCCCAACATCCACAGTGGAGGCAGAGGCAGCCTGATGACTGCTATGCCAAATTGTCTGTGGTTACCTTAGCGGGTCTCTGGGGTACCCCAACCTGCTTTTGCCGTCCTGATACGCACCCATGCCTCCCTTCTCAGCCTATGGTGGAGCTGAAGGGGTCACAGGAAGAGGGGATTTTCCCAGAGTCTCCTGGGCAGATGGCCCCATGCTGTACACTTGCTGGTTTTCCTTCTATGGGTGCCTGAAGCCTCTGGCCGCCTCCCTTGAGAGGGAAGGGCTGCTGGAGTTAGCTCATGTTGGCTCACCCTCTCTGATGTTGATGCTGACAATGCCAGCAAATGCCTCAGCCATGGAGTGCAGCAGTGCAGGATAGATGTCTTGGACCGAGTTCTCCATGGCAGCTGCCACCCTACTAGTGTTGACCTCGGTGCATTGGCATGTCACGTTATCTCCCGGTCTAAAGGAGGACAGATTCCTCCATCGTGCCTTGCAATCTGAGAAATGCAGCAGACATTTCTTCCTGAGGTTCCCAAGCTTTTCTTTGCAGCTCCAGCAACTGAGGCATGACCAAACCCAGAGGCTCCTCATCTGACTTGAACTCAGCAGATTCCTGGTCTCCAGCAATCCTCTGAGTGCCAGTATCCTGGGATGTCCCTACCTCTGCCTACTTCCAACTTCTCCCTACCTCCACCTGCGATCTGCTCACCAAATTGTGACCCAAGGCTTTTCTAGAATTAGGTCCCACTGCGCTGGTGGAGGGCGTGGGTGAGCGATTTGACAGGTCAACAAATTTGGTGTCTGGATTCCTTGTCTGTGCTTTTCTTGGGGCTAGAGCCTAAGACTTAGTTTGTGCACACCCTTGGCGGCTTCTTGCGAAAGAAAGGAGAGATCATTTGTGCACAGCAGCAGCCTGTGAAACAGTAGGCGGCACTCAAAGCATGGTAGTCTGATAGATGTTGCAGTACAGGACCCTCATTTGGTTGAGCGTCGCTGACCTCACCGTCAGCACATGGCCCACATCCTCATCAACCAGCTGAATCACTCTATCCCCAAGTGAGTTCAGCCATTCCTCCACCAATCTGGGACCTCTTCCTTTTGTTGTGTGCCAGCTTGTCCTGACTTAAAACAGATGGAGAGATGTAAATAGGACACATGCCAGGCCAGATGATGAGGATGCCTGGCATGTGTGGCTGGTAAGTGGGACCATGGGCGGGATGAGGACATAGCCAACAGGGGAGAGTGAGTGGTGGTGTCCCTTGAGCTGTCATAGAGTGAAATCCCTGTGGATGTGTGATAGGTCTATGAGCGTGTGAGTTGCGAGTGATGAGAAGAATAACTTACCTTGGCAGAATTAAGGAGATTGTTCAACCTCTTTTGGCACCGGATGGCTGCCCTCTTTTGAAGGGCGTTGATGCTGACCTTGGCTTCCACCACCTCCCATGTGAAGTGTGTCCTTGTTTGGTGTTCTTTGTCCAAGGCGGGGTAGAGGACATCACGGACGAACTCCACAGCGTCTAGTCGGAGTTAAGGGAGGTGTCGCTGAATTTAGGTACAGCATGCTTCTTGGCTTTACCAGCCAGAGTTCCCAGCAGCTTCCTTTTCCTTGAGGAGTGGTAGCTCTGTGCAGGGGTGATCTTTAAATGTGGCACCCAGATTACTGGAGCTCTGAGGTCACAGTGGAGCAGGCGAATCAGAGGCTGCCTTGCCAGAGATCCAACGTAGAATTTGTACCTGTTCTTTTTTTGAACTAAGGCTACACAATAGGGCAGAAAAACCCGCCTTTGGTGTCGGCAGGTTAAACACTGCTTTCATAGAACATACAGTGCAGAAGGAGGCCATTCGGCCCATCGAGTCTGCACCGACCCACTTAAGCCCTCACTTCCACCCCATCCCCTTAACCCAACCCAGCCCTGAGTTTTCCCCGTCCAAAATCAGACAGTGCCGATTTCTGGGGTGATTTCGCCCATTGATAATGAAGAAAACTTTTATACTCATGGGTTCATATATTTCAGGAGGGAGATAATCACTTGGTTGCATGGTGTACCGAAAAAAAACAATCTAAATGTTGGAAAGACCAAGGAACTGATCATCGACTTCAGGAAGCGTAGCATGACACACACTCCCATCAGCATCAATGGCTCCAAAGTGGAGATGGTCGATAGCTTTAAGTTCCTGAGGGTCACCATCACCGACAGTCTGTCCTGGTCCATTCACGTTGATGCAAGTCAAGAAAGCCCAACAACGTCTCTACTCCCTACAGAAGCTAAAGACATTTGGCATGTCTGCATCGACTCACAAACTTCTACAGGTGTGCCATAGAGAGCATCCTACCCGGCTGCATTACAGCTTGGTATGGCAAGTGCTCAGCCCAAGATCGCAAGAAACTGCAGAGCCCAATGCATCACACAAGCTTGCCACCCTCACATTGATTCTGTCTACACCTCCCGCTGCCTCTGGAAGACAGACAGCATTATCAGACAACCCTCCCACCCAGGCATTGCCTTCTTCCAGACCCTTCCATCAGGCAGAAGGTACAGAAGTCCGAAGACTCACACATCTAGACATAGGAACAGCTTCTTCCCCACAGCTACAAGACTCCTCAACGACTCCCCCTCGGACTGATCTGTTCCCTGCAAGAACACTGTTCACGACGCCCTATGCTGCTCTTGCTCATGTATTTGCTTTGTTTGGCCCCTTGTTCCGCACTGTAACCAATCACTGTTTGTCGATGTACCATTTGTCAATGTTCTCTGTTGATTATTCTTGTGTCTACTATGTACGTACTGTGTACATTCCCTTGGCCACAGAAAATACTTTTCAATGTAGTTCGGTACATGTGACAATAAATCAAATCAATCAATCAATCATATGCTTGAGAGATATATGTCCTGGGTGTGATTCACCGTTTTCCGATGCCAATATCATATTCAGCGATGGGACGGAGAATCCCTCCCGATGCCGAAATCAGGGGTGGCGCCTGTTTGACGCTGGTTTTCTATCCTCCGCCGCCTCCAAAATGGTGTCATCGTATCGCGCGCCACACGGCGTTGGCGAGTCACTACGAGGCCCTCCACCGATGCTCCGTCCCTGATGGGTCAACTTCCTGACCACGCGCATAACTTGTGGGAACCCGCGTGGCAGCTGCGGACTGAGTGCAGCGCTGCCACAGTCAGCTGGGAGCCGTCCTGCTGGCCCGGGGGGGTGCCTGGGGAGCACTATTTGGCAGGTCGGGTGTGTGCACAGCCGTTGCCATGTTTTACGGCGCGACCGTTGCACGTTATCGCTTACGGACCCGGCCATTCACCAGGCATTTATATCGTGGGAGCCCGGAGTTTTATTCGGCGCGGCTGCTAGCCCCTCACCAGTCGCAGGGTCGGTGAGGGTTCGCTGCCAATTTTGCCATTGTAAAACGCCACAGTTCCCAACCCGGTGTCTGCACTTAGCCTCCAAAACCGTGAATCCAGCCTGTTATGGGCAAGGCGTTTTCAGAACCCCAAAATGTATCATGGAGTTCAACCAACTTCTCCCTTTAATGGATTTGTTGCTTTTCCGAGCACACGGCTTTTCCCTAGGTGTGGTATTACAATTATGGACACGTGGGTTTTTAAACACAAAACATCGTTTATTCCATGAACTCAACTTAAAATCTTAAATAAACATTGGATCTCTTAACACCCCTTACTTCAAAGATAACTCAGAAAATATTGCAACAGTAAATAATTCCTTAAAATGTTCCTTCAAACTTCCAAGAGACTTAACACCTTTAAACAAAATCACTATCTGGTTAAGGATATATATATTTTCTGTAGAATGGCAGAGATCTATTAGCTTGGTTGACTTCACCTCCAGCAAAACAGCCAGGCACTTTTAAACTGCTCTCAGCAAAACCAGTCAGGCACTTTTCAAACTGCAAAACCAAACTGCAAAAACTGCAGCTCTCTGGAAACCCACAGACACACACAAGCTGTTTTTCCAAAACTGAAACTAAAAACCTGCAAAATGGCTGACCTAAAGCCCAGCTCCACCCCTTCTCTGACATCACTGTTTTCTTAAAGGTACATTGCTTAAACATCCATGTCTTAAAGGTACCCTCACATGACACCCCCCCAAGAAAAAAAAATAAACCATCAACTTCAAGATGGTTTCATTTTTCACTTTTGCACCATCCACTAAGAAATGTACACAGTAAATATACCTTTTTGTTTTTTTAAAAAAACAACACATGCAAACAGGCATAATAACATAATCCATTTTTCTTTGCTCTTCTCCCTTCAACCGAAAACCTTCTTGATTGACAGTTTCTTTGAACAAAGTCTCTGCACGATCCATCCATTGCTCTACTCCTCGGCACTTCTCTTCAGAATCAGATACTTCAGTTCAATCTGACCACAGAGTCTCTTGCAATTCTCCAATACAGGAACATTGGTTACCACAGCTTTCAGGCAGTCAAATGCCTGTTGAAAGTCCGATGTCCATTGAACTTTTTTACGTTTCTTCAGCAATTCCATCAGTGGAATAATCACGCCACAAAACATTTGCACAAAGGTTCGATCAAAGCCATTCATGCTAAGAAATCGCATTATTTCCCTTCGTCTTGAGGATAACGGAAACTCCGCAAGGAAAGTGATTTGGGCTTCTCCAAATTCACTTTCGGCTAGGTTCATCACCAAACCCGCCTCCTGAAGTCGATCGAAGAATTCCATATGATGTTTAAAATGTTCTATCCATGTCTGGAAGTTGGAAATAAAAGCATATTGTCCCACTTTCTCCATGCAATTCTTCAATGCTGGGACAGGATAAGAGTCCGTTCTTGTAACTGCATTCACCTTTCTGTAGTCCACACACAACCATTGGGTACCGTCTGGTTTAGGTACCATCACGATGGGTGAGCTCCATTAGCTGCAACCCACTTCAATTATGCCATTCTTCAGCATACTCTCAATCTCTCTGTTAACCTGTGCCAATTTTAAAGGATTAAGTCTATTTGGATGTTGTTTGATAGGAACAGCATTTCCCACATCTACATCATGTATAGCCATTTTAGTACTTCCCAATTTATCTTTACAAACTTGCCCATGTGATATCAATAACTCTTTCAGGTCAGTTTGTTTTTCCTCTGGAAGGTAACTTAACAATTCATCCCAATTTTTAAGAACATCCTCATTTTCCAATTTAATTTGAGGTATGTCAAATTCACAGTCATCTGGATTTGGTTCGTCACTTTGAGTTAGAATCAATAAAACCTCCTTTTTCTCTCCTTCCATTTCAAAGTACCTTTTAAGCATATTCACATGACACACTCGGTGAGTCTTCTATCTGGTGTTTTTATCACATAATTCACCTCATTTAATTTCCTTTCAATCTGATACAGTCCACAAAACCTAGCTTTTAAAGGCTCCCCTACCACTGGTAACAACACTAAAACTTTATCACCACTGGCAAAACTACGAACTTTGGATTTCTTGTCCGCTACCCGTTTCATCACATTTTGTGCAACTTTCAAATGTTGTCTAGCCAATTCACCTGCTCTATTTAATCATTCCCTAAAATTTGACACGCAATCCAATAGTGTAATTTCCGATTTCTCACCCACCAATTTTTCCTTGATCAATTTAAGTGGCCCTCTTACTTCATGACCAAAAATTAGTTCAAAAGGACTGAATTTGGTAGACTCATGAGGTGCATCCCTAATTGCAAACAATACGAATGGGATTCCTTTATCCCAATCCTCTGGATAATCTTGACAATACGCCCTCAACATTGTCTTTAATGTCTGATGCCACCTTTCTAACGCTCCCTGCGATTCTGGATGGTACGCAGTTGATTTAAATTGTTTTATTCCGAAGCTATCCATAACTTCTTTGAATAACTTTGAAGTAAAATTTGTTCCTTGATCCGATTGAATTTCTGTGGGTAGTCCATATCTAATAAAGAATTTAAGTAACTCCTCCACAATCCTTTTAGCTGCAATATTACGTACTGGAATGGCCTCTGGAAACCTAGTCGACACATCCATTACAGTCAAAAGATATTGGGCAAAATTCTCCGTTATCGGCGGAAAGTCCGCCGATCGGAGCAAAAAAAACGGCGCAAATCCGACTTGCGTCACGTCGGAAAAATGGGTCGATAGTCTCCGGCCGAAATGGGCTAGCAGCGACGTAACGGGATCCGCGCTTGCGCAGTGGTTCACGCCGTGCAGCGTCATACGCGCTGCACGGCGTGACGGCTCATAAGGCCGCGCTGCTCCCCCCCACCCGACCGGAACACCCGACCGCAACACCCGACTGGATGGCTGGCCGTCGCTCAGCCCCGAGGTTCGAGTCACGCGATGTGGAGGCGCTCCTGGACGCGGTGGAGCAGAGGAGGGACGCCCTGTATCCCGGGCACGGCCGCAGAGTTGCCCCACGCCACAGCCGGCGTCTGTGGAGGGAAGTGGCAGAGGCCATCACCGCTGTGGCCCTGACACCCCGGACAGGCACCCAGTGCCACAAGAAGGTGAACGACCTCGTCAGAGCAGGCAGGGTGAGCCTCCCCATATCCCCCCCTCCCCCATATCCCCCCCTCCCCCATATCCCCCTCCCCCATATCCCCCCTCCCCCATATCCCCCCTCCCCCATATCCCCCCTCCCCCATATCCCCCCTCCCCCATATCCCCCCTCCCCCATATCCCCCCTTCCCCCATATCCCCCCCTCCCCATATCCCCCCTCCCCCATATCTCCCCCATATCCCCCCTCCCCCATATCCCCCCCTCCCCCATATCCCCCCTCCCCCATATCCCCCCCTCCCCCATATCCCCCCTCCCCCATATCCCCCCTCCCCCATATCCCCCCCTCCCCCATATCCCCCCCTCCCCCATATCCCCAAGTGAATCCAGCCCTAACCTTAACCTCTGCAATGCACGCGCAACCGATGGCGTGCATTCATATACCTGCCTAACAGTGTTGCCTTTTATCCCTGCCACCCCCGCCCCCCCCACAGGAGAAGCGCGCACACAACAATAGGGAGCATGTGAGGACTGGAGGAGGCCCCGCTGATGAGAGGCCACTGACCGAACACCAGGGAAGGGCCCTGGAACTGGCTGGTGGACCTGAGGACCGGGAGGTTGCTGATGCAGAGGTCGGGGGCGTAGTAGCAAGTGAGCCACCGACAGCCCGTCCCCATATCCCCCCTCCCCTATATCCCCCTTCCCCGTATCACCTGATCACTGCCTGATGTCTAACCATGCATGCTTCATTGTGTATCGCAGGACCAAACGTCCAGGCACCCATCCCCGCAGATGCAGACCGCCCGCAGGATGCCCCTCGGAGACCACAGGAGACGGAGAGACCCGCACCCTCCAGCATGCCACGCCCGCAGGATGCCCCTCGGAGACCACAGGAGACGGAGAGACCCGCACCCTCCAGCATGCGACGCCCGCAGGATGCCCCTCGGAGACCACGGGAGACGGAGAGACCCGGACCCTCCAGCATGCGACCCCCGCAGGATGCCCCTCGCACACCACGGGAGACGGAGAGACCTGGAGCAACAGGGAGACGACACCCCCGTCACCTGCGGGAGCGACCACCCAGCGACGAGGGGGGCAGCCACAGGCCCCCGTCACATCCGAGCCAGGACACCACTACCCAGGACACCACTACCCAGGACACCACTACCCAGGACACCACTACCCAGGACACCCCTACCCGGGACAGCACGACCCAGGACACCCCTACCCGGGACAGCACTACCCAGGAAGACGAAATACCGGACAGTGACTCAGAGTGGATGGGTGGAGACGAACCCCCACCCCAAAGTGCCATGGACTCAGAGTGGGACGAAGAGCACGACACAACGCCACTGCTGTCACCAACACCCTCCACCATCGCAGAAACACTCACCACGGTTGGGCACTTTAGTGATGAGGCGTCTGGTACACTCACTGGTGCGCACAACACAGCCGTCCCGGTACAGCAGGTGGAGGTAGGAGCAGCAGAGGGACCGGGCGGTCGGAGGGCAGCCCAGCCCAAGCGAACATCTGCCGCCCAGATGGATCCCGGGTTCCTGCAGTTACCACACCCACACATAGATCCGATGCAACCACCGACCCGGAGACGAGTGAAGAGGGTGACGGGCGGCTTGCGGCGGCTGCGGTCGCAGGTGGAGGAGTCCACCCGCGTTCAGGAGCTGGGAGTGGTGCCGGTCATGCGTGCCACCCAGGCTGACACCGCACGGGTGGCGTCCGCGGTGGAGGCAATGGGTGCGACGGTGTCAGACATGGGGAACGGTTTGCGAGGCCTGGGGCCTTCCGTGCAGGCGGCGTCTGTGGCCCAGGAAATGGCTGCCCTCTCACAGGAGGCCATGAGCCAGTGCCAGCGCCAGATGGCAGAGGCGCTCAACGCCATAGCCCAGTCTCTGCAGGCCATGGCCCAGTCTCAGCAGGCCATGGCCCAGTCTCTGCAGGCCATCGCTGAGGGCATCGGCGCCAGTGGCCATGTGCGAGCCGGCGTCGCACTGTCACAGACAGGGTTTGCCAACCCCCTAGGCTCCATGGCTGCAAACCTGCAGACCCCTGTCGATACCAGCACGGGCCTCCAGGACTGGCAGCGCCAGATGTCGGGGGGGTGTCGGATGGCCAGTCCGTTCGCATCCCCCACCCATGTAGAGGCCTGGGGGCCATCGGGCACCCCGAGGGAGGAGGAGGTGGTGTGGTCCGTCCCGGCTCCCTCTGTAGGGGAGGTCCCGGTACACCGCGACACCTCGGACTCCCCCCCCCTTCCGTCCCAGGTGCATCGGGTGGGCACGGGCAGGACAGGCTGGCAGCTCGCCATCCCAGTCGCCCGGGCCGCAGCCTGGCCCATCTAGGCCAGGACGCCCCAGGAAACGGCCGCCAAAGGGATCCAGTGTCAGAGGGCAGGAATCACAGGAGTCCACCTCCAGTTCTGCTGTACCGTCTGGGGAACCACGTAGACGTAGTCAAAGGGCCCGTAAGGCCAAACAATTAGACACTGAGTAAGTTGGCACGGGTGCAGGGCACAGATGAGTTTTAGGGGCTAGGGCACGTGCATGAACTCCTTTGGTTATTAAAGTCAATGTTACACCTACCGAAGCTGCCTTTGTGCTCTGTCCAAAGTGTGCGGGGGTGTCATGTACGTTGAGCGCAAGTGTGTGTGTGAGGGGTGGTCTTACCTCAGCCCCAGGTGAGTCTGCCCCCTTCCCCCTGGGCCGCCATCAACATCCCCCGGGCAGAGGACGGGACCGTGCGCTGCAGTGTCACAGCCGCATGCAGGGATGGTCCGGGTGGATGGTGGTACTGTTGCCATGGGTCAGACATAGTCCAACGATGTAGAGCCAGGAGCACATCGCAGGGCGGGTCGTCATCATCCTCCATGGCCTGCGATAGACACGCGTCCACCCGCAACTGTGTGAGCCCGGCCCGTTGTGCCGCAGGTGGATCGGCAATGGGAGGGGGGGGGGGGTGGTGTGCATGTGGGTGGGGTTGGGGAGGGGGTGAGGGTGCTGGGTGGGTGGATGGGTGGGGTGTGGGTGGTCTGCTGTTGCCATGGTGTGCGGTCTGTGACCATACTACCCGATTCCCACGCCCATCTAGTCAGTGAAGCTGGCGCCTATCAGTCTGTCCCGTGCCCGCTGGGCCAGCCGGTAACGGTGGACAGCCACCCGCCTGTGTCTACCCCGTCTGCCCTGACCATTGCCCCCATCCCCCTCATCTGGGGAGGACTGGGCCTCTTCCTGCTGCTCCTCCACTCCGCCCTCCTCTGCCTGCGGCACATCGCCGCTCTGCTGGGCTATGTTGTGCAGGACGCAGCACACCACAATGATGCGGCCGACCCTATCTGACCGATACTGGAGGGCGCCCCCAGAGAGGTCCAGGCACCTGAAACGCATCTTCAGCACACCAAAGCACCTCTCGATCACTCCCCTTGTCGCTACATGGGCATCATTGTAGCGGTTCTCCGCCTCATTGCGTGGCCTCCGTATAGGCGTCATCAGCCACGATCGCAATGGGTAGCCCCTGTCGCCCAGCAACCAGCCCCTCAGCCGGGGATGGCGTCCCTCGTACATGCCGGGGATGGATGACCGCGACAACACAAATGAGTCGTGTACACTGCCTGGGTGACGGGCACAGACGTGCAGGATCATCATGCGGTGGTCGCAGACCACCTGTACGTTCATCGAATAGGTCCCCTTCCTAAAACACGGCCCTGTTATCTGCAGGTGGCCGCACGGCGACGTGCATCCCATCGATCGCGCCTTGGACCATGGGGAACCCGGCAACGGCACAGAAGCCCACGGCCCGGGCATCTTGGCTGGCCTGGTCCACGGGGAAGCGGATGTAGCGGTGCGCCATGGCATATAGGGCATCTGTCACTGCCCGGATGCACCGGTGCACCGATGTCTGCGATATGCCGGACAGGTCCCCACTCGGTGCCTGGAATGACCCCGTTGCATAAAAGTTCAGGGTCACCGTAACCTTGACGGACACGGGGAGAGGGTGTCCCCCGCCAGTGCCACGCGGTGACAGGTGTGCCAGCAGGTGGCAGATGTGTGCCACGGTTTCCCGGCTCATCCGGAGTCTCCTCCTGCATTCCCGGTCCGTGAGGTCCTGGTATGACTGCCGGGGCCGGTACACACGGGGCCCTCGGGTGCCTCCGTTGCCGTGGGGCCGCGACGTCCTCCTCCCCCTCCTCGTCCTGTCGGTCAGGTGTCCCTCCAGCCTGGGCGGCTGCCGCCTGCCCCTCTGCGGCAGCCTGCGCCGCCTCTCTGGCACGCTCCTCCTCCTCCTCCTCCACATCCAGGGCAACATAGACATGAGCGGCTGCCACCACGGCGGCCAACATCGCTGGATGATCTGAAAACATGACGGCCTGGTGGGGGGGAGGGGAACGACGACATGTCATCATTGCCCATATCCCCTCCTCCCCCCAGCCAGGTGGCATGGACCGCATGGGTCCAACTGTTGGAGGCTGGCACCTGGCCAGGTGGACCAACTCACTTGCCCTCCCATCCCCCTCCTCGGCACGGACCCCCCCCAACCTCCACCCCAGCACGGACCCCCCCCCCAACCTCCACCCCGGCACGGACCCCCCCCCCAACCTCCACACCAGCACGGACACCCCCCCAACCTCCACCCCGGCACGGACCCCCCCCAACCTCCACCCCAGCACGGACCCCCCCCAACCTCCACCCCGGCACGGCACGGACCCCCACCAACCTCCACCCCAGCACGGACCCCCTCCACCCCGGCACGGACCCCCCCCCCCCAACCTCCACCCCAGCACAGACCCCCCCCCCCCCAACCTCAACCCCGGCACGGCACGGACCCCCCCCATCCTCCACCCCAGCACGGACCCCCCCCCCCAACCTCCACCCCAGCACGGACCCCCCCAACCTCCACCCCGGCACGGCACGGACCCCCCCCCCAACCTCCACCCCGGCACGGACCCCCCCCCAACCTCCACCCCAGCACGGACCCCCCCCCAACCTCCACCCCGGCACGGCACGGACCCCCCCCCCCAACCTCCACCCCAGCACGGACCAACCCCCAACCTCCACCCCGGCACGGACCCCCCCCCCCCAACCTCCACCCCGGCACGGACCCCCTCCCAGCACTCCCCCGGAGCCCAGCCTACTCTAACCACCCCCCCCCCCCCCCGCCGCACACACACACACACAACCCGAGACACACCTCTCCTCACGCAATCAGACTGCGGCCACGCCATTGCCTGCCCAGAGCCAACCCCCCAGGCCGTCACTCACCTCCACGCTGGTCGGCGTGAGCCTGGAGCACCGGGTCACGCCGATGAAAAGGAGGTTTGATTCACGTCGACGTGAACGGTCATCACGTCGACGGGACTTCGGCCCATCCGGAAGGGAGAATATCGGCAGGCCGAAAATCGGCTGCCTTGCGCAGACCCGTGACATTCTCCGCGGCAGCGGCGCCATTAACGCCCCGCCGACTTTTCTCCCTTCGGAGACTTCGGCAACCGGCGGGGGCGGGATTCACGGCGGCCAACGGTCATTCTCCGACCCTCTGGGGGGTCGGAGAATGACGCCCCATGATTCCCACTTTTTGTTTTAGGAAGCGGTCCTACACAATCGATTAGGACCCTTGTAAAAGGTTCCTCAAATGCTGGAATGGGTATTAAGGGCACTGGTTTTATCACTGCTTGAGGTTTCCCTATCATTTGACATGCGTGACATGATTGACAAAATTTAACTACATCTTTATGTAGTCCAGGCCAATAAAAATGTTTCTGGATTTTAGCTTGAGTTTTCCTTATTCCCAAATGACCTCCCACTGGTACCTCATGTGCAACTCGCAACGCCTCCTTTCTATACCCGACCGGCAATACGACATGAGAACGTCTGCCCACTTTTCATCCGCCTGCATATGTACAGGTCTCCATTTTCTTATCAAGACATCATTTTTACGGTAATAAAACTCTGGTATACTCTCAGATTCCTCTTCCGTATATGCTTTCTGATATATCCGTTTTATTTCGACATCTTTCTGTTGTAACTCCGCCAATTTTCCTGAACTAAAAATATCCGCCTCATCCTCCATCTGTTCTTGTTCTTTTTCAACCATCTGATCAGAAATCGTTTGTGATAATTGCACTTCAACTTCATCTTCACTCTTTGATTTCTCCTCTTGTCTTAACCTGTGACTTTGCAACCTTGCTACTACACAATCCAGAAAAAAACCAGGATATTCGTCCTTCAACACTTCAGTTGACTGATTTTCCACGGGCTTATCAACCACAGTAGGCATCACTCCCACCTGCGATCCAGCGATATCATTACCCAAGATAAACTGTATTCCTGGACAAGATAGTTTATCTATTACTCCTACTACCACTTCACCGCTCTTCACTGGACTTTCCAACCTTACCGTATAATGGAACGCTACTCCTCTCACCCTGAATTCCACATAGCACCACCTCTTCTGGCAACATTCTTCCCAAACTACCTAATTCCTCATCTCTTACCATTAAAGATTGACTAGCCCCTGTATCTCTTAAAATTGTGACTTTACCTGCTCCTCCTGATACACATAAGTAAACTTTACCCACACAAGTAAATTCTTTAAAGACATCTGGCACCTTCTTAACAATTACTTCTTGAACAGGCTGTACAATCGTTTGCACCTCATTTGCTTCCCTTGGGCGTTCCTTTACCACTCTAACAAACCCCACTGTCTTATCCTGTTTTACCACATCAGCCTTCCCAGTGCTTTTCTTCAACCACCAACACTGTGACTTTACATGGCCTAGTTTATTACAGTGAAAACATCTGAAACTTTTCATTTCTTTTCCGCCCTCCTGGATTTCTTTTTTAATCTGTGGTACACTCCCTTTATTGTCTCCCATCAGATCACCTTTACCTTTACCACTCGAGTATTTCTCATGTCCCCAGTTTCTGTCCCTCACCGGCTGAAACTGATGTCGGAAACCAATCTTTGATTTATGAACTAATTCATAATCATCTGCCATTTCCGCTGCTAATCTCACAGTTTTAACCCTCTGTTCTTCCACATGAGTTCTCACTACATCAGAAATTGAATTTTTAAACTCCTCCAAAAGTATAATTTCTCTGAGAGCTTCATACATTTGGTGTATTTTCAAAGCCATTATCCACCTATCAAAATTACTCTGTTTGAGCCTTTCAAACTCCATGTATGTTTGACCAACTTCTTTCCTTAAATTTCTAAACCTTTGTCTGTAAGCTTCAGGCACTAGCTCATATGCGCTTAAGATGGATTTCTTTACCTCCTCATACGTTCCAGATACCTCCTCCGGTAGTGATGCAAACACTTCACTAGTTCTACCTACCAGCTTTGTTTGAATCAGTAACACCCACATGTCCTGTGGCCATTTCATTTGTTTAGCTACTTTCTCAAATAAAATGAAAAGGGCTTCCACTTCCTCCTCGTCAAACCTTGCCAATGCTTGAACATATTTAAATAGATTCCCACCAAGCCTTTGACTATGACGCTCTTTCTCACTACCCTCATCACTATCATCCAACTGTACGTTTCCCTTTACGTCTGCCAATTTTAACTGATTGTCATGTTTCATGGCCATTTTCTGAAGTTCAAACTCCCTCTCTTTATCTTTTTCCCTGATCTGTATCTCCCTTTCTTTTTCTTTTTGTTCTGCTAGGGCTATTCTTTCTTTTCTCCTTTCTTCTCTCTCCTTTTCGTTTTCCTCTCTCTCTCTTTCTCTTTTTTTTCCCTCTCTCTTTCTTTTTCCTCTCTCTCTTTCTCTTTCTTTTTCCTCTCTCTCACTCTCGTATGCCAGCCGCTTTAATTCTTTCTCATGTTCCATTTGTTTAATTTGCAACTGAATTTTTGCCATTTCCAATGAGTCAAACTCTATCTCAGGCAACTTTTAATTCTTAACCACCGCCATAATTACCTCATCTTTTCGCATTTTGTCAGGTAATGTTAACTGCAATGTTCTTGCCAAATCTAACAGTCTGCTTTTCGTTTCTGTCCGTAAAGTACTACGTGTAATATTCTCCACCCCAAAAACTTCTGAGCCTCTGAAAGAGCCATTGTTCACAATACTCTCCCCACTTATACTGAAATACCACACCGGAAAAGCAACAATCCTTCACTATCTTTAAGTTCACAAAAGCCAATCCAATAGATAGACTTTTATCCCCCTCAAATCCCCAATTGTTATGGGCGAGGCGTTTTCAGAGCCCCAAAATGTATCATGGAGTTCAACCAACCTCTCCCTTTAATGGATTTGTTGCTTTTCCTAGCACACGGCTTTTCCCTAGGTGTGGTATTACAATTATGGACACGTGGGTTTTTAAACACAAAACACTGTTTATTCCATGAACTCAACTTAACATCTTAAATAAACATTGAATCTCTTAACACCCCTTACTTCAAAGATAACTCAGAAAATATTGCAACAGTAAATAATTCCTTAAAATGTTCCTTCAAATTTCCAAGAAACTTAACACCTTTAAACAAAATCACATCAGGTTAAGGATATATATATTTTCTGTAGAATGGCTGAGATATATTAGCTTGGTTGACTTCAGCTCCAGCAAAACAGCCAGGCACTTCTAAACTGCTCCCAGCAAAACCAGCCAGGCACTTTTAAAACTGCAAAACCAAACTGCAAAAACTGCAGCTCTCTGGAAACCCACAGACACACACAAGCTGTTTTCCCAAAACTGAAACTAAAAACCTGCAAAATGGCTAATCTAAAGCCCAGTTCCACCCACTCGCTGACATCACTGTTTTCTTAAAGGTACATTGCTTAAACATCCATGTCTTAACGGTACCCTCACCTGACAAACCGCTATCTGTGGTAGGCACCATAGACACGGCTAGTAGAGTTTATATTGGAAAACTTAGAAGTCTGGATTCCCTGTATGTTCTTGAGTGTAGTTTTTCTTCAACAGGATCCCCACCCAGGAATCAGCCTGTTTTGCAAATTTGGCTTCTACTTGGTTGAGAAGCAAGTTGCAGCCTCTGCTAAGTCTCCTGCTGTTTCTAGTGGGAGCATTGGGGAAGGGGAGATCCAATCCCTGACTCCGGGCATGAGGAATTTTGTGCAGGGAACTTTACGGATTTATGGGCAGCATTTATCTTCTCCCCAATGTTGTTGTTGCCTCCCTTCATCTGCTGTGTTTCTCCAGCCCTTGGAACCCAGCTGACCAGAGTTAAACGTGCAAGCAACTTAAAGCAAACGTTGCCAGCCCCATCAAAATATTTAATTATCCAGCCCACTTCCTGGATGAGGTGGACTGCCTGCCCCGTGTTCTGTCTCCATTAATCCAGAGTGATGGGCTGGGGCTGGTTTTGAAATTTTAATGTTAACATCTCATCAAACCATTTTAGGAAATTATTACTGTATCTACATGCATAAAAGTAATCACAGATAATTCTGCTAACGTTAGACATTTGTTAGCTATTCTTAGTTCATATTGGAGCCATGGTAATATCCCGTGATTGTTGATCACAAGAGAGCTTTAACATTATCATGAATGTCATAATATAAGAATTTTCCACTAACATTTTTATTTGATAGCAGATTTTCTGTATAGCTGCACAAACACTGCTCATTTGATGAAATAGGCACTATCAATGCAACTTTCCTCTAGAAAGCAACTCAGTACTAGGTGGGCTGCAATATCTTTTGAGTACTGGTTTCAGTTTATAATTGTTCGCTTTATGTTACATTGTGTGAAAATCTGGCTCTGGGACATGTGTATGCCTATGAAAACTGGTATGAAACTTTGACAGGTGGGGGAGGGGTAATCTTAGTTGCAGTTTCAGACACTGGGTGTGATTTTATGCCCCCATTCGCCCCATGGCATGGTTTCCAGCAGCGGAGGCGGCTCGCCATTGGCCAGCGGTGAGATCTTCAAGTCCTGTTGATGTGTACGGTGTTTAGTGTTGGTCGCCGTTGGGGAACGCGCCACGAGGGGTGGACATTGGCGAGATTAGAAGATCCCGCTGGTGGAAATGGCCACTGTTTGGACAGGACTTGGCATATTTATAAATTGTAGAAATTCTATGCTGTTTAAATCATTCCAATAAACCATCAGTATTGCGGTAGTGACTGTTCTTTCACTGTGTAGGTGCAATGGTGTTGAGCGTCGTGGCTCAAAGCTACAGCACAAATGGAGACCTAGTCTTATACAGCATTTTTAGTGGGAATGAAAATGGAGCATTTCACATCAATTCAAAAACCGGTAAGAGAGATTTTGTGTTTACCGTACAATTTTGCAATATATGTGCATATTCCAGGCTTAAACTGGCATAAGAGCGACAATTTTAACCAAATCTGTCCATTGGGAAATTGACTGGATGAGGTGCATAGCTGGTTTTACACCCTATCTAATTTTACTCTTCATTGAAGAGAATGGAGATTAATATTGATCAGGGTGAAAGGTTAGCATTGCACATCGGGGGCTTGGTTAAAATTATCACATTTATTCATCTCATTTTCTAGAGCAATGATTGTAGAATAGTTTCAAATAAAAAGAAAACTGCCTACTGTCATGACACCCTGGGATAGTGCATGGTCAATTCCAGCTCCACTTGATACAGAGTCGTCACGCAGGAAAAATTAGACGTTATTTAAAATACCTGAGGTCCTTGGCTGAGCCCAATAAACAGCAGTTACCAGGGGCGAAATTCTCCCGAAACGGCGCGATGTCCGCCGACTGGCGCCCAAAACGGCGCCAATCAGACGGGCATCGCGCCGCCCCAAAGGTGCGGAATGCTCCGCATCTTTGGGGGCCGAGCCCCAACATTGAGGGGCTAGGCCGACGCCGGAGGAATTTCCGCCCCGCCAGCTGGCGGAAACGGCCTTTGTTGCCCCGCCAGCTGGCGCGGAAATGACATCCCCGGGCGGCGCATGCGCGGGAGCGTCAGCGGCCGCTGACAGTTTCCCACGCATGCGCAGTGGAGGGAGTCTCTTCCGCTTCCGCCATGATGGAGACCGTGGCGGAGGCGGAAGGGAAAGAGTGCCCCCACGGCACAGGCCCGCCCGCGGATCGGACCCCGGTGCCCGCCCACGCCGCCTTGTCCCGCCGTTCAAAAGGTGGTTTAATCCACGCCGGCGGGACAGGCAATTTATCGGCGGGACTTCGGCCCATCCGGGCCGGAGAATCGAGCGGGGGGCCCGCCAACCGGTGCGGCCCGATTCCCGCCCCCGCAGAATATCCGGTACCGGAGACTTCGGCAACCGGCGGGGGCGGGATTCGCGGCAGCCCCCGGCGATTCTCCAACCCGGCGGGGGGTCGGAGAATGATGCCCCAGGTTTGTTACTTTAACACAAGTAACCTTTTATTATGTACAGTATAATTAAACGGACAGAAATTGTAACTGACTATCTAATACCCCTCTCCCAAATGACTTTTCCGAACTACACTCACTCTGTACACACACCCAGACAAACAACACAGAGGGGAAAGGGATGATGGAAAGGTAAAGAAAATATTAATAAAATAAAAGAATGACAACGCTTGATGCACTGGGATGATTTCCGATTAGTGAGTCTCCGAAGTTCAGGCTTTCATTTAGGGACATCTTTCTTTCAGGCTTGAAATGGTTTTCTCTGGCAAGGATATCTACCTTCTCTGCAGACTTATTCCAAATTCACAGCAAAAATGTGCCAGGCACTCACTGTTTTAAGGACAATAGAGCAGTACTTTCACTTCAGCAAGCAAAGAACAAAGAAAAGTACAGCACAGGAACAGGCCCTTCGGCCCTCCAAGCCTGTGCCGACCATGCTGCCCGTCTAAACTAAAATCTTCTACACTTCCGGGATCCGTGGGCGCGATTCTCTGCTCCCGCGCCGTTTCAGAGAATCGCCTGGGTCTCCAAATTTTCCCGCAACGCCGGTCTGACGCCCTCCCGCGATTCACGGAAGCGGCCAGATCGGCACAATCGCGTTTTGCGCGGCGCGGTCCAGTGAATCACCCGAGATAGCCAAAATGGCGATTCACCGGTACCCACGCGATTCTCAGTGCCGGATGGGCCGAGCGGCCCGCCCAAAACGGCGGGTTCCCCCGGCGCCGTCCATACCTGGTCGCTGCCGGCGGGAACAGCGTGGGAACGCTGGGGGGGACGGCCTGCCGGGGGGGGGGGGGGATCCTGCACCGGGGGGGGGGGGGGGGCCTCAAATGGGGTCTGGCCCGCGATCAGTGCCCACCGAACGCCGGGCTGGCCTCTCTGGAGGACCTCCTTTCTTCCGCAGCCCCGCAAGATCCGTCGGACATCTACTTGCGGGGCGGACTCAGGGAGGACAGCAACCACGCATGCGCGGCTGACACCAGTTATGCGGCGCCGGCCGCGTCATGTATGCGGCGCCAAGGCCTGGCGCGTGTAAATGACGCGGCACCGCTCCTAGCCCATTTTCGGGCCCTGAATCGGTAGGAATCGGGGCCGTTTCGCACCGTCGTGAACCTCGTTGTCGTTCACGACGGTGCGAACACTCTGTCTCCATTTCAGAGAATCGCGCCCTCTGTCTCCATTTCAGAGAATCACACCCCGTATCTCTCTATTCCCATCCTATTCATGTATTTGTCAAGATGCCTCTTGACATCTATCGTCCCTATTTCCACCACCTCCTCCGGCAGCGAGTTTCAGGCACCCCACTACCCTCTGTGTAAAAAACTTGCCTCGTACATCTCCTCTAAACCTTGCCCCTCGCAACTTAAACCTATGCCCCCTAGTAATTGACCCCTCTACCCTGGGAAAAAGCCTCTGACTATCCACTCTGTCTATGCCCCTCATAACTTTGTAGACCTCTATCAGGTCGCCCCTCAACCTCCGTCTTTCCAGTGAGAACAAACCGAGTTTATTCAACTGCTCCTCATAGCTAATGGCCTCCATACCAGGCAACATCCTGGTAAATCTCTTTTGCACCCTCTCTAAAGCCTCCACATCCTTCTGGTAGTGTGGCGACCAGAATTGAACACTATAATCCAAGTGTGGCCTAACTAAGGTTCTATACAGCTGCAACATGATTTGCCAATTTTTATACTCTGCGTCCCGGCCAATCAAGGCAAGCATGCCGTATGCCTTCTTGACTACCGTCCTCCTGTGTTGCCCCTTTCAGTGACCTGTGGACCTGTATACCTAGATCTCTCTGACTGTCAATACACTTGAGGGTTCTATCATTCACTGTATATTCCCTACCTGCATTAGACCTTCCAAAATGCATTACCTCACATTTGTCTGGATTAAACTCCATCTGTCATCTCTCCGTCCAATTCTCCAAACGATCTAAATCCTGCTGTATCCTCTGACAGTCCTCATCACTATCCGCAATTCCACCAACCTTTGTGTCGTCTGCAAACTTACTAATCAGACCAGTTACATTTTCCTCCAAATCATTTATATATACTACAAACAGCAAACGTCCAGCACTGATCCCTGCGGAACATCACTAGTCACAGCCCTCCAATCAGAAAAGCACCCTTCCATTGCTACTATCTGCCTTCTAAGACCTAGCCAGTTCTGTATCCATCAATAGAGAGAGAGACAGAGAGAGTGTTTCTTCTCCTTCCAAGGTCTAAACACTTTTGCCCAGTTCTCTCAGAAAGCATCGCGCAAGAACCAATCACTGATCATTGTCAGGCAGAACACTGCCCCTGGCCAGCCCACCGATTGGCAGTTAACCAATCAAATCGACTTCCTCCAAAACCGGTTCCTAAGATCCATCCAGTGCTGAGAAGTCTGACTTCTTCACTCCAAAAACAAAACCTGGGACATACAGTGTGCTGGTCAGCAGGCTGTTTCAACTGAGTCTTCTGCTTAAAGGCACATCCTGGTTATGGGTCCATGGATCAAAAGTAATATAATAAAAGAAATAGGAACAAAGGAAATAAACAGGAAGGACCCTTACACTACAAAATAAACAGAAAAGGATTAAAACATACTACGCATTTCAATCAGCATTGTAAAGAGAAGGGACAGGTCATCATCTTTCATGTTCGTATCCTTCAACAGAACTGAACTTTGAATGATAGAGATGTCTGTTACTCTCACCTCTGAGTTAGAATGTCATGAGTTTAAACTCTATCGAGAGACGTGAGCTTGCAATCTAAACTGATAATTAAATGCAGCAATGAGGGAATGTTTGCTGTGTGAAATGCCACCTTTCAAATGCACATTAAAGCAAAGCCCTATTGGCCCCCTCAGGTGGATGTGAAAGATCCTATGACACATTTGAGGAAGAACAGGGGAGTTCTGATGTCTTTTATCCTTTATTTATCCTTGAACCAACATTAATAAAATCATTTTAAGAGGGGAGTGACAAAAAAAAAAAAAAATCAAGTTAATTAAGTAAAGTAATTAACTAGTTAAGGGAATTTGGTGCTCACCTGAAGGAGGTGCAGAGAAGCAGACCTGTGAGGGAGTCTCTGGAGCAACTACATCACAGCCAGCAGGTAAGTGTTTGGCTTGTAACTGGTAAGTGATTTCTCTCTCTTTGACTTTCTCCTAGCTGTGTAGTGTAGTTCAAATTTAACTTCAGGTTTAAGTCATGGCAGGAGAGCTCAGACCCGTGTCATGCTCCTCTTGTGAGATGTGGCAAGTCAGGGACCCTTCTGGTGTCCCTGACTCCTTCATCTGCAAGAAGTGTGTCCAACTGCAGCTCCTGTTAGACCGCTTGACGGCTCTGGAGCTGCGGATGGACTCACTTTGGAGCATCCGCGATGCTGAGGAAGTTGTGGAAAGCACATTCAGTGAGTTGGTCACACCGCAGATTAAAATTACTGAGGCAGATAGGGAAAGGGTGACCAACAGACAGAGGAAGAGTAGGAAGGCAGTGCAGGGATCCCCTGCGGTCATCTCCCTCCAAAACAGATTTACCGTTTTGGAAACTGTTGGGGGAGATGGCTCACCAGGGGAAGGTGGCAGCAGCCAGGTTCATGGCACCGTGGCTGGCTCTGCTGCACAGAAGGGCGGGAAAAAGAGTGGCAGAGCTATAGTGATAGGGGATTCAATCGTAAGGGGAATAGACAGGCGTTTCTGCGGACGCAAACGAGAATCCAGGTTGGTATGTTGCCTCCCTGGTGCAAGGGTCAAGGATGTCTCGGAGCGGCTGCAGGGCATTCTGGAGGGGGAGGGTGAACAGCCAGCTGTCATGGTGCATATAGGCACCAACGATATAGGTAAAAAACGGGATGAGGTCCTACAAGCTGAATTTAGGGAGTTAGGAGTTAAACTAAAAAGTAGGACCTCAAAGGTAGTAATCTCAGGATTGCTACCAGTGCCACGTAATACTCAGAGTAGGAATGACAGGATAGCTAGGATGAATACGTGGCTTGAGAGATGGTGCAAGAGGGAGGGTTTCAAATTCCTGGGACATTGGGACCGATTCTGGGGGAGGTGGGACCTGTACAAATCGGACGGTCTGCATCTGGGTGGGACCGGAACCAATGTTCTCGGGGGGGTGTTTGCTAGTGCAGTTGGGGAGGGTTTAAACTAATGTGCCAGGGGGATGGGAACCGATGTAGGAAGTCAGTGGGGACAGAAACAAAAGGCAGGAAGGGAGAGTGTGTAAAGCATGACCAGAGAAAGCAGGGCAGAGAGCAAGGAAGGTCTACATTAAACTGCATTTATTTCAATGCAAGGGGCCTGACGGGCAAAGCGGATGAACTCAGGGCATGGACGGGCACATGGGACTGGGATATTATAGCTATGACTGAAACATGGCTAAGGGAGGGGCAGGACTGGCAGCTCAATGTTCCGGGCTACAGATGCTATAGAAAGGATAGAACAGGAGGTAAGAGAGGAGGGGGAGTGGCGTTTTTGATTAGGGAGAACATCACGGCAGTACTTAGAGGGGATATATCCGAGGGTTCGCCCACTGAGTCTATATGGGTGGAACTGAAAAATAAGAAGGGAGAGATCACCTTGGTAGGACTGTACTACAGGCCCCCAAATAGTCAGCGGGAAATTGAGGAGCAAATATGTAAGGAGATTACAGATAGCTGCAAGAATAATAGGGTGGTAGTAGTAGGGGACTTTAACTTTCCCAACATTGACTGGGACAGTCATAGCATTAGGGGCTTGGATGGAGGGAAATTTGTTGAGTGTATTCAGGAGGAATTTCTCATTCAGTATGTGGATGGACCGACTAGAGAGGGGGCAAAACTTGACCTCGTCTTGGGAAATAAGGAAGGGCAAGTGATAGAAGTGCTAGTGAGGGATCACTTTGGGACAAGTGACCATAATTCCATTAGTTTTAAGATAGCTATGGAGAATGATAGGTCTGGCCCAAGAGTTAAAATTCTTAATTGGGGCAAGGCCAATTTTGATGGTATCAGACAGGAACTTGCAGAGGTAGATTGGGGGAGACTATTGGCAGACAAAGGGACGGCTGGTAAATGGGAGGCTTTTAAAAATGTGTTAACCAGGGTGCAGGGTAAGCACATTCCCTTTAGAGTGAAGGGCAAGGCTGGTAGAAGTAGGGAACCCTGGATGACTCGAGATATTGAGACTCTGGTCAAAAAGAAGAAGGAGGCATATGACGTACATAAGCAACTGGGATCAAGTAGATCCCTTGAAGAGTATAGAGATTGTCGAAATAGAGTTAAGAGGGAAATCAGGAGGGCAAAAAGGGGACATGAAATTGCTTTGGCAAATAATGCAAGGGAGAATCCAAAGAGATTCTACAGATACATAAAGGGGAAAAGAGTAACTAGGGACAGAGTAGGGCCTCTTAAGGATCAACAAGGGCATTTATGTGCAGAGCCACAAGAGTTGGGTGAGATCCTGAATGAATATTTCTCATCGGTATTCACGGTGGAGAAAGGCATGGATGTTAGGAAACTAAGGGAAATAAATAGTGATGTCTTGAGAAGTGTGCATATTACAGAGGAGGAGGTGCTGGAAGTCTTAAAGCGCATCAAGGTAGATAAATCCCCGGGACCTGATGAAATGTATCCCAGGATGTTGTGGGAGGCTAGGGAGGAAATTGCGGGTCCCCTAACCGAGATATTTGAATCATCGGCAGCCACAGGTGAGGTGCCTGAAGATTGGAGAGTGGCGAATGTTGTGCCCTTGTTTAAGAAGGGCAGCAGGGAAAAGCCTGGGAACTACAGACCGGTGAGCCTAACGTCTGTAGTAGGTAAGTTGCTAGAAGGTATTCTGAGAGACAGGATCTACAAGCATTTAGAGAGGCAAGGACTGATTCGGGGCAGTCAGCATGGCTTTGTGCGTGGAAAATCATGTCTCACAAATTTGATTGAGTTTTTTGAGGGAGTGACCAAGAAGGTAGATGAGGGTAGTGCAGTAGACGTTGTCTACATGGACTTTAGCAAAGCCTTTGACAAGGTACCGCATGGTAGGTTGTTGCAGAAGGTTAAAGCTCACGGGATCCAGGGTGAGGTTGCCAATTGGATTCAAAATTGGCTGGACGACAGAAGGCAGAGGGTGGTTGTAGAGGGTTGTTTTTCAAACTGGAGGCCTGTGACCAGTGCTGTGCCTCAGGGATCGGTGCTGGGTCCACTGTTATTTGTGATTTATATTAATGATTTGGATGAGAATTTAGGAGGCATGGTTAGTAAGTTTGCAGATGACACCAAGATTGGTGGCATAGTGGATAGTGAAGAAGGTTATCTAGGATTGCAACGGGATCTTGATCAATTAGGCCAGTGGGCCGACGAATGGCAGATGGAGTTTAATTTAGATAAATGTGAGGTGATGCATTTTGGCAGATCGAATCAGGCCAGGACCTACTCAGTTAATGGTATGGCGTTGGGGAGAGTTATAGAACAAAGAGATCTAGGAGTACAGGTTCATAGCTCCTTGAAGGTGGAGTCGCAGGTGGACAGGGTGGTGAAGAAGGCATTCGGCATGCTTGGTTTCATTGGTCAGAACATTGAATATAGGAGTTGGGACGTCTTGTTGAAGTTGTACAAGACATTGGTACGGCCACACTTGGAATACTGTGTGCAGTTCTGGTCACCCTATTATAGAAAGGATATTATTAAACTAGAAAGAGTGCAGAAAAGATTTACTAGGATGTTGCCGGGACTTGATGGTTTGAGTTATAAGGAGAGGCTGGATAGACTGGGACTTTTTTCCCTGGAGCGTAGGAGGCTTAGGGGTGATCTTATAGAGGTCTATAAAATAATGAGGGGCATAGATAAGGTAGATAGTCAACATCTTTTCCCAAAGGTAGGGGAGTCTAAAACTAGAGGGCATAGGTTTAAGGTGAGAGGGGAGAGATTCAGAAGGGCCCAGAGGGGCAATTTCTTCACTCAGAGGGTAGTGAGTGTCTGGAATGGGCTGCCAGAGGTAGTAGTAGAAGCGGGTACAATTGTGACTTTCAAAAAGCATTTAGATGGTTACATGGGTAAGATGGGTATAGAGGGTTATGGGCCAAGTGCGGGCAACTGGGACTAGCTTTAATGGTAAAAAACTGGGCGGCATGGACTGGTTGGGCCGAAGGGCCTGTTTCCATGCTGTAAACGTCTATGATTCTATGATTTATCTGGTCATCTATCTCACTCCAGTTTGCGAGGCCTTGTTTTGCGCAAATTCCCTGATGCACATCCCTACATTACATCAGTGGCTGCACTTACAAAAAAATACTTCATTAGCTGTGAAGCTGTTTGGGACATCCTGAAAGTTGCTATACAACTGCAAGCTTTGTCTATTTATTAAAATTGGGAAAAGGGGGAGGAAAAACCAAAGACAGGAAGAGAATCAACAGAAACACAGGTCAGGAGTTTGCAGCCTCTCCCGCTCGGCGGGATATTCTGGTCCCTCCGAAGAAAACGTCAATTTAAATGGCCCACCGCATCCTGCGGGGGAAGTGGAGGAGGAGAGACATTCTGGGCGGGATTCTCCTGTAGTCGGCGGGATGGCCCGACGTCGGCAGCAAGAACGGCGTGAACCACTCCGGCGTCAGGCCAACCGGAAGTTCCGGAAACCTCCAACCCATTAGGGGCTAGCAGCGGCATGACGCCAATCACGACGGCGTCACCCGTCACAGACGCGCGCGCCATCATTGACGCCGTGCAGCGCCGCAGCACAAAGGACGCCCAGAGACTCAGCAAAATGGCCGCCCGCATCGTCGAAGTTCCAGGAGCAGGACATCGAGGTGTCCCCGGACATGGCCGCAGGGTTGCACCTAACGTCAGCCGGCGCCTGTGGAGGGAGGTAGCAGAGCCGTAAGCGCCATGGCCATAACAGCCAGGACAGGCAGCAGTGCCACAAGAAGGTTAATGACCTAGTCAGGTCAGCCAGGGTGCGTACCACCCCCCGCCCCCCCCCCCCCCTCCCCGCCCCCGCTAGCTGAAACCGACATGGCTGCACACACCCCTGCAGGCTGCATTAGCAGGATGGATTGTGAACCTATGCCAACATACACTCAACCGCTGGTCTGCAAGTATATGTCCGCCCAACACTATTGCCCTTTATCTCTGTCACCCCTCTCCACTCCCCCCCCCCCCCCCCCCCCCCCCCCCCGACAGGAGAAGCGCGCCCATAACAACCGGGAGAGTGAGAGGACGGAGGGGGCCCACCTGAATTGCACCCCCTCACCGTTCATGAAGAGAGGGCCCTGGACCTTGCAATGGGGGAGGTTGCGAATGCAGACATCGGGGGCGCAGCACCAAATGAGACCCCCCACTGCCTTCACCCCTTTCCCCATCCGCGTGTCTAACCATGCATGCTGTATTGTGTATTGCAGGACCAAATTTCGACCCACCCGTCCCTGCGGATGCTGACCGCCCCCAGGACGTGCCAGGGCTCCCACAGGACATGGAACAACCCGGGCCGTCAGGCATACGACGCCCCACCCAATGCCAGGGCGCCCAGAGCCAGGGATAGACCCGGACCGTCAGGCGTACGCCGCCCCCATCTAGTGCCAGTGCGGCAACGCCGTAGGGCCACACCCAGCGACGGGGAGGGAAGCCACACCAACAGGCCAAATCCCTATCGACCCAGGACACTGACACACAGGACACAACAACCAGGACACCCACATACAGGACACATCCACCCAGGACACTGACACACAGGACACAACCAGCCAAGACACCGACACACGGGACGGACGGACAGGGCACCCACACACAGGGGACGGATGGACAGGAAACACCACCCCAGGGGACCCCGGAATTCGAGTCCGATGAGGACCTCAACATTACGCTATCTCCTACACCCTCCACCATCGCAGAGACACTCACCTTGGTTGGGCACTTTAGCGATGAGGCTTCTGGTACACTAACTGGTGCGCACAACACAGCCGTCCCGGTGCAGCAGGTGGAGGTAGAAGCAGCCGAGGGGCCAGACAGTCGGAGAACAGCCCGGCCCCAGCAACCATCTGCCGCGCAGACGGGACCCGGGTTCCTGGAGTTACCACACCCACCCATAGACCCGATGCAGTCACGGACTCGGGGACGATCGAAGTGGGTGGCGGCCGACTTGCAGCTGGAGGAGTCCACCCACGTGCAGGAGCAAGGAGTGGTGCCAGTAATGCATGCCACCCAGGCCAAAACCGCACGGGTGACGTCCGCGGTGGAGGCAATGGGTGCGACGGTGTCAGACATGGGGAGCAGTATGCAAGGCCTGGAGCTTTCCGTGCCCATAGTCGGCGATTCCCACACCCTGTGAACCATGCAGCTATCAACCCGTCCCGTGCCCACTGGCCCAGCCGGTAACGGTGGGCAGCCACCTGTCCATGTACAGCTCATCTGTCCTGTACATTGCCCCCATCCTCCTCATCTGGGGAGGCCTGCCCTTCGTCGTGTTGCTCCTCCCCCTCCCCTCCTCTGCCTCCAGCACATCGCCCCTCTGCTGGGCTATGTTGTGCAGGACGCAGCAAACCACAACGATGTGGCTGACCCTCTCCGTCGCGTAGACGTTCAGGGCCACTATAACCTTGACGGCCACCGGGAGAGGGTGTCCTCCCCCAGTCCCACACGGTGCCAGGTGTGCCATGTGATGGCAGATTTGGGCGACGGTTTCCCGGCTCAACCCAAGTCTCCTCCTGCATGCCCGGTCCGTGAGGTCCTGGAAGGCCAACCGTGCCGGTACACACGGGGCCTCGTCGGGCGGCTCCGTCGCAGTGGCACCACTTCCTCCTCATCCTGTCGGGTGGGTGGCTCTCCAGCCTGGGCGGCTGCCACCTGCCCCTCTGCGGCACCCTCCTCTGCGGCAGCCTCTGCCGCCTCCCTGGCATGCTCCTGCTCCAGCTCCCATAAGGCAACATGTAGAAGGACGGCTCCTGCCACGGCGGCCAACATCGCTGGATGATGCCCAAACATAACGTTAGCGGAGGTGGGGGATGGGGGTAGACGACATGTCATCATTGCCCATACCCACCTCCGCAGCCAAGTGCCATGGGCTGCATGGTCGCCACTGCTGCCAGCTGGCACCTGGCCATGCAAACCCCCTCCCCATCCCCGGCACCCCTCATCCCCGGCACCCCCCATCCCCGGCACCCCCCAACACCGGCACCCCCCATCCCCGGCACTCCCCATCCCCGGCAACCCCATCCCCGGCACTCCCCATTCCCGGCACTCCCCTTCCCTGGCGCTCCCCATCCCCGGCACTCCCCATCCCCGGCACTCCCCATCCCCGGCACTCCCCATCCCCGGCACCCCCCATCCCTGGGACTCCCCATCCCCGGCACTCCCCATCCCCGGCACTCCCCATCCCTGACACTCCGATCCCCGGGACTCCCCATCCCCGGCACCCCGATCCCCGGGACTCCCCATCCCCGGCACTCCCCATCCCCGGCACTCCCCATCCCTGACACTCCGATCCCCGGGACTCCCCATCCCCGGCACTCCCCATCCCCGGGACTCCCCATCCCCGACACCCCCCATTCCCGGCACTCTAATCCCCGGGACTACGAACCCCGGCACTCCGATCCCCGGCACTCCCCTTCCCCGGCACCCCCCATGCCCGGCACCCCCCATCCCCGGCACCCTCCATCCCGTCCCCACCCCAACCCCCACCCCCAGCATTGACCCCGATCACCAGCACGCACCCTCGGCTCTGGGGAGCACCCTCCACCGGCACCCGCAACTGCAGCCCCCCCCCCTCCAGCTACAGCCGTGCCATCTCCTCTCCAGCGGCCGCCCTACGCCGACCCCTACCTCCTCGCTCGCCAGCGTCAGCCAGCACGACTGGTTGACGCCGTTAAATAGCATGTTTAATTCACGGGACTTCGGCCCACCTGGGCCGGAGATTTGAAGCAGCCCCAGGGCCCATTGCGTCGCGCTGATTCTCGCGATTCTGCGAGGCGCACCGCGCGATTCCTGTCGGCGGTATTTTCGCCGGCCAGAGAATACGCCGGCTGTCGGGTGGGGGCGTCGTATGCCAGACGGCCCAGGTCGGTCCCTGTCCTGTGGGCGCCCTGGCACTGGGTGGGGGCGTCGTATGTCTGACGGCCTGGGTCATTCCATGTCCTGTCGTGCCCTGGCACGTCCTGGGGACAGTCAGCATCCGCAGGGACGGATGGGTCGAAGTTTGGTCCTGCAATACACAATACAGCATGCATGGTTAGACACGTAGTCAGGGATGGGGAAAGGGTGGATGGGGGGGAATGGAGTGGGGGGTCTCACTTGGTGCTGTGCCCCGATCTCTGCATTCGCAACCTCCCGGTCCACGGGTCCGTCTGCAAGGTCCAGGCCCTCTCTTCATGAACAGTGAGGGGTGCAATTTAGGCGGACCCCCTCCGGCCCTCTGTGTCTGAGTCGTAAACTCCTGACCACAGAGTGAATAAAGACTGTCCTTCAAACTGCAAATAGAAAACTGATAGATGACAAAGAAAAGCCATTGAAAAGAAAAAGAATGTACCAATAATGTAAGATGAATAAACTAGAGAGAGTACCAAACTTTCAAAAATGGAGGAAAATGGGGAAAATAGAGAAAGAGGTAAAAATTTAAAAGGCAGGTTTCAAATTGTGAAATTAATCACAAAATTGTTACAGCAATAAGGTCACCTGTTGGCTCTGCATGGGCATTCCATAGGAGGAATGTATTTCCTGCCACTTCCCCATCTTTTCCCAGTAGCCCTACACTTTCTTCCTTTAATAATAATAATCCAGTTCCCTCAAAATGCCTCAATTGAACTTGCCTCCATCACACTCTCAGGAAGTGCATTCCAGACCTTAACGATTCGCTGTGTGAAAAGTTTTCCACATGTTGCCATTACTTCATTTGCCGGTTACCTTAAATCTGTGCCCTCTTGTTCTCGATCCTACCACCAATGGGAACAGTTTTTCCTTATCTACTCTGTCCAGACTCCTCATAATTTTGAATACCTCTATCAAATATTGTTTCTACAAGGGAAACGGTCATAAATTCTCTAATTTGTCTACCATGGCTGAAGTTCCTCATCCTTGGGACCATTCTCATGAATCTTTTCTGCACTCTCTCTAAACGCATATAAATCTCAGTGCCTGATAATCTACATCCCAGGGTACTAAGGGAGGTGGCCATGGAAATTCTGGATGCATTAGTTATCATCTTATAACATTCTGTAAATTCTGGAACAGTTCTGGTAGATTGGATGGTGGAAAATATAACCCCATTATTTCAGAAAGGAGAAGGAGAAAACAGAGAATTACAGACCAGTTAGCCTAACATCAGTACGAGGAAAAATACTGGCGCCTCTTATGAAGCATGTGATAATAGGACACTTAGAAAATATCAACAGGATTAGACAAAGTCAACATGGACTAATGAAAGGGAAATAATGTTTGATAAACCTACTGGAGATAGTGGGGGGATTCTCCCGTACCCGGCGGGGCAGGGAGTCCCGGCGGGACGGAGTGGCATGAACCACTCCGGCGTCGGGCCACCCCAAAGGTGCGGAATCCTGCGCACCTTTAGGGGCTAGGCCCACTCCGGAGTGCTTGGCGCCGCCAGCTGGCGTGGAAGGCCTTTGACGCATGCGCATGTGGGGGGGGGTCACATACGCGTCGGCCATAGCGGAAGCTGGTGGTCGGCGCGTAGGAAAAGAATGCCCCCACGGCACAGGCCCGCCCGCGGATTGGTGGGCCCTGATCGCGGGCTAGGCCACCGGGCCAGATCGCCCCCGCCCCCCCCCCCAGGACCCCGTAGCCCGCCTGCAGCACCAGGTTCCGCCGATAAGGGACCTAGTTCAATTTACGCCGGCGGGACTGGCATAGAACCAACGGGACTTCGGCCCATTGCGGGCCGGAGAATCGCCGCGGGGGCCGCTGTCAGCGGTGCTGGAGAAGTCAGCGGCCGGCGGGGCAGGATTCATGCCGACTCCCGGTGATTCTCCAACCTGGCGGGGGTAGGAGAATCCTACCCAGTGTATTTGGATTTTCGGAAAGCTTTTAAGAAAGTCCTGCATAAGAGGCTAGTGATAAAATTAAAGCACGTGGGACTGAGGTAATGTCTTGGCATGGATTGAGAATTGATTACCAGACAGGAATCAGGGAGTAGGAATAAAAGGGTATTTTGTGCGGTGACCAGCGAGGCCCCACAGAGATCAGTGCATGGGCCCCAGCCATTCACAGTTTACATCAATGATATGAATGAGGGAACCAAATGTAATATTTTCAAAACTTGGTGCGAATGTGAGGTTGTTAAGAGGCTTTAGAGTGATTGAGACAAGTTGGTTAACTGGGCAAATACATGACAGATGCACTATAGCGTGGATGGAGAAACAGAATGGCAGAGTATTATTTAAATGGTGATAGATTGGGAAATGTTGACGTACAAAGAGACCTGGGTGGCCTGGTATACCACTCTCTGAAAACATGCATGCAGGTATAGCAAGCACTTAGGAATTCAAATGGTATGTTGGCCTTCATTGCTGGAGGATTTGAGTACAGGAGCGTAATGCAGCTATACAGGGCTTTGGTGAGACCACACCTAGAGTATTATGTGCAGTCTCCTTATCAAAGAAAGGATATACTTGCCATAGAGGGAGTGCATCAAAGATTCATCAGACTGATCTCTGGGATGGAAGAATTGTCATATGAATAGAGATTGAGCCTGTATTCACTTTTTTTCCATTTAAGAGGCAAAATGTAAAGCTTACGATAGGCATAAAGTACTAAGCACTGCAGATAGCCTAGACGAGTGTAGAGAGTGCAAGGACGAAGTCAAAAAGGAAATCAAGGCGAGGGCATGAGAAAAGATTAGCAAGTAAAGTTAAAGGAAACCCAAAGATGTTTTACCAACATATTAATGGTAAAAGGTTAGTTCAGGGAAAAGTGGGACCTATCAGAGATGAAGAAGTGAACTTGTGTGTAGATGCAGAGGCTGTGGGAAGGGTTTTAAATAAATATTTTGTGTGGTAGTATGTATTGGGGGTCATGTGGGACTGGAAGCCCTAATGTCAGTGGCTGACAGATCCCGGGTCCTGGTTGGCCGTTGACCTCATGCTCCGCCCTGAAGGCGAAGTATAAGAAGCCGGTGCCTTCCCCCGCAGGCCAGTTTACTCTCGGGCTGCTGGGGAACAGACACGCTTAATAAAGCCTCATCGACTTCACTCTATTCGTCTCACGGAGTCTTTGTGTGCTACAATTTATTAAGCGTGCCTAAAAAGGACTATGGAGCTCAGGATCAGTCCAGAATGCCTGAGGATCAGCCCCCACGCAGTGAATGCGGCAGCAGCCTTCAAACACTGGCAGACTTGCTTCGAGGCCTACATCAGATCGACCACAGGCCGAGTCTCAGACGAACAAAAACTGCAGGTCCTGCACTCGAGGGTGAGCACGGAGATTTTCACCCTCATTGAAGACACCGACGATTTCCAGACGGCGTTCACAGCACTGAGAAGTCTCTACGTTCGCCCAGTTAACCAAATCTACGCTCGCTACCAGCTCGCGACAAGACGGCAAGCTCCCGGAGAATCGATGGACGAGTTCTACGCCGCGCTGCTGATTTTGGGAAGAGCCTGCAGCTGCCCGTCGGTGAATGCAAACGAACATACGGACATGTTAATGCGCGACGCTTTTGTGGCAGGTATGCAATCCTCCCAAATCCGCCAAAGACTTCTAGAAAAAGAGTCGCGAGGACTCTGAGGCACGGGCCCTGGCAGCCTCGCTGGACGTAGCCGCGCGTAATACCCGCGCCTACGGCCCCGACCGCGCGGCAGGCCATTGGGCCCCGTACGTACCCGTCACGGCAAACCCCCTACCCCCCCCCCCGGACACCCCACAGGCTTGCGCAGTCCAAACGCCGAGTCGCACCGGGGGCGCCCGCTGTTATTTCTGCGGCCAGGCGAAGCACCCCGACAACGCTGTCCGGCCCGCGCAGCCATCTGCAAAAGATGCGGGAAAAAGGGCCATTATGCGGTGGTGTGCCGATCCCGCGAGGTCGCCGCCGTCCCGGGGCCACAGGGAGCCCTACAGGCAGTCTATGCCTCCCAACCCCCCCAGCACGCCATGTGCGACCCGCAGACGCCGCCATTTTGGGTCCCGACCACCGCGGTCCCGGTAGAACTGGGAGCCCTGCACGCCGCCTACGCTCCCCAACCCCCCTCCCCGCAGTCCATGTACGACCCGCCGCCGGCGCTCCCGATTTGGGTGCCGGCCAACACTCTCCACGGAGAGGAGGGCGTTTTTCGCATCCCTAACGCCACCCTCACCCCCGTCCCGCGCCCCACGCCTGACCCGCCGGCGCAACCTACCTGGACCCCGACCACCGCTGTCCCCGGCCAGGGAGCTCCGCACGGTCCCAGCGCTCGCGGCCCCACGACTGACCCGCCGGCGCCGCCGACCTGGGCCCTCACCCCCGTCCCGCGCCCCACGCCTGACCCGCCGGCGCAACCTACCTGGACCCCGACCACCGCTGTCCCCGGCGAGGGAGCTCCGCACGGTCCCAGCGCTCGCGGCCCCACGACTGACCCGCCGGCGCCGTCGACCTGGGCCCCGACCACCGCTGTCCCCGGCGAGGGAGCTCCGCGCGGTCCTAGCGCCCGCGGCCCTGGCGCTCGCAGTGAAGGAACTCCGCGCGGTCCTAGCGCCCGCGGCCCTGGCGCTCGCAGTGCAGGAACTCCGCGCGGTCCTAGCGCTCCCCAGACCCCCCAGCACACCATGTGCGACCCGCAGAAGCCGCCATTTTGGGTCCCGACCACCACGAGGGGAGGAGGGGTGCCGCCATCTTGGACCGCCCCCGACCTGTACGACGCATGGGGGCGGCCATTTTGTCCACCCCCGACGCCATCTTGTGACCCCTCAGCCACGTGCGATGTATGGGGGTGGCCATTTTGTCCATCCCCGACGCCATCTTGGACGGCAACAACGGACCCCCCCCACTACTACAACCACGGCTCGCTTCGGTTACGCTCGATCAGGCTCGGCCCCGGACTCTCCAGACGACGACGACAACGGTCCTAATTAACGGCCACGAGACGCCATGCCTAGTCGACTCCGGGAGCACGGAAAGTTTTATACATCCCGACACGGTAAGACGCTGTTCCTTAACTACCTACCCCAGCGCACAAAAGATTTGCCTAGCTGCAGGATCCCACTCCGTACAGATCCAGGGATTCTGCATAGTTACCCTAACGGTGCAGGGGAGGGAATTCAAAAACTACAAACTTAACGTCCTTCCCCAACTCTGTACCCCCACCTTGCTGGGCTTAGATTTTCAATGTAACCTACAGAGCCTTACGTTTAAATTCGGCGGCCCCATACCCCCACTCACTATCTGCGGCCTCGCCACCCTCAAGGTGCAACCCCCGTCCTTGTTTGCGAACCTCACCCCGGATTGCAAACCCGTCGCCACTAGGAGCAGACGGTACAGCGCCCAGGACCGGACCTTCATTCGGTCCGAAGTCCAGCGGCTACTAAAGGAGGGCATAATCCAGGCCAGCAATAGTCCCTGGAGAGCGCAGGTGGTAGTAGTGAAGACAGGGGAGAAACAAAGGATGGTCATTGACTATAGCCAGACCATCAACAGGTACACACAACTAGACGCGTACCCTCTCCCCCGCATATCCGACATGGTCAATAGGATTGCCCAGTATAAAGTCTTCTCCACCGTGGACCTCAAGTCCGCCTACCATCAGCTCCCCATCCGCCCAAGTGACCGCATGTACACAGCCTTCGAGGCAGACGGGCGATTATACCATTTCCTACGGGTCCCTTTTGGCGTCACAAACGGGGTCTCGGTCTTCCAACGGGAGATGGACCGAATGGTTGATCAACATGGGTTACGGGTCACGTTCCCGTACCTCGACAATGTCACCATCTACGGCCACGATCAGCAGGACCACGACGCCAACCTCCAAAAATTCCTCCAGACCGCCAAAGCCTTGAACCTCACGTACAACGAGGACAAGTGCGTTTTTAGCACCGATCGGCTAGCCATTCTGGGCTACATAGTGCGCAATGGGATAATAGGCCCCGACCCCGAACGTATGCGCGCACTCATGGAATTTCCCCTCCCGCACTGCCCAAAAGCCCTGAAACGCTGCCTGGGGTTCTTTTCGTACTACGTCCAGTGGGTCCCCCAGTACGCAGACAAGGCCCGCCCCCTAATACAGACCACGACTTTCCCTCTGTCGACAGAGGCTTGCCAGGCCTTCAGCCGCATCAAAGCGGACATCGCAAAGGCCACGATGCGCGCCATCGACGAGTCCCTCCCCTTCCAGGTCGAGAGCGACGCTTCTGACGTAGCTCTAGCGGCTACCCTTAACCAAGCGGGCAGACCCGTGGCCTTCTTCTCTCGAACCCTCCATGCCTCAGAAATCCGCCACTCCTCAGTGGAAAAGGAAGCCCAAGCCATAGTGGAAGCTGTGCGACATTGGAGGCATTACCTGGCCGGCAGGAGATTCACTCTCCTCACTGACCAACGGTCGGTAGCCTTCATGTTCGATAATGCACAGCGGGGCAAGATCAAGAACGACAAGATCTTGCGGTGGAGGATCGAACTCTCCACCTTCAACTATGAGATCTTGTACCGGCCCGGAAAGCTGAACGAGCCGTCCGATGCCCTATCCCGCGGCACATGTGCCAACGCACAAATTGACCGCCTCCAAGCCCTCCACGAGGACCTCTGCCACCCGGGGGTCACTCGGTTTTACCACTTCATCAAGTCCCGCAATCTCCCATACTCCTTAGAGGAGGTCCGTACAGTCACAAGGGACTGCCACATCTGCGTAGAATGCAAACCGCATTTTTTCAGGCCAGATGGAGCGCACCTGATTAAGGCTTCCCGCCCCTTTGAACGGATCAGTCTCGATTTCAAAGGGCCCCTCCCCTCCACCGACCGCAACGCGTATTTCCTTAATGTAGTGGACGAATACTCCCGCTTCCCTTTTGCCATTCCCTGCTCCGACATGACCGCGGCCACAGTCATTAAAGCCCTGAACAGCATCTTCACGCTGTTCGGTTACCCCGCATACGTCCACAGCGACAGGGGGTCCTCTTTCATGAGTGACGAACTGCGCCAGTTCCTGCTCAGCAAGGGCATAGCTTTAAGCAGGACGACCAGCTACAACCCCCGGGGGAACGGGCAAGTAGAAAGGGAGAACGGCACGGTCTGGAAGGCCGTCCTACTGGCCCTACGGTCCAGGGATCTCCCAGTTTCACGGTGGCAGGAGGTCCTCCCGGACGCTCTCCATTCCATCCGGTCGCTATTATGTACAAGCACTAATCAAACGCCTCACGAGCGTCTCCTTGTCTTCCCTAGGAGGTCCTCCTCTGGAACGTCGCTGCCGACCTGGCTGGCGGCCCCAGGACCCATCCTGCTCCGAAAGCACGTGCGGGCACATAAGGCGGACCCGTTGGTCGAAAGGGTTCACCTCCTCCACGCAAACCCCCAGTACGCCTACGTGGAGTACGCCGACAGGACACGGTCTCCCTGCGGGATCTGGCGCCCGCCAGCACCACGCGCACCCCCCCCGACACCATCAACCCAACCGCCCCCCTTCCTGCCACCGCCGCACCCCGCGACCGCCCCCTTCCCAGGAGGATCAGTCCCCCTCCCCTTTGCACCGACAGCTGAAACCGTGCGGCTCCCGGAGGCGACAACGCTGGTACAAGCACCACCACCACCGCCGGGGCCGAGGCGATCGACACGGACGACCAGACCGCCCGACCGACTCGTGGCGTCGATGTAAAACAAAGATGGACTGTCCAATGAACATTTTGTTTTTCCTATACCCTCTGTAAATAGTTGTAACAGGACGATACTGTCCAATACTGTACTACCATGTAACTGTTCTATCCTCCCAGGACCAGCCCTGTAAACCCTTACCACCATACGAAGCATCACCCCGCCGGGTTCATTTTTGACAAGGGGTGAATGTGGTAGTATGTATTGGGGGTCATGTGGGACTGGAAGCCCTAATGTCATTGGCTGACAGATCCCGGGTCCTGGTTGGCCGTTGACCTCATGCTCCGCCCTGAAGGCGAAGTATAAGAAGCCGGTGCCTTCCCCCGCAGGCCAGTTTACTATCGGGCTGCTGGGGAACAGACACGCTTAATAAAGCCTCATCGACTTCACTCTATTCGTCTCACGGAGTCTTTGTGCGCTACATTTTGTCTCTGTGTTTACAAAGGAAATGGATGGTGCAGATATAATAGTCCAGGAGGAACACTGCGAGATATTGAATAGGATAATCATAAAAAGAGAGCAAGTACTCAAAGGATTGAAATCCTTGAAAGTTGATAAGTCGCCAAGGCCAGATGGATTGTTTCTGAGGCTACTGAGCATAGAAGTGAGATCCTGCATACAAGTACACAGGTCCCGACAGGCAGCAGTTCAAGTAGACAAGGTTGTTAAGAAAGCATATGGAATGTTCTTCTTCATTGACAGGGGTATGGAATATAAAAGGAAGGATAAATGTTGGAATTGCATAAAACCTGGGTGTCCTCAGTGAAGCCACAGCTGGAATAGTGTGTGCTGTTCTGGTTGCCACATTATAGGAAGGGCGTTATTGCTCTGGAGAGAGTGCAGAGAAGGTTTACAAGAATTTTGCCAGGGCTAGAAAAGTAGCTACGAGGAGAGATTGGATAGGTTGGGGTTATTTTCCTTGTAAAGAAGACTGAGGGGTGACTTAATTGAGGTCTACAAAATTATGAGGGGAAGAGATGGGCTGGACAGGATAAAATTGTTTCCCTTGGTGGAGAGTTCTAGAACCAGGGGACATAGAATTCACAATAACTGGCAGAAGTGGTAGAGGGGACATGAGGAAGAACTTTTTTTTACACAGAGGGTAGTGGGAGTCTAGAATTCGCTGCAGACGTTGGTGGTGGTGGCAGAGACCCTAAACTCTTTTAAAAAGTACTGGATCTGCATTTGAAGTGCTCGAAGCTACAGAGCTATGGGCCGGGTGCAGGAAGGTGGGATAGAAAGGGCACCTGGGTGTCCTCAGGCTGGCATGGACAAGAAGGGCCGAATAGCCTCCTTCTGTGCTGTAACTTTTTTATGATTCTAAGTCACTGGATATATTTAAGGAGGGAATAGATAGATTTCTAAATTCTAAAGGTATCAAGGGGTATGGGATACTGGGAGAACATGAATGGCGGAGCAGGCTCAAAGGGATATATGGCCTACTCCTGCTCCTATTTTCTCAGTTTCTATGTTTCTCATACCTTCACATCTTCTGGTGCCCAGAATTAGACACACTGCTCCATTTCAGGCTGATCCAGTGGCCTACACAGTTTGACGGAGCTTCTTTGCTTTTATATTCAATACATCTGTTAATAAAGTCTAGGATGCTGTATCTTTTACTAACTGCACTCTAAACCTGTCCTGCCACCTTCAAAATTCTTGTGCCGATATGCACCCAGGTCCCTCTGCTCCTTGTTGAATTGTACGCTTTATTTTATATTGTCTTTCTGTGTTCTTCCTGCCAAAATTAGTTACTTCACACTTCTCTGCACTAAATTTCATCTGCCACTTACCTTTCCAACCCTAACCCTAATGCCCATTCCATCAACCTGTCTATATCCTTTTGAAATTCTGCACTATCCTCCTCACAGTTCACAATACTTTCAAATTTTGTCATCAGCCACAGATTTTGAAATTGTGCCCTCCTGCATTCCAAGATCTAGGTGATTAATATATATCAGGAAGAGCCAGGGTCCCAGTAGCGCCACCTGGGGAATGCCGTACAAGCCTTCCTCCTGTCAAATAAACATCCAATAGCCACTACTCTTTGTTTCCTGTCATTCAGTCAAATTCATATCCATGTTGCATTAAAATTAAAAAATAACAGTTAACACAGTTAGCCTGTCAATCCTGAGATGAGGAAATAAGCAGATTGAGGGATGGATTCAGTGCTTACCAGCATTGTAACAAAACCTGAAAATGTTAAAGAACACAGCATGTCAGTCAATACCTGTAAACTGAAGAAAGTAGAGTTAATATTTTGTGTTTAACAACTTGTCACACAAGTATGTTTTCTGTCTGTTTTCTAGACTGAAACTGGATGCACATAGCTCCAATTTAAGAAGCCAAACTTGCGTGCCTGAACAACGTTGGGGGAAAAAAAATCTAATGCCATATTAATTTGGATGCTGTAGAGTTGTCATTGGTGGCTGCCTAAAACAGGCTTCCGATACATATTTTTTTCTTTAAATTACTTTATCAGAGTTACAAAGCCAGAGCTCAGAGTGTGGACAGGGGCAAACCCCTAACCCAGCTGCTTGCCTGCTCCAAAAACCAATTCAAATTGAATCCAATTCATGGTCTCCAAAAGAGAGACATACCAGATCCAGGCTTTACACCTGACCTCACGCTCATAACAAAGGGCTTGTTTTTGCAACTCCCTTCTGGCTGGCACTAAATGGAGCAGGTGTTGGGCCTTTTCCTCTGAGGAACTGTTAGTTGCTGCAACAAAGCAGTGACCACAGTAAAAAAAGTGCATTTAAAATTTAATCTGGAGCAGGTGTTCCTTCAGCTCTTCAGCATTTTCTGGGGGTGCTGACAACCTCCTTCAAAATACCCTTCCTCCCCCTCCCAATCTGGGACTATCAGAAGTGGCAACAAGCGATATAAGCAGTTTGCAGTTAATCCTTTGAAATGGGCAAAATGCTTCTGGCAGATTATCTAAATCCATTACATCAGATTTGAAGCTCAATTTTGAATGAGCCTCTGCATTTTGGTTGGAGTGCACGTTGTCTCTCACTATTGGCTCTATTCCTGAAAATAGGCTAGAACCAATTACTGCCCTAGGATCGCCACTCCAAATGTTTAACTTGAATCTCCTTTGCCTTTGGATACCCACCCCCAACCACAATCCCAGCCTGCTGAAAAGAAACTGGAGGAATATTGTTTAGAAACTTGGATTGAGTTTTGGTGGAACAGTGTAGGAGAATGTCTTTCAGAATTGATCATAAAAATTATTTTGTCCACACACCTGAATGTGTTATGACCCTTTTTTTCTGCTTTCAGGTGAGATCGTAGTAAAAGATTCAAAATTTCTGGATTATGAAGTCAGAACTAAGATGCATTTGGTATTATTGGCAGAAAGTAACCACCAGACAGCATGCAGCCAGTTAACAATTATAATTGACGATGTAAATGATAATCAACCACGTTTTCAACAAGATCATTATAAGACATCAATGTGGGAGTGCCAAACCCGTAATACATATGTCATGCAGGTAAGGCTTATCTCATAATTATGCATGACCTGAAAGAGATTATCAAGCAGTGTAAGGGGTCCATTATTCTTAGCAAATTTATAATAAAGTAAACAATTAAAAATCTATGTTCAGGTATTCATAAATGTGACTTGGGTTAGAGGCTACAGAATTTAACCCAAAATAAACAATTGAATAAACCTAAAAATGATAGTGGCTGAATTAGAAAAAGGAGTAAAAAGACTGGAAAATTTACATGAGATTGAAAACTTATTTGAGGACGCAATAACGCATTTTTACTCAAATTATGCTAATCTGGGTTCTGCACCTTCACAGGGGTTGTTCCTACCTCTTACAATTAATTCTTAAAGAAGGATCAGTGTAATCAGTCCTCATGCCCCACTCCAGATATCAGACACTGGTGCAATTTTCCCACCGCATCGCTCCCGGCTCTGTGACGGGTAAATCGCGGAAGAGCCCCAAATCCGGCTGCTTGCCAGGCCCAAAACCTCGCGTGAGTCACCCAAATTACTCCGCCCTATGTGATCTGGATCATGCCCTCACTGGGCGTGAAGCAGATAATGATATTCAAATGAATCATTGGGCTCACGTATTCACACGGTGCCCGGGAGTCAATGGCCTTGCCTTCAGGGCCTCAAACGGGTGCATTTAGCACTGGTTTCCACAATTGTGGATCAGGCATGATGACACCTCGGGGGGGAGTGGGGGGGGGGTCTTGCATGTCATTAGAGCCTCCCAGGTGGTCGAGGACAGGGCAGGGTGGTACCCTGGCTCTCCCCCTGGCACCACAACACTTTGGCATAGCCAACCTGGCACCCTGGCAGTGCCTAGGTGAGCGGCTGCCAGGTTGGCACTGCCAAGGGTCGGGGCCTGGGGCCATGCCCATGAATGGGGATGGGGGGGGGTTGGAGAATGGGTTTGAGGGGATCAAAGAAAGGTTGGGGTTAAGTGGGAGAAGAGGGAGTTCTGAAAACAGGGGGTCGTGAAAGAGGGAGGAGAGTGTAGAAATCGGAGCAGCCTTTTAAATCTGTGAGGACAGGTCCTGCTGTCATGCTCAGCTCCCCAGTGCAGGAGCAGTGGAAGTGAAAAGCCTGAAATCACTGTAAAAAAAAAGCAATTATTGTCATCTCCCAAATTCTTGCCCATCTCTCCTGAAACTCTAATGTTTGAATCTGTCAATCAGATTCCTAAAATGTCCCTGCCACAATACCAAAATGACTCTTATATAAGTCATACATCATATCCTATATGGCTGTGAAAAAAGGCAAACTATCCTCTTTGTCCTTCTTGACCTTTCTGCAGTATTTGACATAGTTGATCACACCATCTTCCTCTAATGCATTTCCAGCGTCATTCAGCTTGGTAGACCTGCTCCTATCTGATTCTGTTCTTATTTAAATATCTTATCCAGAGAATATTCATCAATGGCTTCTTTTCTCCCCAGAGAAACAGCCAGATTTCCTCTCCAGATGTTCTGGCACTTTATCAAAAAAAAGCAGGGGGGAGGTTTTGCACTGTCATTCTTAAGGGACAGGGCCTGAGGCCGCCAGCAGTCCCGGCTTCAAAGGACGCCCCAATCTCAAAGTTAAGAGACAGACTACCAACCCCCTCCCCATCCATCATCACCGGCAATCCCCCCTTGACAGTGTCAGGTTGACATTGCTAAGATGCTAGAGGCAGTGCCAGGGTACTGGCCTGCCATGTGCCTGACCACTAGGGGGTACACTGGTTTCCACGTCTCTGGTGTGGTCAACTCAACTGCTGGAGAGCAGTAGTGATTCCCACGGCATGTCAGGCTAGCAGTGGAAACATCGGACGTCTCCAGATGATCGTGTTATTTAAATTCATTCAAATTGATGGTAATCAGATTCATGCCCTCTCTGGGCATGAACCTGATTATGTTGCCGGCCAGGACCGGGGAAGAGCTCATTCTGAGATCTCCCTGGAGCACAATTCCCGTTATGGCCCCTCGCAAGAGTTAGCGGCCATAATGGGATTTGCGCCCACCGTGAACAGGCCCAGAAGATCGTGGCCACTGTCTTCAATCCCCGCCACAAACTCAGCTCCCTTCCTATCAACTCAATCCCTCTCCCTGGACACTGGGAGGTGAGTTTAAGGTTGAATCAAAGTCTTTTCATCCTCGGTGTCACATCATATTACCCCCAAATAAATTTTCAAGCACGTCCATGTCATCATGAAGACTGCCTAATATGGAAATAGTACATTGTACTCCGAAATGATACTCTGCAACACCACCAGACTCTGCCTCTGCCTCAGCTCTTCTGCTGCTGAAACCCTCATCTATGCCTTTGTTACCCACAGACTAGACTATTCGAATGGACCCCTACTCAGCATCTCACAGTTTACCCTCTATAAACTTGAGGTCATCCAAAACTCTGCTGGCCATCTTCTTAGTCACACCAACCCATCAACACTATTTCACTTATCTACATTGGCTCATGATTAAGCCTTTAATTTTAAATTCTCAACCTTGTTTTCAAACTCTCCCATGCAGCTCCCCATCTCTGTAATCTCTTCCAGCTCTACAACCCTCTGAGATATCTGCACTCCTCTAATTCCAGTGTCTTGAGCTTCCCAAATTTTAATTGCTTCACCATTGGTAGTGGTGCCCTCAACAGCTTCGGCTAAAAGCTCAAGACTTCCCCCCCCTAAACTTTCTATCACTCTTCCTCATGTTCCTCCTTTTTAAGATACTCCTTTAAAACATAACTCTTTCACTAAACTTTTGATCATCTGTCCTAATATCTCCTTACATGGCTCAGTGTTATATTTTGTTTTATATTGCCTCTGGAAAACCTTGGGATGTTTTATTACACTGAAGATGCCATATAAATGCAAGATGTTATTGTCACCATGACCTTGTAATACACACTGGAACAGGAAATGTAAAACTTGTTACAATAACATGTCCATTAATAAATGCAGAATGGGAAAGGCTTTGTTTGCAATTTTTGACAACTGACTAATAGAAGTCAATATGAATGTGATACCAATAAATTAATGAAATACTTGAATAAATCCTAAATTATTATATACCTTTAATAGGTTTTTGCCTCTGATGCTGACAGTGGGCTTAATGGGCAAATTGAATATTCCATAATATCCGGAAACCAAAACGAGGCTTTCGTTATTGATTCAGCCCGAGGGATTCTTACAACTAATGCTATTTTAGATCGAGAAGTAATTTCTGCTTACAGGTTTGTGTTGATTTCTTGTACAAAGTCACTCTGTAGTTAAAATACTTGCATTTAACATGAAACCATGGGCGCGATTCTCCGGAAAAATTTCGAAGTGTGGTAGCACGTGGGAATTGCCGCGAGCTTCCCGGCGCTCGGCCCAGCGAGGCCGGAAACGCGATTCAACGTTAATTGGTCCACTTAACAAGGCCTCACGGCTTCTCATCCCAAATGACAGCTCGCCAGCTGATTCGCCAGGACCAGGCTCGCCAGCCTCTCGCTAACAAGGTCGAGCAGCACTTAAGCTGCACTTGCTTGGCCAACCCCATGCAGCTCGCAACAAAGGCGCTGTGGAGTCCGGCCCTAACATTCGGGGATGCTGACCTGACGAGGCTCCTGGATACAGTTGAGGCCAGGAGGGATGTCCTGTTGCCCCGGGGGTCCCGGAGGGTGAGCCACAAGGCAGCCAGTGCTGCCTGGGATGAGGTGGGAGCAGCAGTCAGATCCAGGAGTGTGACCAGGAAGACTGGTCTCCTAGTGCTGGGAGAAGGTCAACGACCTACACCAGGCAGCACGCGTGAGTAGACATCAAGGCCCCCAACCCCAGGGTGCATCCACCCCCCCCCAACCCCCCAGGCGACCCCCAACCCACCCTCCACCCCTTCCCCCTACAATCCTCCCTGCGGACCATGCGGAACCGCCAGAACTGGCAGAGCCAGATGATGCAGGGGCAGCGGGGGGAGAACCAGCTGGCCCTCCGTGCCAAGGTGGTCACCAGGCCCTATGGACACCGACCGGGAGGAGGGGATGCTGAGTGCCAACCAGGACCTGTCTCATGGGGCGACGACGGTGACCACCAGCTTCCCATGTTCCACCCCTCTGATGAGGCTGCGTCTCGGCGTTAGCACTTGGGAGAAGGTGGCACGAATGTGCATGTGCCGTCGACAGCTGAGCCGAGACATTCCTGACCCAAAGCCCCCAGAGGATGCCTGCCAGGGGCTTCGCAGGCCACGGGACGGGGTAAGCAGTTGGCTGCCTCCACCTCAGATGTGCAGCCTGGGGAGACACGTAGACATAGGGGTAGAGCTAGGAGGTCCAGACACGTCAAGGATCAATGAGGGCACCGGGGGAAGGCGGATGGGGGTAGATTGGGGTGAGGGAGGGTGTGGAGGGTGGGGGTTGGGAGGTGGCACCATCGGGAGAGTGGGGACATATATTGAACAATAAACACCCATATGCACAACCAGTAGGATGCTTCTGTTACTTTCTTCGGCAATACATCACCACATGCAGGTGATGGGTGTGAGCGAGCACTCAGCAGACAGGCAGGGATCAGACTACGGCATAGATTGAGGAGCACCATAGCTCAGCTCTCTGCAGGTTACCATCACCCCCTTGCCCTTGACACAGTCCCAGCACCCTGCAGTAATGTGACACATACCCTGGGAGACGGATAAAGGTGGTGGATAGGTACGGTTACGATGACGGACCAGGCCATGTCCTAGGGAAAGCGGGCGAGTATGAGGGCTTCCCTGGCCCTCCGGGCTTGCCAGACCCTCATCGCTGCCGCCAATCCTGCAGCCTCTGGCTGGGCCTCAGGCTCCTCCCGGCCTCGTCCTCCAGCCCCTGCTGATCCAGCGCCTCCTCATCATTCTCGTCCCCTTACTCCTCCTCCTCGGAGGTGGCCATATGTTCCTCATCACCAACCGCCCGTTGCTGTGCCAGGTTGTGGAGGACACAGCAGACCACCACAATGAGAGCGACCCTCCAGGCGGTGTACTGCAGGGCACCACTGGAGTGGTCCAGACTTCGGAACCACATCTTGAGGAATCAGATGCACTGCCCGGGTTGCTGCATGGGCCTCGTTGTACTGGGTCGCTTCTTGGGTCTCCATCCTCCCTACTTACGTCATTAGTCAGGTCCTCAGCGGATTCCCCTTATCCCCTAAGAGCCAGCCACTCATCCTGGGGTGCTCCTCAAAGAGGGCAGGGATGACCGACTGCCCCAGGATGTAGCTGTCGTGCACACTCCCTGGGAAGTGTGCACACACATGCATGATCTTCACCTGGTGGTCGCACATGAGCTGTATGCTGAGGGAGTGGAACCCCTTTCTGTTAACATAGGGCACCCCCAGGTGGCCCGGTGAGCGCAGGGTGACATGCGTAGCATCTATTACCCCCTGGACCAGGAGCATCCCAGCGATGGCGGAGAATCCTGCAGCCCAGGCATATTGTTGAGCCTGGTCCATAACAAAGACGATGTAGTCTTCTGCCCGGGCATACAGAGCATTCGTGACCTGACAGATGCAGTTTTGGGCTGTTGCCTCTAAGATACCACACAGGTACCCGCTCGAGCCCTGGAATGATCCCATGGAGTAAAAGTTCAGGGCTGCAATGATCTTGACAGCCACCAGGAGCGGGTGTCCTCCTCTTCCACATGCCAAGTCCACGAGGATATGGCACAAGTGTTGCACCGTCTCCTTGTTGAGGCAGAGCCTCCTGCGGCATGCGCTGTCTGTCATTTGTTCAAAGGACCAGCGACGCCTGTGCACCCTGGGCCGTCACGTACTCCCTCTCGGAGTCCCTCCAAGCCTGTTGGGCGGCCGGATCTGCAGGATGTGGGGCAGGGTCCGACACGTGGGCCGCTTCCTCGACCATCTGCAGATGCTGCTGCCGCTGTCTCTGGCATCTTACCGCATCGCGTAGCATCAGCATCACTAGGGCAACCTCAGTGTCCAACATCCTGCCGTAGTGTTCAATATCTGTAAGGCATTGGGAGAGGGTGTTAGACTGGTCCCACCCCAGTTCCCTCTATTCCCCCCGCTGATCCCCCCTACCCGGAATGCCCTGCCCACAAAGATCCGGCTGCAGCAGGTCCCCCTCACCGGGCCCCAGACCCTTAACCGTGGACACCCGCCCACAACGTCAACTGGACCGGGCGCTGGCCCCTCCCCGTGGCACTCACCCACCCTCCGACCGTGGACATGTCTCCTGGAACTGTGTCCCATCCCCTGAGTGTTTGGATGTTAGCTACTGCCTGTGTGGTGTTGCCTCCCGAGTGTTAAGGTACACTGTCCAGGCATCGCGGTCTGATTGGGATGCTAGGGCCATGCTACATAGCCCGCCTACCCACAGGGATCCACTTGGGTTGTGTGAAGTGTTCACTTAACGATTGCCAATTCCCGAGAGGCTATAGCCTTCAGCTGCACGGCCAGAGGCCTTGGCAGTCGGTTGAGGTTATGGGTATTTGTTGGGGGAGAAGGGCAGGGACAAGAGTTCCCTGGACTGGGTACACACGATTCAGGGGTTGGCATGGTGGTGCCACGAGCGGTTGTCTCTTGGTTGTCGTCCCCCCTCCCATGACAGCCCAACCCTGCAGAGGGTCCCACACCATCAGCCGAGGGTCCCTCACGCCCTGCTGAGCACAGGGGCAGAAAGCCCAGCACCCGCGTGCTCTTTGCCTGTGAGCAAAGATGACTACTCACCTCCTCGGCTCCCCACAGAAGCCCCTCTACCAGGTTCACATTTTTAAAAAGGAGTATTAGTCGGCGCCAGCATGACCACTTGCTGGGGAGGCTGCTAAATGACGGGAGGCCGTTGGATATGGGGTAGCTCTTGTTAATTGTATGGAAATGGGGTTTAAGTGGTGATATTTGGTTTCCCACCACACTAAGGCGCTATCCCGATTTCGCTTAAGGGAGCAGGCCAGTTGCATCGCAAACTGTTTGGTGCCTGGCCCTGATCTCGTTTTTGGCCTCTCTCGCTATTCACCATCCTTATTTCACTTGAGCAAGAGCATAACGAGGCCGGAAGATCGCGCCCCATAAATTTGAACACCAATCATTAAGGGAATAATTTTCGCTGCTTGGATGTAAGAAGTGGAAATTAAAATTAAATGGATTCTATAATGAATGGGTGACCTTCTCCACCAGTTTATCACACAAGCAATGAAGATAAAGGTTAGCCTCTGAATCATATCACCAAAGTGATGTCAAACATCATCTATTGTCACTTTAATTATTTGCTTAAGCCTGTTCTATATCAACTATATTGATTTGCTCAAATATCTACACAGGTAAGAAAAACAATCATGATCAGTTATGTAATAATTACAGAAGAGAAACAGGGCATTCAACCCAACATAGTCCATGGCCGGGATTCTCCGAGCCTCCCCGCCGCAATCGCGCTCGGCGCGGGGACAGAGAATGGGCGTCAGACCCGCCATCGAGTCCGACGCCACTCCCGCGATTCTCCGGGGACAGAATTGGCGGCAATCGCCCGTGCACGTTCGACGTGGCGCCGGTCAGGGCCATTGAGAGGCCCCCACGGCGATTCTCCGGCGACAACTGGCTGAGTTCCTGCCGGCATCGTTCACTCATGGTTCCACCCGGCGGGAGCCCGGAGTGATGGCTGCGGACTCAGTCTGCAGCCGCCCTGGTGGGGGGGGGGGGCGGGGGGTTGCGTTACTTGGGGGGGCCTGCAGCACGGCCAGGCTTGCGATCGGGGGCTACCGATCGGTGGGCGAGCCCGATCTCGGGGGACCTATATTGTCGGGGCCGGCCCACCATGTGGGTCCGTCTGCTTGCCCCCTGCAAAACGGAGAACCACTCTGGACTTTCTCCAGGAAAGTCCAGAGTGATTTGCGTCCGTTTTCTCGTGAGCGTGGGGACATAGCCTCATTATCAGAGAATTCCGCCCCATAATGAGCCACCACCCACCCAACGTCATCTATCCCCATCAACGTATCCTTCTATTCCTCTGTCCCTCATATGCTTATCTAGCTTCCCCGTGAATTCATCTGTGCTAATCACCTCAACTCCTCAGTATTTTCACTGGTCTCTGGGTGAAGAAGTTTATCATTAATTCCCTGTTGAATTCATGACTATCTTATATTTATAGCCCCTGGTTTTAGACTTCCTGAAGTGAAAATATCTTCTCTTAGTCTACCCTTTAATTCAGTTTCAGAATCTTAAAGACTTCTATCAGGTCGGGCATCTGTTTTTTTTCTTTTTACGGAAGTGGTGGGACTTTCAAAATGCTGGGCATGAACCTACAATAAAAGCAACAATTAATAACCCACCTGAAGCATCTTGGTCCAAAAACACATTCACTTACACAACATAAATTAACTGTTCACTCTTATTTTCTTAGTGCCTGTTGTGCAGGTGCCTTTGCTTGCCCTTGTGCCACTATGCAATGCCCCCCCCCCCTTGTGGCTGCTGCATAGCTAGTGGAAGAATGCTGACATTTACTGAAGCGGAGAAAGAATGTGTTTCTAAAATGCTCTGGAGCAGCTTAGGCCTTGAGGTCTTGGCTCTTGACTGCATTACTTCGGTATGAATGACAGCAGTCTGAGTTGGTTTGCTGAGAGGCAACAGTAAGGACCTTGTGGTAGAAGCACGAATGCTGTCATACTGAGAGAGGATAGCGAGTTTGTGCTCCAAGGTACTACTCGAGTCCCACTGAGCAATACCTTAGTAATCCTGATTATCTGTTGGAGGATAGATTGCTGGATGGCATTGAGAGCCTGCATGCCTCTTTGAATACTGGCATCCACAGCCATGATGACAGCAGTCTTGCAGCAAACATGTACCACATGACCACTGTTTCCACTGCAACATAGAAAAACATAGAACAGTACAGCACTGACCAGGCCCTTCGGCCCTCGATGTTGTGCCGAGCTTTGTCCGAAACCAAGATCAAGCTATCCCACTCCCTGTCATTCTGGTGTGCTCCATGTGCCTATCCAATAACCGCTTGAAAGTTCCTAAAGTGTCCGACTCCACTATCACAACAGGCAGTCCATTCCACACCCTAACCACTCTCTGAGTAAAGAACCTACCTCGGACATCCCTCCTATATCTCCCACCCCAAACCTTATAGTTATGCCCCCTTGTAACAGCTACATCCACCCGAGGGAATAGTCTCTGAACGTCCACTCTATCTATTCCCCCTCATCAGCTTATAAACCTCTATTAAGTCGCCTCTCATCCTCTTCCGCTCCAAAGAGAAAAGCCCCAGCTCCCTCAGCCTTTCCTCATAAGGCCTATCTTGCAAACCAGGCAACATCCTTGTAAATCTCCTTTGCACCCTTTCCAATGCTTCCACATCCTTCCTATAATGAGGTGACCAGAACTGCTCACAATACTCCAAATGTGGTCTCACTAGGGTCCTGTACAGTTGCAGCATAACCCCATGGCTCTTAAACTCAAGCCCCCTGTTAATAAACACGAACACGCTATAGGCCTTCTTCACGGCTCTATCCACTTGAGGTATTGTGTGGCTTCCATCTGTTGGAGCTGGATTCACTCTGCTACTTGACAGGAACAGGAGGCTTTCTGAAAATCCATGGTATGCATTCTCATTAGGGTTCTTCTGTAGACTACCAAATCAAAGTACTCACCTGAAAACCCTGCAGAAGAACTTGTCTGCTCTCCCCCATGGCCCGGCTGCAGCTATGGAATCCATAATATCCGGTTCCTTGGCAAGAGACTTGGGTTAGTGTGGAATCCTGATACCTGTTCCTTACCGAAGGAAGTATGTATGTTAGTATGGAAACTATAATATCCTGTTTCTTAGTGAATTATGTAAGTCTGTGGAGACAGGACGATAGAGATAGCTTTCTCAGGAATGCACTTTTCTGTAAACTACCGTAACCTCCAAGGGCAAAGGGGAGACGATTACGTAAAAGAAAGATTGAAAGACCTTGCTCTTCTATTGGTCAGTTTGCCCTGTCTACTATTGGCTAGAATTACTGTCCTTTCATTGGCCTAACATGAAAATTTAACTATGATATTATTGGGGTGTGTGACATGCAAATGAAGGATTAGACTGCAACTGTAATTCTATTGGTTAATCAAGCTATAAATGTTTCTGCTTCGCTGGACTCAGACAGAGCAATACAGTGTACCCCATTGGTTTGCTCTCCGTGTGCACATGTCAATAAAGATTGATCAAAGAGTACTCCCGTGTATGCCTTGCAATAACTTTGACGCAGCCAACTCATGCCTGTTGACTCACCGCATGCAGATCCTAAATTTTGTTAGCCTCAAATTCACACTGCATGACACTACAAGTGTCAGATCAAATAACAGTGCGTCTTTATCAGTGGTGATGTATTGCTCTCTCGCATCCTCCTGGGACTGTGATGGCTGGGCAGGTGGCAGTACAAATACAGTATACACAAAATACAAAGGCATAAAATCAGAAGGGGAAGATTGGGGTAAATCAGGGGGTGTAAAAGGGATAAAGCCAGAAGGCTCACACCTTCTGTAGCTTGCACATCATGCAAGATATCAGGATGCGGAGGAGGTGGGAGTTGAAGAGGGATAAATGCAGTGACATACTGTTGTCTTGAATGCTCTTGGCAATGTCAAATCGTGCAACTCTGTCCAGGCCCCACGATGTACAGTCCCATCTCTTCCAGAGGGCTCAGGGAATTATGGTATTTCATTACCCTGCCAGTCCTACCATGCCAGTTCAGCATTACTCAATTCTGTTGTGAAACACCTTGTCCTTCAATAGAGTGGGTAGAGTGTCAGCGATTGTGTAGCATTGCGTTTGGGTGATGTGCCTGATCAGGCTGAATAATCAAGTCATATGGAGGCGGGTGAGAGGTTGGCATCCTTCCCACCCCCTAACCACGAGAATTTCTGGGTCCCATTCCCTGCCACCCGCCCCCCATAGCATGCACACATGAACAAGGGTGACCCAAACTCTCCACGACCCCCATTAGACTCACCCACCAGTGACCCTCCCAATCAGTCTCCCCTACCAGAACCCCCCAGACTAGAGACCCCCACCAGACCCCCATATCGGAGACGCCCCCACCAGAAGCCCCCCCCCCCATATCTGAGCCCTCCTGCATATCAGAGACCCCCATCAGCCATCCTTGCCGGGTAGCCATAGAGCAGTTCAGACAGAAACAGTGAAAAATCACACCTAACCCTTACACCTGCTGCCTCTGACAGAGATGTTGAAAGCAGAAGCTGTTACTTCATAGCAAGCCAAAACCACATCACAAGACTTTAAACCCATCAGACCCATTGATCTGCAAGGCTATTATTCACTTTTCAAAGAGAAAAAGCTTGACAGGGTAATAATTTCTAGACAGCCAGGTGTCTGGATTGCTTATTTTCATTTCACACTTGAATGCATCTCAAGTACCCTGCTTTGAATCTAACCTCAATGTTTATAAATATCTAGCTATGATCGACAGCTCCTGACCACATCAAAAGCAGTTAAGTGCTTTCTGCAGAGAAAAAGAAGTGAAAGGACTTAACTCATAGAATCATCACAGAATTTACAGTGAAGGAGGACGCCATTTGGCCCATCGAGTCTGCACCGATCCTTCGAATGTGCACTCTACCCATGTCCAACCCACTCTATCCCCATAACTCCGTAACCAAACCTGCACATCCCTGAACACCAAGGGGCAATTTAGTATGGCCAATCCACCTAACCTGCACATCTTTGAACTGTGGGAGGAAACCGGAGCACCTGGAGGAAACCCACGCACACACGGGGAGAAAGTGCAAACTTCACACAGATAGTCACCCGAGGCCGGAATTGAACCTGGGACCCTGGAGCTATGAGGCAGCAATGCTAGCCACTGTGCCACCCCAAAATAAACATCATGGGGGGGGGGGGGGGGGGGGGGAGGAACACAAGACAACAGGTAAACATCCAGATATTTACAAACTGATAGCTTCACTGATTACTTCCAGACAGCGGTGACTGATTAGGGGCGGGCGGAGCCTGATTACCACGAGGTCCACCATGTCAGGGCCAGGATGGTATCAATCCATGCATGCGTGAATTCTGATCCAGACGACCAGAGCATCACTGAGGCGTGGAGAATCTGATGCCCAGCCTGTTAATAGGATACAAATGGATTCAAATGACTCATTTGCATTTTCCCGTTGGCACGGGGTGCAAAACTCAACGTCGCCACCAGGGGAGAGTGGAGCATCGTAACGGGATCAGCGCCCATTACCTGATACAAAATTCTCCGCCACATTGGGAATTCCGATACAGGTGGCGTGGAATCCCCCCCACATTTCCGATTTATCTTCTAATTTCATTTCTGTGCTTTCTTTATTCCTCCAGACATTCTGTAGGGTTCAACTTTTAATATTGGAAATATGTTTCGCTTTTTTCATATTAACCTATATATGCTGTTTGACATCTGAGAGTGGAAGGGTCTAGATCTGTGAGTCCCACCCTTTTTCTTAGTTGGAGCATATTTATTCACAACTCTTATTTCCCTGAATGCCTCTCACTGCTCTGTTACTGATTACCTTCAAGTAGCTGTTTCCAATCCACTTTCGCCAAATCACATCAGCATTGTAATATTGTGTGAAACTTCTACTTTAAGTTTTTCTTCATCCTTTACATTAAGCACACTAAATCTAACCAAATTATGATCGCGACCACAAAAATGCTGCTCCCCTCATGCACCTATTCAGCTTCATTCTCAAAAACTAAGTCCATATTGCCTCATTTCTTGTTGGACTTGGGTCATTTCAGCAAATGGATGGCTAAACATGGAAATTTGGAAGTTGTTGTCCAAGCTGCCCTGTTTGTCCAGTAACTGCGCTGTACCAGTATCTCGCAGAGAGACTTGGCATTGAAATACAAGGAAAATTGTGAGGGACCTTGAGGAGGCCGAGGCGGATCGTTAACCCAACACTTCTGGCTGCAAAAGGATTGCTTATGGGTGCGCTTCTCTAGCTTCGTTGTGCTCAAACGAGAGAGCTAGGAGACCGGTGAATAGAGGGAGGCGCCAAAAACGAGAATCGCGCCGGGCGCCAAACAGTTTGTGATGCAACTGGCCCGCTCCCATCGGTGAAACCAGGATTCCACCATAGTGTGGCGAGAAGCCAATAACCACCAGTTAATCCCTATTTCCATACAATTAACGGGAGCCAGCCCACATCCAACGGCCTCCCATGATCCAGCGGCCTCCCCAGTTAGTGGTCACACTGGTGCCGATTAGTATTCCTTTTTTAAAACGTGAACCAGCGGAAGGGCTTCTGCGGGGAGCTGAGGAGGTAAGTAGCTATCTTCGCTCACAGGCAAAGAGCCCAGGGACACTGCGCTTGTCGCCCCAATGCTCGGAGGGGGGGCAACCGTTGTCCTTGCCCGTCTGCTCTACTGACTATCCGTAGCCCCCACTGACTGCTGAGGCCTCTGGCGCCAGAGACGGCGGCAGTATCTGCAGAGGCTTGAGGCGGTGGCCCATGTGCTGGACTCCACCTCACTCCCTGAGGACCTGGCCGCCCATCAGGCCAAAGTGAGACCCAGAGGGTGAGGCCTGCAACAGCCCAGGGTGTACTAGCGTCGCTGGTCGTTCGAGCAGAGGACTGGCAGCACATGTCACAAGAGGCTCCGCCTCAACAAGGGGATGGTGTGGCACCTGTGCCATGTCCTCGTGGACCTGGCCCCGCGTGGAGAAAGAGGGCACTCGCTCTCTGTCGCCGTCAAAGCACCGCAGTCCTTAACTTTTATGCCTCAGGATCCTTCAAAGAGCTGGCTCCTGCGGGATAAGGGTTACCCGCTGAGGATCTGGCTAATGACAAAAGCATGAAGACCGAGGCGGAGACCTGATATAATGAAGTCCATGTGGCCACCCAGGCTGTCATTGAGTTGTGCATCGGACTGCTTAAAATTAACTCCCAATGCCTCGACTGATCCCGTGGTGCCCTACAGTACACCCCTCGGAAGATTGCCAACTTTGTGGTGGTCTGCTGTGTACTCCACAACCTGGCACAGCAGCGGGCGACTTGTTGGAGGTGGGGGATGAGGAACATGTGGCCACCTCCGAGGAGGTGGAGAATGAGGGTGATGAGCAGGCGCGGGACCAGCAGAGGCTGGAGGACGATCCCGGGGAGGAAACGGGCCAGCCAGAGGTTGTAGGACAGGCGGTAGCGGCGCGAGTCCGCAAGCCTGGAGGACCAGGGAGGCCCTCATACTCACCCACTTCACATAGGACGTGGCCTGGTCCATCATCGCTTCCTTCCCTCCCCCCATTTTCCATCCTCCAGGGCACGTGTGACAGCAATCCAGGGCGCTGGGATTGTGTCGGCCCCTTCAACAGGTCACTGTCGAGGACAAGAGGGTGATGATAACCCGCAGAGAGCTGAGCGCAGGTGCTCCCCAATCTATGCCATAGTCTGACCCCTGCCTGCCTGCCGAATGCTCGCTCACACCCATCACCTGCACGCGATGTTACCGGGTGGGGTCGAGGGCAGGGCATGCCTGAAGAGATGAGCCAAGGGTTCGGAGGTCGACCTGCATTGCAGAATAAAGTGGCAGAGGCGTCACACTGGTTGTGATGAAGGGTTTTTAATGTTTCACAAGTGTCCAACAATGCTCCACTATCCTGATGGTGCCGCCCTACTCTCCCACCACCCCTCACCAGCTACATACCCACCCTCCCCCAGTGCCCTCTCAGTGATCCTCGACGTTCTTCGCCTTCCTTGCGCTAATGCTACGTCTAGGTGTGTCCCCAGGATGCACATCAGAGGTGGAGGCAGCCAGCTGCTTACCACGTCCTGTGGCCTGCGATGCCCTTAGCAGGGGTCATCTGGGGGCTCTGGGGCCAGAGTGCCCCCGCGCACTTGTCAGCGGCACATGCACAACCGGTCCGTCCTGTCCCGTATGCTGACTGCGAGACATGGCGTCGTCAGACGGATGGTCACCATCCGCACCCCATGGGACGGGTCCGGGTTGGCACTCAGCATCCCCTCCTCCCGGTAGGTGCCCATAGGGTTCACCTTGTGATGGTGGGGCAGCTGGATCGAGCCCCGGCTGAACTGCATTATCTGGCTCTGCCCTGGCAGTTCCCCAATGTCTGCACCATGGTGTCGACTCTGACTGCTCTGTCCTCGGTCACCTCCAGGGCCCGTTCCATGAAAGTCGTGAGGATTTTTATGTCCGGCACCCCTCCAGCAATCTTGGCCCTCTGCCGGCGATTGTGGGGGAGCTTCTCCCGCGGAGACAGAGGGCTTTGTTAGCCGCACCTGCCGTTCACATTGGTTGGAGAGGTGGGGGGAGTGGAGGGCAGTTGGTGAAGGAATTGTTGGGGGCAGGGAAGGAATGGTTGGGGGGGGGGGGGCACAAGGAGGGTTGGGGGGGCTGCTCGCTTGGGGGAGGAAAGATCTCGGGGGGGGGGCGGGGGGCGGGTGTCAACTCACTTGTGCTGCCTGCTTGACCTTCTTGTGACACTGGAGTCCAGTCAGCCGTGCTGACGGCCGCTGCCCTGTGGCTCACCCTCTGGGACCTTTGGGGAAACAGGACATCCCTCCTGGCCTCGACCGCATCTAGGAGCCTCCCCAGGTCTGCGTCTCGAAATCTTGTGGCCAGGCATCTCGGCGCCATGGCTGCAAGCTGAGTGGGGTTGGATTTTGGATTCGATTTATTGTCACCTGTACCGAGTGAAACGATTTGATCTGCTTCCAGTCCAGTCAGATCATTCCAGACATGAAAAAACATAGGACAGACATAAATTCACAATGTAAATACATAGGCACAGGCATCGGGTGAGCATACGGAGTGTGCTTCTACTCAGTAGGGAAGATCCAACAGACTGTCCTGGTCAACTCACATTGATGCAACAGTTAAGAAAGCCCAACGACGTCTCTACTTCCTACGGAAGCTAAAGAAATTTGGCATGTCTGAATCGACTCTCACAAACTTCTACAGATGTGCCATAGAGAGCATCCTATCCGGCTGCATCACAACTTGATATGGCAACTGCTCGGCCCAAGATCGCAAGAAACTGCAGAGTGTGGTGAACTCAGCCCAACGCATCACACAAACTTGCCATCCTCCCATTGATTCTGTCTACATCTCCCGCTGCCTCAGGAAGGCAGACCCCTCGCACCCAGGTTTGCCTTCTTCCAGATCCTTCCATCAGGCAGAAGATACAGAAGACCTGTATACATCCAGACTTAGGAACAGCTTCTTCCCCACAGTTACCAGACTCCACAACGACTCTCCTTCGGACTGATCTGTTCCCTATAAGACACTATTCACGACGCTCTCTGCTGCTCTTGCTTATGTAGTATTGGCTTTGTTATTTTGCCCTTGTTCCACACTGTAACTAATTATTTATTTGTCAATGTACTGTGTTACGTTTCCATTCATTGTAACTATCTACACTTTTTTGGTCTATTGTGTACGTTTCCTTGGCCGCAGAAAAATGCTTTTCACTGTACTTCGGTACATGCGACAATAAATAAATCAAATCAAATCAAATGTGCTCAGTCCATAAGAGGGTCATTCAGGAGTCTGGTAGCAATGGGGAAGATGCTGTTTTTGAACCTGTTAGAGTGTGTTTTCAGACTTTTGTATCTCCTGCCCGATGGAAGAAGTTGGAAGAGAGAATAGCCCGGGTGGGCGGGGTCTTTGATTATGCTGCCCGCTTTCCCAAGGCAGCTGAAGGTGTAGGCAGAGTCAATAGATGGGAGGCGGGTTCTCGTGATGGATTGGGCTGTGTTCACGACTCTCCGTAGTCTCTTACACCTTGGATGGAGCAGTTGCCATACCAGGCTGTGATGCAGCCAGATTGGATGCTTTCTATGGTGCATCTGTAACAATTGGTAAGAGTCAATGTGGACATGCCAAATTTCTTGAGTTTTCCTGAGAAAGTATAGGCTCTGTTGTCCTTTCTTGATCGTAGCATTGACATGGGTGGACCAGGATATATTGTTGGTGATGTGCACATCTAGGAATTTGAAGCTGTCAACTATCTCCATCTCGGCACCATTAATGCAGACAGGAGTGTGTATGATACTTTGCTTCCTGAAGTCAATGACCATTTCCTTAATTTTGCTGACGTTGAGGAAGAGATTGTTGTCGTTATACCACGCCACTAGATTCTCCATCTCCCACCTGTACTATGAATCATCATTGTTCGAGATCCGATCCACTATGGTCGTGTCATCAGCCAACTTGTAGATGGAGTTGGAGCCAGATTTTGCCACACAATGGTGTGTGTATAGGGAGTATAATAGGGGGCTAAGTACGCAGCCTTGCGGGGCCCCGGTACTGAGGACTATCATGGAGGAAGTGTTGTTTATCCTTACTGATTGTGGTCTATGGATTAGGAAGTCGAGGTTCCAGTTGCAGAGGGAAGCAGCAAGTTCTAGATTTTGAAGTTTTGATATGAGCTTGTCTGGGATTATGGTGTTAAAGGCGGAGCTGTAGTCAATGAATAGGAGTATGACGTAGGAGTCCTTGTTGTCAAGGTGCTTCAGGGGTGAGTGTAGGGCCAGGGAGATGACGTCTGCTGTGGACCAGTTGTGATGGTATGCGAATTGCAGTGGATCAAGGCACTCTGGGAGTATAGAGTTGATGTGTCTCATAAAAAACCTCTCTAAGCACTACAGAATGATAGATGTCAAGGCCACCGGATGGTAGTAATTGAGGCACATTGCCTGGTTCTTTGGCACCGGTATGATAGTGGTCTTCTTGAAGCAGGGGGGAACCTTGGAATGGAGTAGGGAGAGGTTGAAGATGTCCACGAACATACCCGCCATTTGATCCACGCAGGATCTTCGTGCTCAACCAGGGACTCCATCAGGACCCATTGCTTTCCGAGGGTTCTATTTCAAGAAGGCCAACCTGACTTCGGAAGCTATGACGGTAAGTATGAGTGTGTCCGAGGCTGCTGGGGCAGTTGACAAAAGTTTTATGGTTTCCTGTTGGAACTGAGCATAGAATGCACTGAGTTCATCTTGGAGGAGCGTGGTCCCAGCAAATCTTCTGCCGAGCCTTCATTTGCTGCGTGAGGCCTGTGGGGCCTCGTTAAGTGGACCAATTGTAATGTGTTGCTGGCCTCACCAGGCAGAGCGCCGGGAAACTCGAGGCAGTCCTGCTCACTACCACACTTGGAAATCTTTCCGGAGAATAGCGTCCTACGATTAATTGTATCACCAGGTAGCTGGGAGGTCCTGATATTCCCATCTCCAATGGGCAGGGATGCTTCATTGATCTGCACAGTAAGAAGTCTTACAACACCAGATTAAAGTCCAACAGGTTTGTTTCGAATCACTAGCTTTCGGAGCACTGCTCCTTCCTCAGGTGAATGAAGAGGTGGGTTCCAGAAACATATATATAGACAAAGTCAAAGATGCAAAACGATACTTTGAATACAAGTCTTTGCAGGTAATTAAGTCTACAGGTCCAGACAGAGCAACTGGAGAGAGGAATAATCATAGGTTAAAGAGGTGAATTGTCTCAAGCCACGACAGTTGGTAGGACTTCACAAGCCCAGGCCAGATGGTGGGGGATGAATGTAATGCGACATGAATCCAAGGTCCTGGTTGAGGCCGTACTCATGTGTGCGGAACTTGGCTAAAGTTTCTGCTCGGCGATTCTGCGTTGTCACGCCTCCTGAAGGCCGCCTTGGAGAACCCTTACCCGAAGATCAGAGGCTGAATGCCCTTGACTTACCCGAAAATCAGCCTTAATTGCTTAAGGATCAGGGGACATGGCAGTCATTGATGATAGATGGTGATGTCATGAAATGCGTAAAAAGAGAACCATGAGTTCCCTTGCAGGTAAATGGGTGTGAGGAGTGATGTTATGGCATAGGCTTGACCAGGCAGATTGGTGTGGGAAGAGTCGGAGCAGAAGTGATGATGGTGAACTCAACAGGAAGCAGGTGAATGCACAACTGTACTTATCTTTCCTGACCTGGTTTGGTTATTAGGATATTTCCTGCACTAAATTCAGTGATGAGGCACAATGGTCCTTCTGCTGATCTCCTCTGTGGCATCCATACACACCTTCTTTATGATTGCAGCAGATATGTTTTATTCGTTCACAGCATGTGGGTGTTGCTGGCTTGGCCACCACATGCTACTCAAGCCTTTCACCTGCTCTTGTAGCCACATTATTTATATGGCTGGTCCAGTTCAGTTTCTGATCAATTTTAATCGTTAGGATGCTGATAGTGGGGGATTCAGCGATGGTAATACCATTGAATGCCAAGGGAGGATGATTAGACCCTCTTGTTGGAGGTGCCATCAAAACAGTAAGCGAAAAGCTTTTCTCCTTATATGCTCTACAAAACCTTTCATACTTTTGAACATTACTATTAAATCTCCTCTTCAGATTCTCTGCTCTGTGTCAGCCATGTTTCAGTTGGTGGCATTCTCATCTGAGTTATAAAGTTGTGAATTCAAGCCCCACTCTAGGGCTAAACACAAAAATCAAAGCTGACATTCCAGTGTAGCACACAAGCACTGTCAGAGTTGACCTTTGTCAGATCGGATATTAAGCCATGGCCCACCTGCCTTCTCAGGTGGATGTACAACGGTCTTTGGCAGTATTTTGAAGAAAAGCAGACATGTTATCTTCAAAATTAAAGAAAAAGCAACCTGGTCATTATGGCATGCTAATTGTCGGAGCTAGGTGTGAGCAAATTGGCTGCTGTGTTTCCTATATTTCAATAGTGACTCAAAGTTACTTCAGTGACTGTAAAGTGGTTGTGTAAAGAACTATAAATGTTAGTAAGTCCTTCCTTTATTTCAAGGAACACAGCTTCTCTGGTTACCCCACATAGTTAGAGTGGGATAGCACCCTCTCTCAATTTGCTACAATTACTTAAATCCTTCCTTAGTTAGGATGGGTTCTTAAGAGACATTTCCAATGCTCTAGAGATTGCTCTGTTTATTCAACTTAAATGAACCCAATGAGGTTTGTGTTAGTCATGTGGAAAGGTGGAAAACGTCATGCCCCACCGTTTTTCCTTCAGGAATTATGCTCCTGTAGTAAAAATGGGCCAGACATTGCAACCAAAGGCAAATAATGGCAGTCACTGCTGACCTTTAAGAAAGCTGCCCACAAATATCTAGCGATTTCAATGGCCCTTTTCAAAGCAGTTTAAATCAAGTCAAGCGAATCTCCACACAACTGCAGTGATGGTAGCCAGCAGGATGAGCAGCCAATTACCGTGAAGTATTCTCACAGACAGTAAACCAAGAAGATGAAAGCACTGACTCTCTTTGTGTTAATTTCAAATTTTGAATAGGGAAATAAATTATTTACGATTGGATCAAAATAGTGCTAAAATACAGATAACCTTGTTTAATAAGGTGGAACTCCTGCAAGACCAAGGGCATAAGAATGGAAAGTCTCGGCAGTTAATTAAAAAAAAAAACTTTTTCCAATTAAATGGCAATTTATCATGGCCAATCCACCTACCCTGCACATCTTTGGGTTGTGGGGTGAGACCCACACAGACACGGGGAGAATGTGCAAACTCCATACGGACAGTGACCTGGGGCCAGGATTAAACCCAGTTCCTCAGCGCCATGAGGAGCAGTGCTAACCACTGCGCCACCGTGCTGCCCCAATCTCAGACTGCATTCTGCGGGTGAGGGCAGGGGGTTCAAAAGCGGACTTGCTAAAGAAGTGTAGAGTTACCGACTGCCATTTCTGGATTTCCATGTTATTCTGAATGTGTGTCGACTTCTGAGATTGCTGCCCGTTTCGGTGAAATAATGACTACAAACATTGATTGTTTGCTATCCTACCTAAATTGAGGCTTGCACTGTTATGGTACTGAGGTCTGAAGAACAATTTTGGTCACACTGCAGCATTTAGACAATATAATTTAGCAATTCAATTTTACAATAGTATGAGGGTTTTTGACAAATGGATAAGCACTTATCAAGCACTTTCAACTTCCCCACTTCTGTTTGAACTAGATTAGTTCTCCAAGCAGCTGATCGAGGAAGCCCCAAACTTTCAGTAAATACCACTATTGAGATTCTGGTTGTCGATATTAATGATAATGCTCCAACTGTTCCTCCTCTGAAAATTGTGAAGATTTCAGAAAGTAAGTTGGGCTTTGATCTTAACCTTTTATGGTATAAAGAAAATAGCAGCGCTTTTTGATTAATTATGTTTTTATGTGAGATTATTGTCTGGTAATTACTATTTGTGATATTAGACATGTTACTACTTATGATATTAGATATGTTAATATAATATATATCTCATACATTTTTATTAAGCATATAAATACTTCCGGTTTTCTTCCAGCATTGCTCTATTTTAATAGAAATGTTACCTGTTTATTTTAAATAGGTGAATACCTCTTGTAGTAGAGAAAGGAATATATTATGATTGTTAAATGACCATGTGTGAATATGCCAACTCACATGAACTGTGATCATCTAATAGCTGTACGAGGTTGTGATTAAGATTGCTGTTATATATAAGTGCTTCCATAGAAGGAATAGAGATGTGCCCATATAAGTAAACTTCTGTTTGAGTCAAGCATCAGTCATTTGAAAACGCTAACTCAATTTAATGAGTAGGGTCAGTCGTAAACATTTAGCTATTGCATAGTGGCACAATAATTCTAATAGGACATAAACTCTAAAACACAAGTTTCCAGAACAAAACTGAAAAGATTAAAATAGCTTTGGTGTAATAGCTTTGGTGTAAATTATTCAGTTGACAGTAAAATTAATAGTTCCCAATAGGCACAGCATTTTCTGTGAAATAAATATATGGCACTGGGTCATTTTTCTTGTTTTACTTGTGTGAGAGATCTATAACCACCCTCCCTCTACCGTGCCGCCTAGCCGATAGTAGTCTCTTTATTTTAAATGGGTTAATGGCTCTATTGATGTTGTAGACAAATGATTGTTATACAAGCTCATTCAGTGTTAATTCAATAATATGGCAAATAGTAATTTCTAGACTGATATATCTATTGAATATTCACAATTCCTATTAAGTGCACGTTCTATGAGATGAGAAATGTAAAATACAAGGCCTAAGGTCCATTTCTTGGCTATCTCCAAATAGGTCCCTGCCCAGATTCTGATAGGTTCCATTATGTCCCTCCCATAGGATGAGCATGCTCAGGTTTGATGTGAGTGTAACTATTCTGTTTTCCTCCTAAAAATTGCCATAGATTTGCAAATTAGGTAATTATAATGTCCATTGTTCATTCTGTGAGTTTCTACTTTCTACTTTAAAGCAACAAAATAACAAAGATGCTTCAAATACATGTTTTAATTGGTTTGTAATATGATAGCAGGTATTTACTACCAAAATGAGGTTATCGTTAACTGTTTTTTGGTAAATAATTTATGCTTTTCAGATCTCCAAGCTGGTTCTGTTCTTACACAGATAATGGCCAGTGATATGGATCTAAACCCCATTCTTTCCTATTATTTTACTCGTAATGGTAATCCGGAAGGTAAATTTGCTATTAACCGCAACAACGGAGTCATCATTTTGATTGAGGCTCTGGACTTTGAAAAACAGTCTGAATACTTGGTGAAGATCAAGATTTCTGATTCAGTGCATGAAACTGAAGCAGCTGTTCGAGTTTATGTAGTGGATGTAAATGACAATTCACCTCTCTTCTCTCAAGACTCTTATCAGGTAGAACTGCAACATTGATATTTAGAGATACAAAACAAATTTGTGTAATCCCCACGTGTAGGTGCAATATGTTGTATGCTTGCAGAAGTCACATAGTGTGGGGGCAATTTTTAGCCCGCGATCGCCAGACAGAGAACAGTTACACGGGTGGAAAATTCAGATAGAGAATCGGGAAACGTGATTCTCACCTGTGACGTCACGAGGTTCACACCCACAAAGGCAGAGAACCTAATTTTAATGAATTTAAATAAGTTTTAATATGATTAGCCAGCACCCCCGCCACACGATTCCCCCCTCATTGAATATTCATACCTATCCGATGTGACGCCACAAGGGCTCTTTCTAGGAAGCTCTTCAGAACAAAGAGGCAACCTTTTCAAAAAGACTGTAGTTCAAGAAACAGCTGCTCCTCAGAGAAAATAGACCCCTGCAGAGCTATATAAATAAACAATGGTAATCCTTACTTTGATGCTGCCTGAACCTCTTAATCAAAAGGTTTTTAGAAGGCAATGAACCATGAAATTGAATGTCAACAGTGCAGTTCAAAGCTTTTCGGCTTCTTGGCATGTACACAGGCTTGAAAAAGATAAAGGGCAATGAAATTCATAGTGAAAAAAATCTTCAAAAGTTTCCACCACATTAAAGGGAATACTTTAACCTTCATCTCACAGATCTGTGAACTTGCCGTGCTGACAAACTGTCTAAAGCATTTAAGTCTACAGATGGGAAGACTTTCATTCTCTTCCCAGTGATCTTTAATTATGACATGCTGACAGACAATTTAAAGGGATGAATGCTGCAGATGGAAGACTTTCACTCTCTTCCCAGAGATCTTTAATTTTAACATGCTGACAGGCAGTTTAAAGGGTTTAAAGGCTGCAGATGGGAAGACCAGCCAAACAACCCCCGTCCCAGTAAAGACCCGAACCTGAGCACCTCCACCCCAACCCAAGCCCCATCTGACCCCACGAAGGACCCCCTCGGCACCCTGGAGGCAAATATAGAGAGGACATGCACCCCCTTGGAGTGCAAACTGCCAGGTGCTCTTTCCTCAGGACATGCACCAATTCACGCCAGCGGACTCCCAGCTGAGGGACCTGGATCATCCCAGGATGCAGATCAGTTGGGCGCCAGCCCGATAATTACATCCAAATTAGGTTTAATCAGGTATTTCCATATTCCCACTGGGTGTGCGCGGGAAACCCTCTACACCCACCCCCGTTATAAGCCTCACAAGACCTATGGAGACAGGTTGATTAGCCTCCCTGTGAGCCTCATGGAATATGAACTTTCCTGATGAGAAGTGGGGCCCGTTTCAATAGAGTAATGGACTCTCACATAAAAACCAGTTTGTATGAGAGCCGACTTAGAGAAGTCCCAGCTGGGACCTGTGCGTTATGTGTTTAAAACAATAAATCGTTTTTCTTTTATGTTCTCGAACCGGACTCCTCTGTGACCATAAAATTGGCGATGAGGGTAAAAGTGGAGCTACAGTCGCCGCTGCTACCTGTCAAAAGCACGGCCAACTCCTCTCATTCTACTGGTTTCAAGTTTGCACCATTTCCAAGTTTCCGCTCTTTGGCAGACTTGATGTGTTCGACTCCAGCGTGGAAGACTGGATGCAATACGTGGAGAGTATGCGGTATTTCTTCAGGGCCAACACATAAGTGGTGACGAGCAATAGACGGTGATACTATTGACCGCCTGTGGGGCCTCCACCTTTACTGTAAAAAAGTGCCCGTGTATCCCGCAGACCTGGACTCAAAATCATTCGAGGAACTGGTCACAGTGGTGGCAAACCACTATGACCCCAAGCCGTTCGTCATCGTGAAGCGGTACCATTTCAGTATGGCTGAGACGACCCCAGGGGAGTCTATAACAGAGTTCCAGACACGCTCATGGAAATTTCCAGAATTTTGTGATTATGGCCCGCCTCTTCCTGGAATACTGCGAGATTGCCTAGTCTGTGGAGTGAACAACATGGTGACCCAGGAGGTTACTGGCAGAGCCATTGTTGGACCTAAAGAAAAGCTGCAGAAATCGCACTTTCAAGGGAGAGTGCAGAGAAGACTCCATGAGCTCCAGGGGATCACCGAGTTGGAAGTCAACAGCGGGGGACCAGCACCACCTCGACGTGCAGCGATCCCCGGGGTCAAGATTCCACTCTGGGCTGAACACCGCTTAAGCTAGGCCTGATGGTCCAGGACTGCGATAACCAGACATGACTTCTCCCCCGAATTGGTAGAGGGTGACCCCAGGGTTGCGAGACATGCGACCACAAAAACCACCAAGAGCAAAAACCGCAGCCCAGCCAACAGGTGGTGCCCCCCCCCCCCCCCCCCCCCCCCCCCCCCCCCCCCCCCCCATCCACAGTAGACGGCACCCAGAGCCCAAATTTTTCATTTGGATCAATCCGGCGATGAAGGGGCTGGTTTAGCACAGTGGGTTAAATAGTTGGCTTGTAATGCAGAGGGGATCGCTGCACGTCGAGGTGGTGCTGGTCCCCCGCTGTTGACTTCCAACTCGGTGATTCCCTGGAGCTCATGGAGTCTTCTCTGCACTCTGCACTCTCCCTTGAAAGTGTGATTTCTGCAGCTTTTCTTTAGGTCCAACAATGGCTCTGCCAGTAACCTCCTGGGTCACCATGTTGTTCACTCCACAGACTAGGCCAGCAGCACGGGTTCAATTCCCGTACCAGCCTCACCGAACAGGCGCCGGAATGTGGCAACTAGGGGCATTTCACAGTAACTTCATTGAAGCCTACTTGTGACAATAAGCGATTATTAATGAATTATTATTAAGAATGCATGCCGGTGAACTGCATTGCAGCACCCAGAGCTGCCCTCATTCGGATCACAGTGCAAGTGAACGGTCATCCCCTGAAGATGGAACTGGACACGGCAGCCGCAGTCTCGATCGTTGGGAAACAAACGTTCGAGCAAATTAAATCAGGGGTGCAACGGTTGAGCTTATGGGATACGAAAGTGAGACTGGTGACCTATACAGGGGAAACGCTCACCATAACGACGATGACTCCGGTGGCCTATGGACAGCAGTCTGTTCGGCTGCTATTGATGGTCATTAAAGGCCACGGTCCGAGCGACTGGCTACAAGACTTCCGCCTAGATTGGTAGCAGATTTATCAGATGAGCTCCGGAGGGAGGCCTCTGCAGAGTGTTGGGGAAATAACCCAAAGTTTTTCAAATAGTTTAGGAAGGATCAAGGATGCCATTTTCTAAAATTCAAGTGGACCCTGAGGCACAGCCCCACTATCTTTGGGCCCGGCCGGTTCCCTACACACGACTGCTGAAGGTCGAGACGGAGCGATTCGCCAATTGGGCGGCACTGCCAGTTCTGTGCTGAAACCACGGATAAACACGGTTCCACTTTGTGGCAACTATAAATTAACAGTAAATAGGGAATTCCGATTGGACAGGTATCTGATCGAAGACTTGAATGCAAAATTGGCTGGAGGTCATTCGTTTACAAAACCTGACATGAGCCACGCATGTCTCCAACTAGTATTGGACCCCAAGTCACCTATTTAGGATACTGAGTAGACCGGGACGGCCTTCATCCAGTGGAAGAGAAAGTGTGAACGACTCGCCAAGCCTCTACTCCGGGGAACTCAACGGAACTGCACTCTTTTCTGGGGCTCATAAATTCTTATGGAAAGTTCATCCCGGGCCTCACGACCATACTCGTCCTTTTGCATACGCTATTAAAGAAAAAACAGCAGTGGGCGTGGAGAGCATTTCAGGAGGAGGCGTTTGCTTGGGTAAAGAGGCAATTGACGTTGGCTGACCTGCTGACGCACTACGACCCTGCCAAACCGCTGGTGGTCACATATGGTGCCTCGCTGTACGCTTTGGCACCAGATTGTCACACCGTATGGATGATGGGAAGGAACAACCGATCGCATTCGCTTTCAGGACATTGGCCGTGGCGGAGCAAAACAATGCACAGATTGTAAAAGAAGAGCCGGCTGTGGTATTGCCGGTCAAAAAACTCCATCAGTCCATGTACGGGTGTTGTTTTACTATCCTGACAGACCACAAACTGTTATTGGGCCTCTTTAAAGAAGACTAGGCGATCCCACTGATAGCATCCGCTCGGCTCCAGTGATGGGCAATATTAATGGTGGTGTACGAGTATACAATTGAACATTGGCCAGGCTCACAAATTGCGAATGCCGACGCATTGAGTCGTCTCACTGCCGATCCGCCCAACATCTTCCCCCAAGGCAGACAAAGTCATTGCCAAGTTAAATTTTATGGACACACTACCGGTTTCTGCAGCCCACTCCGCGAGTAGACACAAACGTTTTGTTGTACAAGGTCCGCCACAGTGTGTTATACAAAAGGTCAGCACCCAAGGTTGCCCGAGGAATAATGGACCTTCTCAACCAAAATATCGGGATTCAGCATTGAAGGCGGAATCCCATACTACGAGATCTGCACAACAGACATCCAGGGGTTTCGATGATGAAAATGCTCATCGTAGTTACATCTGGTGGCCAAGCCTAGATGGGGACGTATGGCAACTGGCAGTGTGGTGTCTGCCAGGAGCAACAGAAGCTTCCGTTCGCTGTGCCTCTTCACCTATAGGATTGGCCAGGCCGGCCTTGGGAGGGGCTTCATGCCGACTTTGCCGGCTACTTTCCGGGATGCATGTTTCTGATCATCAACGATGCTCATTCAAAGTGGCTCGAGGTCCACAAAATGTCATCCACTACACCGAGGGCAACAATTGAGAAGCTTTGGCCCTCGTTTAGTACGCATGGCATTCCGGAGGTGATGGTCACGGGTAGCAGAACGGCCTTTACCAGCGTGAAATTCGGGAGTTTTACGAAGGCCAACAGGGTGTGGCATATCCGCATGGACCCGTACCACCCAGCCTCAAATGGACTGGCTGAAAGGGTGGTGCAGACTTTAAAACAAGGTCTAAAAAGCAGACCTCAAGGTCCGTGGAGGCATGGCTGGCTTGGTTTCTGTTTTACTACTGCACCACCCCACCGCGACCGGTGTAGAACCAGCAGAAGGTTTGATGGGCAGGCAGCCCCAGACCCGCCTTAGTCTCATGTTCCGAGATATTGGTGGGAAAGTGCTGTGCAGCCAGGAGAAATAGGGGTAACCCAGATACGTGTGTTCAGACTCAAGAGCTCGGGACACGTGACGCTGTTTATATTCGGAACTTCAGCGACGGTGCCAAGTGGTTCCTGGGACGATAATACAGCAAACTGGATCTGTCTCATGCCAAGCACGAGACTGAACAATGAAGAAGCACGTGACCATATCAGGGGCAGGGGACCAACATTACTCCAAACTCCCCCGGAGGTGCCAGCTGTTCCAAAGACCTCCCCAACACCATTATGGGGCCTCGCTCCTTGGGGGGCCGACGGAGAGATGTCAGAAGTCATCAATTCTGACTCCAATATAGACACCCAGACATTGGAGGTTTCAGACGGCGAACACAGTGGAGAACAGTTGCCAGTGGTGGTGCCTCCCAGGCAATCAGCAAGGAAACGACGTTCCCGCATATAACACATGCCCTCTGATTTAGCCCCGCAGGTGCAGGAAGCGCAGCTGCAAGCAAAGAAGTGCAGCCCTCCTGCTCCACCTTCCTCGGAAGGGCCTTCGGACTTTGGGAGATGGGGATGTTATAAACTGATGGGGCCTACGGGGACAGGCCGATTAGCCTCCCTGTGAGCCTCGTGGAATATCATAGAATCTACAGTGCAGAATGTACAGTGCAGAAGGAGGCCATTCAGCCCATCGAGTCTGCACCGGCCCTTGGAAAGAGTACCCTACCTAAGCCCACACCTCCAACCTATCCCCGTAACCCAGTAATCCCGCCTAACCTTCTTGGACACTAAGGGCAATTTTCACATGGCCAATCCACCTAACCTGCACAGCTTTGGACTGTCGAAGGAAACCCACGCAGACACGGGGAGAAAGTGCAAACTCTGCACAGTGACCCAAGCTGGGAATCGAACCTGGGGCCCTTGAGCTCTGAAGCAACTGTGCTGACCACTGTGCTACCGTGCCTCCCGAATATGAGCTCTTAATGAGAGGCGCGGCTCATATCAATAGAGTAATGAACGCTAACATGTAAACAGACCTGGATGGGAGCCGGCCGCGAGATGTCCCGGCTAGGGCTTTGTGTGTTACATGTTGCTTAAAATAATAAATCGTTTTTCCTTTATGTTCTTGAACCGGACTCCTCTGAGACCACAAAATCTCCTTTCTATTTTATAGTTTATAATTATGATCACTGCTTCCAAGATGATTTTAGGATATAAGAACGGAAGTAGGCAATTTAGTCCTTTAAACCTGTTCCACCATTAATGAGAACACAGTTGATCTGCAACCTAACTTTCTATACTTGCCCTTGCCTCATTTCCCTTAATATATTTGGTGACCAAAGATTTAAGCTAGTGTCAGTTGCATATTTCATTATTCACAATTAGATCTAGCGGCATCTGCACTTTTGTGGGCCTGGTAAATTACCAATTGAGGAAGGAGTCCTGTAGACATTTTGGGAATTACATTCCCTTTTATCTATTGAGTCCATATCTGTCCCAATCAATGGGTGAACCATTAAAATTCTAGTAGTCATTTTATTTCTACCCATCTGTAACCTGTCTGCAAATTTAATCTTAGGATATAGGCATTCCTGGCAAGGCCAGAGTTTATTACCATAGGTGCCCTTGAGAAGGGGGTAGTGGGCCAGCTTGCATTGCTGCAGTGTGTGTGACTATTGCCAAGGGCTGTTAGGTAACATGTTCCAGAAGTTCAGTCTTATTAAATGATAGCTATTATGGGGTAGTTTCCACTGAGGTTCCCCAATCTTCCACTATTAATTTGGAGACCCTGGAGAAAGCTTCCAGGGTAATCTGTTATCTTCCACTGAATTATGTCAATCCTCTGTGACAGATTTGTTTTTTAAAATAAATTTAGAGTACCCAATAAATGTTTTCCAATTAAGGGGCAATTTAGTGTGGCCAATCCACCTACCCTGCACATCTTTGGGTTGTGGGGGCGAAACCCACGCAAACACGGGGAGAATGTGCAAACTCCACACGGACAGTGACCCAGAGCCGGGATCAAACCCGGGACCTCGGCGGCGTGAGACAGCAGTGCTAACCTCTGCACCACCGTGCTGCCCTGTGACAGATTTGTTTAACAGATACCCGATTCAGACAGATGCACAAAACTCCAGTGTCCAGTTGATAATTTGCTTCTCCGTGAAATCCATCGCTTGAGATTGAAGTTGTTTGTCTCATCTTTAGATTATTCTGCACACCAATGAGCTTGTGAGAGGTTGATTCAGTTTTATCAAATCGTGCACAGCTTACCATGGTGTTGTTCAGTTTTGACTTGACTAAGTTTCTCCTAAACTCTCTAGATCTGTGAAGAACCTAGGAATTGATAAGTGAAAAATGACTTGAGATCCATCTGTTTCGCCCTGTCAGTAATGTTCCGATAGGGAAAGAATGCGTATGCTACATCAGATAGAAACTCGTGATCAGTTTCTGTGCATGTCAGATGCAATATTGCCCTTGTTTTACTATCCTTACACTTATGAAGAGTGACCTTAATAGTACACAACAAAGTCAATTGATAAAGTAACTCACTAGTAGAATATTTCATTTTGAGAGAGGAGCGAACTGGAACAATTGGCGTACTTTTAAGCATATATGAATTTCCCCTGTTGCAGAGTTGGCTTATCCTTGACCCCTCCTGTTTGAAGGAGCCTGGTAGCAAGATTAATATGGGTGACAGTAGATGTAGGATGTTGAGTTTCATTTGAAATTCACAAGTGTATAAAACAAAGATCTTGAATGACTATGTTGTTTACCAGTTATTAAATTGAAACATATATTTTCTACAATACTTTGTTTTGATGGAAAAATAATTGATTTTAATATAAGCAATGGCACTAAACAATCTAATTCAATAAATAATCACAGAAAAATGTCTGGTAGACACAACAAGTAATATTTTTTGAAAGTGAACCCTATAGCTGTAGAAACAATTTAGGTTAAAAAAATACTTAATCTCTGACAAATTATAACAGCATTGGTTTAAGTTGTTTTCTAGCTCTTGTAACTGAGGAAGATAGTAACTTATTGAAATAAGCCATTGAGTGTTCTTGGGTACATAACATTATTAAATTCCAAAATAAAAAAGTAGTTGTTTCCCTTCAAGGCATAACAATGATGGAGGTCAACTGATACAGTGGCCTAACCTAGAAGGAAACCAGAGTCCATAAATTGCAACTCAAAATCTGTACTTGTTTATACTGTTTTTTAATATTACCATGCAGCTTTGTATTAATCTTTTGTACAAGAATTGGCTTTTTGATTGATCTGTTGTTTCAGATTATATTGCCTGAACTCTCACCAGTCAATACCTACATTCTGACTGTATCTGCTACAGATAAAGATTCGGGAGTGAATGGAAAAGTTTCATATAGAATCGTTCCAGAAACTACTGCGGAGTTTTATATTAATGCTGAAAGTGGTAAGATGACAAATTAACAGCAGATAGAACACTCATTGTAATTCATCATGCGGCCAGAAAACATTGGCTACAGCAATAATTTTGGTGTCCCTAAAAAGATTAACAAATATATTTAATTCAATAAATGCCACTTTGGCATTGACATGTATGCATCTAAAGTCAGCAAAAATAATGTACCTTGCTCTCTTATGATTTGTGTAATCCAATGCAATGTTTGTCCTAAAAAATGAAAATCTGGTTATTGTATTTAGCATAAATGTAATCAACAGGATTTTGTAGTGGAAATAATGACACTCTGCTGCTACTGTATAAATCAGACAGTGACTTCCACTGGCTACACAATCGAAGTTAAATGCAGAAATCATAAACTTTCTTCCAGAAGCTTTGCTATATCAGTATCTTGTCAAAACACTTGGTCATTGAAATACATACAAGAGCAGGAAGTTGCTGTCTTAATGTGATGTGCACCCACCAAAATCACCAGAATTAGAGCTTATCTGTTAAAGTGTAAATACATTTTTGACACCATCATAAGTTCATAAGACATAGGAATAGACCACATGGCCCCTCAGACCTGCTCCTGCCATTCAGTGAGATCATGGCTGATCTTTAGCCACAACTCTACTTTCCTGCATGGTGCCAATATCTTTTGATTCCCTTAAAGTTCAAAAATCTTATCAATCTCAACCTTGAATATACACAACAGTTGAGAATCTACAGACGTTTGGAGCAAAGCATTTGATTTATGATGGGAAAGGGTGGGAAAAGCTCCCGGGGGCAGGCAGCAGTGGCAATGTTTTTTAAGGTATCTCACAGAAGGTTAATTCACAAGATTAAGGGTAATTTATTAGCGTGGATAGAAGAGTGGCTGACGGACAGAAGACAGAGAGCCGGGATAAATGGGTCTGTTTCTGGTTGGCAAGATGTAACTAGTGGGGTGCCACAGAATTCAGTCCTAGGGCCCCAGTTATTTACAATCTACATTAACGGCTTGGATATAGGGATAGAAGGTTCCATAGCCAAATTTGCGGACAACACAAAAATAGTTGGGACAGTAAATTGCAATGAGGATATTGATAGGTTAGGAGAGTGGACCAAAATGTGGCAGATGGAGTTTAACATGGATAAGTGTGAAGTCATGCATTTTGGTCAGAAAAATGGAACGGCGACTTATTATCTAAATGGGGAGAGACTTTGTGGTGCTCCGATGCAGAGGGATCTGGGTGTCCTCATGCAGGAGTCACAGAAAACTAGCATTGCAGGTGCAGCAGATAATAAAGAAAGTGAATACAATGTTGGCATTTATAGCTAAAGGAATTGAGTATAAAGGTAAGGAAGTGTTGTTGCAACTTGACAAGGCATTGGTGAGACTACACCTGGAGTATTGTGTACAGTATTGATCCCTTTATTTGAGAAAAGATGTAGTGGCATTGGAGGCAGTTCAGAGGAGGTCCACTAGATTGATTCCACTAGATGATGGGCATGATTCTCCATTGGCCGACGGCAAAATCTGGAAAGGCGATTGGGAAGAGAATCAGCCAATATCGTGGCGGGCGCTGGGCATACGCCAGATTGCCATGCTCCGGTGCCTTTACAGCAGCATCAATGCATTCTACTCCGCACCTGCTGTAAACGCCGTTTGCATATTAGCGGGCTTGACCCCATATTCTCCGGGGCTCCTAAGATGTTCCGTCTCTGCCGGGAGGAATTCCCGATGGCGTGTTTCACTTGTGATTGTAAAAAATCGGTGAACAGGCGCCATGGCTGATGAAGGAGAGAGAGGCTGTAGGACATGCAGAGGCAAGACCATGGGAGCTGGATGGGCTGGCTGGTGGGGGTGACCTCCGCCAGGACCGAGGAAGGGCAGTAGGGATGGGCCGTGGGGTCAGGGTGACCCCCGACGGGACCGGGCGTCCAGGCACGGATCACCATTGCCTCGGCCTGTAAGGCAACCACCTTGTTATACACCTCACTGACCGCCCACCGTGGCTCCTGATCGTGCAGAATGCCACCGGCCGTAGGGGTGCCCCCACGCTACCGCACCTCAACCCCTCACCCTCCCAAACGTCCACCTCCTGCCGGCGAGGCAGCACGCAATCCACCCAAGAGCAGCGGCCAAAATAACCCTGCAGGAGGGCGCCGGACAGGGGCCACGGAGCGTACCACTGGCATGGGTAGCACCAGCCAACGGTACACCTGGCAGCAGGGATGGGCACCAGGGCCAAAGGTCCCCACAGTGCCGGACACCGACTCGGCCAGGGGTGCGGTGGGCATGGTGCCAGGCTGAACAGCCGATGGTGGGTGTAGATGTAGCCCGGTGGACCTGGTTGGGCTTGGAGGTGCGCACCATGCTAACATGTCTGACTTTCACCCACTGTAGACAATGGACTTCAGATTTCAACCAGGAATGGTGGCCTTCGTCCTAGTTGCCACAGCCCTAGGAGATGCACTGAGGCTGTACGAGCTGGAGCTGCTCTAGCGAGACCAGCAGTGGCTGAGCCCCAAAGGAACAAGAGGCAGCCGGTGACGATGGAGAGCCGACCGCCCAACAGGCCGAAGAGCAGGTGCAAGAGAGGCGCCACATGAGACCTCATGTGTTCTGACAGTGTCGAGGACCTGCTAGACCAGGCATGCTGTCGAAGAGTCCGGCCGAGTAGGGGGATAGTGAGACATTCTGCCAGATAATGGCACATCTGGCACCGGGGTGGGGGGGCGGGATGGGAGAGGACACCCGCTCCCGGTGGCCGTCAAGATGACGGTCGCACTGAACCATTACGCAGCTGGGTCCTATCTGACGCCGAGTGGGGACCTGTCCAGAATCTCACACAGCTCGGTGCATTTACAGCGTTGGAGGCCCTATATGCCTTGTTGCCACAATATATCAAATTCAATGTGACTGTGCCCACCAGGATGCCTGGGCAGCGGAGTTTGGCATCATTGCTGAGATGCCCCAGGTCCAGGCGGTGATCGACAGGATGCATGCCACCCTACCAGCACCGGCCCATGACAGGCCGGTCTTCATAAGCCGAAAGGGAGTCTACTCGATGAACATACAGCTGGTTTGTGACCATGAGCTGCGCGTCATGCACGTCTGCGCCTGATACTCGGGCAGTGTGCACAACGCCTTCATCCTGGCACGCATGAGGTACTTGACCTCTTCGAAACACCCCTTTCCCCGGTTGAGGGGTTGGTCCCTGGTGACAAAAGTTATTCACTAAGGCCGTGGCTGATAAAGCCCATATGGAGACCACAGACCGACGTGGAGACCCGCTACAACGGCGCCCATGCAGTGACCAGGGACGTGATTGAGCGATGCTTCGGCATCCTGAAGATGCGGTTCAGGTACCTCCAATATAGCGCTAGGAGGCTCTCCCACATCTTGGTGGTTTGCTGTGGACTCCAGAACATCGCTTAGTAAAGAGGCGATGTGCTAGAGGAGGGGGATGAGCGCCAGTCCTCTTCCGACGAGGAGGACGCAGAGGAGGTGAGGGTGGGCAAGGCATGGGTCCTGGGAAGGCACAGGAAGCCCACAATGTGTGACTGGGGCAGTGTGCACGGGACGCTCTAATCGTCTCCACATTCACCGACTTGATAGCCTGGTAGCGGCAAGGACATCCCATCCCAACCCCCTCTCTCCCTGCTTAACCATGCCCCTCCCCTTGTAACCCCCTCTGCGGTTCCTACCTACTTTATTACGGGTTGCGGATCCTGGGTTGGTAGTAACAGCGGCTCTGGTCCCTGGGATGGAGGATGATGATGACAACCCGCTCTGGGATGAGGTCTGGTGCTCCTCATCGTTTGATGAAAATGAAAAATGAAATGAAAATCGCTTATTGTCACAAGTAGGCTTCAAATGAAGTTACTGTGAAAAGCCCCTAGTCGCCACATTCCGGCGCCTGTTTGGGGAGGCAGATACGGGAATTGAACCATGCTGCTGGCCTGCCTTAGTCTGCTTTCAAAGCCAGCGATTTAGCCCTGTGCTAATGTGACATCCGACTCCTGCCCACGGTAGCACATTCCACCGTCCATCTGGGTGATCCCTGCGTGCCATTCCATCACACGGTCCAATCGAATCCTTGGGGCGATGGAGGTGGGGCTGGGGGCTGGGCTCTGAAGTATTTGGGCTGGGCCTCCGGGTCAAAGTAAATTCTCACCTTGGTCCCTTTTATTTTACCCAGGCCCTCCTGAAATACCTACGGATATTTCCTGAGGACTTCGTACAGGCTGATGATGCCCATCCGGAAAATCTGCTGCCAGCCCAACCAAAGTGTTCGCAGCCAACCACGGCCTAATAGATTGGGTCCTGACCCCTGTACCACTATCAGCAGCAGTTTGACTGACTGCATCCCTTGGGTAACCGGAGTCACAGTGTTTCCTGGTGTTTTTGATCCCTGTTCTCAATATTCTCACTCAACAGGGCTATCCTGATGGCTCTTTTCAAGTCCAGTGTTGGTTCTGCCAACAACATCCGCTGAGTTGCCACATTGTTTATCCCGTACACCAAATAGTCACGTAACATTTCAGAAAGGGATGGACCGAACTTGCAATGCTCAACCAGCCTTCGGAGCCGTGTTCGAAAGTCCGTTTCTGACTTCCCCAGATGTGCATCCTGGGGATAAACCTAGACGTAGCGCTAGAGCGAGGCCAAGCAGGCTGCGGATCACTGAGAGGACACTGGGGGTGGCAGGGGTAGTTAGGGTGTAAGGAGGGGAGTGTGCTTGGCGGTGGGGGGGGAAAGGGGGTGTTAGGGGGTGGCACCATCAGGAGAATGGGGCAGTGGTGTATACTTGTACGAGAAACAGTAAAATACCACCACAACCAGTATGATGCCTCTGGCTCTTTGTTCCGCGATGCGAGCCAACCACCAATCCAATATCCCAGCCATGCCCATCCCCTGCGCACCCCACTCAACATGTCCTGCTCAAGCACAGCTGGCCACAGACATATGCCCAGGGCTGGGGCCCATTCTCAGTGTGATCAAAGGTTCGCCGTTGCATCTGTCATGCTGCCTCCCACAATGTTCAAGCACAGTGTGCATGCATCAAGGTGTGATTGGGATGCTGTGATAGGCAATGATACCCACATGCAACATTGCATGCCCACCCACGCATATCCACTTGGGATGTGTGAAGTGCTCACTTAACCACTAGCAATAGTCTTCAGCCGCAAGGTCATAGACCTCTGTGGTCAGTAGGAGTTGTGGGTGGTCACTGGGCAAACAGACAGGGACCAGAGTTCCCCCGAGACCGGGAATCATAGAATTTACAGTGCAGAAGGAGGCCATTCAGCCCATTGAGTCTGCACCGGCCCCTAGAAAGAGCACCCCTCTCAAGCCCACACCTCCACCCTATCCCCGTAACCCAGCAACTCCATCGCACCTTTTGGACACTAAGGAACAATTTAACATGGCCAATCCATCTAACCATCACATCTTTGGACACCCGGGAACACACGGTCCAGGGGTTAGTATGGAGGACACGGTCATCCCATGCCCCCATCAGCACTCCTTCACCCCCAGCAGAGCCCCTGCCAGCCCCCATGGGGGCCCACACCCAACCGGCCAATGCAAAGCTGACAATTATTTGCATGACGGGGATTGGGCCCGGGGGTGACCTGCGTGGGTGTGGGGGTGCTGAGGACGCCCTTATCGAAGAGGTGGGGGTGGGGGGGGTTTTGGTGGAAGAGAGATCGGCATGCCATTTAAAAATGCCGTCTCTCCCTGAGGAGTTCCAACAAGTGAAGCTCCTCAATGGAGAAAACAGGACTAAGTGCAGTCTTGGCCGCACGTTCCCCACTTGGCCCTTATCTATCCAAATGGCCGTTCGATAGTGTGGTGTTTCTCGGTGCTCCAAGCGCCGCAAAACAACCGGCTAATCTTACACTTAATGGGACTCTGTTCCCATTCGGGGAGATCATGCCCTTTTATTTTTCAAACATAGGGCGTGATCCACCGGAAAACTTTCAAAGTGTCATTTGTGGCGGGTTTTGCTGGGAGTGTCCCGTCGGCTCTGTTGGCGAGTTCCCCACCGCTACCTAACCACACTTAGCCATCTTTAGGGGCCCTGGAAAGTTTCTCCCCGGCCAAGCCCACACTTAGAATTATTTTCATCACTGGGGAGCTGAATTTGTTCAGTGATCGGGCCACAGTTTTGAAAGGGTGCCTCATCTCACCTCCCACCCATGGGCAAAGTCACCTCCCACACACTTGGGCATTGCCCCACACCCCCACAAGTAATGACACCCAGCTATGGGGTCGCTGAGGGGCCCCCTTTTCAGGCCTTCCCACGCTCCCCTTTTGGGCACCCACCCTTCCAGGATCCCACCCTTCACCCCCCCAAACTTCCAGAGGCCCCTTCATACCTGCCGTAGCCTTCATTCCCTCCTTTCATGGGCATGGCTCCCCAGGCCCTAACCTTTAATCGTGCTACCTGGGCACCCTGGCACTGCCAAGGTGCCGAGTCCCTCCCTGACGGCGAAAACGAGGTTTGCGCCCCTTGCTGGAGGGGGCATGCAAAAGAGGTATTTGCATGGATTTAAATGTGATTAGGGGGTTGGACACAGTATGCTCTGTCCTCCGCAATGCTCCACTCCTCTCAGGTGGAGGTCATGCAGGTTAAAATTACTACAAATACATACAAACATGGATTGGCACCAGGGCTGCGGAAGGGGAGTGGGATGTTAAAAAACACTGAACAAACCGTCGAAAACTGCTTGGGGCGTGGCTGCCCCTGCTGGTGGGAGTGACGTGGTGCCAAGCCTATGGGTGCCCCTCAGGATTGGGGTGGCCTGGTTCAGACTGCTATTGCTGCAGTATGTCTTTTAAATGTACCCCGTTGGTGCTACTTACAGGCTCCTGGCTGCTCACACTGCTGAGTGGTACATGTGTCCTTTAAATGCTCAGAAGGCCTCTGGCTATCTGGGAGCCCACCTAGGCCGCCCCTCTGGACACCCTCACACACAGTTGTATCATCAAGGGCCAAGTTCAATCAGGAACCCACCAGGTGTTGGCAATCATTTGAAGCGCAGGGGAAGGCTGCCACAGTTGAAGTGGGGAGGGCCTTGGAGGGGCTGTGGGAGCCAACAGAAGGAAGGTTGAAAAGCTCCTTGTTAAGTCAGGAAGAGGAGAACTCCTGCCCTTCCTGGCCCACCTGGAAACATATATATAAAAAAAGTAAAACTTATCGACCTGCCTTTTCTGGCCCAAGACCCGACTCATGACACGTTTGACCTGATGGGGAAACAGGGACTGTTCCCTTGATCATGTCACTAACTAAAATTGAAGATGCGGTCCCTATGGCATTATCAGGTCTGATCTGTACATTTAACGAGAGTTCCATTGCTTTGCTCTGGGTGTTAACTTTGCTTTTCTTTTTGGATTTTAGGTGCAATATTTACCAGGAAAACAGTTCACTATACAACTTACAAATCTGGGGTGCAGCTACTGGTAGAAGGCAAGGATGGTGGTAATCCTGCATTGACAAGCATTACATTAGTGGAAATACAAATTCAGGATGTCAATAATAATGCTCCTCAATTCACGCAAGCCGTTTATAATATCAGTGTTAATGAAGAGACAGCATCTGGAATAACTCTGTTGTCATTTTCAGCAATAGACCAAGACTGGACCCGTGAGAATTCTGACATTGACTACACCATTATTGAAGGCAATGAACAAAACAGTTTCCACATTGAGAACTCTGTGATTCAAACAGGGCATCAGTATAGTATGGTAGGCAAACTGGTATTAAGAAATGCAGTAGACAGAGAATTTACGAATAACTATAGTTTAGTTGTGTGTGCATCTGATCGAGGAACCCCACCACTTAATTCAACCACAATTATATCAATAAGTGTGCTTGATTTCAATGATAATCCTCCAGTTTTCAACAGCTTGGAGTACCATATTGAAGTTCTAGAAAGCACCCCTGTAAAAAATAAACTTATTCAAGTGTCTGCCTATGATCATGATCAGGGAGTAAATGCAGATATCAAATACAGTATAATATCTGGAAATGAGAAAGAACATTTTGGATTGGATTCTAAAACAGGTTTTGTGGAATTGAAGCTACCTCTTGACTATGAAGACATACCAAAATTCACATTAACTATCCAAGCAGTTGATGGTGGCATTACTCAACAAAACATGGCTATTTCAATCCTTTATATTATTGTATTGGATGACAATGATAATGTTCCTTATTTTGCATTTCCTATACTGAACTGTGCAGTCTGTGAAAATGAGCCTAACTACACACCAGTGTGTACAGTTCATGCATTCGATTATGATGATGGTCCCTTTGGTTATTTGACTTACTCTATTCTGACATGGTCTTTGACTGACTATTCTACATATACCAATTTTTTTATTGATCCAATTACTGGTGGTATCTACACAAAAGAAGTGATTGATTATGAACAACAACAAAAATGCATATTTATAGTCGAAGCAAAGGATAAGGGTAATGCAACAGCAACCGCAACAATTCAAGTGGATATTCAAGGTATTGATGAATATGAGCCGATTTTTACCCAAGAATGGTACTATTTCACTCTCCCTGAGCATGTGGAGGTAGGTCAAAAAGCTGGACAAGTGACTGCTGTAGATAAAGATGCAGGAATAGATGGAATTGTGCTGTTCTCATTTCTACAGCCTTCTCCTTACTTTTCTCTGAACCAAACAAGTGGAGTTATTTATGCTTCAGGTTCTGTTCACAAGATAAAAGGCAATTACAAGAGAGAAGAGATAATTGAGTTAGTGATTAAAGCCAGTAGTCCTTTATTGGGATCCAAATCAGCTATTAGTACTGTTGCCATTAACATCTCTCGATCATTGGATGCCTTGGTTGATAAATCAACTGACAACCTCACTTTAAGTCTCTCTATTTCATTTGTAATTTTCTTGTTCCTTTCTGTGTGCTTTGGTGGCCTAGTGTGTAGATACAAGAGAAAAGGTCAAAATAATTCAAGCACAAGAAATCTGAATACAAGACTTCCAATAATATCTACTATTATTAACCACCTGAATCATCCAGTGGTATCATTAGATCATCAGAATGTCAATGATAATCAGCTTGGAAAGACTCCTAATAATTCACTGGAAAAACTGAGTTTATGGGACATTCCTATGAAGGAGAAGTCATTTAATTCTTTCAGACATTCAGATTCAAGTGGACGAGGTTCAGCAGAAGGGAAAGAAATTGTAATGGTCAATGCAAATCAGTTTTGCAGAAGTGAACATGGTTGGACATCTAGTGTTCCAGATTCGGGGAACCCAAAAGAGTCAGACTATCTGTCTTGTCAGTTATGTAAAAACAATGCCACTGATGCAATCATCAATAGAGAAAGTGTAAATAGCATTTATCACCTAAAGGACATACAGGGAGAGGAAAGTTACAATGTGAATTTTATTGATTACTTTTCAAAAAATATTCACGATACAAGTATTGAGGAAAGTACTATCATGATGGACAATGCTAAGGATCACATATTCATAATGGATGGGCAGACTTCATTGATAGGATCCCTCCCATCCCTTGTCTCCACACAAGACAAAATACAAAATGGCTACAGTTGTGATTACATACTTACCTGGAAACCTGGGTTTCAACCTTTTGCCTCTGTCTTTACTGAGATTGGAAAACTGAAAGATGAAAACCTACAAAAGCATATCATAAAAAATGAATCAAAATCTATTATTCCACCCCCATTGATAACATCAGTTGCACAGCAAGGCATAAGGGTTGTCCCTCCACAAATGCCAATCATAAGATTTAATCCATCATTCTCAAAATATTCAGACTTATCTATTATCAATAATACCTACCACACTACTTCAGCTATGACACCAGATTTCACTTCATCTGTTTCTATGCCAACTGTGTAACTCCTTCATAATAATAATAATCTTTATTGTCACAATTAGGCTTATATTAAAACTGCAATGAAGTTACTGTGAAAAGCCCCTAGTCACCACATTCTGGCACCTGTTTGGGTACACGGAGAATTTAGAATGTCCAAATGACCTAATAGCACGTCTTTCGGGACTTGTGGGAGGAAACCAGAGCACCCGGAGGAAACCCACACAGACACGGGGAGAACGTGCAGACTCCGCATGACCCAAGCCGGGAATCGAACCTGGGGCACTTGTGCTACCGTGCTGCCAGCTTCTATTGCTTTAGACACAGGGTTATCTGAACTTACCTGACCTTAAAGCAGTCCTTACACAAGCAAAAAGTAGAAAATGAAACACAGATATAGAATTGTTAACATTTTAGACTGATGTGATTATCTACATTCTTTCAAATTAAGTATAGATATGTGAAGCTGTCAATGTAAGCATATTAATTTTTTGTAGATGAAGCATTGTCAAACCTACTTCAAAAATAATAAAATTAACTCAAATTGGGTTTGAATTAGAGGGCCGATTATTAAATGAATAATTGTGAAGTAATTTTATTCACTTAACTATTCTATTTGCTTATCTGCTTTAACTGTTGTATCAAGTTTGTCAGGAAGCTAATAAGGAATACAAATGAATTGCAATTCCAGTACTATAAAAATGGTCACACGATTGTCGTAAATGACTACAAGTGTATTTATGTGACTTGCTTCATTATAATGTACACATTATAGTGAGAACAACAAATCTTTCAACACAGGCTGTGATACACCAAATTGTTAGCAATTTCAATCTTGGTATCTGGGAAGCTTTCGCCCCATCAACATTGCCATTACTTAAATTTTACCAAGAAAGATAAAGAACCTTCTTTAGAGTATATTTATTCCTGGAGCCAGGGATCTGAATTTTCCGATGCTAGCTGGCATGTCCGTGTTAAAAATCACAGTGGGATGGCCACCTGTCCAAAAGAAAGGCTGCAGCTGACAATGGGAGCAAGACTATCAGATATTGGGTCCAGTCGTGACGAAGGACATCACCCTCAACAGGAAGGGCTGAACTCCCTGTAACAGAAGGGCATGATAGGAGAAAGAGGAGTAGAAAGGCAACAAAGGCCATGTCCTCAACAAAGGATCCAGTGCTGAAGACGGAGCTACCTGGAGATGACCAAAACACAGTAGCACCAGACAGTCAGGTGGAGGTAACCCAATGAAAAGATGATGGGACATTCTACTGTAATGGATGGTGCTTCTGTCGAAGAGGTCAAAGAAGGTTAGTGACAAACATTGAGAGAGAGGAGGAAGAATTCAAAAAGGCAAAGGCTGTATAGAGCCATGTTCCTGGGAGAGGAGGACGAATGACATGAGAATGGGGGAAGATAGAAAGAATTAGTTGGGGGGAATGGTAAGAGACACTGCAGAGGGCCAGAGAGGGAGGGGGGAGTGAGAGATTGGGGGATAAATAGAGAAACTAAGGGCACAGCAAGTGAGAGATAGTGATGAGGAGAGAAATTTGGAGGAGTGAGACGAGAGAGGTGAGAGTGAGAGATGGGGTGAAGAGTGGGAAATGATGAGGGAGAATGAGTTGGGGGTAAGAGACGGTTGGTGGGGGAGGGAGAGTGAGAGTCTGGAGGGAGGGGGGAACACTAGATGGCCAGCGTGAATGGAGAAGGGGAGGAGAGAGACACTGCAGACAGCCTGAGACAGAATCTGGGAGGGGGAGAGCATGCAATCACTGCAAACGTTGTAGGCTTTGTCGAGTGCGGGGGTGGATGTAGAGTGTGGAGAGAGAACAAGAGCCTGTATGGGGGAGGGAGAGGGTGAGGCCTGGGAGGAAGACACAGGTAGGAGGTGTGCAAGATCCAAAGGCTGGAGGGGAGAGCAAAGCTGGGGCCAAGACCAGAGAAAGGAGGCTGGAATTAGGTGCCCCAAATAATAGTTGATAATTAAGGACATGAGGAGCTGCACTGGAAAGGAAACAGATTTGAACACAGTGGGAGCTGAACATGATACAGGGTGGGAAGGGCTAAGTCCTTTGCCATCCAAATTTAGGTGAAACCTACATGAATGCATAAAATCATAACATTTTTCCAAAGTACTTTAAATTGCAGATTTTCATATTTATGTGATGTATTATATATGTTGCTATATAATAGACAAACTTTGATAATGACATGCTAAATGTTAATATGCTGCTTTATTTTGTTTTTGCTAGCATCTGGGGTCATGTTAATTTTCAAGAGTTAGTTATATATTATATATGCATATTCTTGGAATGTTGGCAAGGCCAGTCTTTGTTGCCCATTCCCAACTGCCCCTGAATAGGTGATGGGGAGTTAAAATTGTGCTGCCCCGACTGTGTAGAAAAAGTAGTGTTTCTACCCACTTAAAATCTAATAATTCTCCCCATTAGAAATATCCTAGAAGCATTATAAGTTCATTACAGATCATAAAAAGTACTATGATGGCATGATTCTTTGTCACAACAAAAGTTCCAATCATTTTGCCTTTGGTAACTCTTGCACTGAATGCGAGAGAGATACTGGACCTGATTCAGTGGACTTCAAACTAAGGGCTGGATTCATCCACCCTGGTTGCCGCAGGAATGCCACGGACGTGACACGGACAATGAAATGAAATGAAATGAAAATCGCTTATTGTCACAAGTAGGCTTCAAATGAAGTTACTGTGAAAAGCCCCTAGTCACCACATTCCGGCGCCTATTCGGGGAGGCTGTTACGGGAATTGAACCGTGCTGCTGGCCTGCCTTGGTCTGCTTTCAAAGCCAGTGATTTAGCCCTGATTTAGCTAAACAGGGATAAGTCCATTGACCTCAGGCGGGATTCTCCGGTCACCGGGCGAACATGGCCGCAGAATCCCGCCCTAAGACTGCTTTCAGGAGAGTTTGGCGGGGTGATTCTTGGTGGTTGCAGCACTGAGAATCACTCTGCTATTCAATGGCACTTTGCCATTTTATTTGGCCTCGGGGAATTTCTCTCCACCGAGGCCACATTCAGAGAGATTTCATGCTGGCAAGCTGATCTCGCCAGCAGGAATGGCTGCTCTCAGATCGGGGCACCATTTTGATCGGCAGCCCCTATCCCTCCCTCCCCCCACCCCTCCAGCTTTCTCCCCCCTCACCTCCCAACCTTGTCAATGCCCCTGGGAACACGGCCTTAGTGCCAACCTGACACTGGTTGTGTCACAAGACACCGCACAAGCTGCCGCACGAGGACCAGGTGGAATTGCCAGTTCGCCAATCTGGCATGGAAAGGAGGCAGAGAGAAAGAGAGCGAGTAAGGGGCAATAACAGAGAGTGACAAGAAGAGAGTTACAGGGTGGATGAGATAGAAGCTAAGGGAGAGAGCGATTGGGGGAGCTGAGAGAGTGAGACCAGGAGTGGGAGAATGAGAGACTGAGGAGGGAGAGAGTAAAAGAGACTGGGGACAGATTTGGAGATTGATAGGAAGAGAGCAGAATTGGTGAGAAAGAAGGACATACAGGAAAAGATGTTGGAGAAGAGAGAGAGAGATAGGGAAAGAGCGGAGAGAGAAAGAGACATTGCCAGATAGAAAAAACCAGGTGAGAGATATGGGGACCATTTTCACCCCACATTCGCCATCAGAAAGAATGGTGACGCGAGCAGAAAATCTGCAGAGAATCGGGAAATGCAATTCTCTTTGCAGAGTTCCCATTTCCCGGTGATGTCACGAGGTTCATGTCCACAAAGGGCACAAACCGCATTTTAATGAATTTCAATAAATTTTAATATCATTAGCCAGGTTTTCAGTCTGAACCTGAACTTTGGAAAAATATGGCAATATTCCACCAATAGACATGTGAGAGATATGGCGAGAGAGAAACGGAGTAAAGTGTAAGAGACCGGACATCTAATTGCAGTAAATCCACATTTGATAATTCTTTTCTGAGTAACTCAAGTCATTCCTCCACATAAACCTCCTCTACCTTTTCAAAGCCTTGGTTAATTTAATGATTTTGCGTTGAATTTGGGGGCAACATCATCCAATCTTTTGAAAGTTGGAATAACACATAGTACCAGGAAACTTCAGGACACTTACAAGAAGATTACACAAGCTGCAGACACAGAAAGACCAAAATGGCAAGGAAAACTCCTACCAGACATTCGACATGGGAAGACTTCGTTAATTCGATGATATCTATTCGAACCCCACCTCAGCTGAACACAACCGGTAATTTAAGTAACGAATGGAAAATATTTAAACAAATGTTCGATATAAATATCATAGCTAATGATTTAGAAGCAGCCTCAGAAGAAATGAAAATAGCACTGCTCATCGTAGGCCATGAAGCTAGAGAAATATATAATTGCTTTAAATACTTGAAAGGTGAAGACAGCACCAAATTAGAAGTAATACTAAAAAAAATTTGAAGAGCACTGTATGCTCAGAGACCAAACTGCACAGGGACTGAGTGATGCAAAACTCAATCACTATCAGAACAGAAAGGGTTCGGTCATGAAATCGTGAGTGTAAAGTCCAGATCGAAAGGAAAAAGTAACTTGAACTTTTTACAAAGAAAAAAACGCTGAAATCCACTGTAAAATGGCGTCTGAACACATGTTACAGTCTCCGGGGAACAAAAGACGAAAATCTACGCATGCGCAGGAAACAGAAGCCGTGCATGCGCAGTTAAAATCAGCTGTTTTGCATTGTGTGCATACGCAGTTAGAAAAAGAAGTTTGGTCGCGGATCGTTCTGCGCATGCCCAGGTGAAAGGAAAGATCGCACCATTCGAAGATGGTTCTGCGCAAGCCGCATACGCAGTGGACAAAAAACGCACAGTAAAGGAAGATTGGTTTGCGCATGCGCAATCGATTCCTACGCATGACGTCAGAGGACCCGGACCATGCCCACTGAAAAGGGAAATACCCGAAAATTGAAAACAAGAAACTCAAAGCTGAAAAATCTAATTTTCTTACCTCAAAAGACAGAACAATGCCTGAACTTATACCAGCAGTGGAAGATAACTTTCACAACACCCTGGAACAAGCAGTCTGCACCACCCAAAGTGAAGAGAATGATAACAAATCCAAAACAAAAAAGATGAAGAGAACGATACCAAATCCAAAACAATAAAAGATGATTTGTTTTTCAAACAATACTACTCCGACATGGCTGAGTTAGCTGAGTTATTCGGATATGCTGATCACAGCATCAGCAACACGGTCGCAAAGCTCAACACGACTCTACTCATGGTAGATGAATCCAATACCATGATGCCATGGCAGCTCGTCGATACAGTGGGATGACAGCAACCTTTCAAATGCCAAAGAAGAAGACAACGCCACACAGAGAACACTGCACGACTCCAGAGAGAGAGTGATGCAAGCCTCCACAGACAGCTCGTTGAAAGACTCCAAAATGGAAGCAAGCAAACACTCCATAGCGAATGCCATGCATGAACAAGACCATGAAGGTCAACCCACTGTATCTGAGCAACCACAAGCAGACTATGAAAGTCTACTAAGCTCACATAATGAAGAAGAAGACAATGTAAGTCTACCCACTGCATGCGAAAACAGTGACAATGTGATCACACTCTACATACTGGAAGTGTAGGATCACAGCGAGACTGACAGATCTCAGCTCGTCTGTACAGAAGCACAGAGTAGGACTACTCATCAGTCCAGAAAGACCACGTCAATTGAAATCTTGAAGATTTTGACTCCAGCAGAGGAGCACCAAGAGTCCAGAGAGACCACATCAATTGAAATCTTGAAGATTTTGACTCCAGAAGAGGAGCACCACGACCCACAACAAAATGAAATTGAAGATTTTGACTCCACAAGAGGAGCACCAAGACCCACAAGAGAATGAAATCGTGAAGATTTGGACTCCAGAAGAAGAGCACCAAGACTCACAAGAGAATGAAATCTTGAAGATTTTGACTCCAGAAGAGGAGCACCAAGATCAACAAGAAAATGAAATCGTGAAGATAATGACTCCAGAAGAGGAGCACCAAGGAAGCAAAGAAGAGGAATCAAATCCACCACAAATGACTCATGTCACCAACATCAATGCAACATCAGACCATTCTCTAGACGAAACGCTCAATATAACAGATACCACAAAGGACACTCGCACCAATAACTCTGACAAGTACACAAATTATCCACACGGAACACTCATTGAGCGCAACAAGAAAAACAAAAACCACAAGAAGCACAGCAGAAGCAAGAACAACACCAGCAAGAACAAAAACAACATGAAGCGCAACAAGAACAACAAAAACCTCAAGAAGCACTGCAGAAACAAGAACAACAACAGCAACAACAAAAACTAAAAGCACAACAACAAAAACTACAAGAACAAAAACAGCAAGAAGCATAACAAAGACAACAACAAGCACAACAAGAACAACGCCGAAAACAACAAAAACAAACAAGCACAAGAAAAACGACGAAAACAACAAAAACAGAAACAACAAGAATGACAAAAACAACAAGAACAACAACGAAAACAACAAAGATAGAAACGACAAAAACAACAACAAGAACGACAACGAAAACAACAAAGACAGATAGGACAAAAACAGCAATAAGAACGACAACGAAAACAACAAAGACAGAAATGACAGAAACAACAACAATGAAACAAAGACCTGTACAAAATGGTACAACTCTGCACATGGAAGGACAATGCCACAGCACACTGCAAAACAATGACAAGACTACAAACATGCCATGGCATGACAACGAATCTCACAAATTCACATCTGCTCCAGAACAAGCAAGCACACCAGCTTTCAAGGCAGATGACACACTAAATCAACACCACAAGCACAGAAAAAAAGTCCGCGTCAGTCAACATCAGTGGTTTGACCACTCAAATACATTGTGATGACTTGTTGGTTACTTAAAAACAAGAACACCGACAACATTCACAACGGAATTGCGAAATCAATTTCACCACGTCAACAACGAGAAAAAAAACCCCAAAACTCAAAAAAACTAATTCAGCAAGTTTGGACTCATAAATATTTTTATTAAAATTGGACCCATAAATATTAATTGGCTTTGTAAAATGTCCAATATCATAATCATTTGTACAGATATACATATCATAAGTAATCTAACTGTTTTGTACAATTTTCTTTAACACTGTACAGAAAATATGTAAAGAAAAATAGGGGGATGTGGTGATCTGTATATTTGTCTATATTAAGCAAGGTGTCAATGTAGATGCAATACAACTGAGCAATCACTAGAGGGAGCATGGGAAGTATAAAACAGACAAAAGGAAGTCAGGACACTTGACAGGGACGGGAGCTGCTGAGCAAGACACAGACTGGCAGCACAGATATAACATGGTTTAAGCGCTGAAGAGAGAACAAACTCACAATAAAGCATCTACTTCAACTTTAAGACTGCGAGCGTTATTAAGACACAAGGAATAACACAGACTTCAACCTGTTGTCGTAAGACTTCTTACTGTGCCCCACCCAGGTCCAATGCCGTCATTTCTACATCATCATACTAAGATGCATTACAGTGGTTTTGGTCTTTGATTTAGCCTTTCCATATTCTCCATGACATTGATTCCAGTAACTCTTACCTTGATGGCAAATAAAAGTGTCACATTTGCAAATTTTCCTTGATTTTGTCTACATTACCATGAAATGAGCTTAGTCCTGATATGAATGGCAAGTCTCCAACTTTCTTGTAACATCTTTCTTCCCTCTGGTGCTGTGGAAGGCTTTGATACAGCCTCAGTGAAACCTGCCTTGGAGAGTCTAAATGATTCTTCCCCACCTCATAAGACTCGCCTACATTCCGGCTCCCACCGTCCCAACTACACAAGCAATGGGGCTCATCCACGTGAAAATTATTACTTTGATCAGTTTCCAACCAGAGGCAGGTTCAAGACCTGAAAGCAATCATGACTTATGTTTCCTGCTACAGTTACCAAAAGGTTTGTGTGCTGCTAAAATGTGGGTAAGTGAAAGCGTCACAAGACTTGAACATTTGTAAAACCACTGATAAAGTGATCTTCACACCTAAAGAAAAGTGTTTCAGCCTTAGCACCTGATGACGTGAAGAGGGATTCTGAAACATCACTGAATTGGTTGTAAATTATTTTCACACTTCACCACAAATGCTTGTTAAAAGAATTTAGGACATCGATTTATAAAAAACACACTTTGGCTTTAGCAAGGCTGTACTCCTTTGGCGATCACTCGCTAATGAGTATGACTGTTCAACTAAGAAATTCGATGTTACTAGTCATGGGTTCCGTGGGTCCTTGCATGGCCGATGAGCCCAATCCTAGAGCCGTATTTTCGACCGCACACTTGGCAATTGTTTCCAGGAAATAGGTACGGGCCTTGGACTGCAGATCACTGGTATTCCTTTTTCAGGCTCCTTTTCCGGGCCTGCTCTTGTCATCAAGTGTCCCTCCAATCAGGAGGTTCCTCTAAGTAGATCTCTTCTGAGCAAGGCTGTCCCAAGCATTGCCATCTCAGTTGCATTTCTTGAGGTGAACCTTCAAGGTGTCTGAAGCACTCCCTTTGTCCTCCTCTTATTCAGGGACCTTCCTTGAGCTAGATTTTCTTTGCAAGTCGTGTCTCTGACATCCTAAGCACACGGCCGGCCCAGCAGAGTTGATTTTGGATGACCATAGCCTCAATGGCGGTGCTCTTGGCTCCTTCAAGGATACTGATGTTAGTATGCCTGTCCTCCCAGTTCATGGGGAGAATGTCTCACGACAACATTGATGGAACCTCTCCTGGGCCTTGAGATGGCTTCTGCACATAGTCCAAATTTACAAGCCCTATAGAAGAGTTGGGAGGTCTGACTCCCTTGTACATGAGGAACTTGGTGTCAACACAGATGTCGCACCCCTCAAAGGCTCTTGTCTTTGGGCGTCTGAAAGAGGCGCTCGCGGATTGAATATGATGTTGGATCTCTGCATCTATGTCAGCCTCAGAAGAGAGGTGACTCCCTAGGTATGGGAAATCTTCCACAGTTGGTAGGGTCTTAGTTGATCTTGACGGAGGGATAGACCGGATCTTGCCCTGGGCAGGTTAGTAAAGGACTTGAGTCTTCTTGTGGTTGACACTAAGACCGATTCTTTGGTGTGTTTCCGTGAAGGTGTCAAGCATGGGTGACAACGCGAGTCATTATAACAGGTCTCCTCCGCCTTGGTCTCAGGCTTCCGCACCGGCATCATCAACCAGGAACCGAGCGAGTATCCCTTGGCCCCCACGAGCCAGACAGTCATCCGGGGTGCTCCTTTAGGAAACCGAGGATCTCCGAATGCCACAGGATACAGCTGTCATGCACATTCCCAGGGTAGCGAGCACACACGTCATGATTCTGAGGTGGTGGTCGCACACCATTTGAACATTCAGGGTGTGGAACCCCTTCATGTTAATATAGGGCACTCACTGATGCCCTGGTTCTTGCAGGGCAATACGTGTGCAATCGATTGCCCCCTGGACTTGTGGCATCCCGGTGATGGCAGCAAATCCTGCGATCTGGGCATCTTCCGGATCTGGTCCAGCTCAAAGTTGATCTAGTCTGATGCCCAGGCATACAGAACATCCATCACCTCCAGAATGCACCTATCCGCGGATGATTGGGTTATGCCACACAGGTCCTCACTCGAACCCTGAAATGACCCAGTAGCATAGAGATTGAGAGCTGCAGTGATCTTCATGATCACCGGGAGCGGATGTCCTGCTCCATGGGATGCCAAGTCCATGAGGACGTGGCATAGGTGTCGCGCTGTCTCCCTGCTGAGATGCAGTCTTTGCAGTACATGGTGTCTGTCAGCTCACTGAATGACCAATGACGCCTGTACACCTTTGGCATCACTGGCTTCCTCATCTAGGTCCCTATTCAGCATGATGGGTGGCTGGGTCTTCCGGGTGTGCGGCGGCCCTTGCACATAAGGTGCCATCTACAGCCTGAGCTGTCGCTGCTGCCTTCTGTGGCTACTGCCATTTTAGCAGTCTCCGCAGGATCAAACATAGTTATATCTGGAAGGAATTGGAGAAGGAGACCGACCCTCAAGTCCCCAAGCCTTGCCCACCCTTACTATGACTGTCCCACCTTCACTCAAGAGTGCCATCCAGTGAGCTAGTTGTGCTGGCAAACCTTGCTCTGCACACTCACCCCGCCACATCTGAAGTTCTTAGAGCCTAGACCTCTCCCGGGAACATGAGGAAGGATGTGTTCAGCTGCCCTCCACTCATCCACACACTTACCCTTTGGTCGTGAGAGCATCCTCAGTGGTGAAGCCCTGCTCTTCAGTGGTTGATTGTTGGCAGCTGCCTCTATGGTGCTGACGCTCCTATAGTTCAGGCACACTGTTCAGGCATCAAAATTTGCTGGACATGCAGTGCACTAATCATCCTCTTGAGGCATGGCATGTATGCTCATGAGGAGGCACTTGAGAGTTAATGAGTGAAGTGCTGTCACAACTAACAAAGCTAATTCCTCACTTGAAATAACCTTCAGCTGTGAAGCTAGAGTCTGCTCAGTCAACGGGAGTGAAATTGAATTTCAGGAGCGAAGCTGCAGCAGGGCTCAGTCCTGGAAGAGTTTGGTAGGACAGACACGAAGAAGCCAGAGTTGCCCCTGTTATGAGTCTCCACAAGGTTTAAAGCACAGCGCGAATCACGATTTTGCCCTCTCCCACTATTCACCCAGCGTAACCGGATGAGTGCTGGGCGCAACGCAGTACCTGAATCATGCCCCAGTTAGATAGTAAACATTTTGATTTGCAACTGCACAGGGAAGAATTAGCATTTAGTATTTTGCAGTCACAGTGTAATATATGCGTCAGGGCAGGATTCTCTGTTTCAGAAACTAATTGTGGATGCCGGGACTGAATCGGTGAACTTCTGCAACAACTAAATTGGCGCTGCTCCTGGAGCAATTGATGATGCATTAATGGGCTAGCACTGGCGCCGTGGAACTCGATCGATTCCAATGAAAAATGGTGTCCGATTTACTGGGGTCGGGATTGCCACTCGAGATGCTGACAAACTGCAGCCGCATATTAGTATTACTCTCCCCACACACACTCATACCAGCCAACAAGATGGCAGCACGGAGAGCTGCATTGGGTTCATGAATGCAGAGCTTGAGACCCTGCTGGATGCCATGGAGGAGAGGTAGGCCACCCAGTTCCCCGCGTGGGAAGGAGGCTACCACCAGGCCTGGCCGCAGGTGGCAGAGGCCGTGAGTACTGTGGAGCCTCATCGCCAGGACAGGCATCAGTCCAGGGCGAGTAACCAGCACCATATCCCTGGCATCATTGCCCCAACCCCCATCCCACACACCTGTAACCCCCCCACCCAGAGGGTGACCAAACCCATGTGCCAATACTGTGCACTCCCCACCCTGCACCACATGCCAGCACCCATCGCCTGCGATGGCCAGGTGCCCTGACCACAAAAACCACCAGCTGCCCACCCACTGTGCTGCACAGGTCTGATTGCCTAACACTGTGTGCTTTATGTCTCCCCTGCCACCCAGGAGAATGTGTTGCATAACCGCAGAGTGAGCAAGAGAGAGAGAACCGGAAGGGGACCACCAATCCTGTGGTCCCTCACCATTGCAGAGCAGTGGGCACTGGACCTGGTTGGTGGGCCTGGAAAAAGGGCAGTTGCCAAGGTGGAGGTTGCCATTTGGCAACCAAATGAACCCCCACTGAGTTGCAATATCCCTATGGCACGACCCCCACATCGTCCCCTCACCACCCCACCTCCCTGCACCACACCACCTCACCTGCACCATCCCCACACCACCATAACCTGCAGTCCAATCATGCGTCATGTGTTTTGTCGTACAGGATCACTTGGCGATGAGGGGGGCCCTTCTGCTGTCCCCCAACCACAAGCGGATTCCAGTGAGGAGTCGGCAACGAACAGCGACGCGAGCCCCCAAACATCAGCCTGAGGCACCCCAGAGCACCAGTCCGCTGATGACACTGACTTTCCGTCACAGTTGTCACCAACATCCTCCACCATCCCAGAGACACCCACCTTGGTTGGCCATGAGAATGAAGGGGTGCCTGGGACACCAACTGGTGCGCACCATACAGGTACAGCAGTACTTCTAGTGGAGGTAGGAACCCCCGAGGGGGGAGATGTTCGGAGGGCTGCCCAACCCCAGGGACCAGCTGCTGTCCAGACAGGTCCTGGGCTTCTGGAAAGGGTGATCCCATTAATAATGGAGAAGCTAACACAGAGTCAGGGACTACAAGACACGTGTCAGCAATCAACCAGTGCCTGCAGGTGCAGTTGGAGGAATCCACCCACATGCAGCTTGTGGTGTGACCATGCATGCCACCCAGGCCAACACCGTACGGGTGGTGACCGTGGTGGATGTCCTTGGGGTGAAGGTATCGACTATGGGTCAGGATGTCAAAGACCTGGGTCTCTCTGTGTGGGTGGTGGCCGAGGCACAGGACAGCGTTGCCCTGTTACAGGCAGCTATGTACCAGGGGCACCTGGGCATTGCAGCGGCACTCCAGAATATGGCCCAGCCACAATGGGTTATGGCTGAGGGCATCGACGGCATTGGCCTGGCACTGGCTAACCTGAGCCAGTCCCAGAGGGAGGTGGCACAAACAAAGAACAACAAAGAACAAAGAAATGTACAGCACAGGAAGAGGCCTTTCGGCCCTCCAAGCCCGTGCCGACCATGCTGCCCGACTAAACTACAATCTTCTACACTTCCTGGGTCCGTATCCTTCTATTCCCATCCTATTCATATATTTGTTAAGATGCCCCTTAAATGTCACTATCGTCCCTGCTTCCACTACCTCCTCCGGTAGCGAGTTCCAGGCACCCACTACCCTCTGCGTAAAAAACTTGCCTCGTACATCTACTCTAAACCTTGCCCCTCTCACCTTAAACCTATGCCCCCTAGTAATTGACCCCTCTACCCTGGGGAAAAGCCTCTGTCTATGCCCCTCATAATTTTATATACCTCTATCAGGTCTCCCCTCAACCTCCTTCGTTCCAGTGAGAACAAACCGAGTTTATTCAATCGCTCCTCATAGCTAATGCCCTCCATACCAGGCAACATTCTGGTAAATCTCTTCTGCACCCTCTCTAAAGCCTCCACATCCTTCTGGTAGTGTGGCGACCAGAATTGAACACTATACTCCAAGTGTGGCCTAACTAAGGTTCTATACAGCTGCAACATGACTTGCCAATTCTTATACTCAATGCCCCGGCCAATGAAGGCAAGCATGCCGTATGCCTTCTTGACTACCTTCTCCACCTGTGTTGCCCCTTTCAATGACCTGTGGACCTGTACTCCTAGATCTCTTTGACTTTCAATACTCTTGAGGGTTCTACCTTTCACTGTATATTCCCTACCTGCATTAGACCTTCCAAAATGCATTACCTCACATTTGTCCGGATTAAACTCCATCTGCCATCTCTCCGCCCAAGTCTCCAGACAATCTAAATCCTGCTGTATCCTCCGACAGTCCTCATCGCTATCCACAATTCCACCAACCTTTGTGTCGTCTGCAAACTTACTAATCAGACCAGTTACATTTTCCTCCAAATCATTTATATATACTACAAAGAGCAAAGGTCCCAGCACTGATCCCTGTGGAACACCACTGGTCACAGCCCTCCAATTAGAAAAGCATCCCTCCATTGCTACTCTCTGCCTTCTATGGCCTAGCCAGTTCTGTATCCACCTTGCCAGCTCACCCCTGATCCCATGTGACTTCATCTTTTGTACTAGTCTACCATGAGGGACCTTGTCAAAGGCCTTACTGAAGTCCATATAGACAACATCTACTGCCCTACCTGCATCAATCATCTTAGTGACCTCCTCGAAAAACTCTTTCAAGTTAGTGAGACACGACCTCCCCTTCACAAAACCGTGCTGCCTCTCACTAATACGTCCATTTGCTTCCAAATGGGAGTAGATCCTGTCTCGAAGAATTCTCTCCAGTAATTTCCCTACCACTGAAGTAAGGCTCACCGGCCTGTAGTTCCCGGGATTATCCTTGCTACCCTTCTTAAACAGAGGAACAACATTGGCTATTCTCCAGTCCTCCGGGACATCCCCTGAAGACAGCGAGGATCCAAAGATTTCTGTCAAGGCCTCAGCAATTTCCTCTCCAGCCTCCTTCAGTATTCTGGGGTAGATCCCATCAGGCCCTGGGGACTTATCTACCTTAATATTTTTTAAGACACCCAACACCTCGTCTTTTTGGATCACAATGTGACCCAGGCTATCTACACCCCCTTCTCCAGACTCAACATCTACCAATTCCTTCTCTTTGGTGAATACTGATGCAAAGTATTCATTTAGTACCTCGCCCATTTCCTCTGGCTCCACACATAGATTCCCTTGCCTATCCTTCAGTGGGCCAACCCTTTCCCTGGCTACCCTCTTGCTTTTTATGTACGTGTAAAAAGCCTTGGGATTTTCCTTAACCCTATTTGCCAATGACTTTTCGTGACCCCTTCTAGCCCTCCTGACTCCTTGCTTAAGTTCCTTCCTACTTTCCCTATATTCCACGCAGGCTTCGTCTGTTCCCAGCCTTTTAGCCCTGACAAATGCCTCCTTTTTCTTTTTGACGAGGCCTACAATATCACTCGTCATCCAAGGTTCCCGAAAATTGCCGTATTTATCTTTCTTCCTCACAGGAACATGCCGGTCCTGTATTCCTTTCAACTGCCACTTGAAAGCCTCCCACATGTCAGATGTTGATTTGCCCTCAAACATCCGCCCCCAATCTATGTTCTTCAGTTCCCGCCTAATATTGTTATAATTAGCCTTCCCCCAATTTAGCACATTCATCCTCGGACCACTCTTATCCTTGTCCACCAGTACTTTAAAACTTACTGAATTGTGGTCACTGTTACCGAAATGCTCCCCTACTGAAACATCTACCACCTGGCCGGGCTCATTCCCCAATACCAGGTCCAGTACCGCCCCTTCCCTAGTTGGACTGTCTACATATTGTTTTAAGAAGCCCTCCTGGATGCTCCTTACAAACTCCGCCCCGTCAAAGCCCCTGGCACTAAGTGAGTCCCAGTCAATATTGGGGAAGTTGAAGTCTCCCATCACCACAACCCTGTTGTTTTTACTCTTTTCCAAAATCTGTCTACTTATCTGCTCCTCTATCTCCCGCTGGCTGTTGCGAGTCCTGTAGTATACCCCCAACATTGTGACTGCACCCTTCTTATTCCTGATCTCTACCCATATAGCCCCACTGCCCTCTGAGGTGTCCTCTCGCAGTACAGCTGTGATATTCTCCCGAACAAGTAGCACAACTCCACCTCCCCTTTTACATCCCCCTCTATCCCGCCTGAAACATCTAAATCCTGGAACGTTTAGCTGCCAATCCTGCCCTTCCCTCAACCAGGTCTCTGTAATGGCCACAACATCACAGTCACTGAGTGATGTGGCCCAGTCTCACAGGGTGGTGGCCCAGTCCCGGCGCTCCATGGTCACGAGCACGGAGACCCACGAGAGTGGAGAAGCTCCAGGAGTTCGCACCAGTCACACCCCTGTCCCAAGGAGTAGCCTGGGGGCCATCTGGCACCCTGAGGGAGGAGGAGGTTATGGGAGCCTTGCCAGTGACTCCTGCAGGGAGGTGCTAGAACACCACAGATCCTTGGACTCTCCCACCCCCCCGACACCTCTGACACCGGTGAGATTGGCGGGCCCATCCAGGCCAGGTTGCTCCAGAGGACGGCCACCAAAGGGGACCCAGGTCACAGGGCGGGAATCACAGCAGGCCACCTCCACTCCTGATGTACTGCCTGCAGATACACCTAGATGTGGCGTTAGGGACCAGAAAGGTAGACACCAGTTAAGTTGGCACAAGTGCAGGACACATGCTAGATTAGCCACATGTTGGAGATGTTCACCTGTTTTGTTCAAAATAAACAACTGTGCACAAAAGTTGCAAACTGCCTCTGTGCTTTTTCAGAAGGGTGTAAGGGATGATGTGGGCTGGGCCGGCTGTAGAGGGTGTGGGGGGGTGGGCGTCATTGGAGGTGGGCATTGGCTGGGGCCCTGAGGTCGGACACTGCACATGGCCCTGGTACCCCACCCCTTGCTCTCCCTCTCAACCCTAATCCCCACCTCCACCACCCCAAGGGTTCGGTGGGACCATGTGATGGAATGGACAGCTCGCATGCAGGGATCACCCAGGTGGATGATGGAAAGTGCTACTGTGAGCAGTGGTCAGACATTGTTCAATGATGCGGAGCATCAGAGCTCATCACAGACCAGGTCGCCATCATCCTCCACCCCATAGACAAGGCCCGCTGTTACTACCAACCCAGGAGCCGCATTCCATAGTGAGACAGGTAGGAATTGGGCGGGGGGGGGGATTGTGGTGCAGGGAGAATGGTCATTGGAGGAGGTGGTCGGCCAGTGGGTGTGGGGGTAGGATGGGATATTTGTGCTGTTGGCCAGGCTCGCTAGTCAGTGAACCTGGAGCCGGTTAGAGCGTTCCTTGTGTGCCGGTACTGGTGCACACATTGTGCAGCCTCCCGTGCCTGCCCGGGTCACATGTCCTGCCCATCCTCACCCTCCCCTGCATCATCATCAGATGTGATGGTGTTCATCCTCCCCCAGCACGTCGGCTCTTTACTGCGCGTTGCTGTGGAGGACGCAGCAGGCCACCACAATGTGGGAGACCTTATTGGAGGGCCACTCATCTTCAGGATGGCCTCGGTCTGCATCACCCTCCGGTCGCTGCATGGGCATCGTAGCAGGTCTCTACATCAGTCAGTGGCCTCCAGTTAGACATCATCAGCCACGGCCACAGCGGATAACCCCTGCTGCCCAGGAGCCAACCCTTCAGCTGGGGGTGCACTTTGAACCGCCAGGAACCATCAGGTGTGCCAGGATGAAAGCGTTGTGCTGACTGCCCAGGTATCGGGCGCAGATGTGTATGATGTGCATCTCATGGTCACACACTGCTGCACATTCATCAAGTGGAACACCTTTCGGTTTGTGAAGACCTGCCTGTCATGGGCTGCTGCTAGTAGGGTGACATGCTTCCTGTCGATTACCCCCAGGACCAGGGGCATCTCGGCGATGGTGGCGAAGCCCACTGCCTGGGCATCCTGGTGGGCATTTGATATATTGTGTCGGGCATAAAGGGTCTCCATGGCGGCGATGGATGCACCTGTGCACCGAGGTCTGTGAGATCCCAGACATCTGTCCACTCGGCGCCTGGACGGACCCCGTGGCATAAAGGTTCAAGGTGTTCATCACCTTGGCAGCCACCGAAAGCGGGTGTCCTCCCCCAAACCCCAGGTACGCCATGATCTGGCAGATATGTCGCACAGTCCCCCTGCTCAGCTGGAATCTACGAAAAATCCTCGAATGACAGGCGCTGCCGTACACCCGAGGCCTCACACGTTGCCGCCTTCCCACCTCCTCTTCCTCGGCCTGTTGGGTGGTTCGCTGTACACCCTCACTAGCTGCCTCCTGTTCTTCTGGGGCAGGCTCTGCTGCTACAGGTTCCTCCCCAAGCAACTCCTGCTCGTACAACCTTAGTACATCCCCCAGGGCTGTGGCAGCCAGGATGAAGGCCACCATTCCTGGTTGGATTCCGAAGTCCATTGCCTGCAGGGTGTGGTAGTATCAGGTGTTGCAGTACCCGAGAGGCTGTAGACATTTGGGTAAACCTAGGAATTTACCATTGGTTGTTTGGGATGTAGATCCGCCCTGATAGGCGGGGTATAAGAACAGGTGCCGTCCCAGCAGCCCTCATTCTGTACCGAAGCTGCTGGGGAACAGGTCTAGTCTATTAAAGCCTTCAGTTATGATACAACCTCGTCTTCGATTTTAATTGATCGTGCATCAATTTAATAGACTACTCTTGAGCTGAAAGAATGGATCTCCGAATCAAGCCGGGTGTCTACAACTCAGCCCCCACGCGGAGAACTCGGCTGCGATTTTTAAGCACTGGCTGGCGTGTTTTAAAGGCTACCTCAAGACGGCCGGAGGCACCCCCTCAGGAGAACAGAAACTGCATCTCCTGCACTCGAGAGTAAGCCCTGCAATCTTCTCCCTCATCGAGGAGGCGGAGGACTATGATGATGCGATTGAACTGTTAAAGGGACATTATATACGCCCTGTAAACCAGGTCTACACACATCACCTGCTTGCAACTAGATGGCAAAGCCCCGGGGAATCGCTGGAGGACTTCTACCGTGCGCTACTGGTGCTGGGCAGAAACTGTGGCTGCCCGCAAGTTTCGGGCAGCGAGCACACGGAACTTCTAATCCGGGATGCCTTCGTAGCAGGTATGAGCTCTTCAGAGATCCGCCAATGACGTTTAGACAAGGACACACTGGGACTGAGAGAAGCACGGGCCCTGGCAGGGTCCATGGATGTTGCCTCCAGAAACGCGCAGTCCTATGCGCCCAACCGCGCAGCGGCCCCCTGGGCTGCGTGGCATCCCGCAGCGGCAGCTCCACTGACCTTCCCCGTGTCCCCGCAGGTCGGTGCTGTAAGATGGCCTGCTAGCTCCGTTGGGCCCCGTTGCTTCTTCTGCGGGCAGGCGAAGCACCCCCGCCAGCGCTGCCCAGCCCTCACCTCCACCTGCAAAGGGTGCGGCAAGAAGGGCCATTTTGTGGGGTCTGCCAAGCACGAGCCGTGGCCGTGGTCTCCAACGACTCCGGACCACTGCGGCAACCTTCCCTTCGGGCCCCAGGCGGCCAGCACTCACCACCACCCCCCCTAGCCGAGGGCCATGCCCGACCCACGGCCGCGGCCACCTTACCCCTCGGACGCCACGCTGGACAGATGGCCGCCGCCATTTTGTCCATTCCCGCCGCCATTTTGTACATCCCCGACCACCATGGGAGACGCCATCTTGGATGGGGCCCCAGGCTCTCAGCACATGCTGCCCGATCACAACCCACAACTGCTCCATCTGGCCTCGGTGATGCTGGACCAAAATCGACCTCGGACACTCGCAACAGCAACGACAACGATCTTCATCAACGGCCACGAGACGTCTTGCCTGATCGACTCTGGGAGCACGGAGAGCTTTATACACCCCGACACGGTAAGGTGCTGTTCACTTGTTACCCACCCTGTAAACCAAAGAATCTCCCTGGCCTCTGGGTCACACTCAGTGGAGATAAAGGGGTTCTGCCTAGCAAACCTCACTGTCCAAGGCAGGAAATTCAACAATTTCCGCCTTTATGTCCTGCCGCACCTCTGCGCGGCTACACTCCTGGGGTTGGACTTCCAATGTAACTTGCAAAGCCTCACTTTTAAATTTGGCAGCCCTATAGCCCCCCTTACTGTCTGCGGCCTCGCGACCCTTAAGGTCGACCCGCCTTCCCTGTTTGCGAACCTCACCCCGGATTGCAAACCCATCGCCACCAGGAGCAGACAGTACAGTGCCCAGGACCGGACATTCATCAGGTCAGAGGTCCAAAGGCTACTGAGGGAAGAGGTCATTGAAGCTAGCAACAGCCCCTGGAGAGCTCAAGTAGTGATGGTAAAGACCGGGGAGAAACATAGGATGGTCATTGACTACAGTCAGACCATCAACAGGTTTACACAGCTGGACACGTACCCTCTCCCCTGCATTCCGACCTGGTGAACAGGATCGCGCAATACAAGGTCTTCTCCACGGTGGATCTCAAGTGACAGCAAATACACTGCCTTCGAAGCAGTTGGGCGGCTCTACCAATTTTTAAGGGTTCCCTTTGGTGTCACTAATGGGGTCTCGGTCTTCCAACGCGAGATGGACCGAATGGTTGACCGGTACGGCTTACACTCAACGTTCCCGTATCTTGATAACGTCACCATCTGCGGCCATGACCAGCAGGACCATGACACCAACCTCCGAAAATTTCTCCAGACCGCGAAAATCCTTAACTTAACGTACAATAAGGATAAATGCGTCTTTAGCACCGACCGCCTAGCCATTCTCGGCTACGTAGTGCGAAATGGAGTTATAGGCCCCGACCCTGAACGCATGTGCCCCCTTATGGAGTTCCCCCTCCCTCACTGCCCCAAGGCCCTGAAGCGCTGCCTCGGGTTTTTCAGCTATTACGCACAGTGGGTCCCCAACTACGCAGACAAAGCCCGACCCCTAAACCCTTCTGCCGCATCAAAGCAGACATTGCAAAGGCCACGATGCGTGCCATCGACGAGTCCCTCCCCTTCCAGGTCGAGCGATGCGTCCGACGTAGCTTTGGCCGCCACCCTCAACCAAGCGGGCAGACCCGTGGCCTCCTTCTCCCGTACCCTCCATGCTTCAGAAATTCGTCATACCTCGGTCGAAAAGGAGGCACAAGCCATCGTAGAATCTGTGCGACACTGGAGGCATTACCTGGCCGGCAGGAGATTCACTCTCCTCACTGACCAACGGTCGGTGGCGTTCATGTTTGATAATGCACAGCGGGGCAAGATAAAGAACGACAAGATCTTGCGGTGGAGGATAGAACTTTCCACCTACAATTACGAGATCTTGTACCGTCCTGGGAAGCTAAACGAGCGGGTAGAGGGCATCCTGAAGGGGGAGGGCAAACAGGCAGAGGTCGTTGTACATATTGGTACTAACGACATAGGCAGGAAGGGGCATGAGGTCCTGCAGCAGGAGTTCAGGGAGCTAGGCAGAAAGTTAAAAGACAGGACCTCGAGGGTTGTAATCTCGGGATTACTCCCTGTGCCACGTGCCAGTGAGGCTAGAAATAGGAAGATAGAGCAGCTAAACACGTGGCTAAACAGCTGGTGTAGGAGGGAGGGTTTCCATTATCTGGACCACTGGGAGCTCTTCCGGGGCAGGTGTGACCTGTATAAGAAGGACGGGTTGCATCTAAACCGGAGAGGCATAAATATCCTGGCCGCGAGGTTTGCTAGTGTCACACGGCAGGGTTTAAACTAGTATGGCAGGGGGGTGGGCACGGGAGCAATAGGTCAGAAGGTGAGAGCATTGAGGGAGAACTAGGGAATAGGGACAGTGTGGCTCTGAGGCAGAGCAGACAGGGAGAAGTTGCTGAACACAGAGGGTCTGGTGGCCTGAAGTGCATATGTTTTAATGCAAGGAGCATTACGGGTAAGGCACATGAACTTAGAGCTTGGATTAGTACTTGGAACTATGATGTTGTTGCCATTACAGAGACCTGGTTGAGGGAAGGGCAGGATTGGCAGCTAAACGTTCCAGGATTTAGATGTTTCAGGCGGGATAGAGGGGGATGTAAAAGGGGAGGCGGAGTTGCGCTACTTGTTCGGGAGAATATCACAGCTGTACTGCGAGAGGACACCTCAGAGGGCAGTGAGGCTATATGGGTAGAGATCAGGAATAAGAAGGGTGCAGTCACAATGTTGGGGGTATACTACAGGCCTCCCAACAGCCAGCGGGAGATAGAGGAGCAGATAGGGAGACAGATTTTGGAAAAGAGTAAAAACAACAGGGTTGTGGTGATGGGAGACCTCAACTTCCCCAATATTGACTGGGACTCACTTAGTGCCAGGGGCTTAGAGGCGGCGGAGTTTGTAAGGAGCATCCAGGAGGGCTTCTTAAAACAATATGTAGACAGTCCAACTAGGGAAGGGGCGGTACTGGACCTGGTATTGGGGAATGAGCCCGGCCAGGTGGTAGATGTTTCAGTAGGGGAGCATTTCGGTAACAGTGACCACAATTCAGTAAGTTTTAAAGTACTGGTGGACAAGGATAAGAGTGGTCCGAGGATGAATGTGCTAAATTGGGGGAAGGCTAATTATAACAATATTAGGCGGGAACTGAAGAACATAGATTGGGGGCGGATGTTTGAGGGCAAATCAACATCTGACATGTGGGAGGCTTTCAAGTGGCAGTTGAAAGGAATACAGGACCGGCATGTTCCTGTGAGGAAGAAAGATAAATACGGCAATTTTCGGGAACCTTGGATGACGAGTGATATTGTAGGCCTCGTCAAAAAGAAAAAGGAGGCATTTGTCAGGGCTAAAAGGCTGGGAACAGACGAAGCCTGCGTGGAATATAAGGAAAGTAGGAAGGAACTTAAGCAAGGAGTCAGGAGGGCTAGAAGGGGTCACGAAAAGTCATTGGCAAATAGGGTTAAGGAAAATCCCAAGGCTTTTTACACGTACATAAAAAGCAAGAGGGTAGCCAGGGAAAGGGTTGGCCCACTGAAGGATAGGCAAGGGAATCTATGTGTGGAGCCAGAGGAAATGGGCGAGGTACTAAATGAATACTTTGCATCAGTATTCACCAAAGAGAAGGAATTGGTAGATGTTGAGTCTGGAGAAGGGGGTGTAGATAGCCTGGGTCACATTGTGATCCAAAAAGACGAGGTGTTGGGTGTCTTAAAAAATATTAAGGTAGATAAGTCCCCAGGGCCTGATGGGATCTACCCCAGAATACTGAAGGAGGCTGGAGAGGAAATTGCTGAGGCCTTGACAGAAATCTTTGGATCCTCGCTGTCTTCAGGGGATGTCCCGGAGGACTGGACAATAGCCAATGTTGTTCCTCTGTTTAAGAAGGGTAGCAAGGATAATCCAGGGAACTACAGGCCGGTGAGCCTTACTTCAGTGGTAGGGAAATTACTGGAGAGAATTCTTCGAGACAGGATCTACTCCCATTTGGAAGCAAATGGACGTATTAGTGAGAGGCAGCACGGTTTTGTGAAGGGGAGGTCGTGTCTCACTAACTTGAAAGAGTTTTTCGAGGAGGTTACTAAGATGATTGATGCATGTGGGGCATTAGATGTTGTCTATATGGACTTCAGTAAGGCCTTTGACAAGGTCCCTCATGGTAGACTAGTACAAAAGGTGAAGTCACACGGGATCAGGGGCAAGCTGGCAAGGTGGATACAGAACTGGCTAGGCCATAGAAGGCAGAGAGTAGCAATGGAGGGATGCTTTTCTAATTGGAGGGCTGTGACCAGTGGTGTTCCACAGGGATCAGTGCTGGGACCTTTGCTCTTTGTAGTATATATAAATGATTTGAAGGAAAATGTAACTGGTCTGATTAGTAAGTTTGCAGACGACACAAAGGTTGGTGGAATTGCGGATAGCGATGAGGACTGTCGGAGGATACAGCAGGATTTAGATTGTCTGGAGACTTGGGCGGAGAGATGGCAGATGGAGTTTAATCCGGACAAATGTGAGGTAATGCATTTTGGAAGGTCTAATGCAGGTAGGGAATATACAGTAAATGGTAGAACCCTCAAGAGTATTGAAAGTCAAAGAGATCTAGGAGTACAAGTCCACAGATCATTGAAAGGGGCAACACAGGTGGAGAAGGTAGTCAAGAAGGCATACGGCATGCTTGCCTTCATTGGCCGGGGCATTGAGTATAAGAATTGGCAAGTCATGTTGCAGCTGTATAGAACCTTAGTTAGGCCACACTTGGAGTATAGTGTTCAATTCTGGTCGCCACACTACCAGAAGGATGTGGAGGCTTTAGAGAGGGTGCAGAAGAGATTTACCAGAATGTTGCCTGGTATGGAGGGCATTAGCTATGAGGAGTGGTTGAATAAACTCGGTTTGTTCTCACTGGAACGAAGGAGGTTGAGGGGAGACCTGATAGAGGTATACAAAATTATGAGGGGCATAGACAGAGTGGATAGTCAGAGGCTTTTCCCCAGGGTAGAGGGGTCAATTACTAGGGGGCATAGGTTTAAGGTGAGAGGGGCAAGGTTTAGAGTAGATGTACGAGGCAAGTTTTTTACGCAGAGGGTAGTGGGTGCCTGGAACTCGCTACCGGAGGAGGTAGTGGAAGCAGGGACGATAGGGACATTTAAGGGGCATCTTGACAAATATATGAATAGGATGGGAATAGAAGGATACTTACCCAGGAAGTGTAGAAGATTGTAGTTTAGTCGGGCAACATGGTCGGCACGGGCTTGGAGGGCCAAAGGGCCTGTTCCTGTGCTGTACATTTCTTTGTTCTTTGTTCTTTGAGCCTTCCAATGCCCTGTCCCACGGCACGTGTGCCACCGCACAAGTGGACCACCTCCGAGCCCTCCACGAGGAACTCTGCCACCCGGGGGTCACTCGCTTTTTCCACTTCATTAAGGCCCACAACCTGCCCTACTCCATCGAGGAGGTCAGGACAGTCACCAGGGACTGCCAAATCTGCGCGGAGTGCAAACCGCACTTCTACCGGCCAGAGAGGGCGCACCTGATAAAGGCTTCCCGTCCCTTTGAGCGCCTCAGTATGGACTTCAAAGGCCCCCTCCCCTCCACCGACCGCAACACGTATTTCCTGAACGTGATTGACGAGTACTCCCGGTTCCCGTTCGCCATCCCCTGCCCCGACATGACCATAACCACCGTCATCAAGGCCCTCCAGGGTATCTTTACACTGTTCGGTTTCCCCGCGTTCATACACAGTACGAAGTCTTACAACACCAGGTTAAAGTCCAACAGGTTTGTTTCATGTCACTAGCTTTCGGAGCGCTGCTCCTTCCTCAGGTGAATGAAGAGGTATGTTCCTCTTCATACACCTGAGGATACACATTCATACACAGTGATAGGGGGTCCTCCTTTATGAGCGACGAACTGCGTCAATTCGTGCTCAGCAAGGGCATCGCCTCGAGCAGGACGACCAGGTACAACCCCCGTGGAAACGGACAGGTAGAGAGGGAGAACGGAACGGTCTGGAAGACCGTTCTACTGGCCCTACGGTCCAGGACTCTCCCCGTCTCCCGCTGGCAGGAAGTCCTCCCGGAGGCCCTCCACGCCATCCGGTCGCTGTTCTGTACAACTACCAATCAGACACCTCATGAACGTCTCCTTGTCTTCCCCAGGAAGTCCTCCTCCGGGACCTCGCTCCCAACCTGGCTAGCGACACCCGGACCTATCCTGCTTCGGAAGCATGTGCGGGCGCACAAGTCGGACCCGTTGGTCGAAAGGGTCCACCTGCTGCACGCTAACCCCCAGTACGTCTACGTGGCGTTCCCTGACGACCGGCAAGATACGGTCTCCCTACGAGACCTGGCACCCGCCGTAACCCCACGTGCACCCGAACCATTACCCACCCCCCCCCCCCCCCCCCCCCCCCCCCACAGCACCTCACTGGAGGGTTGGTCCTCCCGCCGCTCCAACCTAAGCCATTCCACCCACCGACGCTCCCTACAGGCCCCCCTCTCGTGTCAACCGTTTGCCCCACCAGCGCCGTCTAGGGGTGACGAAGCTGCCATGGAGGACGAAGCCACGCTCCTGGAGTCGCAGACGCCCGGACCCCCACCAGAATCACCACAGAAGCTCAGACGACCCAGGAGGATGACCACGCCACCGACCGACTGATTGCTACACTGTAACTGTAACTGTAAATGAACACTGACTGTATATATCTTCCACACTTGTAAATATTCACGGTACCTCCATATCTGATCATACCATGTTAAATGCAATTGTAACCACTGGCCACCACCCCCGCCAGACTCTTTTTTAACAGGGGATGAATGTGGTAGTATCAGGTATTGCAGTACCCGAGAGGCTGTAGACCATTGGGTAAACCTAGGAGTTTACCATTGGCTGTTTGGTATGTAGCTCCGCCCTGATAGGCGGGGTAGAAGAACAGGTGCCGTCCCAACAGCCCTCATTCTGTACCGAAGCTGCTGAAGAACAGATCTAGTCTATCAAAGCCTTCAGTTATGATACTACCTCGTCTTCGAGCTTATTTGATCGTGCATCACAGGGGTAATAGGCAGACATGTTAGCATAGTGCGTACCGCCCTGCCCAACAGGTCCAACGGACTACATGGTGGCCTCAGTCTGCATGAGGACCCCCGCATGTCCCCCTACACCTCCCCCCCACTTCTCACGATGGTTTCTCCTGGCATTCTGCCCTCTGCAACACAGTCTGTCTGTGCTGCCAGGGTTACCAGTGGCTGGCTCTACCCATGTCAGCGGAATGTTCTGCTGCCCCAGTCCTGTGCACTCCTGCAGGGGCAATTGTGGGCCTTGCCCTTTGTCGGGCTGCGTGCTGCCCCACCAGCGAGTGGCGGCCAGTTGGGGGAGTTGGTGAGGTGGGGAGTGGATGCCCCCATATGGCCGGTGTCACTCTGGACAATCACAGGCCACGGAGTGCGGTCACTGGGGTGCGCAGCAAGGTGGTTGCCTTGCAGGCCGTGGCAATGGCAGTCTGTGCCTGGTTACCCCAATATCACGGCCCATCCCCTGGTCATCCCGCATCACTCGCCCTGCCCTGCCAGTGGCAGGCCCGGCAGTCCACGGTCATCCCTCTACATGACCTACCTCCTCCCTCTCCCTCATGGCCACAGCGCCTGTTTCCCGATGTTTGGAACTACAAGTGAAACTCGCCATCGGTAATTCCCCCTGGCGGAGGCGGAGCATCACGGAGGCCCCAGAGAATACCTAGTCAGGCCCGCTAAGGATTTGCGAATGGTGTTTACTGTACATGCGGAGTAGAACACATTGACCAGGCTGTTGAGGCACGGTAGCATGGCATTCTGACGTACACCCGGCACCCGCCCTTTGAATGTCCTGAAGTCATGAAAAGATTTTTTTTCCTATTTTTGTATCCCTTTCCCACTTTGCCCCATGATTGGCAGGCATTCTTTCAGCCAGCAAGGTTACACATATAGAAATTTTCCCCCAAATATAAAAAGAGGGAGAGTCATCAATAAAATTCACAATGCCGACAACACTGTATTGATAGTGACAAATGAAGAATTACAAACATTAGTAGTCTTTATAAAGGAAAGGGGTTTCCACTCAACTGCAAGAAAACATACACTCTGTTAATAACAAAGAAAAAAGCCATCCCAAAAGGCAACATCACAGTGTACAGAAGCAAGTTTGAACATAAAAATTAGGAACAGGAGTAGGCCATCTGGCCCCTCGAGCCTGCTCTGCCATTTAATGAGATCATGGCTGATCTTTGTGGACTCAGCTCCACTCTCCGGCCCGTACACCATATCCCCGAATCCCTTTATTCTTTAGAAAGGCATCTATCTTTTTCTTAAAAACATTTAAAGAAGGAGCCTCAACTGCTTCACTGGGCAAGGAATTCCAGAGATTCACAACCCTTTGGGTGAAGAGGTTCCTCCGACACTCCGTCCTAAATCTACCTCCCCTTATTTTGTGGCTATGCCCCCTAGTTCTGCTTTCCCCGACCAGTGGAAACAACCTGCCCGCATCTATCCTATCTACTCCCTTCATAATTTTATATGTCTCAATAAGATCCCCCCCCGGATCCTTCTAAACTCCAATGAGTACAGTCCCAGTCTACTTAACCTCTCGTCATAATCTAATCCCCTCAACTCTGGGATCAACCTAGTGAATCTCCTCTGCACTCCCTCCAGTGCCAATATGTCCTTTCTCAGGTAAGGAGACCAAAACTGAACACAATACTCCAGATACGGCCTCACCAACACCCTATACAATTGCAGCATAACCTCACTAGTCTTGAACTCCATCCCTCTAGCAATGAAAGATAAAACTCGATTAGCCTTCTTAATCACCTGTTGCACCTGCACACCAACTTTTTGCGACTCGTGCACCAGCACACCCAGGTCCCTCTGCACAGCAGCATGTTTTAACATCTTACCGTTTAAATAATAATCCATTCTGCTGTTATTCCTCCCAAAATGGATAGCCTCACACTTGGCAACATTGAATTCCATCTGCCAGACCCTAGCCCATTCACCTAACCTATCCAAATCCTTCTGCAGACTTCCGGTATCCTCTGCACTTTTTGCTTTACCACTCATCTGAGTGTCGTCTGCAAACTTTGACACATTGCAGTTGGTCCCCAACTCCAAATCGTCTATGTAAATTGTGAACAATTGCGGGCCCAACATTGATCCTTGAGGGACCCCACTAGTTACAGGTTGCCAACCAGAGAAACACCCATTTATCCCCACTCTCTGCTTTCTGTTAGTTAACCAATCCTCTACCCATGCTACCACTTTACCCTCAATGCCATGCATCTTTAGTTTATGCAGCAACCTTTTGTGTGGCACAACAAAGAACAAAGAACAAAGAAATGTACAGCACAGGAACAGGCCCTTCGGCCCTCCAAGCCCGTGCCGACCATACTGCCCGACTAAACTACAATCTTCTACACTTCCTGGGTCCGTATCCTTCTATTCCCATCCTATTCATATATTTGTCAAGATGCCCCTTAAATGTCCCTATCGTCCCTGCCTCCACTACCTCCTCCGGTAGTGAGTTCCAGGCACCCACTACCCTCTGCGTAAAAAACTTGCCTCGTACATCTACTCTAAACTTTGCCCCTCTCACCTTAAACCTATGCCCCCTAGTAATTGACCCCTCTACCCTGGGGAAAAGCCTCTGACTATCCACTCTGTCTATGCCCCTCATAATTTTGTATACCTCTATCAGGTCGCCCCTCAACCTCCTTCGTTCCAGTGAGAACAAACCGAGTTTATTCAATCGCTCCTCATAGCTTATGCCCTCCATACCAGGCAACATTCTGGTAAATCTCTTCTGCACCCTCTCTAAAGCCTCCACATCCTTCTGGTAGTGTGGCGACCAGAATTGAACACTATACTCCAAGTGTGGCCTAACTAAGGTTCTATACAGCTGCAACATGACTTGCCAATTCTTATACTCAATGCCCCGGCCAATGAAGGCAAGCATGCCGTATGCCTTCTTGACTACCTTCTCCACCTGTGTAGCCCCTTTCAGTGATCTGTGGACCTGTACTCCTAGATCTCTTTGACTTTCAATACTCTTGAGGGTTCTACCATTCACTGTATATTCCCTACCTGCATTAGCCCTTCCAAAATGCATTACCTCACATTTGTCCAGGTTAAACTCCATCTGCCATCTCTCCGCCCAAGTCTCCAGACAATCTAAATCCTGCTGTATCCTCAGACAGTCCTCATCGCTATCCGCAATTCCACCAACCTTTGTGTCGTCTGCAAACTTACTAATCAGACCAGTTACATTTTCCTCCAAATCATTTATATATACTACAAAGAGCAAAGGTCCCAGCACTGATCCCTGTGGAACACCACTGGTCACAGCCCTCCAATTAGAAAAGCATCCCTCCATTGCTACCCTCTGCCTTCTATGGCCTAGCCAGTTCTGTATCCACCTTGCCAGTTCACCCCTGATCCCGTGTGACTTCACCTTTTGTACTAGTCTACCATGAGGGACCTTGTCAAAGGCCTTACTGAAGTCCATATAGACAACATCTACTGCCCTACCTGCATCAATCATCTTAGTGACCTCCTCGAAAAACTCTATCAAGTTAGTGAGACACGACCTCCCCTTCACAAAACCGTGCTGCCTCTCACTAATACGTCCATTTGCTTCCAAATGGGAGTAGATCCTGTCTCGAAGAATTCTCTCCAGTAATTTCCCTACCACTGAAGTAAGGCTCACCGGCCTGTAGTTCCCGGGATTATCCCTGCCACCCTTCTTAAACAGAGGAACAACATTGGCTATTCTCCAGTCCTCCGGGACATCCCCTGAAGACAGCGAGGATCCAAAGATTTCTGTCAAGGCCTCAGCAATTTCCTCTCCAGCCTCCTTCAGTATTCTGGGGTAGATCCCATCCGGCCCTGGGGACTTATCTACCTTAATATTTTTTAAGACACCCAACACCTCGTCTTTTTGGATCACAATGTGACCCAGGCTATCTACACCCCCTTCTCCAGACTCAACATCTACCAATTCCTTCTCTTTGGTGAATACTGATGCAAAGTATTCATTTAGTACCTCGCCCATTTCCTCTGGCTCCACACATAGATTCCCTTGCCTATCCTTCAGTGGGCCAACCCTTTCCCTGGCTACCCTCTTGCTTTTTATGTAAGTGTAAAAAGCCTTGGGATTTTCCTTAACCCTATTTGCCAATGACTTTTCATGACCCCTTCTAGCCCTCCTGACTCCCTGCTTAAGTTCCTTCCTACTTTCCTTATATGCCACACAGGCTTCGTCTGTTCCCAGCCTTTTAGCCCTGACAAATGCCTCCTTTTTCTTTTTGACGAGGCCTACAATATCATTCGTCATCCAAGGTTCCCGAAAATTGCCGTATTTGTCTTTCTTCCTCACAGGAACATGCCTGTCCTGTATTCCTATCAACTGACACTTGAAAGCCTCCCACATGTCAGATGTTGATTTGCCCTCAAACATCCGCCCCCAATCTATGCTCTTCAGTTCCCGCCTAATATTGTTATAATTAGCCTTCCCCCAATTTAGCACATTCATCCTCGGACCACTCTTATCCTTGTCCACCAGTACTTTAAAACTTACTGAATTGTGAAAAGCTTTCTGGAAATCCAGATATACCACATCCATTGGCTCCCCATTATCTACTGCACTGGTAACGTCCTCAAAAAATTCTACCAAATTAGTCAGACACGACCTACCCTTTGTGAACCCATGCTGCGTCTTCCCAATGGGACAATTTCCCTCCAGGTGCCCCGCTATTTCCTCCTTAATGATAGATTCCAGCATTTTCCCTACAACCGAAGTTAAGCTTGCCGGCCTATAATTACCCACTTTCTGTTGACCTCCTTTTTTAAACAGTGGTGTCACGTTTGCTACTTTCCAATCATCTGGGACCACCCCAGAGTCTAGTGAATTTTGATAAATTATCACTAGTGCGTTTACAATTTCCCTATCCATCTCTTTTAACACTCTGTGATGCATCCCATCAGGGCCAGGAGACTTGTCTACCTTGAGCCCCATTAGCTTGCCCAATACTGCCTCCTTAGTGATTACAATCATCTCAAGGTCCTCACCTATCATATCTTTATTTCCATCAGTCACTGGCATGTTATTTGTGTCCTCCACTGTGAAGACTGACCCAAAAAACCTGTTCAGCTCCTCAGCCATTACCCCGTCTCCTATTATTAAATCTCCCTTCTCATCTTCCAAAAGACCAATATTTACCTTAGCCACTCTTTTTTGTCTTATATATTTGTAGAAGCTTTTACTATCTGCTTTTATGTTCTGAGCCAGTTTACTTTCATAGTCTACCTTACTCTTCTTTATGGCTTTTTTAGTAGCTTTCTGTTGTCCCCTAAAGACTCCCCAGTCCTCTAGTCTCCCACTAATTTTTGCCACTTTGTATGTTTTTCCTTCAATTTGATACTCTCCCTCACCTCCTTAGATATCCACCGTCGATTTTTCTCCTTTCTACCGTCTTTCTTTTTTGTCGGTATGAACCTTTTCTGAACACTGTGAAAGATCGCTCGGAAGGTTCTCCACTGTTCCTCAACTGCTTCACCATGAAATCTTTGCTCCCAGTCTACCTTAGCTAGTTCTTCTCTCATCCCATTGTAATCACCTTTGTTTAAGCACAAAACACTAGTGTTTGATTTTACCTTGTCATCCTCCAACTGTATTTTAAATTCCATCATATTGTGGTCGCTCCTTCCAAGAGGATCCCGAACTATGAGATCATTAATCAATCCTGCCTCATTACACAGGACCAGATCTAGGGCCGCTTGTTCCCTTGTAGGTTCCATTACATACTATTCCAGGAAATTATCCCGGGCACATTCTATAAACTCCTCCTCAAGGCTGCCTTTACCAACCTGGTTAAACCAATCGATATGCAGATTAAAATCTCCCATGATAACCGCTGTACCATTTCTACATGCATCTGTTATTTCTTTGCTTATTGCCTGCCCTACCATCCTGTTACTATTTGGTGGCCTATAGACTACTCCTATCAGTGACCTTTTCGCCTTACTATTCCTGATTTCCACCCAAATTGATTCAACCTTGTCCTCCATAGCACCAATATCATCCCTTACTATTGCCCGGATGCCATCCTTAAACAACAAAGCTACACCACCGCCCTTACCGTCCATTCTATCCTTTCGTATAATCTGATACCCTTGGATATTTAACTCCCAGTCGTGACCATCTTTTAACCATGTTTCAGTAATGGCCACTAAATCATAGTCATTCATGATGATTTGCGCTATCAACTCATTTATCTTATTTCGTATACTACGAGCATTCAGGTAAAGTACACTTATGCTGTTTTTTATGTCTTTGTTATGAATCCTAACACCTTGATCAGTAACTTTTCGCAATTTATTTTTCCTCTTACCCTTTCTCCTAATTTTCCTTGTCTTTGAACCCATATCTCTACATAATAACCTGTCACGTAACCTGCTGCCTTGATCTCCATTAACCATTATACTGTCCATAGCTTTACATCAATCAATCAAGGAATCATGGCAAATCTGATATCAAAAGTAGTATTGAAATCTGAAAATTGATTGGGTGTGCCAAAAGTGTTTTTACAAAGAAACTTCAGATTGAATCTTGAAACAAGAATCCATGTACTAAATTATGTATGGGCTTCTCTGGTCCCCAAGCCGCATATTTCTCAGCGGTGAGCCAGCAGCGGGATCCTTTCTTCCGGGGGGGGTGGGTCGCTGCCAATGGGACAAGAGAATCCCAACAGCCGGAGAATTCCGGCCATTATGTCTGGTCAATGATGAATTGTGAATGTGAACCTGGAGCATGGGAAAGAGGGAGAAAAGAACATCAACAGCATTGATCTGTGGGGTTTAAGGATCCCAAGGCTAAGCTGGGTGGAGAAAAGTACTAATGAAGAAATATTGAATGAGGCTGTAAGAACAAGAAACTCGTAAATAATATCAAAGGAAGACAAATGGAGTTCGTCAGACATGTTATCCATGCAGAAATGTTAGAGTGACCAATCATCACTGGAAGAATTAACAGAAGGAAAGTGAGAGGCCAAAAACGAAGGAAGCAATATCGAAGACTGGCTTAAACAGATGCCACAGCTGTGATCAGAAAGTTTATTTTCGTAAAAATATACTTTATTTTTAAAAAGCTGAAAGAATATTACAAACATTTCAAAGTGGCTATTACACAAAGTGCAATAATATTCAGGTTTTCTACATACATCATGTTGCATTCTGAGGTTTTTCAATACAATCAAAGAAACATTACCGCCATTTCAAAATGGTCATTACAAATGGTGCAAAGGTATTTTAAGGTGTCTCCACAGATGAAGTTGCACTCTGAGGTGCTTCAACATAATTGTGATACATATAATATTCACTGTGTACAGTCAATGTGAGTCACACAACTCGAGCAGATTCATTGCCTACACCAATCAGCTTGGCACTTTGACACTGGAGCAATTTAGCGGCCAAATTGTGCCCAGTGTGGATCGCGTGCGCCAGTTAAAGCAGGAAGAAGCTGAAATTGGGATCCGTTCCAGGTCCACATCGGTTTGCGATCTAACCAGCCCGCTCCCATTGGTGGGTTCCAGATCCCGCCCACACGTGGCCAAATACAAATTAACACCAATTAAGAAGAATCCGAATCTTATTAGCCTCCCGGGAATTAACCAGCTCCCCAGTGAGAGGTAGTGCATGCGTCATTCAGTACTCCTATTTAAAAATGGGAAGCTAGCTCAGTGGCTGCTGAGGGAGTTGAGGATGTGAGTAGCCATTTCCATTTCCTGGCTTACAGCTGCCCCAGTGCTCGGGGGGGGGGGGGGGGGGGGACACACTCGGATGGGCCTGGTTGGGGGGTGCTAGATGCCATAGGTTGGGTGTTGCCCCTGGAAGGCGAGGAGCCTACAGACTATCCTCAAATATTGTGTATATCCATAACGGGCAACTACAGCTGCTGCCTGTCTGTCCTACCGAACACTTCCAGAACAGGACCCTGTTCGCGATTATATGCTGACGGTCACTTTAGCTCCCTCTGGCTGCACAGCTGAAGACTATTGGTAATAAGGAATTGGCATTGTTAGTTATGTGAGCACTTCACAGCTGCAGGTTGTGTTTGCTCCTGCTGGTGGCTGCAAATGCCTGGAAACTTCTTTTACTGTTTCCTTTTCTGTAGCGGAAAGAAGGGCAATTCTTTCCATGGCACCTGGTTACTGGAACATTGTGTTCAGGGGGGACCTATGAGTCCAAAAGGCTATCCGGTTTGAAGAAAGAAGATGCTACAAGACCTGGTGCGCGACATTATTCCAAATGGGCCACCTGATGACACCGTTGAAGAAATGCTTTCGCAGACTGCTGATTCTTTTGTTGCTGGTCTGGTGAGTGCCGCATGAAGCTGGTACGTGGATTAAACACGCTGGAAATCATGGATGTTCAACTGAACCTTGAGTGCCAGTGGAATATGTGGATGGCAGGATTTGGTTCTGGTGAGATTGGGCCTTGTGAGAGGGCCTGCATAGCTGCGCCTGATGGAATGCCATGTTCCGATGCCTTGACAGACGTGTCAGTGCGTTCTCCACATGAACAAGAAATTCCATTGGCACATCATTAGGTTATTGAAATCCAACCAGGAATGGTGGCCTTCATCCTGACCACTGCAGCCTTGGGGGATGTACTGAGGCTGTAAGAGCAAGAGCTGTTTGGGGAGGAACCTGCAGCAGTGGAGCCTGCCCCAGAGGAACAGGAGGCAGCTGGAGAGGATGGAAAGCCAGCTGCCCAACAGGCCGAGGAGGAGGTGAGATGGAGGCCTCAAATTAGACCTCGTGTGTACTGGCAGCGCCTGTCATTCGAGGACTTGCCAGAACATACATGCCATCGAAGACTCCGGCTGAGCAAGGGGACAGTGCGACATACCTGCCAGATCATGGCACACCTGGATTCACGGTGGTATGGGGAGAACACCTGCTCCCAGTGGGTGTCAAGATGACCGTCACCCTGAGCTTTTATGCCACGCGGTCCTTCCAGGTGCCGAATGGTGACCTAACTATGTCTAGGTGGATCCCCAAACAATACATCAGAAGTGGAGGCGGCCTGCTGCGATTTCAGCCCTGTGACCTGGATTCCCTTTGGCTGCCGTCTTCTGGGCAACCGGGCCGAGATTGGCCTGGCCGCTGCATGGGTATCCCAGGTGGCCGCCCTGTTTTCCCCACTGTCCATGTGATGCGCTAGGGACAGGAGAGGGGCTCCGAGGCGTTGCAATATTCTGGCACCTCGCTAAGGGGCTTCCAGTACAGCGCTAGGAGAGTCTCCCACATCGTGGTGGCCTGCTGTGTCCTCCATAACATCGCATAACAGGGAGATGACTTGCTGGAGGACAGGGTGAATGCCAGGCATTGTCTGACGGCAGAGGAGAGCGAGAATGGGCAGGGCATGAGGCCTGGGCACGCACAGGAGACCGCACAACAGAGCCGGTGCACACGGGACGTTCCAATCACCTCCAGGTTCTCCGACTAGGGGGCCTGGCTATGGCATGGACATCCCACTGCCCCCCCGGCCAAACACTCCTTCCCATGACCACCCGCCTACACCATCCTCCAGGGGCGCCAGGGTGATGTGTAGGGTCTAACCTGGGGACCACCTCCACTGTCCGCCCATCTCCTCCACCAAGGTAGCTTGGAACTTTTGTGCACAGGTGTTTATTTTACGAAGAACATGTGTACATCTCTATAATGGTTTGTGCCCTAGCCCCTAACGCTATACTGTGCCCTGCACCCATGCCAACTTTTCTGGCCTTACGGGCCCCAACTGTATGTCTAGGTGGATCCCCAGACAATACATCAGAAGTGGAGGTGGCCTGTTGCGATTTCAGCCCTGTGACCTGGATCTCCTTTGGCTGCCGTCTTCTGGGCAACCCGGCTGAGATTGGCCTGGCCGCTGCATGGGTATCCCAGCTGGCCGCCCTGTTTTCCCCACTGTCCATGTGATGCGCTAGGGACAGGAGAGGGGTTCCGAGGCGTTGCAATGTTCTGGCACCTCCCCTGCGGGAGCCACCGGCACGTGCTCCATCTCCTCCTCCTCCTACGTCGGATGCCTGATGGTGCCCGGGCTACTCCTTGCAACGGGAGTGTGACCGGAGTGACCCCCGCCATTTGGCGCTGACAGACCTGGACCCCTGCTCTCATCTCAACCAGGGTCTCCATGCTCGCCGCCATGGAGCATGGGGACTGGGCTACCTCTCTCTCAGACTGTGCCACATCACTTAATGACTGTGCAACCTCCCTCTGGGACTGGCGCAGGTCAGCTAGTGCCAAGCTCTGAAGTGCCGCTGCAACGTCCACGTGGCCCACACAGAGTGCCCCAGGCCTTGAACATCCTGATACCTTTGGCTCCAAGGCCTCCATTGCGGATGCCACCCGTGCGGTGTTGGCCTGGGTGGCACGCATCGTCACGCCACCTCCTCCCCCTGCAATTATTTGGACTCCTACAACTGCATCTGAAAGTGCTGGATGGTTTCTGACAGCCCCTCATAGTCTCTGGCTCTGTGACTGCATCTCCATTATCGATGAGACTGCCCTTTTCACAAACCCAAAACCCATCTGGATGGCAACTGGTCCCTGGGGTCGGGCAGCCCTCCGCCCGCCCACCCCCCAGGGGTTCCTATCTCCACCTGATGTAGCACAGCATTTGTGTGATGCGCACCAGATAGTGCCCCAGGATCCCCTTCACTAACATGCCCAACCGAGGTGAGTATTTCTGCGATGGTGGAGTGTGTTGGAGACAACTGTGGTGGGAAGTCACTGTTGTCCCCGAACTGGTGCTCTGGGGTGTCTTGGGCTGATGTTTGGGGGCTATCTTCACTATCCATCGCATCCTCATCACTGGAATCTCCCTGGGGTTAGGGGTGGAGGACACCAGAAGGGCCCGTCTCTTCGCCAGTTGATCCTGCAAGACACAAAACATGACGCATGATTGGATCATGGGTTGAGCTGGTGGGTGCTGGTGCGGCGGTCCAGTGGGAATGCTCGGGTGGGGGTCGCGTTACGCATGCCATCGGGAACTACAATGCAACGGGTCTCATACGGTTGCCCAATACCAACCACTTCCTCGCTGACTGCCCTTTCTCCGGGACCCCTAACCAGGTCCAGTGCCCGCTGGTCCGCTGCTGTGAGGGGTTGTAGGTCTGGCAGTCCCCCTCCGATCTGCTCCCGGTGCTGGCGGTTGTGAGCCACCTTCTCCTGGGGCAGGGGGATACAGAACATATGTTGGACAGTCAGACGGGGGCAGCACAGGGGGTGGCCTTCATGGCCAGGGCACCTGGCCATGGTGGCCGGTATGGGGGCTGGCATGTGGTGCAGGGTGGGGAGTGCACACACTGTTGGCAGGTGGTGTTCGGTCACCCTCCAGTTGGGGGGGGGGGGCTACGAGTGTGTGAGACGGGAGTTGGTGCCAGGGGAACAGGGCTGCCTACTCACATTGGCCACTCTATGAAGGTCATGCAGCTTCTTTCAGTTGGCCGGTCCTGGCAGTGGGGCTCAGGGTTTCTGCCACCTGCGCCCAGGGCCCGTGTACAGCAGCAGATGGCAGCCTCCTTCCCATCCCGGGGAACAGGATGGCCCGTCTCTCCTCCACAGCGCCCAACATGCTCTCCAGTTCAGCGTCTGCCAACTGGGGTGCCGCTCTCAATGCTGCCATCTTGTTGTTGGCTGTTTTGTGTGTGGGGAGTGGAGTGGTGATATGCGGCTGCAGATTGTCAGCCTCTCAAGAGCAATCCCGATCCCAGCGAATCGGACACCGTTTTTCATTGTCATCGAACGTGTTCCACATGGCGTCAGTGCTAGCCCATTAACAGAACATGAATTGCTGTGGGACTAGCGACAATTTAGTTGTCGTAGGGTTCCGCCCCTCGTCAACACTAAGGGCTGGATTCCCTGATTACTGACGCCGAAATCGCATTTGGCGATCGGCCACAGAATCCATTTTTACGCCGGAATCGGGGGCAACGCCATTTGTCCGATGCTCCGCCCCCTCAAAAATGGCGTACTCCTCATTGGGACAGTCTCAGGATGTCACCTGAGGCCCCCACCGATTGGCCGAGTCACCGAAGGCGTGGGGTGCGTGTCCTCTCACTTTTCGGGGCCTCGCCTGGCGGCTACGGACTATGTCCAGCACCACCACAGTCGGGGGAGGGGGGGCCCTTCCGCTGGCAGGGGGGGCTTCGGCGGGGGCTGGGAGGACTGGTGGGGGGTGATCTGGGGATGGCAAGAGAGGTACAGTTTTTGGCAGGCCAAGTCCGTGCGCGGCTGCCGCCATGTTGTACAGCGTGGGTGCTGCCATTCTGCCTCCGTATCAGCAGGTAAAGCCGGGGCCTTTAATTGGCACGGCTGCTAGCACGACACTGGGCGGAGCATCGATGTGGGGGCGCCGCCGACTTTTGGTCGTAAGACCAAATGGATCCTGCAGACATAGCTGCAGAATCGTAGAATCCAGCTCTTAGTTTCTGAAACGGAGAATCCCGCCCCATGTGTTTTTTTTTGTGAAAATGGGCTGATATAGCTTTATATTTGTACCAACATGGAACGGTGACGTTTTCTTGTTGCTTAATGATTAACGTGATATATGACCTGATATGTAGTTGTTTTCATTGCTTTGTATACCGGTATTGTTGATCGTTTAATAATCAAAATATTTTCAAGTACATTCTCGTTGGTACACATGCCATGTCTCACCCGAGTGTTATAACCTAGCATGCCAATCAAACTGACGCCGCTACACTTTGCCTGAACATTGGAGGTGTCAGCACCACAGGCATCAGCCAACAATCAAACACTCTGGAGCTGGGCTTCAGCACTGGGGATAGCCCCACAACCAGAGGCTTATTGCGTGGATCAGGCGAGGGCACTAGAGCACGGTCTCCCTAAAGTTCCCGGCAGAGGTCTGGGGTCTAGTGGCTCATGCTGTGGCCAGGGGTGACTGTGCAGAGCAAGGTTTTCAACTGTTTTGGTGGACGGCACTCTAAGACAAGGCGGGACCATAAGGGTGGAGGAGGCTTGGGGGATTTGAGGGTCCTGGGGTGGAAGCCCTAACTGATTGTCGGCCTCTTTCCGTCTCCTATTCCTTACAGCAACCAAGATGGATCACGTTGTTGACCCCACACTGATAGCCCAGACGGCCAGACACCTGAGAAGGCGGCAGTAGCATCGATGCAGGCTAGAGGAGTTATCCCATTAGCAGGCGGCCATACCCTGCAGACTGCCTGCCCCTCAGTCTGAGGAGGGACCCTAGCCCCCCCCAGACACACCTCCACCTGTCCTGCACCTTCCGGCTGCTCCCGCGAGTCGTCCCTGGTCTCCTCATCCAGCCATCTTGGTCTGGTCCCTCTTCAACCTCACACAAAGCCGCATGTCCCTCCTACTCCAGCATGTCACCCTGCTGCTGTGCCAAGTTTTGGAGGGCACAGCAGACCACCACAATGTGGGAGACCTTCCGGGGGTGTACTGCAGTGCACCACAGAGCGGCCCAGGCTTTGGAACCACATTTTGAGCAATCCGATGCACCACTCAACGGGGGACACCAGCGATGGCCCATGGTATCGTTGGTCATTCACAGAGATGACATACAGCGTGTACCACGGGAGCTCCGACTCAACAAAGCGATCGTACGACACCTGTGCCATGTCGTTTCGGATTTGCCACCCTGTGGAGGTCGAGGACACCCACTCCTGGTGGCCGTGAAGATCACTGCAGCCCTGAACCTCATTCCAGGGCATGAGCGGGGTCTTGTGTGGAATTTCCCAAGCCACAGTCCACAAGTGCATCCATGAAGTCATGGAAGCCTTGTATGCACCTGCACCCTCCGCTCCCCCCACACCCTGCCCCTGGAGCACAGTGACCCTACCACAAGAGCCCCCGATGCAGACCCGTGCATGTGGTGGGTATGGGCACACTGTCAGCAGAAAGACAGGAGTCAGACTTTGGCATAAACTGAGGAGCACCAGAGTTTACCTCATGATTCTCCTGCTGACGGAACCGACACAGGCCCATCACCCTGGAGTGATGTTACACAGATCCTGGGAGGGTGGAACAAGGTAGTCGGGGAGGGTGTGTGTGTGTGTGTGTGTGTGTGTGTGGGAGGGTCGGGGATTGGGTGGGAGGGCAGCTGACTATATAAACTTTGAGTTGGACCAAGGCCGGCTGCAGGATTCTCTGCAATCGCCGGGATGTCCCAGGTCCAGGGGATAATAGAAATGGAAAAGTATTTTTTAAAGCAAAACAATGTTTATTCTTTGAACTCAAGTTAACTTTTTTAAAACTTACAGTGAACATCTTAGCAACCATTAATTCAAATACAACCCCCAAAGAATACAACACTAAGTAATGCTGAATAACTTCCCAAACAACATCCAGAAGACAAAAGAAACACCTTTTAACAGAAGCACATTAGGTTTACATTCATTACTGAGAACATTTACAATTCTGAATTCACCAAATGATCAAGAGATAGTCTTTTGATGGCAGAGAGAACAGCAGTACATCTGCTTGGTCTGGCTTCAGCTCCAACACTGAAAATGAAACTAAAACATACCCTGCAGCAAACAGCCTAAAACAAAAGTAAAAAGCTGACAGACAGCCCAGCTCCATCCACACTCTGACATCACTGATAAACACCATTTCATAAAGGTACATTTCTTAAGCACCCATTTCTTAAAGGTACTCTCACATGACAGGTGGAATTAATGGGAGAGCTCATGAATTCCGCCAGACACAACCCTTTGACATGTGCAGCGTAGCTGCAACATCTGCCCACCCATCAACTGAAAAATGACAGGATCCAAAAGCAAAACAGCAGTACCATGTTCCACTTAATTCTACACTTATAAATCACGGCACCTGTTCTTTATCCTTTTGTCTTGAGTGAAAACTCAAGCTCATTTAGGAATTGGGACTTCTGCTGTTTTTCAGGTATACCAGTTCAGCAGTGGACAGCTTACACCCAATGCACACAGGTGTTGGTACGACTGAGTGGGTGCCGAGGCAGGCGTTGGACGTTTTGAGTATATTTATTTGGAACCTAATCCCATTTGGAAAAATTAGAACCTGATCAGTAGGCGTTGAGCCAACCCCACTCAGGATTCTTCATTGTGTGTGTGTCCACCAACTGAAATGAAACACTTGTAAGCCCTTCCTATGGAGCCAGTACTACTTCCCTGGCCTCACAGGTTGTGACCACATTCAACAACAACTACTATATTGCCTTCAACATAACAAAATGAGCCCAGGCACTTCGCAGGACCATTATAAACACAACATGACACCAAGTCTCATAAGGAGATATTAGCCAGATCACCAAAAACTTTGTCAAAGAGGTAGATTTTAAAGCGTTTCTGAAAGGAGGAAGTGAGAGGTGCTGGGAGGTTTATTCCAGAGCTTAGGGTTTAGTGAACTTAAAGCATTGCAAACACTGGCGGTACATTTAAGATTAGTAATACTAATAATCACTTATTGTCAATGAAGTTACTGTGAAAAACCCCTAAGTCGCCACATTCCGGCGTCTGTTCGGGGAGGCCGGTACAGGAATTGAACCCGCACTGCTGGCATTGTTCTGCATTACAGCCCCCTGGTAATGCTTGAGGCCAGAATTAAAGAAGCACAGATATCTTGAAGGGTTATTGGGCTGGAGGAGATTTAGAGTGGGGAAGCTATAGACAGATTTAAAACAAGGATGAGAATCTTTAAATCAAGAGAACGCTTGAAATGGAGTCATTGTAGATCAGAAAGCAGAGGGAGTTAGGTGAATGGGATTTGGAGTGAGTTAAGACACGGACCGCAAAGTTCTGGATTAACTCAAGTTCATAGACAGAGATAAACTTCTACCTCCTTGGTCTTCTCGACTTTTCTTCAACCTTTGGTATGGTCGTCCGGCTCCACTGTTGTCCAGTTGGGTGATACTGTTTTCACCTGGTTCTATTCTTACTGATCTAATCGTAGCCGTACTATCATTCTTCCTTCTCACACGCTGTGGTGGTATGTATTAGGGGTAATACGGTACACCACGTGTCGACAGGCTATTGGTGGAGGGATGCCAGGTCCTGATAGGATCTGCCACCTACTGGACTCCACCCAGAAATGCCGGTATAAGAACCCAGTTTTTCCCTCCATTTCCCTCAGCAGCTGCATTCTGTAACCACACTGCTGGGGATAAAGTTCTGCTTAATAAAGCCTTCAACTGACATTACCTCAACCTGCCTCGCGTCATATTGAAGGTGCTACAATTTATTAAGCAGAATTTAAATTGAAGAAAACGACGTGGGAACATGGAGCTCCGAATCACCCCGGAGTGCCTGCGCATCGCACCCCAAGCAGCTAACTCGGCCTCTATCTTCAAGCACTGGATGGCATGCTTTGAGGGCTACCTCCGAACGGCCCCCGGCACACCGACAGACGAACAAAAGATGCAGGTCCTCTATTCCTGACGTCTACTCCCTTATCGAGGACGAGGACGGTTTCACCGGTGCCATCGCCGCGCTGAAGGATATCTACATCCGGCCCACCAACCAGGTTTTTGCTCGCGACCAGCTCGCCACACGACGGCAATTTCCGGGGGAATCGCTGGACGAGTTTTATAACGCCCTGCAGATCCTGGATCGAAACTGCAACTGCCCGGCGGTAACAGCGAGTGAACACACAGAGCTCCTGGTCCGCGATGCGTATGTGGCAGGTTTGGCCTCTTCCCAGATCCGCCAGAGGCTTCTGGAGAAAGAATCTCTGGGACATACAGAAGCTCGGCATCCCTTGATGTAGCCTCGCGTAACGCCAGCGCCTACGCCCCCGACCGCACTACAGCCCCTTGGGCTCCGTGGACCCCCGCTGCGGTCGACTCTCCGACACCCCCCCCACCCCCGCAAACCTGCGCGGCCAAAACACCAGACCAACCGGGGGGGCCCCGCTGCTATTTTTGCGGCCAGCCGAAACACCCTCGGCAGCGATGCCCGGCCCGCACGGCTACCTGCAAAAGCTGCGGGAAGAAGGGCCATTACGCGATGGTGTGCAAGTCCCGCGGGGTCGCCGCTATCTCCGGGGAAGAAACGGGACCACAGACCCAGCCCTCCCAGCGATCCACGTGTGACCAACGGACGCCGCCATTTTGGACCCCGGACACCACGAGGGAGAGATGGGCGCCGCCATTTTGTCCACCCCCGACCGCGCTTGATACGTGGACGCCGCCATCTTGGCTGAAGGACCCAGACACAGACGGCCACATACTGCCTGATTACGATGCTCAACTTCAACAACCACGCCTGGCTTCGACGACCCTCGACCAGTCGCGACCCCAGACGCTCCAGACTGCAACCACTACAGTCCTAGTGAATGGCTACGAGACGCCGTGTCTTATCGACTCTGGGAGCACGGAGAGCTTCATTCATCCAGACACGGTAAGGCGCTGTTCCCTCGTAATTCGGCCAAGCACCCAGAAAATTTTCCTGGCGGCGGGATCCCACTCCGTTCAGATCACGGGGCTCTGCATCGCTAACCTAACGGTGCAGGGGAGGGAGTTCCGAAATTACCGGCTGTATGTCCTCCCCCATCTCTGTGCGCCCACACTCCTAGGGTTGAACTTCCAGTGCAACCTCCAGAGTTTAACATTTAAATTTGGCGGCCCTATACCCCCACTGACTGTCTGCGGCCTCGCGACCCTCAAGGTTGAACCGCCTTCCTTGTTTGCGAACCTCACTCCGGATTGCAAACCCGTCGCCACAAGGAGCAGACGGTACAGCGCCCAGGACCGAGCATTTATCCGGTCCGAAGTCCAGAGGCTGCTGAAGGAAGGCATCATCCAGGCTAGCAACAGTCCCTGGAGAGCCCAGGTGGTAGTTGTTAAGACCGGGGAGAAACAGAGGATGGTCATCGACTATAGTCAGACCATCAACAGGTACACTCAGCTAGATGCGTACCCTTTCCCCCGCATATCCGACATGGTCAATTGGATTGCACAGTACAAGGTCTTTTCCACCTACCACCAGCTCCCCATCCGTCCCGGTGACCGCAACTATACTGCCTTCGAAGCAGACGGGCGGTTATACCACTTTTTAAGGGTTCCATTCGGCGTCACGAACAGAGTCTCAGTCTTCCAACGAGAGATGGACCGAATGGTTGACCAGCACGGTTTACGGGCCACGTTCCCGTATCTCGACAACGTCACCATCTGCGGCCACAACCAGCAGGACCACGACGCCAATCTCCAAAAATTCCTCCAGACCGCTCATGCCCTGAACCTCACTTACAACAAAGAAAAATGCGTGTTCCGCACCGATCGTCTAGCCATCCTGGGCTACGTAGTGCGTAATGGAGTGATAGGCCCCGACCCTGAACGCATGCGCCCCCTCATGGAGTTCCCTCTCCCCCACTGTGCCAAAGCCCTGAAACGTTGCCTGGGCTTCTTTTCTTATTACGCCCAGTGGGTCCCCCAGTACGCAGACAAGGCCCGCCCACGAGCCATCCGATGCCCTATCTCGCGGCACATGTGCCAATGTACAAGTGGACCGTCTACAAGCCCTCCACGAGGACCTCTGCCACCTGGGGGTCACTCGTTTCTACCACTTCCTTAAGGCCCGCAACCTCCCTTACTCCGTCGAGGACGCCCGAACAGTCACCAGAAACTGCCAGATCTGCGCTGAGTGCAAACCGCACTTTTTCAGGCCAGATAGAGCGCACCTGGTTAAGGCCTCTCGACCCTTTGAACGCCTCAGTTTGGATTTCAAAGGCCCCCTCCCCTCCACCGATCGCAACGCGTACTTCCTGAACGTCGTTGACGAATACTCCCGTTTCCCTTTCGCCATCCCCTGCCCCGACATGACAGCGTCCACGGTCATTAAAGCCCTCGGTACCATTTTTACACTGTTTGGTTTCCCCGACTATATTCATAGCGACAGGGGGTCCTCCTTTATGAGTGACGAACTGCATCAATTCCTGCTCAGCAGGGGCATAGCCTCGAGCAGGACGACCAGTTACAACCCCCGGGGGAACGGGCAGGTAGAAAGGGAGAATGGAACGGTCTGGAAGGCCGTCCTGCTGGCCCTCCGGTCTAGGAGCCTCCCAATTTCCCGCTGGCAGGAAGTCCTCCCGGATGCCCTTCACTCTATCCGGTCCCTGCTGTGCACCACCACGAATCAAACGCCTCACGAGCGCCTCCTCCTCTTTCCTAGGAAGTCCTCCTCTGGAACGCCACTTCTGACCTGGCTAGCAGCTCCGGGACCCATTCTGCTCCGGAAACATGTGCGGGCGCACAAGTCAGATCCGTTGGTGGAACGGGTGCATCTCCTTCACGCCAACCCGCAATACGCCTATGTGGAGTACCCCGATGGCCGACAGGACACGGTCTCCCTGCGAGATCTGGCGCCCGCCAGGGCTACCCACACCCCCCCAACGCCAATCACCACCTCCTCACTCCCGCCGGTTCATCCCGCAGCCACCCCCTTCCCGGGGGGTTCGGTTCTCCTCCCAGACCCGCCCAGGAGTAAGGGCACAGGGGACAGCACTATGCTCCCAGAGTCGACGGGACTCGAGCCAGCGCCATCACCACCACGCCCGAGACGATCGGAAAGGACGACCAGGGCGCCCATCCGGCTCATCGAATCACTTTAACTCTCAACGTTTTCAGTTATTGTGTCTTGTTATAGTTATGGCATCATGCCGACCCTGTTTGGCCCGTTGGCCCAGTTGAAGCGATAATTTTGTGTTTTGTTCAAAGTTCCGGCACAGTACCGACTCTGTAAACCCCTACCACCATGCGAACCACCATCCCGCCGGGTTTTTTTTCAACAAGGGGTGAATGTGGTGGTATGTATTAGGGGTAATACGGTACACCACGTGTCGACAGACTATTGGTGGAGGGATGCCAGGTCCTGATAGGATCTGCCACCTACTGGACTCCACCCAGAAATGCCGGAAGAAGAACCCAGTTTTTCCCTCCATTTCCCTCAGCAGCTGCATTCTGTAACCACGCTGCTGGGGATAAAGTTCTGCTTAATAAAGCCTTCAATTGACATTACCTCAACCTGCCTCGCGTCATATTGACGGTGCTACACATGCTATTACCTCTGATGCTACCCAAGGATTGACCCTTGGCTCCTATTCTCATTTACATGCTGTTCCTCAGCAAATCATCTAAAAGTACAGCATTAGTTTTTTCATTTATGCTGACAATACCCAGCTCCACCTCACGCTACGTCTCAACTCCTACACTGTTGCTAAATTATAAAATTACTTATCTGCTATCCAGAACTGGATGAACAAAAACTGCCCCCAATTAAATATTGAGAAGACTGCAGCCATTGCAGTCCGTGTTCGGTGTTCCAAACTCCATTCCATCACAACTGACTATTCTTCTCCCTAACAACAATTTGAGATTAAACTAGTTTGTTGCAACTTTGGTACCACATTTGACCCCTAGATAATCTTCTGACCACACATGTGCACCATCGCTAAGACTGCCTACTTTCACTTCTGTTCCATTGGCCCCTGTCTCAGTCCATTTGCTGCTGAAATCCTCATTCATGCCTTCGTTATTTCTGGATTTGACTTTCAATGCACCAGTCAACAGTGGTAGAAATTTGGCAGAAAACTGGCTCACACTGCTGCCTCGCCGCCAAGGACCTGAGTTTAATCCGGGCCCCAGGTCACTGTCCATGTGGAGTTTGCATATTCCCCCCCATGTCTGCACGGGTCTCACCCGCACAACTCAAAGATGTACAGGGTAGGTGGATTGGCCACGCTAAATTGCCCCTTAATTGGAATATTTTTTTTAAAACTAGCTCAAACTATTGTAACTGCTTCCCTATTGTTTCCTCAGCTGTACTTTATCTAGAAGTCAGGTTTGATTACAGTCCTGTAGTCTGTAGTAGACAGTATGTTTATTTTATACTTCCCATTTCTCAAATGCCTTCTTTCTATAATTCAGGTACTGCTCACTCCATCAATGCTGCCATGGGCCAGAATTCTCCAGCCATTGGGATTCCCTGTTCCTGCCCTCAGTGCACCCAGCCTTTCCCAGCGGCGTGGGGTGGCTTAAATGGGAAATCCCATTGTCAAGCCGCAGGAGTAGAGAATCCCACAGCCAGGGAACGGCACGGGGGTCTGGAGAATCCAGCTCATGATATCTGTTTCCACGAAGAAAGTATTATTCAAAAGTGTCACAATATACACCAGTATATCATGGTGCAGACACACACTGATGAACACACAGTGGGACCAATCAACACACACAACACCGCAGCCAATCACCAGTGAGAGCACATGCACTATAAAGACATGGAGCATCAGAGTTCCCGCTCATTCGAGTTGCAGCTAGCTAGGAGGACAGAGCTCACAGCCTGCAACACAGACATTCACCATGTGCTGAGTGCATCGACTGGTTAGGACAAGGCAGAGGCCTTTAGTTAAAGCTAGTATCGTATTAACCCACAGCCTAAGTATGTTTAAACAGTTAATGATTCAATAAAATAGTGTTGCACTATTTCAAGTGTTGGTGACCCGTAGGTGATCCAGAACACCCAACACATCATGATACCAGGCGTGGTGGGATACTAGCACTTCTTAGACCTACCTGCAAGTGATCTGCCTTCCGCCAACATTCCGTCATCCTGCAACATGGACAACATCAGCCCGCCGCCGCCGCTCCGCATCGTCGGCAACCTCGGGGCCAACTGGAAGATTTTCAAACAGCGCTTCCAGCTCTTCCTCGAAGCCACGGACAGGGAGGGCGCCTCGGACACCAGAAAGATTGCCCTTCTCCTCTCCACGGCCAGGGACCATGCCATCCACATTTTCAACTCTCTCACCTTCACAGATGATGAAGATAAGACGAAGTTCAAGACGGTCCTCCTCAAGTTTAACACTCACTGCAGCATAGAGGTGAATGAAAGTTTCGAACGTTACATGTTCCAGCAGCGTTTACAGGGTAAGGATGAACCTTTCCAATCCTTTCTCACGCACCTCCGCATCCTTGCGCAATCTTGCAGCTACGGGCCCACCTCCGACTTCATGATACGCGACCAGATTGTTTTCGGTGTTCAGTCGGACCCCCTACGTTAGCAGCTCCTCAAAGTAAAGCAACTCACCTCAGCGACCGCCATCGAGACCTGTGTCTTATATGAAAAGGCCACGAATCAGTATTCCCATATACAAGCGGCTGAAACGGTGCGGCAAGGTCCCCACGCGGCAGAACGGTTTCAAGTGATTGAGCACCTCCAGGGCCTCAGCCTGGATGAGGGCAGCCATTTTGCGTGCTTTTCGCAGACTCCCGCACTTGTACGCACCAAACGAGGGGACGGCGACCTTGAGGAACGTAATGCGCAGGTGAGCACCACGCACGACTGCACCACCGCGCATGACGTTCTGGCGTCACGACGTGCGGCAACTGTGGCTCCGCCCATTTAAAGCGGCAATGTCCCGCAAAATCTCGACAATGTCTACGATGTGGAAGACTTGGCCACTATGCTGCCTGCTGTCGAGCAGTTCAGCCTGCCAACTCCCATCGCTTCAGCCAGCCTTGTAGGAATGTTCGGGCAATTCAACCCACGGTCACCGAGTCCGATGCGGACCTCCCACACAGCAGTGACACCGAGGACCCGAAGGCTCCTTTTCGAGTCAGTGACCGTAACGAAAAACAGGCTGTCCCTGAAGCAAAGACACCAGCCGCTGTCAGTATACAGCATCGATCCAGACGATGAGTGGTGTGCCACCCTGACGGTCAACGGGTCAAATACGATTCCGCCTGGACACTGGTGCCTCCGCCAATCTCATGGCATGGTCTGCTTTCTAAAGCCTTTGTGTCAAACCAGCCATCCTTCCATTGGCCTGCCAGCTATTGGACTACAATGGCAACATCATTCCTGCTACCAGCTCGTGCCAACTTGAAGTAACGCACAAGTCACGGAAAGCCATCCTTCCTTTCGAGATCGTGGGCTCCTCGAAGGACTCCCTGCTTGGCGCATAGGCGTGCAAGCTGTTGAATCTCGTTCAAAGAGTTCACTCTCTCCTGATGACACGCCTGCCTTCCAGGACGCTGACTTCAGGGCGCAACTCGATGCCATCATCGACCAGCACCGCGACATCTTCGAAGGCATGGGCACGCTCCCATATACTTACAAGATCCTACTCAAACAGAACGTCACGCCTGTGGTGCATGCACCTCGCAGAGTCCCAGCACCCCTCAAGGGCCGCCTCAAGCAGCAGCTGTAGGACCTCCATGACCAAGGAGTGATCTCAAGAGTTACAGAACCAACCGACTGGGTCAGTTCCATGGTGTGTGTAAAAAAGCCTTCCGGCGAGCTGAGAATTTGCATTGATCCCAAGGATCTGAATTGCAATATCATGAGGGAGCATTATCCAATTCCCAAGCGCGAAGAGATCACATGCAAGATGGCTCGTGCCAAGCTCTTCACCAAACTTGACACCTCGAAAGGATTCTGGCAAATCCAGCTCGACAATTCCAGCAGGAAACTGTGTACCTTTAACACCCCCTTTGGCAGATATTGTTACACCAGGATGCCGTTTGGGATCATATCGGCTTCAGAAGTGTTCCACAAGATCATGGAACAAATGACGGAAGGCATTGAAGGTGTTCGCATCTATGTCGACGACACAATCATTTGGTCCACCACCCCGCAGGAGCATGTCAGTCGCCTCCAGCGCGTGTTCAAACGCATACGGGAGCAGGGCCTATGCCTCAACAGAGCCAAATGCTCCTTTGGTCAGACGGAACTCAAGTTCCTAGGGGACCACATCTCCCAGTTGGGTGTGCGGCCGGATGCGGACAAGGTGGCTGATTTCACAGCCATGAAAACGCCAGAGGACAAGAAGGCGGTCCTCCGATTTCTGGGCATGGTCAACTTCCTAGGGAAGTTCATCCCTAACCTCGCCTCTCATACCACAGCTCTCAGGAACCTGGTCAGGAAGACGACAGACTTCCAATGGCTTCCTGCCCACGAGCGCGAATGGAGAACTCAAAAGCAAACTCACCACGGCCCCGGTCTTAGCCGTTTTTGATCCAGCGAAAGAGACAAAAATTTTGACCGATGCCAGCCAATCTGGCATTGGGGCAGTGCTCCTGCAACGCGATGAGGCCTCATCATGGGCTCTTCATATGCGTCATGCGCCATGACCCCCACGGAACAGCGCTACACGCAGATAGAAAAGGAGTGCCTGGGCCTGTTGACCGGTGTCGTCAAGTTTCATGATTATGGGCAGCACGGTGGCGCAGTGAGTAGCACTGCTGCCTCACGGCACTGAGGTCCCAGGTTCGATCCCAGCTCTGGGTCACTGTTCATGTGGAGTTTGCGTATTCTCCCCGTGTTTGCATGGGTTTCGCCCCCACAACCCAAAGATGTGCAGGGTAGGTGGATTGACAATGCTAAATTGCCCCTTAATTGGAAAAAATGAATTGGGTACTCTAAATTTATAACAACAAAAAAAAAGTTTCATGATGATGTGCACGGCCATCCCCAATTCACCATCGAGACCGACCATCGCCCGCTGGTCAATATAATACAGAAAGACTTGAACGACATGACGCCTCGCCTCCAGCGTATTCTGCTCAAGCTCCGGCGATATGACCTAATCATTGCCGACGCTCTCTCCAGGGCAGTCAACACTCCGTGTGACCCAGCGGGATTCGTCTGCCAGGTTGACGCCTTCGTGGCCTCCAATCTACCTGCCACAGATGAACGCCTCGTCCAAATTCGCTGCGAGGCAGCGGCTGACCCTTTGCTACAGCGTGTCATGCGCCACCTAACAGACGGGTGGCTCAAGGGCCAATGCCCGCAGTTCTACAACATCAGAGATGATCTGCCGGTAGTCGATGGTGTCGTCCTGAAGTTGGCCCGTATTGTTATCCCGCACAGCATGCGCCAGCTCGTCTTGGAACAGCTACACGAGGGCCATCTTGGCATGGAGAAGTGCCGCCGACGTGCCCGAGAGGCAGTGTACTGGCCCGGCATCAATGAAGGCATCACAAACACAGTGCTCAACTGCCCCACTTGTCAGCGCTTCCAGCCGGCCCAACCACGTGAGACCCTACAGCCCCATGAGTTGGTCATGTCCCCTTGGTCCAAGGTCGGCATTGACCTGTTCCACGCGCTGGACAGGCACTATGTCCTGATTGTAGACTACTTTTCAAATTACCCGGAGGTGGTACATTTACACAACATCACATCGTCTGCAGTCATCCGTGCCTGTAAGGACACCTTTGCTCGACACAGCATCCCACTCACTGTGATGTCGGACAATGGCCCCTGCTTCGCAAGCCAGGAATGGTCCAACTTTGCCAGGAGGTACAACTTTGTGCATGTGACATCCAGTCCCCTGTACCCCCAATCCAACGGCAAAGCGGAGACGGGCGTCCACATAGTCAAACGGCTCCTCTGCAAGGCTGCCGATGCTGGGTCCGATTTCTACCTCGCCCTGCTGGCCTATCGCTCAGCCCCACGGTCCACTGGCCTGTCGCCAGCCCAGCTGCTCATGAGTCGCACCCTGAGGACGACGGTGCCGTCCATTCATGTCCCAGACCTCAACCACGTTCCGGTCCTTCAACGAATGCAACTGTCTCGTGCACAACACAAGGCGGCTCATGACGCCCGTGCAGCTGATCTCCCTGCTCTGGCTCCAGATGACAACGTCTGCATCCATCTTCCGGATGGTGGCTGGTCTGCAACCGCTGTGGCTCTTCGGCAGGTAGCTCCCCGCTCGTTCCTGGTTCGTCTACCAGATGACTCCATTCTGCGCCGCAATCGATGTGCCCTTCGTCTCATTCCGCGCTCCTCCACCATTGCCACGCCCTCCTGTTGACCCTGACCTGGACTATGCAGAGATTCCGGTTACTCTGCATCCTCCTCACTCTGACACAGTCCAGCCCGCTCCTCAGCTGGTGGCTCCTGACCCACCCTTGAGGCGGTCAACCAGAATTTGTCGCCCACCTCAGAGACTTAATTTGTGAACTTTGTGGACTTATGGACTTTCTGATTTGTTCTGTTCTTCCGTTCAAGTGGTTTGTATATAGTGTTCATCTCGTTATTCTTGTGACTCACTTTTTTTCTGTACCAGGCACCTTCCCATGTAAATAGCTTACTTTTTATGTACATAGTCCTGTAAATATTTTGCACACACATAGTCAGGAGCTTTCACTATACACTATTTATTGCCACGCAGGTAAATTTTTTATAAAAGGGGGGATGTCATAATATACACCAGTATATCATGGTGCAGACGCACACTGATGGACACACAGTGGGACCAATCAACATACACAACACCGCAGCCAATCACCAGTGAGAGCACACGCACTATAAAGACAGGGAGCATTCGAATAGGAGGACAGAGCTCACAGCCTGCAACACAGACATTCACCATGTGCTGAGTGCATCGACTGGTTAGGACAAGGCAGAGGTCTTTAGTTAAAGCTAGTATCGTATTAACCCACAGTCTAAGTATGTTTAAACAGTTAATGATTCAATAAAATACAGTTAATGATTCAATAAAATAGTGTTGCACTATTTCAAGTGTTGGTGATCTGCCTGTGATCCAGAACACCCAACACATCAAAAAGGAGTTCTTGACTTTGCTGGAATTGCTAAACTCCCTCCCAGGCTCTCGTTGTGCCTCCTCTCTTTGTGTCTATTGAGATGATATTTGTTTCCCTGTGAAACTATCTGTGTTCTTTTTGTTTTTTCAGCATTTGTCATTTGTTGTTCCAGTTGTTGTGTCTGTTTCGGTTAACCCTCTGTTCAAAATGTTTATTTTTATTGGTGCCTGACATTTGCTTGGATAGTGACTTGAGATTGGTGTTATTGCCCTGGGCTTTGCAGTGATCTGGGAAGAACTTTATTCTGTAACATCATTGTGTTTTCTTCTACAGCTGCCACTGAATGACTTCCATGGTGATGGCATGATTAAAGAACAAAGGAATAGTGAATTTAAATAAAAGTCCCCAGGTAACTGAAAATTCTGTTGATCATAGTGGTTAGCACTGCTGCCTCACAGCACCAGGCACCGGGTTCGATTCCAACCTCGGGTGACTGTGTGGAGTTTGCACATTCTTCCCATGTCTGTGTGGGTTTCCTCCGGCTGCTCTGGTTTCCTCCCACAGTCCAAGGATGTACAGGTTAGGTGGATTGGCTTTGCTTAATTGCCCCTAAATTGGATTACAGGGATAGGGTGGGGGATTGGATTGGGCCTAGGTAGTGTGCTCCTTCACAGGGTTGGTACCGACATGATGAGCCAAATGGCCTCCTTCTACACTGTACTGATTCTATGACCTGTATCCTTCGCCCCTTCCCCCACCAAATATTCTTGTGGTGCTGTTACCAAATGTAATCACATGATGGCGCCATTCTACACCTTTGCTTTACTCGCGTAAAAAGAAAGACTTGAAAATATGAAATCTGCAGATTCAGGGATTCATGGCTTTTGCATTATTATTCTTTATGGCAGCTGAACAGAATTTCAACCAAAGAACAAAGTTAATATCAGGCATCTCCTGCTAAGATAGAAATGTTGGCAGATAGAAGGCTTTTGTAAATTGGCTTGGAGGACTGGACACACAGGTTGGTTAAATATACTTTGGAACAGAGCTGAAACACATAATGAGAACAGTACTCCACAATAACTATGGAAAATACATCTAACTACTGTGTTTAAAGTTAATCAAATCGGATATAAAACTTAAATTGCAAGACAATAATTGTAAAAGGCTTTGTGTAGGCAATTAAATACAAATGTTGCAGTTAAAAAATACTGGGCTTGATAACTGACCTGCTGATAATTTAAATGCCCAGCTAACACCATGCAGATGATGTGTGAGTTTGTGTATAAAACTTTGTTGAACAGCTCACATTTTTCCACACAACTTTAACAGAGTGGTAATTTTTTTTAACACCTGTAACTAAACAACAGCAATTAAGCCAATTTTAGCAAGGCAGCAATTACAAAATCACGGCCTAGTGGACTTAACTGCAAAGGTTCATCAGACTCGCAACAGGCCTTCATTTAAATTCTGGCTGTTGCAACAAAGATCAATTTGCATTATCATGTATAACCGCAGAAATGAAAACAACTAATTTTACTGACCCGATTCTGAGGTAGGGCCCATGCATTAACATAGAGGACTAACAATTTTATAAAAGTTCTGTCACTTATTGTTGTATCAGCTAACAGAAGTGCATTATTATGAATTTATGTGTATTGAACAGATGCATATACAAAAGATTCAAGAAGGTACAATTTCACATTGACATCAACAAGGTCAAGGGGTTATGAACAAATATTTAACAAAGCATAAGGCGAGTGCCGATATAGCACCTGTCTTGACCACAGGACATCGTAAAACACTTCACAGCCATTAAAGTACTTTTGAAGTGTCGTCAATGTTGTAATGCAGGAAACAGTCAATTCACGCACTGCAAGCTCTTACAAACAGCATGATGATAATGACCAGGTTATTTGTTTTTATGATTGATGCGCGATCAATTACACTCAAGACGAAGTGATTTCATAACTGAAGGCTTTAATCTACTAGAACTTGTTCCCCAGCAGCTTCGGTACAGAAAGTGAAGGCTGCTGGGATGGCACCGTTTCTTATACTCCGCCTGTCAGGGCAGAGCTACGTAACAACAGCCAATGGTAAACTCCTGGGTTTAACCAATGGTCATCAGCCTCTTAGGTACCGCAATACCTGGTACTACCACATTCACCCCCTGTTAAAAAAGAGTCCGGCGGGGGTGGTGGCCAGTGGTAACAGTCGCCTTTAACATGGTATGATCAGGTATGGAGGTACCATGCTGTCGAGGATATTTACAAAGTGTTCGTTCACAGTTAAAGTCACAGCGAAGCAATCAATCGATCGGGTGGCCTGGTCGTCCTTCTGGAGCGTCTGTGCTTCAGTGGTGATTCTGGTGGGGGTCCCGGTGGTTGCGACTCCGGGAGCGTGGTTTCGGCCTCCCTGACAGCTTCGTCACCACTAGGCGGTGCTGTTGGGGCAAAAGGTTGACACGGGGGGGGGGGGGCGCCTGTAGGGGGCGTCGGTGGGTGGGCAGGCCTAGGCAGGAGCGGCGGGAGTACTGACCCTCCAGTGAGGTGCTGTGTGGGGGCTGGGGGTGGGCGTAATGGTTCGGGTGCGTGTGGGTTCCGGCGGGCGCCAGGTCCCAAAGGGAGACTGTATCTTGCCGGCCGTCAGGGAACGCCACGTATGCGTACTGAGGGTTAGCGTGCAGCAGGTGGACCCTCTCCACCAACGGGTCAGACTTGTGCGCCTGCACGTGCTTCCGAAGCAAGATGGGTCCGGGTGTCGCTAGCCAGGTTGTGAGCGAGGTCCCGGAAGAGGACTTCCTGGGGAAAACAAAGAGACGTTCATGAGGTGTCTGATTTGTGGTTGTACAGAGCAGCGACTGGATGGCATGGAGGGCCATCGGGAGGACTTCTTGCCAGCGGGACACTGGGAGATTCCTGGACCGTAGGGCCAGTAGAACAGTCTTCCAGACCGTTCCGTACTCCCTCTCCACCTGTCCGTTTCCCCGGGGGTTGTAACTGGTCGTTCTGCTCGAGACGATGCCCTTGCTGAGCAGGAATTGACACAGTTCGTTGCTCATAAAGGAGGACCCCCTATCACTGTGTATGTACGCGGGGAAACCGAACAGTGTAAAGATACCCTGGAGGGCCTTGATGATGGTGGTTGTGGTCATGTCTGGGCAGGGGATGGCGAATGGGAACCGGGAGTACTTGTTCAATCACATTCAGGAAATACGTGTTGCGGTCGGTGGAGGGGAGGGGGCATTTGAAACCCATGCTGAGGCGTTCAAAGGGACGGGAAGCCCTTATCAGGTGTGCCCTCTCTGGCCGGTAGAAGTGCGATTTGCACTCCGCGTAGATTTGGCAGTCTCTGGTGACTGTCCCGACCTCCTCGATGGAGTAGGGCAGGTTGCGGGTCTTGATGAAGTGGAAGAAACGAGTGTCCCCCGGGTGGCATAGGTCCTCGTGGAGGGTTCGGAGGCAGTCCACTTGTGCAGGACAGGGCATCAGGAGGCTCGTTTAGCTTCCCCGGACGGTACAAGATCTCGTAGTTGAAGGTGGAGAGTTCAATCCTCCACCGCAAGATCTTGTCGTTTTTAATCTTGCCCCGCTGTGCATTATCGAACATGAAGGCAACCGACCGTTGGTCCGTGAGGAGAGTGAATCTCCTGCCGGCCAGGTAATGCCTCCAATGTCTCACAGCTTCAACTATGGCTTGTGCCTCTTTTTCGACCGAGGAGTGGCGGATTTCAGAAGCATGGAGGGTACGGGAGAAGAAGGCCACGGGCCTGCCCGCTTGGTTGAGGGTGGCCGCCAGAGCTACGTCGGACGCATTGCTCTCGACCTGGAAGGTGAGGGACTCGTCGATGGCGCGCATCGTGGCCTTTGCAATGTCTGCTTTGATGCGGCTGAAGGCCTGGCGGTCCTCCGTTGACAGGGGGATGGTTGTGGATTGGATTAGGGGTCGGGCTTTGTCTCTGTAGTTGGGAACCCAATGTGCGTAATAGCTGAAAAACCCGAGGCAGCGCTTCAGGGCCTTGGGGCAGTGAGGGAGGGGGAACTCCATAAGGGGGCACATGCGCTCAGGGTCGGGGCCTATAACTCCATTTCGCACTACGTAGCCTAGAATGGCTAGACGGTCGGTGCTAAACACACATTTATCCTTATTGTACGTTAAGTTAAGGATTTTCGCCGTCTGGAGAAATTTGCGGAGGTTGGTGTCGTGGTCCTGCTGGTCATGGCCGCAGGTGGTGACGTTATCCAGATAGGGGAACGTTGCGCGTAAGCCGTATCGGTCAACCATTCGGTCTATCCCTCGCTGGAAGACCGAGACCCCATTAGTGACACCAAAGGGAACTCTTAAAATTGATAGAGCCGTCCATCTGCTTCGAAGACAGTGTACTTGCGATCACTATTACGGAGGGGTAGCTGGTGGTAGGCGGACTGGAGATCCACCGTGGAGAAGACCTTGTATTGTGCGATCCTGTTTACCAGGTCGGCTATACGGGGGAGAGGGTACGCGTCCAGCTGCATAAACCTGTTGATGGTCCGGCTGTAGTCAATGACCATCCTATGTTTCTCCCCGACCTTTACCACCACTACTTGAGCTGTCCCTGCCTTCCCTCAGCAGCCTTTGGACCTTTGACCTGATGAAGGTCCGGTCCTGGGCACTGTACCACCTGCTCCTGGTGACGACGGGTTTGCAATCCGGGATGAGGTTCGCAAACAGGGAAGGCGGGTCGACCTTAAGGGTCGCGAGGCCGCAGACAGTAAGGGGAGGTATAGGGCCGCCGAATTTAAATGTCAGGCTATGCAAATTGCATTGGAAGTCCAGCCCCAGGAGGGTAGCCGCGCAGAGGTGCTGCAGGACATACAAGCGGAAATTGTCGAATTTCCTGCCTTGGACAGTGAGGTTCGCTAGGCAGAACCCCTTTATCTCCATTGAGTGTGACCCGGAGGCCAGGGAGATCCTTTGGATTACAGGGTGGGTTACAAGTGAACAGCGCCTTACCGTGTTGGGGTGAACAAAGCTTTCCGTGCTCCCAGAGTCAATCAGGCAAGGCGTCTCGTGGCTGTTGATGAAGACCGTCGTTGTAGCTGGTGCGAGTGTCCGGGGTCGACTTTGGTCCAGTGTCACCGAGGCCAGATGAAGCAGTTGCGAGTTCTGATCGGGCAGCGTGTAGTCGGCCGTGCTGGGGGCCTGGGGCCCCATCCAAGATGGCCACGCCCGTGGGTCGCACGTGGCCCTGGGATAGGGGGGTGGTGGTGAGCGCTGGCCGGTCGGGGCCTGAAGGGGGGGTTGCCACGGCGGTCCGGAGTCGCTGGAGACCGCGGCCATGGCGCGGGCCTGTCAGACCCCCACAAAGTGGCCCTTCTTGCCGCACCCTTTGCAGGCGGCGGTGTGGGCTGGGCAGCGCGGGCGGGGATGATTTGCCTGCCCGCAGAAGAAACAGCGGGGCCTGGCGGCGTTAGCGGGCCGTCTCGTAGCGCAGGCCTGCGGGGTCAGGGGGAAGGTCTGTGGGGCTGCCGCTGCGGGGTGCCACACAGCCCAGGGGACCGCTGCACGGTCGGGCGCATAGGACTGCACTTTTTTGTAGGCAACATCCATGGACCCTGCCAGGGCCCGTGCCTCTCTAAGTCCCAGGATGTCCTTTTCTAGGAGTCTTCGGCGGATACCTGAGGAGCTCATACCTGCTACGAGGGCATCCCTGATTAAAAGTTCCATGTGCTCGCTCCTCGAAACTTGCGGGCAGCCACAGTTTCGGCCCAGCACCAGTAGCGCCCGGTAGAAATCTTCCAATGATTCCCCGGGGCTTTGCCGTCTAGTTGCAAGCAGGTGACGTGCGTAGACCTGATTTACAGGGCGGATATAATGTCCTTTTAGCAGTTTGACCGCGGCATCATAGTCCTCCGCCTCCTCGATAAGGGGGTAGACCCCAGGGCTGACCCTTGAGCGCAGGAGGTGCATTTTCTGTCCTTCTGAGGGGGTGCCTCCGGCCGTCTTGAGGTAGCCCTTAAAGCACGCCAGCCATTGTTTAAATATTGCAGCCGAGTTCTCCGCGTGGGGGCTGAGTTGAAGGCACTCCGGTTTGATTCGGAGATCCATCCTTCCAGCTTAAGTCTAGTAGATTAAATTGACGCGCGATCAATTACACTCAAGACAAAGTGATTTCATAACTAAAGGCTTTAATCTACTAGAACTTGTTCCCCAGCAGCTTCGATACAGAAAGTGAAGGCTGCTGGGATGGCGCCGTTTCTTATACTCCTCCTGTCAAGGCGGAGCTACGTAACAACAGCCAATAGTAAACTCCTGGGTTTAACCAATGGTCATCAGCCTCTTAGGTACGGCAATACCTGCTACTACCACAATGATGTTCCTTGAGAGATAAATATTGGCCAGAGCACCGAGGTAACTCCCCTGCTTTTTTTTCAAAATAGTGGCCTATGATCCTTTACATCCATCTGAGAAGACAGGCAGGGTCTTAATGTTAACATCTCATGAGAGTAAGCACTATTTACTGTTGTAAAGGTTGTTTTCTGTCTTCCAGAAAGGTCTGGAGGCTTATATGGTTGAACATGAAGTATTTATTAACATCTCATAACTATAAACATCTCCAAGGTATGTCCCTGTATAGGTGCAGTCTCCAGGCTAGACTCTTCAACACACATCTATCATGCAACTCACTTCATCATAATGTGGGACTTCTGTTTGCCCATTTCCACAGTAACCCTTGTTCCATCCAAGCAACTTTATATAACATCTTCCCCCAAGTCCTGACCCAAATATATTTACAATACAACTTTCTTTTCTTGCAATCCTTCTTTCCCTTCTCAAGTCTCTGACTTTATAAATTCAGATGGTCTGGAGCCTTTATGAATAGAGTCATAGGGCATGATACTCACACTGCGTTGCACCCGACGCTGATCTCGTTGCACTGGGTGCATCGCGGGAAAGAACTAAAACGGGCTTTGCGTCGGGAGCCGGGCCGGCCACGAGTCACCCGACCTGCTACGCCTGGCTCAAGGGACTGGTTTAGCACAGGGCTAAAGAGCTGGCTTTTAAAGCAGACCAAGGCAGGCCAACAGCACGGTTCAATTCCCGTACCAGCCTCCCTGAACAGGCGCCAGAATGTGGCGACTAGGGGCGATTCACAGTAATTTCATTTGAAGCCTACTTGTGACAATAAGCGATTTTCATTTCATTTTTCATTTCTGGATCACACCCTCATTGGGCATGATCCAGATAATCATATTTAAATTAGGCTTATGTAAATACGCGCGGCCCATTTAAGGCTATATTCTCCTGGCTCCCGGGAGTCACTGGCCGCACCAGCAAAGCCTCACTCAGGTGCAGATAAGTACTAGATGCCACAAAAGGAGATCAAGCATGATGGTCATGCCACAGGGCTCAGAGGCCATTGGGGCCCCCAGGTGGTTGGGGACAGGGCACGTGGGCACCATGGCAGTGCCAACCTGGCACTTCCAGGGTACCATGGGCAATAATCGGGACCTGGTAAGGGGGCTCATGAAGTGTGGGGCGGCCAAAAGATGGGGGTGGCTCTCAGCGACCCCAAAGTGGGGTATGTTCACTACAGAAGAGGACAAGGCAGCAGTGCCGCAAGATGATGAATGACTGCGTGATCACGTTAAGTCTCCCTTCTCCAGTTACACCCCTACACACGTCATAACTCCAAGATGATCCTTCACCCAGCCACGGGTTGCCAATACTTAACAGTCGCCGCCACCCCCGCCCCCGCCAGTATCTGCTCAGCTCCTCACATCCCCTTTCCCAGTCAAGTCCTGCACATTCCACACCTCATCACCATTGGAACTGGCAGGATACCCCCTACACACCCCATCTGTCTCATTTCAGGACAAAATTGAGCAAAGCAGGCATGAATGGGAGGCAACCGAAGTAATGCATGAGCTCAGGTGTCTCGATCTTTGGGGAGAGGACCTTTGAGTTGGCTGGAGAGGAGCAAGGCAGCGCCTCTGCAGAGGGTGAAGTGGAGGCAGCAGGCAAAAGAGAGAGCCATCAAGACTCAGTCATTCCTCAATCCTCACATGAGTAAAAATTACTCCTTCATTTATCCCTCGTGATGCACGAATGCCATCTCCCTTCCCTTGCAGGGCAAACAGCCAGGACCATCCTCGAACCCTCTGGACACCACAGACGCAAGTAGCTCTGAGGGAAACTTCTTGTAGACCAGCGTAGGAGAGGCGCCACAGGTGTCACCTGCAGAATTAGGCCCATCAAGTCTGCTCTGCCATTCAATCATGGCTGATATGTTTCTATCTTTGTCTTAAATACACTCAGTGATTTGGCCTCCACAGATTCACCACCCTCTGGCTGAAGAAACTCCTCCTCATCTCAGTTTTAAAGGATCGCCCCTTCAGACTGAGGCTGTGCCCTTGGGTTCTAGTTTTTCCTACTATCCTCTCCATGTCCATATCTCGGCTTCTTGGTATCCTGTAAGTTTCAATAAGATCCCTCCTCATCCTTCTAAATTCCAACGAGTACAGACCCAGAGTCCTCAACTGCTCCTCATATGACAAGCTCTTCATTCCAGGAACCATTCTTATGAACCTCCTCTGGGCCCTTACCCCAGCCAGCACATCCTTCCTTAGATTTGGGGCCCAAAACTGCTCCCAATATTCTAAATGGTGTCTGAGCAGAGCCTTATACAGCCTCAGAAGTACATCCCTGCATTTGTAATCCGGCCCTCTCAACATGTTAAGAAGTCTTACAACACCAGGTTAAATTGCAACAGGTTTGTTTCGATGTCACTAGCTTTCGGAGCGCTTCTCCTTCCCTCAGGTATCACCTGAGGAAGGAGCAGCGCTCCGAAAGCTAGTGACATCAAAACAAACCTGTTGGACTTTAACCTGGTGTTGTAAGACGTCTTACTGTGCTCACCCCAGTCCAATGCCGGCATCTCCACATCATGGCTCTCAACATGAAAGCTAGCATTGCATTTGCCTTCCTAACTCCCAACTGAACCTGCACATTAACTTTTTAAAAAATAAATTTAGAGTACCCAATTCTTTTTTTTTTCAATTAAGGGGCAATTTAGCGTGACCAATTCACCTAGCCTATACATGTTGTGGGGGTGAGATCCATGCAAACAAGGGGAGAATGTGGAAACTCCACACGGACAGTGACCCAGGGCTGGGCTTGAACCCGGGTCCTCAGCGCCATGAGGCAGCAGTGCTAACCACTGCGCCACCCTGACCTTCACATTCACCTTGAGAATATTGAACTAGCACTCGTAAGTCCCTTTGTGCTTCTGATTTCCTACGCCTTTTCCCATTTAGAAAATAGTGTATGCCTCCATTCTTCCTGCCAAAGTGCATAACCTCACACTTTTCACATTGTATTCCATCTGCCAGTTGTTTGTCCACTCTTCTAGCCTGTCCAAGTCCTTCTGCAGCCCCCCTGTTTCCCCAATACTTCCTGTCCCTCTGCATATCTTTGTATCATCTGCAAACTTACAGGCCGGTGGAATTACCGAGTAGGCAGGATTCTGGGTCACTCACAATCGAAGATCCACGGCGTTTGGAGGTGGGGACCTCCCAGGGGACCGGCACAGAGAGATGCCGGAACCCATGACTGCTGAACTCCAGGCCGATGACATGCCCCTGGGTCCGGTCATCACAGAGCAGCTGGAGCTACAAAGGCAGAGTCATGGGCACCAGGAAGGGATGACAGCATGCCTCCTTGGAATACAAAGCTGACTGGAGGAGTACCATGAAATGAAATGAAAATCGCTTGTTACAAATAGACTTCAAATGAAGTTACTGTGAAGATCCCCTGGTCGTCACATTCCGGCGGCTGGTACGGGAATGGAACCCTCCCTGCTGGCCTTGTTCTGCATTGCAAGCCAGCTGTTTAGTCCACTGTGCTAAACCAGCCCCTAAACCATCGCTTTCTGTCCGAGGAGATGATGCCGACAGTACAAGGCCAACACTGCAAGGGTATATGCCGCAGTTGAGATCTTAGTGCAGGGTGTGCACTCTATGGCGGGGGATGTCTGCTGCATGGTTCAGCTCATGACCACCATGGCTGAAGGCATGAGTTCTATGATGCAGGGCTTCAATTCCAGGGTGCAGACATTAGTGGGAATCCATGAGTGCCAGTGCCAGAGGATGGTGGAGCTTCTGGATCTCACTCCAGGAGCACAGTGACCCTTGGGCACCCGGAGAGAAGAAGATTGGCAGGAACCCCGGGGGTGCCCTGCCCATTTGCCACCCTTCCCTGTGAGCGACACACCTCCAGCCCTGCACACCAAGGAGGGTAGCACTGCAAATCCATGCTGGCCGTAAGTAGGCCTGGACGCTCAAGGTCCAGGCAACCTCAAGGGATGCCAGCCAACGTCATCTCAGGCAACAGAACATGGAAGGCAGCAGGCCACCTCACCCTCAGCTGCAGATCCTGCGAAACACCAAGATGCAGTAGGAGGGTGAGGATTAGTAAGAAACTAGGCAGCTAGTGGACACGGGTGAATCTAGGCACAAGTACAGATAGGTCACCAATGTAATATTGCTGTTGCATTAAACATCACTTTTTTCACCAGCAGATCCTCCACCCTGTCATTTCATGGTGGCATGTTCCACAAACTCCCGCGCACACTCAACGCGTCATCCCTGTAGAGTGAGAATAGCAGCGCCATGTCTCTCCCACCTCCTAACTGATAATTCAGTAAAGACAGGCTGCTGTTGGCTTGGGTCATTAACCTCTGCACCTTCACGGGAACATACCGCTGGCATCACAGTACGGATTAGATGTCATACCCTATGGTGGGAGAGCTCTTTATTCCCTTGTCCTGGTCGTCCCCAAATCGAGAGGCTATGATGGTGTCTCTAGCTCTTCAGCTGGCCTGACTCCTTCCTCCTGTTCCACGGGTTGCCCCTCTACACCTTCCTCATCCGAGGAGATGTGGCGCTCCCCCCGTCTCATCCTGGTCCAACTGGTCTCCCCTCTGCACCGCCAAGTTGTGGAGGGTGGAGCAGACCACATTATGCCGGACACCCTCTGGGGGATGGATTGGAGGGCACCCCCGACTGGTCCAGGAACCATATCTTCAGCAGTCCACTTGTCTGTTCGACCAGCATGCGCGTTAATACATGAGCCTCTTGTAGTGTGTCTCCACAGATGTTTGTGGCTTCCGTATTGATGTAATCAGCCACATCCTGAGTGGGTACCTCCTGTCCCTGAGGAGCTATCTTTCTAGCTGCTGCTCTCCCTCAAAAACATCAGGTATCTGAGAGGATCCCAAGATGTAACTGTCATGAACGCTCCCCGGGAAAAAGGCACAGATCTGCATTATGCGCATTGTGCGAGCACAAATGAGTTGGGCATTGAGTGAGTGAAATACCTAGCATTTCAAGAATGACACTGTCATAATATACAGCAGTATATCATGGTGCAGACACACACACTGATGGACACACAGTGGGACCAATTAACACGCACAACACCACAGCCAATCACCAGTTAGAGCACACAAACTATAAAGACGGGGCATCAGAGTTCCCGCTCATTCGAGCTGCAGCTTCCTAGTAGGACAGAGCTCACAGCCTGCAGCACATACATTCACCATGTGCTGAGTGCATCGACTGGCTAGGACAAGGCAAAGGTCTTTAGTTAAAGCTAGTATCGTGTTCACCCACAGTCTGAATATGTTAAACTGTTAATCACTCAATAAAATAGTGTTGCACTATTTCAAGTGTTGGTGACCTGTATGTGTTCCACGGATCCAGAGCGCTCAACACAACAGACACTATTCGATGCCATGGAGACAGCAGGGCCACGTGGATGCAGTTTATCACACCTCACATCTGGGGCATGTCTGCTAAGCGGGCGAAGCCCATAGCCATGGTGCCTTGATCTCATAGTCCGGACCAATTTATATACATATAGGCCACGCAAAAAGGATATCTGTTAACTCCCTTATGCATGTATGTGCAGCTGACTAGAAAAAGTGTTATAATAAGAGAAGAAGCCAAATAAGAACGGGAATCAGTGGAGGGTAACCTGCTAGGGGTGCCAAGATAAGTACAGCCCCCTGGGGGAGAGCGACTGGCACAGGATGGCACTGTCCCCAGGGCGGGGGGGGGGGGGGGGGGGGGGTGGAATTTCCCTGATGTATGGTTGTGGGAGGGGGGGGGGAGGTCAATAAGCCTATGATGGGAGGGTGATGTCTGTGAAGGAAGGGTGATACCTGTGAAGTGGGGAATTGATACCTGTGAAGGGAGGGTGATGGTTGTGAAGGGAGGTGGGGAATTGACAACCTGTAAAGGGAGGGAGATGTCTGTGAAGGGAGGGAGGGTTATGGAAGTGAAGAGAGCGTTATGGAAGTGAAGGGAGCGTTATGGAAGTGAAGGGGGTGATCTCTGTGAAGGGGGGTGATGTCTGTGAAGGGGGGTGGTGTCTGTGAAGGGGGGTGATGTCTGTGAAGTGGGGGGTGATGTCTGTGAAAGGGGGTGATGTCTGTGAAGGGGGGGTGATGTCTGTGAAGGGGGGTGATGTCTGAAGGGAGGGAGGGTTATGGATGTGAAGGGAGCGTTATGGATGTGAAGGGAGCATTATGGATGTGAAGGGAGGGTGATGAATGTGAAGGGGGTGATCTCTGTGAAGGGGGGGTGATGTCTGTGAAGGGGGGTGATGAATGTGAAGGGAGGGTGATGTCTGTGAAGGGGGTGATGTCTGTTATGGGAGGGAGGGTTATGGAAGTGAAGGGAGGGAGGGTTATGGTTGTGAAGGGAGGGTTATGGATGGGAAGGGAGGGTGATGACTGTGAAGGGAGGGTGATGAATGTGAAGGGAGGGTGATGAATGTGAAGGGAGGGTGAGGAATGTGAAGGGAGGGTGATGAATGTGAAGGGAGGGTGATGAATGTGAAGGGAGGGTGATGAATGTGAAGGGAGGGTGATGAATGTGAAGGGAGGGTGATGGATGTGAAGGGAGGGTGATGTCTGTGAAGGGAGGGTGATGAATGTGAAGGGAGGGTGATGGATGTGAAGGGAGGGTGATGAATGTGAAGGGAGGGTGATGGATGTGAAGGGAGGGTGATGAATGTGAAGGGAGGGTGATGAATGTGAAGGGAGGGTGATGAATGTGAAGAGAGGGTGATGAATGTGAAGGGAGGGTGAGGAATGTGAAGGGGGGTGATGTCTGTGAAGGGAGGTGATGAATATGAAGCGGGGTGATGTCTGTGAAGGGAGGTGATGAATATGAAGCGGGGTGATGTCTGTGAAGGGAGGTGATGAATATGAAGCGGGGTGATGTCTGTGAAGGGGGTGATGTCTGTGAAGGGAGGTGATGAATATGAAGCGGGGTGATGTCTGTGAAGGGGGTGATGTCTGTGAAGGGAGGGTGAGGAATGGGAAGAGAGGGTGATGAATGTGAAGGGAGGGTGATGGATGTGAAGGGAGGGTGATGAATGTGAAGGGAGCGTTATGGATGTGAAGGGAGGGTGATGGATGTGAAGGGAGGGTGATGAATGGGAAGGGAGGGTGATGAATGTGAAGGGAGCGTTATGGATGTGAAGAGAGGGTGATGTCTGTGAAGGGGGATGATGTCTGTGAAGGGGGGGTGATGTCTGTGAAGGGGGGGATGATGTCTCTGAAGTGGGGGGTGATGTCTGTGATGGGGCAGGTGATGTCTGTGAAGGGGGGGTGATGTCTGTGAAGTGGGGTGATGTCTGTGAAGGGGGGGTGATGTCTGTGAAGGGGGGATGTCTGTGAAGGGGGGTGATGTCTGTGAAGGGGGGGTGATGTCTGTGAATGGGGGGATGATGTCTGTGAAGGGGGGGTGATGTCTCTGAAGGGGGGGTGATGCCTGTGATGGGGCAGGTGATGTCTGTGAAGGGGGGGGGGGGTGATGTCTGTGAAGTGGGGTGATGTCTGTGAAGGGGGGGAATCACAGACCAGACCCCAACAGTAGTTAGGATATTGGACAGAAACCACAATATTTCATTTTCATTTTGTAAAACTGTGGAGAAACTCCAGGAATGATTTCATGCAACATAAGGGTATAGTATATTAAAACAAACTTTATTAACACACTATTAAAATATATTTAACATCACACAAGAAACTAGCTTACAATTACTCCTTAAACAATGCTGATCAATACAGTGACACAATAACCCCCAACTGCTATTTTTCCACTCAAACAACAAAACCATTTCAGATCCTAATCCACTTTTAAATACAGTTAGCTCTTAGGAATACTTCCTGTGTAGAGATGTTTATTGAGGCTGTTTGTAAATAGGCCTGAATCCTATCAGAACAATGCCGAATCTCTGGTTGTATTTCTTCAGAAACTTCTCAGCTTGCCCAGTGCAGCATGGTAACACAGTGGTCAGCACAGTTGCTTCACAGCTCCAGGGTCCCAGGTTCGAGTCCCGGCTTGGGTCATTGTGCGGAGTCTGCACGTCCTCCCCGTGGCTGCATGGGTTTCCTCCAGTTACCTCCCACAGCCCAAAGATGTGCAGGTTAGGTGGATTGGCCATGCTAAATTGCCCTCAGTGTGCAAAAAGATTGGGTGGGGTTACTGGGTTACGGGGATAGGGTAAATGTGTGGACTTAGGTAAGGTGCTCTTTCCAAGGGCCGGTGCAGACTCGATGCAGACTCTTTTCTACACCCAGTCAGAAGGCTGATGCAATGCAGTCTCCTATATACATTGGGCACGATTCTCCGAGCCCCGCGCCGGGCCGGAGAATCAGAGCAACCGCGCCACGACGACGGCGCACGATTCTCTGAGGTGTGGAGAATCGGCGCCATCTGCGCCGGCTCAGCGCTGGCTGCAGGTCGCCGGAATCGGCAGGGCCGCCGATTCTCCGGCCTGGATGGGCCGAGCGGCCGCTCCGATACTACAGAGTCCCGCCGGCGCCGTTCACCCCTGGTCGCTGCCGGTGGGAACTCTGCGGGAACGCTCGTGGGGTGGCCTGTGGGGGGGGGCAGGGGGGCTCCTTCACGGGGGGGACTCCGATGGGGTCTGGCCCGCGATCGGGGCCCACCGATCGGCGGGCCGCCTCTCTGTTGGCGGGCCTCCTTTCCTCCGCTGGCAATGTTATAGCCCTGCGTCATTGTTGTGCGGGGCGGCCTGGGGGAGGATAGCCACTGCGCATGCGCTAGTTGGCACCTGACCAACTGTGCATGCGCGGGACCCAAGGCCGTGTCTTTTACGCGGCGTCGGCTCTTTTACGCGACGCCGGGTTTCTGACGCCGTGCTGAGGCCCCGCCCCCACAAACCGTGCCACGCCCCTGCCAGCTGCACGGTGGCCCCAGAATAGGGGTCTGGGAATGGGCGCCAACGCCGGAGTGAAACACTCCGGATTTTACTCTGGCGTCGGCACTTAGATTCCCGTTGGGAGAATCCCGCCCATTTTCTTTGTGCTTTTTTGACCTAAAGGATCTCCCTTCTTTTTTTGCTGGATTTAACAGCAGTCTGCACTGACTTTCAATTTTGAACTTCACTGGACTTTCTATCTGCCTCTTTAACTCATTTGGCTTGGCTGTAACCCTTTTAATACCCAAAGGACTTCCCCCATGGTCTCGACTAAGTGGGATATCTCCCTCACTGTCTCTTGACCTGTTTGTGGATTTCCTGGTCCCTGTTTAATTCTGTGGGCTCTGGCTTAGCAATTTCAATGTTCCATGGGTTGTATCATCCTCTGTACGGCTTCTGTAACCGTTTCAAGTGCCCCCTGCGTCCCAGATGCCTGCTGCTGAAATTGTTCAGTTTGCCCAGCCTTTCTGGACGGTTTTTAAATTTTGTAGGGTAACACCTTCTAACCTGCGAGGTTATTCCCAAGGAAAAGGTTGGCCCCTTGCAAGGGTAAGCTTGAGATTGCATCCATCGTCACCAATCTAGTAACAAGTTAACTCCTTAAGTGGATTTTCACTAATCTACCTCAATACCTTCTGCAGTTAGTCCTGACTATCACTTTGGAAATTGTCCTGTTTTTGCGTGGTAAAACCCCAATTCTCTCTGCTAGCTGTGTCTGTGAACAATCAGGTTATTCAGTACCTAAACAGAATGTAAGTGAACTTAACTGCTGACTGTAAACTAACCTTTTGAAGTGACACAACCATTTGTGTTGGGAGAAGGCAGGATCAGGGTATTGAACTTGATGATCAGCCATGATCATATTGAATGGCAGAACAGGCTCGAAGGGCCGAATGGCCTCCTCCTGCTTCTATTTTCTATGTTTCTGTTGAAGTTCCCGTGGTTTGAAATGTTCAATTTGCCCCCCTTTCTTGCAATAGACCACCCCAAAAAACGCACAACTTTATCTGTCAGTCGCAGACATTCCTTTCAGCCTTCACGCTCACCATTTATAAAGCATTTGCTGAGGGTTAATAAAGAGAGCATTAAAGGATTTGGATTACAAAACATTTAATTGAAATGTAAAATTTAGCAAACTATTTTTGTTTCAGTGACATAGCTGGAGTAAATAGTAATGGTAATTAAGCAATTAATTTCACTTAGGGATGCTAATAAGTAACCAGTTAACCTTTATTTGCCCCCTGGGGTCAATCCTAAACCTAGCCCACACTGTAATTCTCACTTTCATCTTTGGCAATGAGACACTGTAAAAGGCTGTTGTTGCAGCTGTCGCTGAGACCACCATCCCTGCCTAACTCATTTTAATTCTCACTGCTCTATTTATTTCTAGCTTTTACTTTACATATATATTTATTTTCTTTAGCCATTTGGCAGATTCTTGGATTATTTCCATTTTTAGCTCTTTATTTTACTTTTTGCACTTGGGGATATTACAATGCCAGACAGCTCTTATGAAACTTGGGCGCAGAACAGTTAAATGTTAAGACACTTTTCAGGATGTTTAGGCCACCATCTGTCTCTGATTTTATTACTGGGCAGCATTCAAGTCAGCACTGGAACTGCAAACCGAATGACCCTGATAGCTTATTTGCAGCACAGTAGTTTCTGTCCCAATTGGCCTGCAGCTTGGCAGTGAGAATGAGCAGAGGTGACAGAGGAGGACAAGTTGTTCAAAGAGGGAGGAGGAGAAGAAATCCTCTCCGCAGCTCGACATATCGACTTGTTCTTCAGGGAGAATTTCTCCTGTCTCAGCTTCTGCGTGGAACATGGGGCGGGATTCTCCGACCCCCCCGCCGGGTCGGAGAATCGCTTGGGGCTGGCGTGAATCCCGCCCCCGCCGTGTCCCGAAGTCTCAGCCACCAGAGATTCGTCGGGGGCGGGAATCACGCCGCGCCAATCAGCGGAAATCACGCCGCACCGGGCCCACCCCCGCCAATTCTCCAGTCCGCGATGGGCCGAAGTCCCGCTGCTGGAATGCCTGTCCCGCCAGCGTGGATTAAACCACCTTTTGAACGGCAGGTCAAGGCGACGCGGGCGGGCTCCGGGGTCCTGGGGGGGGGCGCGGGGTGATCTGGCCCCGGGGGGTGCCCCCACGGTGGCCTGGCCCGCGATCGGGGCCCACCAATCCGCAGGCGGGCCTGTGCCGTGGGGGCACTCTTTTTCTTCCGCCTTCACCACGGTCTTCACTATGGCGGAGGCGGAAGAGACCCCCTTCCCTGTGCATGCACGGGGATGAGGTCAGCAGCCGCTGACACTCCCGCGCATGCGCGGACCCGCGTCGCCCGGCGAAGACCTTTCGGCCCCGGCTGGCGTGGTGCCAGAGGCCTTTCCCGCCAGCCGGTGGAGCGGAAACTGCTCCGGCGTGGGCCTAACCCCTCAAGGTGAGGGCTTGGCTCCTAAAGCTGCAGAGACTTCCGCACCTTTGGGGCGGCCCGACGCCAGAGTGGTTCCCGCCACTCCATCACGCCGGGACCCCCCGCCGCGCTGGGTAGGGGAGAATCCCGCCCATGGTATGTGACTCTCTGTTTTCACTAAGGTGATACTCACAGAAATTTGCTAGCTGCTGAAGTCGCAACTGCAACCTCACAACAGGAAAAGGATGGTGTTTAGCACAGGGCTAAATCGCTGGCTTTGAATGCAGCCCAAGGCAGGCCAGCAGCACGGTTCAATTCCTGTACCAGCCTCCCCAAACAGGTGCCGGAATGTGGCGACTAGGGGCTTTTCACAGTAACTTCATTTGAAGCCTACTTGTGACAATAAGCGATTTTCATTTCATTGCCAATGGTTATGAAGGTGATTGGGGTCATGATTCTTTTTTTGCTTCTGGCTCCATCCAGGCTAGAACAGGTGATATTTGTTGCATTTCCCAGTTCGCTGTCCACTGTTACATGGGGGATGTCTCTGAGGCTCTTTATGCAAAGGGAAGTGAATACATTTCATTCTTTCTTGCCAGAGAGAAACAGATAGAGTGAACACATGGCTTTGTGGGCACCCCATGTAAATTTAGAGATGCACTGTGACATGTCCAGCTGGTGTGTGACAACACTCGACACATTACGCAGGTCATTGCCCACTTTCCCTGCACCCATTATGATGCCTTAATCCTACAACCTTCTGCTGTACATTAGCATTTGAGCTACCAGGACAAACCAGAGGGCGTTGGCTACTGAATGACCAAGGCTATCTGCTGGTCACCCAGAATGCATGTAATGAAAGCCAGACTACTCCATGAAATGTCATTGGGCAGACCATTGGGATGCTTAAGTCACCCCTCCACTTTATGGACAACTGTGGAAGAGCCCTGCGTAACTCAGCAGATCACATGAAAGGATTCATCATGATCTGCTGTGACCTACACAACCTTGTCATCATCGGGGTCATGACCCTTGGCATGTGGCAAGCAGCCAAGGAGAAGGGTGAGGAAATGACATGAAATGAAAATCGCTTATTGTCACAAGTAGGCTTCAAATGAAGTTACTGTGAAAAGCCCCTAGTCGCCACATTCCGGCGCCTGTTCAGGGAGGCTGTTACGGGAATTGAACCTGCGCTGCTGGCCTGCCCCGGTCTGCTTTAAAAGCCAGCTATTTAGTCCTGTGCTAAACCAGCCCCTGTGCTAAACCAGGAAGAGGTGGAAGTGGAGGATTATGAGGAAACGGGGAAGAACATTTCCACTTTCTGGCTAGACTGTCCATGATTGGCTTAGCTGACAATAATCTGGGTGAATCCAACCCCAGTTCTCTATTCACCAACAGTCCCACATCTGACTTTTGTTCTGATACTGACCATGACAACAGCCTGTTAGCTGAAATAAAACCCACCACAAAATAAACATTCCAACCCAACTTTATAAATTAAAGCATTCAATATTCCATACAAAAACAACTAATCACCCTTGTGCATTCCCTTAAGTGTCTCTCTTCCCTGTGCTCCTGCACAGTGCTACTCCAGTGCTTGCAGCCTGGCTGGTGGAAGGCTGATCACTTCAGTTGAGAGTCTCCAGATGACCTCACAGGATGACCTCAAGCAGCTTTGGGCTTTGAAGGCCTTGTTACAGATTTCATCATCTCATCATGGGCTGCACCAGTCTGGACTGTCTGTCTGGCATTAGCAAGGGCACTGGCAGAGTGACAGTGTTGGGAGCATGTGTGCTGTTGTCCTGAGAGAGGACAGCCTCAAGTCCCTCAGCCTATCCTCATAACATCTTCCCTCCATACCAGGCAACATCCTGGTAAATCTCCCCTGCACCCTTTCCAATGCTTCCACATCCTTCCTATAATGCGGCGACCAGAACTGCACGCAATACTCCAAATGGGGCTGCATCAGAGTTTTGTACAGCTGCAACATGGCCTTATGGCTCCGAAACTCAATCCCTCTACCAATAAAACCGTACGCTTTCTTCACAACCCTATCAACCTGGGTGGCAACTTTCAGAGATCTATGTACATGGATACCGAGATCTCTCTGCTCATCCACACTACCAAGAATCTTACCATTAGCCCAGTACTCTGTATTCCTGTTACTCCTTCCAAAATGAATCACCTCACACTTTTCTGCATTAAACTCCATTTGCCACCTCTCAGCCCAGCACAGCAGCTTATCTATGTCCCTCTGTAACCTGCAACAATCTTCCGCACTGTCCACAACTCCACCGACTTTAGTGTCATCCGCAAATTTACTCACCCATCCTTCTATGCCCTCCTCCAGGTCATTTATAAAAATGACAAACAGCAGTGGCCCCAAAACAGATCCTTGTGGTACACCACTAGTAACTGAACTCCAGGCTGAACATTTCCCATCAACCACACCCTCTGTCTTCTTACAGCTAGCCAATTTCTGATCCAAACCGCTAAATCACCCTCAATCCCATGCTTCCATATTTTCTGCAATAGCCTACCGTGGGGAACGTTATCAAATGCTTTACTGAAATCCATATACACCACATCAACTGCTTTACCCTCATCCACCTGTTTGATCACCTTCTCAACGAACTCAATAAGGTTTGTGAGGCACGACCTACCCTTCACAAAACCGTGCTGACTTTCCCTAATCAAATTATTCCTTTCTAGATGATTATAAATCCTATCTCTTATAATCCTTTGCAAGACTTTGCCCACAACAGAAGTAAGGCTCACTGGTCTATAGTTACCGGGGTTGTCTCTACTCCTCTTCTTCAACAAGGGGACAACATTTGCTATCCTCCAGTCTTCTGGCACTATTCCTGTAGACAATGACGACATAAAGCTCAAAGCCAAAGGCTCTGCAATCTCCTCCCTAGCTTCCCAGAGAATCCTAGGATAAATCCCATCCGGCCCAGGGGACTTATCTATTTTCACACTTTCCAGAATTGCTAACACCTCCTCCTTATGAACCTCAATCCCGTCTAGTCTAGTAGCCTGTATCTCAGTATTCTCCTCAACAACATTGTCTTTTTCCTGTGTGAATACTGACAAAAAATATTCATTTAGCGCCTCCCCTATCTCCTCGGACTCCACGCTCAACTTCCCACTACTGTCCTTGACTGGCCCTACTCTTACCCTAGTCATTCTTTTATTCCAACATACCTATAGAAAGTTTTAGGGTTTTCCTTGATCCTACGTGCCAAGGACTTCTCATGTCCCCTCCTGGCTCTTCTTAGCTCTCTCTTTAGGTCCTTCTTGGCTAACTTGTAACTCTCAAGTGCCCTAACTGAACCTTCACGTCTCATCTTTACATAAGCCTCCTTCTTCCAATTGACAAGTGATTCAACTACTTTAGTAAACCACGGTTTCCTCGCTCGACCACTTACTCCCTGCCTGACAGGTACATACTTATCAAGGACACGCAGTAGCTGTTCCTTGAACAAGCTCCACACTTCAATTGTGCCCATTCCCTGCAGTTTCCTTCCCCATCCTATGCATCCTAAGTCTTGCCTAATCGCATCATAATTGCCTTTCCCCCAGCTATAACTCTTGCCCTGCGGTATATGCCTATCCCTTTCCATCGCTAAAGTAAATGTAACCGAATTGTGGTCACTATCACCAAAGTGCTCACCTACCTCCAAATCTAACAGCTGGCCTGGTTCATTACCCAGTACCAAATCCAATGTGGCCTTGCCTCTTGTTGGCCTATCTATATACTGTGTCAGGAAACCCTCCTGCACACATTGGACAAAAACTGACCCGTCCAAAGTACTCGAACTATAACGTTTCCAGTCAGAATTTGGAAAGTTAAAGTCCCCCATAACAACTACCCTGTTACTTTTGCTACTATCCAGAATCATCTTTGCAATCCTTTCCTCTACATCTCTGGAACTTTTCGGAGGCCTGTAGAAAACTCCCAACAGGGTGACTTCTCCTTTCCTGTTTCTAACCTCAGCCCATACTACCTCAGTAGACGAGTCCTCATCAAATGTCCTTTCTGCCACCATAATACTGTCCTTGACTAACAATGCCACACCTCCCCCTCTTTTACCACCTTCCCTGAGCTTACTGAAACATCTAAACCCCGGAACCTGCAACAACCATTCCTGTCCCTGCTCTATCCATGTCTCCAAAATGGCCACAGCATCGAAGTCCCAGGTACTAACCCATGCTGCAAATTATTCCGGATGCTCCTGGCGTTGGGGTAGACACACTTCAAACCAACTTCCTGCCTGCCGGTACACTCCTGCGACCCTGAAACCTTACTCATGATCTCACTACTCTCAACCTCCTGTACACTGGAGCTAAAATTCAGGTTCCCATCCCCCTATTGAATTAGTTTAAACCCTCCTGCAGAGCATTAGCAAATTTCCCCCCCAGGATATTGGTACCCCTCTGGTTCAGGTGTAGACCATCCCGTTTGTAGAGGTTCCACCTACCCCAGAATGAGCCCCAGTTATCCAGGTATCTGAATCCCTCCCTCATGCACCATCCCTGTAGCCACGTGTTCAACTGTTCTCTCTCCCTATTCCTCGTCTCGCTAGCATGTGGCATGGGTAACAACCCAGCGATAATAACTCTGCTTGTTCTTGCTCTAAGATTCCACCCTAGCTCCCTGAATACCTGCCTTACATCCCCATCCCTTTTCCTACCTATGTCGTTGGTGCCTATGTGGACCACGACTTGGGGCTGCTCCCCCTCCCCCTATTTGTGCCCAGTGTCTCAGAAGGTGCCAATCCTACCTCTAATCTACATTCTAAATTACATATTCTGTCAGTATCTGAGCTGATAGATTTGAATCTGAGATCGAATGACCACATTTCTTCATTATTAATCTCTTTTTCCTCTTCCACTTCCTCCTGGGCTGGCTAGGTTGAGGTTCTTAGGTAATTGAAGGGACAAAGGCAGGATTTTGTTGAGGGGAGCAGGGGAAAGAGGTCCATGTTTCAAGAGATTGAGAATCGGTAGGGGAAATGTGAACAAGGAAGATTAGGGCCGGGATTCTCCGAGCCTCCATGCCGAAATCCCGCTCGGCGTGGGGGCGGAGAATGGGGCCTCAGACCCGCGATTGGGTCCGACGCCGGGATGCGAACCTTCGGAGAATGGAGGATCGGTGGCAGTCGCGCACGCACGGCCGACGCGGCGTCGGTCGGGGGTCTGTTAAAGAGGCCTCGCGGTGATTCTCTGCGGTCGACCGGCCGAGTTCCCGCCGGCGTGGTTCCACCCTGCGGGAGTTCAGCATCGCGCTGCAGTGGCCGTCCTGGTGGGGGCCTTTACGACGGCCAGGCCCGCGATCGGGGGCCACCAATCGGCTGGTGCGCACAATCTGAGGGGGGCCTATCTTCTTCCCCGCCGGCCCGCTGTGTGTCTCTGCCATTTGCGCGGACCCGGCGCCGCAGCCGGCCGGCGCACACATGTGCGGACCCGCATCCGGGAGTGCAGGGCTGCGTACGGCAGCTGGAGCAGCGCCGAGCACTCCTGCGCCGTGCTGGCCCCCTGTGGGTCACGGAATCACTGGGCCAAGAGGCCCCTTGACGCCGCCGCGAAACACTCCGGTGTTAATGCTGGCGTCAACACTTAGCCGCGTTTTTGCAAAATATGAGCATACTATCATCCCAGATGGTTTCAGCCCCAGTTATGGCCACTTCACTAATGGTAAATGCTATCCCCTGCTAGGAGGGAGTAAATGTAGCTGTACCTGTCCCTCACTGGCAAGTCCTGCTGGCTGCCACATTGCCCTGCAAGAGAAAGGGAAACGTGACGGTGAACGTGGCACAATGTTTTTGGATGATGCAAATGTCATGTTTGAAAAGCTGACAATGTGTTCAAGCTGTGAGATATGAGTGTGAGGTTTTTGGCAGTGTGAAGGTGTGTGAGTGTGAACTGAAACTTTGAATGTGAGGCCTGAGTTGAGGTTGATGGAGATCAGTGAAAGGTGACTGATGTTGAGGAGGGGTGTGGGGCTGTGAATAGAGCAGTATGTGAGGCCAATGTTTTGTTTGCAGGGAAATGGCATTTGAAGATACATTTTCTGACCTCAGTCACTGATCATAGAATTGCAGTGCAGAAGGAGGCCATTCAGCCCATCGAGACTGCACCGACCCTTGGAAAGAACACTCTACTTAAGCCCACGCCTCCACCCTATCTTCGTAACCCAGTAACCTTACCTAACCTTTTGGATACTAAGGGGCAAATTGGCATGGCCAATCCACCTAACCTGGACATCTTTGGACTGTGGGAGGAAACCGGAGCAACCAGAGGAAACCCACGCAGACACAGGGAGAACGTGTAAACTCCACACAGCCACTCGAGGCCAGAATTGAACCAGGGTCCTTGGAGATGTGAGGCAGCAGTGCTAGCCACTGTGCCATCCGGGTTGGTGTGCAGTCATTGAACTTCTTGCAGCACTGCATCCATGTCCTCAGGGCTAGACATAGCAATGACCCTGGTGGCTACTCCCATTGCCTTTGCAGTGTCTATTTGGAGAGCTTCCTGGAGCCCAGTGGCAAAAGGACCTCTTCTCTCCTGTCCACCTTGTTCACCAAGGTTTCCAGTGGAGACCATTGCGAGAAATCTCTATACCCTGCTGTGTTATTTTCCAGCGTGGTTCCTTCTCAAACACTCCTTCCCAGACAGAATGCACTTCCCCTTTATGAGGTGCAGCCTGTCTTTAAGTACTGCAGACTAACTTTAAGTGGTGTTAGCCTTGCATGAACTTGTGTCCCATGCGACGGTGTATAACATTCAACAGCATGTTTAACCCTGGCTGTATGCCAAAATCATGGTAATGAGCAGACAGCATGTAGTTTGCACCACCTGCATTGGAAGGAACAAGTAAAGGCATTGTGGTCCTTGCATCCGGTATCAGGGATTATCTAGTTTTTTCCCCCTTTAACTCTGTGTCTGGATTGACACAATATTCTCCCATCTCAGGAAGCTGAATTTGATTTCTATCCAGGCTAATGAAGTGAAAGTTTCATTTTTATGCTGGCTGCAGTGATCCTGTGTGGAATTAATTTTATTGGTCTCCGATCAGTTCTTAGCAGCTATGTGCCCTTGTGCAGAACTTACTAAAGCTAACTGGAGAAGCCTTAAGGATGACTATCTTGGGCAATGGTAATGTCACAATGGTGTAGTAAGATATGCTTTTCTGAAGTTTGGTTAAAATGTATAAGCCTGGACATTACTACAAGTGATATTACTATTTTCTGCACGAGTCAAATCCCTGTCTCTGTTTTGTTCTGTTAAAGTACTACAGCCCATTCAACAGAAACAAGTTAGCACCACTAGTAGCAGAATCTGTACGAGTGTACTGTTACGACCAGGTGAGGAAGGGTGGAAGGACTCCCCCTCTTTTTCCTACTCTTTGGTTGATCGTAACAAATTTTCAAAATTTAAAAAGGATGTATGGCGCCAATAGAGTGTATGTACTTAACATTTTAACATGCTGATGGCAAATAATTCAGACAGGCTTTTTTTAGCTTAAACAAGGGGTTAGTTTTTATTGTGCTAAAATTCCACCGAGGTAAAGATATTGAAATATTAAAAAGGTAAAGGGTACTGCACACACATATGCACATGCATGGTTACACAAATACAGACAGACACACACGTGCAAAAATACAAGCAGATGAACTTTTGGCAAAATTAAGGTTCAACAACGAAAGGTAAATAAATAGAATGTTCACTGTTTGGAAGTCCAAGATGCTGTTGTTGGTAGCTGCGGCGGCTTATAAAACTGTAATCCTTGGTTTCCCTTCTGGAACCGCTGCTGTGGAATTTGAAGTCTCTGCCTGCTGCCCACAGTCTAATATAAGCAGACAGGGTTTGATTTAATTGAGAGAGAAAGAGAGAGTGAGAAAGGCTTCTACAGCATTCTGGGGCACAATTCAGTGGACTCAAGTTAAAATCCACTGAACGGTACGTTTAGCGGGATTTTTCTCGGCGCTGAGAAACCCCGCTATTCAATGCGGCCTTCATCCAACTTACCTCTTCTGGGGTCCTTGAGCCCCGTTCACCCCACCTCCTATGAGCAAGGCCACCACCCAGGAGCTTCAATTACCCAGCAAAATCCCCGAGATGCCATCATGACTGGTTCACGACTTTGTGAAGCAGTACCAAATGGCACCTGCTTGAGGCCTCGCTGGCAAGGCAGGTAAATCCCGGGTCCTAGGTGAATTGGACGAGCACATATTTAAATATGCTCGACTGAATCTTGCCTAGCAAGAACACGATCCAGATCACGCGACAAGATTCTGTTGAATCTTGCGGGATATTTCAAGTGCCACAAATCTCACCCAAGTCGGGTGCAACGAGGCCGCTGAATCGCACGCCTGATGGTACTGCTCCAAACTGCTCCAAATCAAGCAGAGCTTTTTGTAAGAAATCCACTATCGATGTGACTGTCTGTTCCAGAAGCCCGAAACCCGTCTGGACAGCAGCTAGTCCCTGGGGTCGGCCTGCCCTTCGACCATCCACCCCTCGAGAGTTCCTACCTCCACCTGCTATATCGGATAAGCTGTGTGGTGTGAACCAGAGAGTGTCCCAGGAGCCTCTTCACTAGAGTCCCTGACTAAGGTGAGTGTCTCTGGGATGATGGAGGGTGTTGGAGACAGTTGTGACGGGAAATCTGTGTCAACATTGAATTCAAGCTCCGGGGTGCCCGGAGTCTTGGGCAGAGGACTGCCATCTGAGATGCCGTCATCGCTGTTCGGCTCATGGGGGGCTATTTCCCTTTTCTCCTGTCCGCTGACCACATCCAAGGCCCCTGCTCTGCCACAGTTAGGGGCCCCAGGTTTGGCAGTCCCCCTCCTGTCTTCTCCCGCTCCCAGAAGTTGTGAGCAACCTTCTCCTGAGGAGGTGGAAACAGAAAATGACAGTGTTAGACAGTCCGACTGACGCATGCAGCCCAGGGGTGGGTATCTGGTGGCCTCAGTGGCCAGGGCACCTGCCCATGGGTGCAGAGTGGGGGTTCTGCCGCCCTCCGGGTGGGAGTGGTGTCACGTTATCGGTGTGGGGCGCGCATTATAGCTAGGGGCACAGTGCTGCCTACTCACCCTGGCCGGCTTGAGGATATTATGCATTTTTTTCGGAACTGCTGACCGGTCCAGACAGTGTTGCCCACGGGGCTGACCGCCTCTGCCACCTGAGATAGTATAACAGCTGCAGAAAGGCAGTTCGAGGAGTATCACCCTATTGAGGTAGTATGGGTTGAAGTCAGAAATAGGAAAGGAGCAGTCACCTTGTTAGGAGTTTTCTACAGGCCCCCCAATAGTAGCAGAAATGTGGAGGAACAGATTGGGAAACAGATTTTGGAAAGGTGCAGAAGTCACAGGGTAGTAGTCATGGATGACTTCAACTTCCCAAATATTGAGTGGAAACTCTTTAGATCAAATAGTTTGGATGGGGTGATGTTTGTACAGTGTGTCCAGGAAGCTTTTCTAACACAGTATGTAGATTGTCCGACCAGAGGGGAGGCCATCTTGGGTTTAGTACTTGGTAATGAACCTGGACAAGTGATAGATTTGTTAGTGGGAGAGAATTTTGGAGATAGCGACCACAATTCTGTGACTTTCACTTTAGTAATGGAGAGGGATAGGTACGTGCAACAGGACAAGGTTTACAATTGGGGGAAAGGTAAATACGATGCTGTCAGACAAAAACTGAAGTGCATAAGTTGAGAACATAGGCTGTCAGGGAAATGTGGAACTTGTTCAAGGAACAGATACTACGTGTCCTTGATATGTATGTCCCTGTCAGGCAGGGAAGAGATGGTTGAGTGAGGGAACCATGGTTGACAAGACAGGTTGAATGGCTTGTTAAGAGGAAGAAGGAGACCTATGTAAGGCTGAGGAAACAAGGTTCAGACAGGGCATTGGAGGGATACAAGATAGCCAGGAGGGAACTGAAGAAAGGGATTAGGAGAGCTAAGAGAGGGCATGAAAAATCTTTGGCGGATAGGATCAAGGAAAACCCCAAGGCCTTTTACACATATGTGAGAAATATGAGAATGACTAGAGCGAGGGTAGGTCCGATCAAGGACAGTAGCGGGAGATTGTGTATTGAGTCTGAAGAGATAGGAGAGGTCTTGAACGAGAACTTTTCTTCAGTATTTACGAATGAGAGGGGCCATATTGTTGGAGAGGACAGTATGAAACAGACTGATAAGCTCGAGGAGATACTTGTTAGGAAGGAAGATGTGTTGGGCATTTTAAAAAACTTGAGGATAGACAAGTCCCCCGGGCCTGACGGGATATATCCAAAGATTCTATGGGAAGCAAGAGATGAAATTGCAGAGCCGTTGGCAATGATCGTTTCATCCTCACTGTCAACAGGGGTGGTACCAGGGGATTGGAGAGTGGCGAATGTCGTTCCCCTGTTCAAAAAAGGGACTAGGGATAACCCTGGGAATTACAGGCCAGTTAGTCTTACTTCGGTGGTAGGCAAAGTATTGGAAAGGGTACTGAGGGATAGGATTTCTGAGCATCTGGAAAGACACTGCTTGATTAGGGTTAGTCAGCACGGATTTGTGAGGGGTAGGTCTTGCCTCACAAGTCTTATTGAATTCTTTGAGGAGGTGACCAAACACGTGGATGAGGGTAAAGCAGTGGATGTAGTGTACATGGATTTTAGTAAGGCATTTGATAATGTTCCCCATGGTAGGCTTATGCAGAAAGTAAGGAGGCTTGGGATAGTGGGAAATTTGGCCAGTTGGATAACGAACTGGCTAACCGATAGAAGTCAGAGAGTGGTGGTGGATGGCAAATATTCAGCCTGGAGCCCAGTTACCAGTGGCGTACCGCAGGCATCAGTTCTGGGTCCTCTGCTGTTTGTGATTTTCATTCATGACTTGGATGAGGGAGTTGAAGGGTGGGTCAGTAAATTTGCAGACGATACAAAGATTGGTGGAGTTGTGAATAGTGAGGAGGGCTGTTGTCCACTGCAAAGAGACATAGATAGGATGCAGAGCTGTGCCGAGAAGTGGCAGAAGGAGTTTAACCCTGAAAAGTGTGAGGTTGTCCATTTTGGAAGGACAAATATGAATGCGGAATACAAGGTTAACGGTAGGGTACTTGGCAATGTGGAGGAGCAGAGAGATCTTGGGCTCTATGTTCTTAGATCTTTGAAAGTTGCCACTCAAGTGGATAGAGCTGTGAAGAAGGCCTATGGTGTGCTAGCGTTCATTAGCAGAGGGATTGAATTTAAGAGCCATGAGGTGATGATGCAGCTGTACAAAACCTTGGTACGGTCACATTTGGAGTACAGTGTGCAGTTCTGGTCGCCTCATTTTAGGAAGGATGTGGAAGCTTTGGAAAAGTTGCAAAGGAGATTTACCAGGATGTTGCCTGGAATGGAGAGTAGGTCTTACGAGGAAAGGTTGAGGGTGCTAGGCCTTTTCTCATTAGAATGGAGAAGGATGAGGGGCGACTTGATAGAGGTTTATAAGGTGATCAGGAGAATAGATAGAGTAGACAGTCAGAGACTTTTTCCCCGGGTAGAACAAACCATTACAAGGGGACATAAATTTAAGGTGACTGGTGGAAGATATAGGGGGGATGTCAGAGGTAGGTTCTTTACCCAGAGAGTAGTGGGGGCATGGAATGCACTGCCTGTGGAAGTAGTTGAGTCGGAAACATTAGGGACCTTCAAGCGGCTATTGGATGGGTACATGGATTACGGTAGAATGATGGGGTGTAGATTAATTTGATCTTAATCTAGGACAAATGTTCAGCACAGCATTGTGGGCCGAAGGGCCTGTTCTGTGCTGTATTTTCTATGTTCGATGTAGGGAGTGAAATGTTGATATGTGGCTGCAGCTTGTCAGCTTCCTGAGTGTCAATCGGGAAACCGGCGAATCCGGCACCGTTTCTCATTGGAATCGATTGTGTTCCACGTGGCGCTGGTGCTAGCCCCTTAACAGTAGCGGAATCTGTCCAAGTGCGTCACTAGTTTTGCTGTCATGGAAGTCCACAAATTCTGCGTCGGCGTCAACACTTAGGGCGCAATTCTCCGGCCTTGTTGCAACCTCGCTCAAGCATAACGAGGCCAGTGAATAGCGGGAGAAGCCAGACATGAGATCCACACCAGGCGCCAAACAGTTTGTGATGCAACTGGCCTGCTCCTGTCGGCAAAATCGGGATCTCACCGTTGCGTGGTGAGAAACCATGTATCACCACTTAAGCCCCATTACCATACAGTTAACGAGAATGACCCCATATCCAACGGCCTCCAGTTATTCAGCGGCCTCCCCAGCTTGTGCTCACGCTGGCGCTAATTAGTACTTCTTTGGAAAAACATGAACTTGCCGGAAGAGCTGCTGTGGGGAGCTGAGGAGGTGAGCAGCCACCTTTGCTCACAGGCAAAGAGACCGGGGGTGCTGGGTTTGCCATCCCAGTGCTCGGCAGGGGGTGGAGTCCCTCTGCAGGGGTGGGCGGCCATGGGGGGAGTGGGAGGTGCACTGGGGGGGGGCAACTGCTTGCTGCACCCATGCCAACCCTGGATTGTGTTTACCTGTTCCTGGGGCAACCCTTGACCCTACCTGTCTGCCCCACCAATCACCCCTACCCCCACCGACTGCTGAGGCCTCTGGCTGCGTGGCTGAAGGCTACTGCTGATAGGGAATGGGCAATCGTAGTTAAGTGAGCATTTCACAGATGCCAAGTGGATTCCTGTGGGTGGGCCGGCCTTGAGCATGTTGGAGTCATTATCTAACATCCCAATCACACCTTGATGCCTGGACACTGCTTGAACACTCCGGGAGGCAACACCACACACACAGCAGCCAACATCTGAATACCCAGGGGATGGGACACAGCTCCGGGGGACATGTCCACGACTGGAGGGTGGGTAAGTGCCACGGGGAGGGGGGAATGCTGGAAGTGATGGGCAAAGGGTCGGTGGTCAGCCCACATTGCAGAAGAATGTGACAGAAGCATCATAATGGTTGTGCAAAAAGGAGTTTAATGTGCTGTAAAATATCCCACTCCCGGTAGTGCTGCCCCCCCCCCCCCCCGAGCCCCTAACCCCCCCCCCCCCACCTCCTACCTACACCACCCCACAGCTCTCTCCAGTGCCCTCAGTGATCCTCAACGTGCCCGGCCCTCCTAGTTCTACCACTATGTCTAGGTGTTTCCCAAGGATGCACATCCGAGGTGGAGGCAGCCAGCTGCTTACCACGTCCTGTGACCTTCGATGCCCCTGACGGGTGTCCTCTGGGGACTCTGGAGCAGGAGGGCTCCGGCTCACTTGTCGACGGCACATGCACAGCAGTGCCACCCTGTCCCGTGTGCTGACCTCGAAACACAGCCTCATCAGAGGGGTGGAACTCGGAGGAGCTGGTGCCCACCATCGCCATTCCATGGGACGGGTCTGGGTTGGCACTCAGTGGCCCTCCTCCCGGTCAGTGCCCATTGGGCCCTGGTGGTCCCCAATGTCTGCATCGTGTCGACACCCTCAGCGATGCTCCTCAGTGACTGGGACATGCTCTGCAGTGCCTCAGTCATGCCAACCTTAGTCTGGGACAAACTCCGCAGAACCTCGGCCATTCCTATCTGAGAGCGGGACATGTCCCGCAGAACCTCATCAAGGTCAGCCTGGTACTGGGTCACATCCCCCAGCAAGGCAGTCATTCTGCCGAGGCCCTCAGCCATGGCAATCGCCGACTGCGTGACGCCTTGGATCCTTCACTCATGGTACCGATATCATGCACCAGGCTCTCCACTGTGGTCACCACACTAGTAGTGTTTGCCTCGGTGCCACTCATTGCCCGTGCCATTTCCTGCGCCCGTAACCTCTGGGACTCCTTCAAACTGCTATGGATCTGCTGGAGGGATGCTGATATCTCCCTCTGAACGTCCCGGCCGCTCCCTATCGTCCCCATCAGCTCCTGGTAACCCATTTCCTGAGGCTCTGTATCAGGCTGGGACACAGCTGGGTCCTGTTATCCAGCAGCCTTCCGACTGCTGTCTCACCTGGGGGTTCCTGCCTCCACCAGATGTGCATCATCAGCGGTATGGTGCTCTCCAGTTTGTGCCCCCAGACACCTGACCACTAGTATTTTCCACTGAGGTGTATGTATCTGTGCTGGTGGAGGGGGGGGACTATAACTGTGGAGCTGTGCCGCGACTATAACATTTGCATCCTCGGAGCTCCCCATCAAGGGGTTCTCTACGGATTCAGGAGAGATTACCGCCCGGGATGGGCCGGCTCCAGCGGCTGGAGGACCTGCGGGAGAATGGATATGTGGTCAGTGGGAGGGATGGGTCAGTCAGTAAGGCAATAACAACTCACGTTTGACAGGTCATCTGCGTGATGCCCAGTGGTTCCTCACCTCTGCTGCATCCGCCAGCCTCCGCATTGGTGACCGCTCTTTTCTCAGCCACATCAGTCACCTCCAGGGCCTGCTCCTCGAAGGAAGTGTGGATCTTACGTCCGGCACTCCATCGCCAGTCTGGGCCCTCTGCCGCCGATTGTGGAAAAGCTTTTCCTGAGGAGACACAGAGAAGGCATCGTTAGCCACACACGTGGTTCACTGTGGTGGGAGGGGGTGTGTGAAGGCAGGGTTGGGTTGAGGGGGGAGGGTGGGGAGGGCTAGGGGTCACCTGGAGTGTTGGGGGGCTGGATTCTGCCTTGCAGGGGGGGAGGAGGTAGCGGTGGTATCTACTCACTTGTGCTGACCGGTGTAGGTCATTGATCTTTTTCCGGCACTTATGTCCAGTGCTCCTGGTCACACTCCCTGAGCTGCCGGTTGCCGCCACCTAATTCCAGGCAGCACTGGCTGCCTTGTGGCTCACCCTCCTGGCCCTCGGGGGAACAGGGCACCTCGCCTAGCCTCCACCACGTCCAGGAGCCTCCCCAGGTCAGCATCCCCAAATCTTGGTGCTGGTCTCCTCGGTGTCATTGTTGTGAGCTGGCCGGAGTTGGCTGACGAAGTGCAGCTTAAGTGCTGGTTAGCGGGGGACTGCCAAGCGCGGTCCTGGTGAATCAGCTGGCGAGCCGTCATTTGCGATGAGAAGCCCGTGAGACCTTGTTAAGTGGACCAATTAACGTTGAATTGCGTTGCCGGCCGATCGCCGGGCAGCTCGCGGCAATTCCCGCTCGCTACCATGCTTCGAAATGTTTCCGGAGAATTGGGCCCTTAGTCTCAGAAACTGAGAAACTCGCCCATAACTTTTTCTGGTGTATTTAATTTGCATCTATGAGGGAAGTGCATCAACTTCACGCAGTTCAAAATATTTGAATGGGGAACGAGATTGTGAGATGACGTACGTATTCAGGTAGCTTTTGGAGGAACATCACAACTTGGCCAGCAACTTCTGGATTTTCACATTTAACCTGCATATGTTCAATCTCCAGATGTTACTGTCCATTCTCTATAACTGTATTTATACTATATTAATATGACAAAATGTCTCAAGGCACTTCATGGAGACATTATAAAACAAAGTATGACACGGAGCCACCTGAAGAGCTTGCAATGACCAAACATTTGGTCAAAGAGTTTTAAGTTAAATCTTAAAGGAGGAGAGAAAGATTGAGAGGTGGAGAGGTTTAAGGAGGACATTACTGTAGCGCACAAAGACTCACGAGAGACAAATAGAGATGAAGTCGATGAAGCTTTATTAAGCGTGACTTGTTCCCCGCAGTTCAGTAGCTGACTGGCCTGCGGGGGAGAACTCCAGGTTCTTATACTCCGCCTTCAGGGCGGAGCTAGAGGTCAACAGCCGACCAGGACCCGGGATCTGTCAGCCAATGACATCACGGCTTCACAGTCCCACATGACCCCTAATGCATACTACCACAATTACTGAGCTTAGGACATAGGCAGCTGAAGGCCCAGTGATTAAAATCAAAAAGGTTAAAGAGGCAAGAATTAGAGGAGAGCTATAATCGCTGTGTAAATAATAGTGAGCACAGCTGGTCTCACTGTGATTTGATTTATTGTCACATGTACCGAAATACAGTGAAAAGCATTTTTCTGCGGCCAAAGGAATGTACACGGCAGACAAAAAGAATAATCGACAAATAGTGATTGGTTAAGTGCAGAACAAGGGCCAAACAAAGAAAATACATGAGCAAGAGCAGCATAGGGTGTTATGAATAATGTCTTACAGGGAACAGATCAGTCCGAGGGAGAGTCGTTGAGGAGTCTAGTAGCTGTGGGGAAGAAGCTGGTCCTATGTCTGGATGTGCAGGTCTTCAGACTTCTGTATCTTCTGCTGATGGAAGGGTCTGGAACAGGACAAAGCCTGGGTGTGAGGGGTCACTGACAATGCTGTCTGCCTTCCCGAGGCAGCGGGTGGTGTAGACAGGTGACAAGTTTGTGTAATGTGTTGGGCTGAGTTCACCACACTCCCCAGTTTCTTGCGATCTTGGGCCGAGCAGTTGCCATACTAAGCTATGATGTAGCTGGATAGGATGCTCTCTATGGTACATTTGTAAAGTTTGTGAGAGTCAATGCAGACCTGCCGAATTTCTTTAGTTTCCGTTGGAAGTAGAGAAGTTGTTGGGCTTGCTTGACTGTTGCATCAATGTGAGTGGACCAGAACAGACTGTAAGTGATGGTGACCCCCAGGAACTTAAAGCTTCCACTGCAAAATCCAAATCAATGTTTCGATGTGTAAAATTGAAGGAACTGAATTTTCCGGGACAACTTTCTACATGAGCAAATTTCTACTGGCCAGCATGAATTGTCATGATTGTCTTCACAGGTTAAAACAAAAGGCAAAGATTGATGATTTTGTAGACAAAACATTGTGAAAACTTTCTCATGCTGAACTGACCAAAGATAAGTCTGTTGTATTCTTGAAGAATGTCTTGGCAGTCCTGAAGTGAACTTTATTCCGAAAGTCTGTAAATGATTGCAGTTTTTTTAGTGATTTTAGATTGCAGCCTATGTATGATATTCTCTCGAAAGCATGAACACACCTTACACAGTTCTTCTTTTTCTAAAGATAAAGGAATGTTACATTGTTTCATGATCATGATTAAAAGGGCATCAAAAACATTTCCTGAACCTAAATTAAATGGAATCACTGATATAATTTGTTGGTGCCAGGGTGAAATATTGATACTTCACAATGATAGTGCTAACATAAAAAAGGCAAAATTAATGCAGATGGTAGAAATAAGGGGCGTCATTCTCCGACCCCCCAGCGGGTCGGAGAATGGCCGTTGGCCGCCGTGAATCCCGCCCCCGCCGCCCGCCGAAGTCTCCGGTACCGGAGATTGGGCGGGAATCGGGCCGCGCGGGTTGGCGGGACCCCCCGCTCAGTTCTCCGGCCCGGATGGGCCGAAGTCCCACCCAGAAATTGCCTGTCCCGCCGGCGTAAATTAAAGTTGGTATTTACCGGCGGGACCAGGCAGCGTGGGCGGGCTCCGGGGTCCTGGGGGGGGGGGGGGGGCGCGGGGCGATCTGACCCCGGGGGGTGCCCCCACGGTGGCCTGGCCCGCGATTGGGGCCCACCGATCCGCGGGCGGGCCTGTGCCGTGGGGGCGCTCTTTCCCTTCCGCCTCCGCCACGGCCTCCACCATGGCGGAGGCGGAAGTGACTCTCCCCACTGCGCATGCGCGGGAAACTGACAGCGGCCGCTGACGCTCCCGCGCATGCGCCGCCCCGAATGTCATTTCCGCGCCAGCTGGCGGGGCAACAAACGCCATTTCCGCCAGCTGGCGGGGCGGAAATCCCTCCAGCGTCGGCCTAGCCCCTCAATGTTGGGGCTCGGCCGCCAAAGATGCGGAGCATTCCGCACCTTTGGGGCGGCGCGATGCCCGTCTGATTGGCACCATTTTGGGCACCAGTCGGCGGACATCGCGTCGTTGGGGGAGAATCTCGCCCCAGGGGTGGGATTCTCCATCGGCTACGCCAGAATCTGGAAAGGCAATTGGGTGAAGAATCGGTTTTGACACCAAATTCGTGGCAGGCGTCGAGTTCACATCAAACCGCAATTCTCCGGTGCTTCAACAGCGGCGTCAATGGGTTCCACTCCGCACGTATAGTAAATACTGTTTGCATATCATTAGCGGAGTTTGACCCGGTATTCTCCGGGACCTCCGCGATACTCCACCAGGGGGAATTCCCCAACAGGCCAAGGAGGGGGAGGTGCAAAGGAGGGGGAGGTGCTAAGGAGGCGCCGCACGAGGCCTCACATGTGCTGGCAGTGCCTGTCGTTCGCGGACCTGCTGGACTAGGCATGCCGTTGAAGACTTCGGCTGAGCAGAGAGACATATCTGCCAGATCATGGCACACCTGACACCGTGGAGGAATGGTTCAGGCCACCCGCTCCCGATGGCCGTCAAGGTGCGGTCGCCCTGAACTTCTATGCCACGGGGTGCTTCCAGGTGCCTAGTGGGACCGATCCGGAATCACACAGAGCTCATTGCACAGGTTCATCCGCGCAGTCACGGAAGCCCTATATGCCCAGTTGGCAAAATACATCCATTTCAATGTAGACCAAGCCCACCAGGTTCCCGGGGCAGCAGGGTTCGCTGCGATCACCGAGATATTCCGGGTCCAGGGGACAGTTGGCGGGATTCATATCGCCCTTTGAGCACCTGCAGATGACAGGCCGCTCTTCACAAACTTAAAGGGGTTCCACTCGATGAACCTGCAGCTGGTGTGTGACCGTGAGATGGGCATCATGTACGTATGCCCCGATCCCCGGGCAGTGTGCATGATGCCTTCTTCCTGACACACTCAACGGCTCCTGGCCTCTTCGAGGCAGCTTCCACAGTAGGGAGGTTGGCTCCTAGACCACAGGGGCTATCCACTGTGGTCATGGCTGATGACATCTATGCGGACACTGCAGACTGACACAGAGACCCACAACTACGCGCCCATGTCACGACCAGGGACGTGATCAAACGGTACTTCAGCATCCTGAAGATGGGGTTCAGGTGCACGGACTGCTCTGGAGGGGCCCTCCAGTTTAGCACTTGGAGGGTCTCCCACATCACGGTGGCCTGCTGCGTCCTCCACAACGTCGCGCAGCAGAAGGGCGATGCGGTGGAGGAGGAGGATGAACGCCAAGCCTAGTCCGAGCCAAGCACCAGACCCAACGCACACATGACACTAATCACCTCCAGATCCACTGGCTAGGGCGACGGGGGGGCAATAGCTAGGGGCACGGACACCGTATCCCACTCCACCCACCCCCACACCCCACGCTTGAAATGCCCTCCGTGATACTTAGCAGCATCACTACAGAGTGCGGACCCTGGTTTGGCAGTAACAGCGGGTCCGGCCCATGGGATGGAGGATGGTGACAACCCACTCTGCGATGAGCTCAAGTGCTCCGCATCGTTTGATAACGTCCGACGCCTGCTCACGGTAGCACTTCCCACCATCCACCTGGGTGATCCCTGCATGCGAGCTGGCCATTCTATCACATGGTCCCACTGAATCCTTGGGGTGGCGGAGGTGGGGGGGGGGGGGGGGGGGGGGGCACTGGAGCACTGGCTGAACTGCGACCTCTGGGCCAATCCCACCCACAACCTCCGCCCATCACTGCGCCCCCTCTGCGGCCAGTCCAAACAAGCCCACCCCTCGCATCCTTCTGACAGAGCACCGAGGCAGGTTGTATCATTGTGCACAGGTGTTTAATGTGAACATATATATAGGTTTGTGCCCTAGCCCCTAACGCTGTACTGTGCCCTGCACCCATGCCAACTTAGCTGCTGTCTACCTTTCTGGCCTTACAGATCCTAATGCTATGTTTTGGTGGATCCCCAGATGGTAACTCAGGAGTGGAGGTGGCCTGCTGTGATTCCCACTTGTGACCTGGGCCCCCATTGATGGCCATCTTCTGGGGCGATGAGGCCTGGATGGGCCTGACTGCTTCTTGGGTGTCCCGGGTAGCATGGTACTGCCCTGTTCTGCCTGATGTCCACGAGATGTGCCAGGATCAAGAGGGGGCGTCTGAGGTATTCCGATGTTTCTACATCTCCCCTGCTGGAGTCACCGGCACAGGCCTCATCACCTCCTCCTGCCTCGGAGTGCCCAATAGCACCTGGGCTCCTCCATGGGACAGAGGTGCGAGCAGAGCTAATCCCTGAGGCTCCCCAGCCACCTGGCGCTGCCAGTCCTGAAGGCCCGCTCTTGTCTCGACCAGAGTCCGAACACTCGCGGCCATGGAGCACAGGGAATGGACCACCTCCGCCTGGGACTGCGCCACATCATGCTGAGACTGTGCCATCACCTTCTGGGTGTGTGCCACATCAGCCAGTGACTGCGCCATCTCCCTCTGGGACTGGGCCACCTTCCTCTGTGTCTGTGCCACGTTGGCCAGAGCCTGGGCAATGCCGCCGTTTTCAGCCATGGGCCGCTGTGACTGGACCATGCTCAGGAGCGCCTCTGCGATTTCCAAGTGGCTCTGGCACATAGTTGTCTGGTGTCCCTTGCTCCCGACCCCAGCCACAGCCAGAACCTCAACAAGGATAAGACCGATATGGATGGGAGTCCTCGACCCGCATCTCGAGACACCGCGGAGCTCACCGGGGATGACACTGACTTCCTGTGACAGCTGTCTCCAACACCCTCCACCACCCCAGAGACACTCACCTTGGTTGGACACTTTAGTGAAGAGGGTCCTGGGACATTATCTGATGTGCACCATGTAGCGCACAAAGACTCCGTGAGACGAATAAAGTGAAGTCGATGAGGCTTTATTAAGCGTGTCTGTTCCCCCGCAGCTCGATAGTAGAATGGCCTGCGGGGGAGGACTCCGGCTTCTTATACTCCGCCTTCAGGGTAGAGCTAGAGGTCAACGGCCAACCAGGATCCGGGATCTGTCAGCCAATGACATTAGGGCTTCCAGTCCCACATGACCCCTAATACATACTACCACATTCACCCCTTGTCAAAAATGAACCCGGCGGGGTGATGCTTCGCATGGTGGTAAGGGTTTACAGGGCTGGTCCTGGGAGGAAAACATTCATATGGCAATACAGTATGTACAATTTTGTCCTGTTTCAACTATTTACAGAAGGTATCGGGAGAAAAGCAAAATGTTCTTGTGAAAAGTCCATATAGATCGACGCCACGAGTCGGTCGGGCGGTCTGGTCGTCCGTGTCGATCGCCTCGGCCCCGGTGGTGGTGGTGGTGCTTGTACCGGTGTTGTCGTCTCCGGGAGCCTTACGGTTTCAGCTTGGGCTTTATTCTTGGTCGGGCCTGAGGGGAGGGGAACCGATCCTCCTGGGAAGGGGGCGGTCGCGGGGTACGGCGGTGGCAGGAAGGGGGGGGGGGGTTGGGTGAATGGTGTCGGGGGGGTGTGTGTGTTGCCGGCGGGCGCCAGATCCCGCAGGGAGACCGTGTCCTGTCGGCCATCGGGGTACTCCACGTAAGCATACTGCGGGTTCGCGTGGAGGAGGTGAACCCTTTCGACCAACAGGTCCGCCTTGTGTGCCCGCACATGCTTTCGGAGCAAGATGGGTCCTGGGGCCGCCAGCCAGGTCGGCAGCGACGTTCCAGAGGAGGACCTCCTAGGGAAGACAAGGAGACGCTCATGAGGCGTTTGATTAGTGCTCGTACATAATAGCGACTGGATGGAGTGGAGAGCGTCCGGGAGGACCTCCTGCCACCGTGAAACTGGGAGGTCCTTGGACCGTAGGGCCAGTAGGACGGTCTTCCAGACCGTGCCGTTCTCCCTCTCTACTTGCCCGTTCCCCCGGGGGTTGTAGCTGGTCGTCCTGCTTGAGGCTATGCCCTTGCTGAGCAGGAACTGGCGCAGCTCGTCACTCATGAAAGAGGACCCCCTGTCGCTGTGGACGTATGCGGTGCAACCGAACAGTGTGAAGATGGTGTTCAGGGCTTTAATGACTGTGGCCGCGGTCATGTCAGAGCAGGGAATGGCGAATGGGAAGCGGGAGTATTCGTCCACCACATTAAGGAAGTATGTGTTGCGGTCGGTGGAGGGGAGGGGCCCTTTGAAATCCAGACTAAGGCGTTCAAAGGGGCGGGAAGCCTTAATCAGGTGCGCACCATCCGGCCTGAAAAAATGCGGTTTGCATTCCGCGCAGATGTGGCAGTCCCTTGTGACTGTACGGACCTCCTCTAAAGAGTATGGGAGATTGCGGGACTTGATAAAGTGGAAAAACCGAGTGACCCCCGGGAGGCAGAATTCCTCGTGGAGGGTTTGGAGGCGGTTAATTTGTGCGTTGGCACATGTGCCGCGGGATAGGGCATCGGACGGCTCGTTCAGCTTTCCGGGACGATACAAGATCTCGTAGTTGAAGGTGGAGAGCTCGATCCTCCACCTTAAGATCTTGTCGTTTTTGATTTTGCCCCGCAGTGCATTATCGAACATGAAGGCTACCGACCGTAGGTCGGTGAGGAGAGTGAATCTCCTGCCGGCCAGGTAATGCCTCCAATGTCGCACAGCTTCCACTATGGCTTGGGCTTCCTTTTCCACTGAGGAGTGGCGGATTTCTGAGGCGTGGAGTGTTCGGGAGAAGAAGGCCACGGGTCTGCCCGCTTGGTTAAGGGTGGCCGCTAGAGCTACGTCGGAGGCGTCGCTCTCGACCTGGGAGGGGAGGGACTCGTCGACGGCGCGCATCGTGGCCTTTGCGATATCCGCTTTGATGAGGCTGAAGGCCTGGCAAGCCTCTGTCGACAGAGGGAAGGTCGTGGTCTGTATTAGGGGGCGGGCCTTGTCTGCGTACTGGGGGACCCACTGGGCGTAGTATGAAAAAACCCCCAGGCAGCGTTTCAGGGCTTTTGAGCAGTGCGGGAGGGGAAATTCCATGAGGGCGCGCATACGTTCGGGGTCGGGGCCTATTATCCCATTGCGCACTACGTAGCCCAGAATGGCTAGCCGGTTGGTGCTAAAAACGCACTTGTCCTCGTTGTACGTGAGGTTCAAGGCTTTGGCGGTCTGGAGGAATTTTTGGAGGTTGGCGTCGTGGTCCTGCTGGTCGTGGCCGCAGATGGTTACATTGTCGAGATACGGGAACGTGGCCCGCAACCCTTGTTGATCAACCATTCGGTCCATCTCCCGTTGGAAGACCGAGACCCCGTTTGTGACGCCAAATGGGACCCTTAGGAAATGGTATAATCGCCCGTCTGCCACGAAGGCTGTGTACTTGCGGTCACTTGGGCGGATGGGGAGCTGATGGTAGGCGGACTTGAGGTCCACGGTGGAGAAGACTTTATATTGGGCAATCCGATTGACCATGTCGGATATGCGGGGGAGAGGGTACGCGTCTAGTTGTGTGTACCTGTTGATGGTCTGGCTATAGTCTATGACCATCCTTTGTTTCTCCCCTGTCTTCACTACTACCACCTGTGCTCTCCAGGGACTATTGCTGGCCTGGATTATGCCTTCCTTTAGTAGCCGCTGGACTTCGGACCGAATGAAGGTCCGGTCCTGGGCGCTGTACCGTCTGCTCCTAGTGGCGATGGGTTTGCAATCCGGGGTGAGGTTCGCAAACAAGGACGGGGGTTGCACCTTGAGGGTTGCGAGGCCGCAGATAGTGAGTGGGGGTATTGGGCCGCCGAATTTGAATGTAAGGCTCTGTAGATTGCACTGGAAATCTAATCCCAGTAATGTGGGGGCGCAGAGTTGGGGAAGGACGTGTAGTTTGTAGTTTTTGAACTCCTTCCCCTGCACCGTTAGGGTAACTATGCAGAAACCTTGGATCTGTACGGAGTGGGATCCTGCAGCTAGGGAAATCTTTTGTGCGCTGGGATAGGTGGTCAAGGAACAGCGTCTTACCGTGTCGGGGTGGATAAAGCTCTCCGTGCTCCCGGAGTCGACTAGGCATGGTGTCTCGTGCCCGTTTATTAGCACCGTTGTCGTCGTCGTCTGGAGTGTCCGGGGCCGAGCTTGATCGAGCGTAATTGAAGCGAGACGTGGTTGTAGTAGTGGAGCGTCTTCCTCGAACCCCGTGGAGCCGTCGACACTGGGGTCCGTTGTTGCCGTCCAAGATGGCGTCGGGGATGAACAAAATGGCTGCCCCCATACATCGCACATGGCTGGGGGGTCGCAAGATGGCGGCGGGGGTGGACAAAATGGCCGCCCCCACGCGTCGTACAGGTCTGGGGTGGTCCAAGATGGCGGCGCCCTTCCTCCCCTCGTGGTAGCCAGGACCCAAAATGGCGGCGTCTGCGGGTCGCACATGGGGCGCTGGGGGGGTTGGGGAGCGTTAGGACCGTGCGGGGCTCCCTCATCTCTGTGGACAGCGGTGGTCGGGACCCAAATTGGAAGCGCCGGCGGGTCATACGTGGGACGGGGGAGGTGGGGTTGGGGAGCGTAAGCAGCGTGCAGGGCTCCCTGTTCTCCAGGGACCGCGGTGGTCGGGACCCAGAGCGGCTGCGCCTGCGGGTCGTACATGGGGCGCTGGGGGGGTTGGGGAGCATAAGCGGCTTGCAGGGCTCCCTGTTCTCCTGGGACAGCGGCGACCTCGCGGGACCGGCACACAACCGCGAAATGGCCCTTTTCCCCGCAGCTCTTGCAGATTGCTGCGCGGGCCGGGCAGCGCTGCCGGGGGTGTTTCGCCTGGCCGCAGAAATAGCAGCGGGCGCCCCCGGTGCGACTTGGCGTTTGGACCGCGCAAGCCTGTGGGGTGTCCGGGGGGGGGTGGGTTTGTCGCAACGGGTACGTACGGAGCCCAATGGGCTGCCGCGCGGTCGGGGCCGTAGGCGCGGGTATTATGCGCGGCCACGTCCAGGGAGGCTGCTAGGGCCCGGGCCTCTGAGAGTCCTAGCGACTCTCTTTCTAGAAGTCTTTGGTGGATTTGGGAGGAATTCATACCTGCCACAAAAGCATCGCGCATTAACATGTCCGTGTGTTCATTTGCGTTCACCGAAGGGCAGCTGCAGGCTCGTCCCAAAATCAGCAGCGCGGCGTAGAATTCGTCCATCGATTCTCCGGGAGCTTGCCGTCTCGTCGCGAGCTGGTAGCGAGCGTAGATTTGGTTAACTGGGCGGACATAGAAACTTTTCAGTGCTGCGAACGCCGTCTGGAAATCCTCCGCGTCTTCGATGAGGGAGAAAATCTCCGTGCTTAACCTCGAGTGCAGGACCTGTAGTTTTTGGTCTTGTGTGACCCGGCCGGTGGCCGTTCTGAGGTAGGCCTCGAAACAAGTCTGCCAGTGCTTGAAGGCTGCTGCCGCGTTCACTGCGCGGGGGCTGATCCTCAGGCATTCCGGGATGATCCTGAGCTCCATAGTCCTTTTTAGGCACGCTTAATAAATTGTAGCGCACAAAGACTCCGTGAGACGAATAGAGTGAAGTCGATGAGGCTTTATTAAGCGTGTCTGTTCCCCCGCAGCTCGATAGTAGAATGGCCTGCGGGGGAGGACTCCGGCTTCTTATACTCCGCCTTCAGCATTGAATTGCTGCTCGGTGCGCCCATCAGCCGCTAGCATGATCTTCCTGATAAATGTACATCCATCAGCTACTATATCCCCAAAACCAATGAGAGTGCACTTTAAATCCCTCCACACCACTGACCACAAAAACTGTCATTCTCGTCTCCCTCTATTGTAATTAAATGCTTGCCCGCTTGTGCTGACTTCACAGCCGGGATTCTCCCTTACCGCGCCCAAGTTCCGACGCCGGCGTCAAAATTGGCGTGAACGACTCCGGCGTCGGACCGAGCAAAAGTGCGCTAATTCTGTACCACGGAAGGGGCCAGCACGGGCGTCACGGGAAGCGAGATGGCGTGACGTGGAACGGCGTCACCGCCGCGTGCGGCGTCACCGTTAAATTGACACCAACAGGAGAGAAACGGCAACGCAGGAAGATGGCCGCCCGCCGCGCAGGGCCAGGTTCCAGGAGCGGGACATCGAAGTGCTCCTGGACGCCGTGGAGCGGAGGAGGGAAGCCCTGTACCACGGACACGGCCGTAGCGTCGCTGCAAACACCAGCCGGCGCCTGTGGAGGGAGTTCGTCAGCGCCGTGCGGATAACCCCCAGGAGAGAAGCACGCCTATAACAACCGGGAGTGTGCCAGGACCGGAGGGGGTCCATCTGAATTCCGCCTCCTCATTTGTCATGAAGAGAGGGCCCTCGCTGGCGGACCCGAGGACCGGGAGGTCCCAGATGCAGAGATCGGGGCGTACCACTAAGTGAGATATCCCCCTTCTGCCTGCCCATACCTCCCCCTTCCCCGCTG